>NC_063164.1:53263132-53997764 GCF_023159225.1 Perognathus longimembris pacificus | reverse complement strand
CTTCACATTTTCAGATCCTACCTCAGTATATGGTGATATCATCCTCCTGTTAAACACACTACACCTAACTGTAGTCTAAAGCCTAAATCAATATACATAACTGGTAAATAACTGCTAATCTGGGCCTACCCATGCTTTTCTATGCTTGAGAGCAGTCTGGGTATGTTAGTCTGTCTGTATCTAAAGGTGTAGAGATAAATAAATCTGCTTTCATGTGTCAGGGGGAAAATTTTAGAAAAAAAGAACAACTGGCCTATGATCTTTTCTTTCTCTTTTCACATTTGACATTGAACTGGCTCAATAAACATATGCTGGGTGGACATCACACACCCAACTCCATGTACATCAAGGTTCAAAACTATAAAAGACAAGTCAAGTCTTCTGTCTTTGAGAAATTCAAAGTGTGGCTGGGGATATGGCCTAGTGGCAAGAGAGCTTGCCTCGTATACATGAGGCCCTGGGTTCAATTCCCCAGCACCACATATACAGAAAACAGCCAGAAGTGGTGCTGTGGCTCAAGTGGCAGAGTGCTAGCCTTGAGCAAAAGGAAGCCAGGGACAGTGCTCAGGCCCTGAGTTCAAAGCCCAGAACTGGCAAAAAAAAAAAAAAGAAGAGAAATTCAAAGTCATTCACTTCATTACTTCTCAATAGGCTCCTGCAGAGACTGGCACTAGGTAATGATTAAGTAGATGCTTGACCTTGAATTTTCACTCACATTGATCCTAGATTCTTTTATTAACTATATATAAATCTGAAACTGAATTATTATTGAGGGTCATTAGAAATTATCTTGGATCCCAATATATGACTATGTCTATGAAAGTGAGATCTTCATATTTCTCCTTTAAGATAGGAACCCTGTAGCACTCCTGTAGCATTAGCATTGCTACATGAAGCTCATGAGTCAGATCAGCTGATAGGTGCTCCACTGGTGACTAGCTTGTAGTAGGCTCCCTTCTGGGCCATCAGTTCTTCATGGGTCCCCTTTTCAATCACTATCCCTTGTGACATGACTGCGATGATATCTGAATTCTGGATGGTAGACAAGCGATGGGCAATAACGATGCAGGTTCGACCCTCTCTGGCTTTGTCCAGAGCAATCTGCACTGTCTGCAAAAACAGGATGAAAAGGTGATACAAAGATATATGTTTGTCCCCAGACCATTGTTTTGAGTATTCATTTCACTCAAGCAGCAATGCTCTGGCTAGGGGGTCAACCAAAGGGTTCAACATAAGGCAGCATGAAGCAAGTATTTACTGTTGCAAGGTATCAATGACTTAAATTGAAGTTCATAAGCCAAGTAATTTCAATGAAGCAAACTATGAAGTCATTGTATAATTCTGATGGTCTGGCTTACTTAAATAAAACCAAGGAAGCAATGGGGGTGGTCATACCTGTACCTTCTTTACACTGAGGACATTTTAGCTCTCTCTAAGGCAGAATTCTGATTTGGAAGGTTGCCAGTTATAAATTCTGAATTTCATAGTCATGTTTTTCTCAATTGTACCTCCATGCCAAAAAGCAAATGGATACCACCTCCTGCTCTGTATTGTAGGTGGCCTACTTGTTATGTCGTATTACCTGAGAACTATAAAATGTCATGCTAACCAGAAAACCTAGATTATTTTGATTTATTTAAGAAAGTTATTTCCCTTGACAAATGTTAGTCTAAATAAAATCAATCATCAGTTATTTTTTTTAGAACATGAAGCAGTCCTGTGTTAAACTAGTTTCTCTTTATTATTATATTTTACTTTCTCAAAGTTTTGCTGATATTGATTGCTAATAAATCAGAACACTGACAATAGTGCTATTTAATAAGACCAGCTTTCATAGCAAAGACTGATAATATCCAAAGACTTTAGGGAATCTATACACACCATTTCACTCTCCGTGTCTAGGGCAGAAGTGGCTTCATCTAGTAGCAAAATCTTAGGGTCTCGTACAATGGCCCGAGCAATAGCAATGCGTTGTTTCTCTCCTCGTGAGAGTTGAGACCCTTGTGTCCCAACATTAGTTTCATATTTCTAGAAAAAACAAGATAAGCTTGAGAACTAGAAGTTGTCATTGCTTCTGTGGCTGTATGAAGCCCATATCAACAACTCTTCTATGAATTTAAATCATTTGTTACTTTTGAGTCTGGGAATAGTGAATGATTCCTGTCAAAGATATCAAACCCAGTTAAGAATATTAAAATATATAAACTTTATACTGGGAAATGAGGGGATTTCCTTCCCTATATCTGGATTTTTTTAAATTTTTATATTTTTTGCCACTGAGGGCTGTCTCTGGTTTTTGTTTTGTTTTGTTTTTGCTTTTTTTTGTTTTTTGTTTTTTTTGGGGATTTTTTTTTTGCTCAAGAATAGAACTCTACCACTTGGGCCAGAGTGCCATTTCAGGCTCTTTTTGATGATTAATTGGCCATAAGAGTCTCATAGACTTTCCTACCCTGGCTGAACCATGATGCTCAGATCTCAGCATCCTGACTAGCTAGGATTACAGGCATGAGCCACCAGAGCCTGCTGCATTTCTTTAAGTTTCTATCTTTTCCCCGGTGTCCAGGTAAGATCCTATATAGGAAAGCCTCCTTGACTGGGGACTGGAAGAATTCCAGATTCTTATATGGAAGATCTTTACAAGACAGAATAATCCTAGGCAATAAGCATGACTTTTAAGAGACTTTCTGATCAGCAACTTTAATGAAGAACATTCTAGAACACTAGCCATGATTTAAACTCTGTTGCTTACTAACTCTATGATTAAGAAATCTTTATTTTTTTGAGCTACAAACTCATCTGAAAAGTGTAGTACTATTGCATATTTACTGTGAATTTTTGGTGCAGTGAGGAAGGAGAAGTTCTACTTACATTCTTGGCATGACTACATTAAAAACAACATTCATACAGATTTACTCTGTATGAGTATGTGCCAACTATTCTAGCTGGGGTAAAATTTAATACTTATAGAAACCATATTCTTGCTTTTTATTTTTACTGGTGCTGTGGACTGATCTTAGCACCTCATGTATGCAAAGCCAGAGCTCTATCACTGAACTACAAACCCAGCCCACCATTCTGCCATTATAATGCTATTTTCCTTATTTTACAGGTAAGTGATTTCCCCAAAGTTATATACACACACAACTCAGCTAGAAAGTGTCAAAGCTTCGACTCAAACTCAAGTTCACTCCAGATCGTAGGCTCTTTTCCTTCATGCTAACCTAGTGTGTTATTGCTTTATGAGCCACAAACCCTATAGCCTCTACTTTGGTGAACAATAGATTATCTCCCAAAGCTAAAGAATATGTTGATGTAGGACCTTAGTTTTCCTTTAAAGACAAAGATAATACAGGGGCATTGGGCTGGGAATATGGCCTGGTGGCAAGAGAGCTTGCTTTGTATACATGAAGCACTGGGTTCAATTCCCCAGCACCACATATATAGCAAATGGCCAGAAGTGGTGCTGTGGCTCAAGTGGCAGAGTGCTAGCCTTGAGCAAAAGGAAGCCAGGAACAGTGCTCAGGCCCTGAGTTCAAGGCCCAGGACTGGCCAAAAAAAAAAAATACAGGGGCATTGGGAAATAAATTTTGTTGCTGCCGTACTCTCTTTGAGCCACAGTGACACTGGGTTTTGGTCATTCCCTCTCTCCATATATTTCTGTCTCCTTTAGAGAGTGACAGATTTGGCACTCACCTCTGGTAGGGACATGACGAAATCATGTAGCTGAGCCTGTTTAGCAGCTGCTATGACTCTTTCCATAGGAATTTCTTTGGTGTTGTCCCCATACCTTATGTTATCCATTATGCTACAGGCAAACAACACTGGTTCCTGAGACACAATTCCAATGTTTGAGCGGAGGAACTGGACATTCACTTTTCTGCTGTCATGACCATCTATTATCTGCCAGTAGATGAGAAAGGGCATTATGTTTTAGAATTTTAGTAGAGAGGGACATTCATAGTCTACACCTAACACATAGGTCATTTGTTTTGCTTAAGAGAGAACATTCCTACGTCTCTGGAGGACTAAATCATGTGGCCTCTGACCTCTGTAGATAGTTTCTATCAGGAAGTATAAAAATCCACACTAAATAGCTTTGTTTTTATTCTATCTCTACAATTGTCAGAAATGAGAATCTCAAGACCATATTTTTAAAAAAAGGAATCTCCTTGTGTTTTGGTTTAACATAATCTCTGCAAGCAGGCAGGATTGTTCTAGACTGAGGCTCTGTGAGTTACCCAAAAGATTGCTCTGTGTGATGCTACTGTACAACATGAAGACCAAATTTGTGTCCTAGATTTTACTAATATCTCTCTCCAAGCATCTGATGTATACTCACAGATGAAAAGAACATATTCATTCACTTAGTCAATCCACAATCATGTATTGTATCTTGGGCCCCAAAGCAAAATACAGAGTAGTCTGTGTCTACAATATCTGTTTGCTAGGAATTTACAGTCTAGAAGGTAAGTACGTGTTGGTTCTCAGATGTCTACCATCTGAACTGGCTTACTTAAGAGTGCAAAAATAGTAAATATACAGTACATCCAACATAAAACTGTAAAGTATTTGGCTCTATGAGTTCAGAAAAAAGATTATATTAAGTGATGTGAATAGATTGTATTTTAGATCATTTCCAAACAGTGAAAAAAGCAAAGACAATAGGAAAAAAATAATGGCATTCTTCAACATCACATAGTCCTACTTCACTTTGCTCTATTTGTTTGCCACAGTACTTAAGACAGTTGCTCAAAGTACAACTTAATATACTTAATTAGGAACTGAGCTGGTTTGCTACTTGCTGTGTAGTAAGCTCCTAGAATACAGAAAACATGCTTCACACTCCTTAAGAATCTCCCACAACACTAGGCATTCACACAGTGAGACCAAAGGAGGATAGTCTTAGGAGAGGATCCTAAGGGCTCAATAGTCATGGGCATATGATCTTATAAAACGATATTTATCTAAATGAACTCCAAGAAATAGAAACAAGAGGGGGGTTTTGTTTAGGTTTGGGTATTTTCCCCCTCCTTCATTGTCGTTTTTCTGTACCTTTTGTCTTGTATATAAGTTTATCTGTTTGGGGGAAGGAAGGGGGTGACACAGAAATGGTGGGACAAAGAGTGAACAAGTGAAGTAGTGACACTCACTAGACATTGTTGAAAATGAACTGTACAACTTGTGGGGGCAGTTCAGAGGGAAAAACTGGAAGAAAGTGAGGGAAGAGGTGACATTGTAACTGAACCCCTCTGTATATCACCTTTACAATAACAATATTTTTTAAAAGAATCTTCCACAAAAAAATACTGGGTTCATTACAGAGATCTAATTAAATGTTGAAAACATCAAATACCTGTATTTGGTATTTTCCTTAAAAGTGAAGTATCTTCCTTAAAGATAAAAAGACAGTATTTTCCCCCACTTAAAAATATCTGCAGATATGTTTTATAATAACATAATAAAATATATTGTGCCTATAAAACGTAAGAAACCATAATGATTTCTTTAAATCCTAGCTGTGACCAGAGCATTTACTTTTTACATTCAGAGAAGTACCACTAATGTCAGAGAGATCAAACAGGATGGATTCAGATCTTGTAGTTTGTGATCCACTTAGGTGATAAGCATAACAAAACAGATACTGAACTCTTTGGCTTACAGAGATCAGATTTCAAGTATGATATGTTTTCTAGGTTCACCAACCACCCAATATTTTCAAACTGAAATTTTCACACCTAAAAACAGTAATAGAAGTACCTATAGGGGCTGGGAATATGGCTTAGTGGCAAGAGTGCTTGCCTCCTATACATGAAGCCCTAGGTTCTATTCCTCAACACCACATATACAGAAAATGGCCAGAAGTGGCGCTGTGGCTCAAGTGGCAGAGTGCTAGCCTTGAGCAAAAAAGAAGCCAGGGACAGTGCTCAGGCCCTGAGTTCACGGCCTAGGACTGGCCAAAAAAAAAAAAAAAAAAGAAGTACCTATAAATTGCAGGTGATCAACACTCGTTTCTAATTTTGATAATTTCCTAGATTCTATCGGTGTCTGTTTACTTGTTTCCTTGGTTTGCTCTATGCACAGGAATCTTTCATTATTTTTCAAAATTTTCTTAGCATTTCTTGTCATAATAGTATTTATCTTCATTGCAGTGAAGACTATACTATTTATAAAAACCAGAGATTTCACTTTCAAATATTGGTGTTAAATAAATGAACAAGAGCAAAATAAGACATTTTCACACTCATATCTACAAGAACATTTCTTAGAAAACTACTTGTAAAAATGTGCTCCAAGAAAAGGACAGTAAAAAAAAAGAAAGAGAAAGATATGGGAACTAGGAAATAATGGGGGGAAAATGTAATCTACCTCACTATTTAACCATGAGATAACAATATTCACATAAAAACATAATATAAGCTGTTGACTAACTTTTAACTTCTAGAATTAACTTGAAGTAAAAGCAGGAAATAAATATTATAACAAGAATGTGATTTCATTCTTTTTTTTTTTTTTTATCAGTTGTGAGGCTTGAATTCAGTGCCTGGGTGCTGTCCCTGAGCTCTTTCACTCAAGGCCAGCACTCTACCACTTTTAGCCACAGTGCCACTTCCAGCTTTTGAGTGGTTTATTGTAGCTAAGAGTCTCATGGGGACCTTTCTGACCAGGCTGGCTTCAAAACACAATCCTCAGATCTCACCCTCATGTGTAGCTAGGATTACAAGCAGGAGTCACTGGTGCCCAGCTTGTGTTTTTGTTAATAATATAAACTTAAATTTAGGGATTAGAAGGTAAAAGGAGAAAGTACGAAGTGAAAAATTAAAATAAGATTTTCAATATAGGCAGCAATAGTTCAAGAGATATTATCTATAGGTGGCATAAAAGCAATAAAAGTGTATTAGTTTAATTTACAGATAAAGTGATTAAAAATAATGGTAATTCCAGGCACCCATGGTTCACATCTATAATTCTAGGTATTCAGGAGACTGAGATCTGAGGGTCATGGTTTGATGCCAGCCTGGGCTGGAAAGTCCATGAGACTCTTATCTCCAATAAACTACCAAAACAGCCAGAAGTGGAGCTGTGGCTCAAGTGGTAGAGCACTAACCTTGAGCACAAAAGCTCGGGGAAGGCATCTAGGCCCTGAGTTGAAGCGTCAGGAACAGGAAAAAAAAGTTAAGTATATTAGGAGAGAACAGGTAAAAAAGAGAGGAATGAGGCTGGGGATATAGCCTAGTGGCAAGAGTGCCTGCCTCGGATACACGAGGCCCTAGGTTCGATTCCCCAGCACCACATATACAGAAAACGGCCAGAAGCGGCGCTGTGGCTCAAGTGGCAGAGTGCTAGCCTTGAGCGGGAAGAAGCCAGGGACAGTGCTCAGGCCCTGAGTCCAAGGCCCACGACTAGCCAAAAAAAAAAAAAAAGAGAGGAATGAAATTGTAATTTTTTTCTTCTTTTTTTTTTAATGGTATTGGGATTCGAGTTCAGGGCCCCTCGATTGTTATGGAGGTACTTTACCACTGCGTCATACCTCTAGACAAACTTTTCTTCTCTGCAGGGCACTAGTGACTCATGCCTGTAATTCTAACTCCTCAAGAGGCTAAGGTCTGAAGATCATAGTTACAACCCAGCCCAAAAGGAAAGGTCTGTGATACTCTTATCTCCAATAAACTACCAAAACACAAATGTAGCGCTGTGGCTCAGGTGGTAGAGTGCAAGTCTTGAGCAAAAAAATCTTAGAGACAGCGCCCAGGCCCTGAATTCAACCCCCAGAACCAGCACGTGCAGGCACGCACATGCATGCATGCGCACACACACACACACACACACACACACTCACACACACTCACACATACAACTTTTATTATTTGAAAAGCAAGTCCACAGAGAGTTTAAATGTCTTAAAACCATTAAAACAGCATAACAACCATCATTTAGACACACAGGACTAATCATTGGGATATATAAAAACATTACATGGATAAAAAACAGTTGCATTGGAGCAAGGAAATATAGAGGAGTGTTACTTTTTTTTTCTTTTTAAAACTAAAACTATATCTCTGCTATTTTATTTTGTAGTCCTCAGCATACATTTCCTAAAAAGAAAGAAAAGAAAAAAGAGAAAGAAATTCTGTGAAAAGTAAGCAACAAAGCAATTCACCAATTAAAAAAAAAAGAAGAAGAAGATAAAGCCAAAAACTTTATCAGTTTGAGTTCCTTCAGCTTCTTAAGCTCAGATTGTGTCTAATAGTTCCTGATTGGGCCCCTTTCTTGCTCATATGTCATTTTGTCCCTTGTCAGCCCCACTTTTTCCATTCCCAGCCATTAGTTTCCTGATTAGTCCGCACTTTCTGCTCCATTTACAGGAAAGTGAACGCTTCTGTCAAACACACTCATCTGCAGCTTTGCAGTAGGCCCAATTTGCTTTGCCTAACTGGTCAGCTGGCCATCTGGAACTAGGAAGAATATGAGGCTAGAAATTGTGAGGTAGAATCAGGTCAACCAGCAAATGACTACGGTGGAAAATATCCCAGGGGTAAATGTCCAAGGCTAGTACTTTTGGTCTGTCAAGGAACAGTCTTGGAGAATACTTTCAGAGACATTTTCTTCAGAAATCAAAATTCCTGGAAACATTTGCATAGCTTACCACCTTCCCTTGGTCAGGATCGTAGAAACGCTCCAATAGCTGAATACTGGTGCTTTTGCCGCATCCACTGCTTCCAACAAATGCCAGTGTCTGCCCTGGGTTCACAGACACCGAGAGGCCATTTAGAACTTGCATATCAGGTCGAGAAGGGTATGTGAATTTACAGTCAACAAAGTCAATCTTGCCCTGGAAGTTGTCCTGTGGATGAGAGAATTGCAATCAGATAGAGTCTAGAATATTGAAAATTCATCTAAATCTACACCACAAGGCCAGAGTGTGAAGAAAGCAATGGGGTGAAATGATGAGTGTGGTGGATGTGGTGATTTATACCTGAAACCCCAGTGCTTGGGATCCCAGTCAGGTCAACCTAGGTCACTTAATAAGACCCTGTCTTACTAGAACAAAACACCCAAAATGAAGAAATACAGCTTTCTGTTCTTTATTCTGGAAGGTATAGCATGAAGGAAGATGATCATTTAAAGACATGCGATTATTCTTAATCTAACTTCAGGGTACTGATCTCTTTATCATCCATGCCTTTACACTTAGACCATAGGGAATATCTAAAAGACAGAGCAGGGTACCACAGAGGCCAGTAACTTCATGAACACTTAAAAACTTTCTTTCTCCACAGACAAAAATAGCATTAGACCTGAAAGGACATACAGAGAAAGTAACTTGAGATCTATACTATAAAGGTGAGTACTTTGGTGTGTTTAAAACTATCTGAATTATGGACTCTAGAAATGGTTAGACATATCATAGGCTGGCTGCACAGAAACATTATTTTCATTAAGCTGGAGGAAAAACAGGTCATGTAACCAAGATTTCAGAATATAGTTTTGTTTTAGTGTTTTTGTTTGTTTTGCTCTCTTAATCATATTAAAAATTTCAAAACCAGGGAGACAAGGTTAACTTCTCAGGATAATCAATTAAGAGAAAAGTATATTGTGTTGACATTAAATTAATTTAATGAGCATCCAAGTGAGCTAAAACTTGAGCCCAGATGAATATGAGTCAAGTTGGACTATGTGCTTAGCTCAAGTGGCAGAGCACTAGCCTAGCAAGCTTCAGGCCTTGGGTTGAAACCTCAGTACTGAAAAGAAAAAGAAAAAGGGGAGGGGAATGGAAGGAAGAGAAAGAAATGGGGAGGGAGGGACAAAAGGGAAGGGGAAGGAAGAAAAGGGAAAAAGAGGAGAGGGGAAAAGAAGGGAGGAGAGGGGAGGGGAGAAGAAGAGGTGGAGCCTAGGCCAGGCACTAGTAGCTGATGTCTGTAATCCTAGCTATTCAGGAAGCTTGAGATCTGAGGGTGGAGGTTCAAAGCCAGCCCAGGCAGGAAAGTTCATGAGACTCTTACCTCCAATTAACCACCAGAAAACTGGAAGCAGTGCTGTGGCTCAAAGTGGTAGAGTGCTAGCCTTGAGCAAAAATGCTCAGGAACAGAGCTCAAGCCCAGAGTTTAAGCCCAATGGTAGACACACACACACACACACACACACACACACACACACACACACACACACACACACAAAAGAGATGTGGCCTACTGCAAGGTGATTGCATCATCAGAGGCCCTTCCCTGGGAAGGAATTAAGGTGCTTCCTCTGTGACCTGATTAGTTCTTGGAAGTGGCTGATTGTAACAAAGGAAGACTGGCCCATTTCAAGCTCAACTTCTTGCACAATCATCTTAAATTTCCTTCACTGGAGTGCTCCTGCTGTGGAACCACCCACAGCCACTTAATATAGTCTAGGGACCATCAACAGAAACTGAATTAAAGGAGTTGTCTCTAAA
Source organism: Perognathus longimembris pacificus (assembly GCF_023159225.1). Classification (NCBI taxonomy): domain Eukaryota; kingdom Metazoa; phylum Chordata; class Mammalia; order Rodentia; family Heteromyidae; genus Perognathus; species Perognathus longimembris. Next base: position 53,987,326 of record NC_063164.1, on the reverse strand, counting down.
ATTTGTACTACATAAATCTTTATTTTTCTATCTCTTTCAGGGATGAAGTATGACTCAAATTGTAGAGTACTAGATTTCAAATCCCAGTACTGCCCACCCCCCCCCAAAAAAAGAGAGGACCTACCTCTAAGCGGGGCTCAGGGATATATATATCAAGAAGACTCAAGTAGATTGTCACAGAAATGAAAATGAATGGACATAATTGCATTTTTTGTCTTATTCAAATACCAATTTAATGAATGATTTTTAATGCCAAGTACTTCATTCTGATATATGTATACATCTATTGTCTATTCTTTCTGACTACATTTGAATGAAACCATCCTGAAGATATTTAGAAGCTAAGTGGTCTAGCGTGGACATACCCAACAACTGTTCTATATATACAGACATATCAAAACAACCCCCCTGGCCAAATACTTACCCACTTTTCACCCATGCCACTGTATACACTAATTGGGGGTGTTCGGTCCAGCAGTTGAAAAAGGCGTGCAGCTGCTATTTTAGCTTTGGCATAACTTGGGGTGTAAGAGATGGCTCTTCCAACAGCAGTTGCACTCAGTATAACTGAAGAGATAACCCTGTAATCAGATACCCAGGTAGGAAGGAGTACAGTGGGGTTAGTGCAATAGCCTAGGCAAGCGTATTGGGGTCAAACACTGTTTCTACTAGGGAAGGGACTGAGTAGACAAGCAAGTCATGTCAGACTTCTCTAGGTATGTGAAACTTAGCAGGTTTCAAATTGTGTTTTATGGGAAAAAAAATGGTGAGAGAGGGAAGGTGCAGACCTCAGACCTACAACCCTGATTCCACCACAATACCTTCTCATTAAAAATTTGATGTATGAAAGAATACTTCTGGAAATATTTTTTAAGGAGGGGGATTTAAAAGATAACTGGACTGGACTGATTCTCTTCCAATTCTTTGTTTGTTTTAGTCTGTTACCAAAGCTTGAATTCAGGGCCTTTTCCTCTTACACAGCTTTCTTACTCACCTTGGGACTCTACCACATCTCCCTGATTTTCTTACAATTTCAATATTATTTAAATTAATGATAGGTATGTAAAAATAATGATGGGCAACATAAATGTCAAGCCTATGCCAAGCAGGTGAATAATTCATGCTTCAGACAGGATGAGAAATACATAGGAGATTGTATACTTATATTTATCTCAGTCTCTATTGTATTCAATATGCATTTGTTAAATGAAAAATGGAATGAATGGTAAATGTTGTAAGATGTAACTTAGCCGCTATACAGCCTGTGATGTATGGGCAGTCCTCAGGATTGTCCATCTGTACTACCAATCATAGAATGCTTGCTTGAGGTGAAGATAGGAGGCAGAGGTTATGTATTTGTGATTCTTACTGCTCAGGTTATAAGAAGAAGTTGTAAATTCGGAGTAGCAAATCAAGGCATTACCAGAAGTCCCATGGAATGAAAGCATTTGGAATACAATGAGAAATAATAGGAAATAAATTTCTACTTTTTAAAGCCTGGACAGAAATTAGGAGCTTTCTGTAGTGTCTCTGCTTTTCCATGTTGCCAATAACTTATTTAAAACTTCATATGAATTACCAGAAACAAGTCAATAATTGCTAGTTTCTGACTTGGCATAGTAGGTTTAAAATATGTAATGATTTAGAAAAGATCTTTTCCTTGATGTGGCTGTTGTAGGACAGTAGAAATGTGTTAGAGAAAGATATCAAGTGAAAAAGCAAAAGTCATAACTAGAGAACAAATACCAATAGGACCAGATTTCCTAATGACCCAAAGCCTTCTGGGATAGTATCTCCTTAACCAGTCCTCTGGCACTCTATTCCCTTAGGCAATCACTTCTGGACATATAAGAAAAACGGAATCTGGCTATAAGAAAGGAACCTAATGCTTCTGTACAGGCCATAGTAGTAACTCTACAGAGAGAGCTCAAATACTGTTCTCTTTGCCAGCAAGGAACAGAGGTCAAATGAGATAAACTTTTGAATCACTTTATTCAATGTCTCTGGAATTTTCCGTCATAAACATATAGCAGATTGCTTGTAAAAATGGTCACAGAAATTCTTTCTACCTTCCATTCCCTTGCAATATGACTGTGTTTATTGTTCTTCTTCTGTTCAAAATGAGGATTACATCTTTTGTTTATAATTGTACTTGGCTGTATGACTTTTTTTTTTACCCAAAGAGACATTGGAAAATATGACTGCAATGTAGACATAAAAGATTTTTGCATACTGGAGGTTGGTTACACTTGGAACTCTAAGGCTATTTTGAAGAAAACAAGCCCAATTTCAAGAGAGAAGCCTGACTGAGACAGCCCAGGCCCATAGAATCTTGAGAATGTTAAGTCCCAGCTATTTTAATATACTGAATTTGAATGGTTTGTTAGGCAGGGGGAAAAAAGCCAAATGATAGGACCAGGAACTCCTCCCCATATAATCTTAGTGGAATATCCTCACCTAAACACATAGCTGAAATGGAGCCCCTCATTGGGGATTAAGTAACCTCCATATCTGTAGGAAGCTGCATTGGCAATAAATACTATGCCCTGAGAAAAGGCAAAGCACATTCCATAGATGTTTGCTTTTCGAATGGATATCTTGAACGACTTCTCCAGCTCAATCTCAAATGCTTCAACAAATTTCTTCTCCATTCCAATCCCAGCAACAGTACGGATATTATTGAGAGTTTCACTGGTAATCTGAAAAATGAGAGTTTCAGGAATGAAAGAGTAGAAACAACTCCTTTCTCAATATTTCAACTGCTCCTTAGATTAGATCTGATACAAATGGCACAGTGTGGTGCACACTAGAGAAGGGAACATAACCTTATAACACAGGGAAGCTGCAAGACGGCAAGCTGAATGGGCCAAGAGACAACATGGAAATGAGAATTCAAACTCAACTTAGTTCCAAACTGGCTTTGTTTTCCTGTACTTATGAGGGTAAAAGACATTTCCATTTATTCTTGAAAAACATTAAGTTTCTTTGACAATTTTTGTGAAACATTTAAAATAGTAGATAGAGATAAAAAGTGGTGAACAAACCATGTGATTGGTTATGGCAGTTCTTGTTCTTAAAGTGCCTCGAAGTCTCTCTTTCTCTCTCTATATATATAGTAATATTCAGAGAGGTGTTACAGTTACATGCATCAGGTAATAAGTACAATTTTTTGAACCATGTCTCCCCTTTCTTTCCTCTCTCTCTTCCAGTTTTTTCCTCCTGTCCCCACCCACAAGATGTACAGTTCATTTTCAATGTAGTGTCTAGTGAGTACCATTGTTTTCTTTATTTACCTTTTCTCTGTCCCCCTTACCCTCCCAAAGACAACAAACAAACAAGATAAAATGAAACGAAAACTAAAACAGTAATGACAGCAACTAACAAAAAGTCTTATTTCCTTTTCTTGGAGTTAATTTCATAAAGTATTATTTTATATGATCATATGCACATAGCTATTGAGCCTTTGTGATCCATTCTTGCACATATCCTCCTTTGGCCTCAATGTATCAAAATTTAGAGACCTATATAAGAAATCAGCACAAGGCTCAGGGGAAGAGATACAGAATAAGCTCTATGCTATAAAAACTGCCCTCAAAGACGATTCTACTGGACTCCTCTTTGGAGCCCCTCTCCAGATGGTGAGCCTTGCTACTTTCTTTCTTTCACTTCCTAATAAACTTTGTTTACCTTAAAAAAATAAATAAAATACCAAGCTCTGGAATTCTCGCCTATAATCCTAAATTACTCAGGAGGCTGAGCTCTGAGGATTGCAGTTCAAAGCCACCCTGGGCAGGAATGTCTGTGTGACTCTTATCTCCAATTAAATCACGGAAAAAGCTAGAGGTAGCACTGTACTCAAGGGGTAGAGTGCTAGCCTTGAGCAAAAGGAGTTCAGAACCAGTGCCCAGGCCTAGAGTTCAAACTTCAGAACCAGCAAAAAGTGAAGTAAATAAAATAGTATTTTTGAATGTCTTCTGAGACAAAGGATCTTCTAATAAGATAAATATAATAATAGAAGGATAACATAAAAGTTAGTTTGACAACATTTTATTTAACTTAAAATGAAATATAAAGTTTATCTTTTCTTCATGAAAGTTAATCTTCCAGTCTATACTATAAATGTGTTTTAATCTACAAGGTAAATAATTCGGAATTACAGGAGGTACAAATGAAGACTGCTTTCTGTCATTGGCACAGAAAATGCTTCAGATTTTGTCTACTCAAATAGTGACATTCTTACTCTCAAGAGACAAAGCCTATATTGTAGTGAATTTATTTACAGTAATTGTATGAATGTTTGCATTTGATTTCTTGTTTTCTTTTTCCTTTGCCTGTCCTGGACCTTGAGTTCTGGCCTATGTATGCTCCCTAAGCTCCATTTTGCTCAAGGCTAGCATTCTACCACTTGAGCTATAGCATCACTTTCAGCTTTCTCTGTGATTAATTGGAGACGAAAGTCTCACAGACTTTCCTGCTCTGACTGTCTTCAAACTGTGAGTCTCAGATCTCAGCCTCCTGAGTACCTAGGATTACAGGCTCAGAGCTACAGGTGCCAGGCTCACCTGTGATTTTGTTTACCTGAAAAATGTCCATGCCACTATCCCCTCCCTTACCCCTGAGGACCAAATATCCATTGGCATATATTTAAGATGCATAGCTAAAACTTAAGTTGCATTTAAAATTCAAAATGTAGCTTATGATTCTGTTTGGAATAGATATTAAAGTGTGAAGATTAAAAGTGTATGCCATTACAGAGGATCAATAGTTGTCCCTCTCTGTGAGATGGCAGAACTCAGGAAAACCATGAAGCTGAAAAGCCCAAAAGGCAGAAAACTGAACTATCCACCCCTGCAAACAGTATATATCAAATTGGAATATGGATGGAGTATCTATCTGAGAAGTTAAACATGTAAGCATCTGTCTTTATACCACAATTTCTCCTTGCCAGCTCAAACTCATACATCAAACCTATATTTCCATAGCCTTTGGGTAAAAGAAACAGGAAAAGGTGCAGTAGGAGGCTTCTACCTGCATGTCTGTGGGTTAACAGCTTCCCCAAAGTCTCTTTGCACTCCCCAGTTTTAGAAATTTCCTGTCAACCACTCAGCCATAAGCAGAAAATTGTGTCAAAAGTTACCTGTCCTGCGTTTTCCAGAGCCTGCTTATCTTGAGAGGCAAAATTCGTCAACATTCTTGTCTGCAGGGCTCCCGATAAAGCCAAGAAAGGAAAGAAACACACTATGACCAAGCTGAGCTTCCAGCTAAACAAGAAGGCAATGATCATAGCCACAGCGATGTTAGTGAAGGAATTGACCATCATTCCAATCTGAGAGCCGGCAGCCTGTGAACCAAAACAACCAAACCATCTCACACACTGTCTCCTGACCAAATGCTATTATGTGAAGTAGCCATTTTGCTGTACAATACATAAAAAAACAGTACCACAAGTGAAATTTATAACAAGGAGTCCCTATAGTCCAAAAAATTAGAAAAATCTCAAACAAGTTAATGATGCATATCAATGCTTTAGAAAAGTATTTTTAATAACAAAATTTGGCAGAAAGAAAAAAGAAAATAAATAAGTGGAAGAAAATAAATAAGCACAATACAAAGGATTGGTAAATTATAGTTTCTTCTTGAAAAGAGACAAAATTGAAATGATGAACTTTTAGTAGCTAGACTGAGAGAAACAGAAACAAAGAGAGATTCAAATAAATTAGATATGAAAAATAAAATATTAAAATTGATGCCACAGATATTCAAAAGATCATCAGGAGCTATTTTGTAAAACTACATGCTAACAAAACATAAAATCTAGAGCAAATGGATAAACATTTTGAAAAATATTACTTACCAAAATTGAACCAAAAGAATATGAAAACCTTGAATAGACCAGTAACATGCAGTGAGATTAAACCAATAATTAAAAATCTACTAACAAGGGAAAATATGGGACCTGATACTCCTCTGCTGAATTTTATCAAACTAAATTTTTAATGAATGGATACCAATGATTCTCAAACTACTCCATAAAATTGAAAGAGAAGTATCCTTCCAAACATTCTACAGGCCATCATCACCCTGTTACCAAAATGTGACAAAGTTACCACAACAGAAAAATTAAGTATAAGCCAATATTAGCCAAATAGTATCAAATGAATTTCTGCAGCACATCAAAAAGATCATGCATTAATGCAAGGATGGTTCAACATATGCAAATATATAATCTTAATCATGACATATATAAATAGAATGAAGGATAAAAGTCATTGCAATAGATGCAGAAGAAATTTTTGATAAAAATTTGACATCCCTTCATGATAAAATCCCTCAAGTGGAGGAATCACACTTTAGTATAATATAGCCTATTTACGGGCAGTGTGCTTTAACTGTATAGCATTAGAAATGGTGGGAAGTATGGGTCTGGGGTATCCAAACCCCACTAGTTCACATTCCAAAGGAAATAGTTATTTATCAGAGCATTATAGATTCTGAACATCTTTGCCAGCTAATATTTTTTCCCCCATCCTACTATGGTCTATAAGTGTCTCTCTAAAATTTATGTTGAAAGCTAATACCCAACATGATAATATTAAGAAGGTAATTAGGTTATGAAGATTGTACTTTTTAAAATAGAATTAATGCTGTTATAAACAAATGTGAAGTGAGCATCCTTGCCCACTCACCTTTCTACTACATAGAGATGGATCAACAGAATGCCTAAATTCGGTTAGAATAAATCCTCCCAAAACATTGAATCTAGTAGGCACAATGATCTTGGACTCCCCAAACTACAGAAATTAATATCTATTATTTAGAAATGACCCAGTTTAAGTAAGACATTTTGTTACTGAATTCCAAGTGGACTAAGACAGTCTCATAGCTTACCCCTTGAACTTGGGTAGCATCTGTAGCAAGTCTTGTTGTCAGTGATCCTGGGTTGTTTTTAAGGTCATCGAACCAGCTGATGTCTTGCCCTAACATTGCCCTGAAACCATATGTACGTAGCCTTTTTGTGAGGAGTTCTCCAGATTTAGCAAAAGTGTATCCCTGAAACATTTTTTAAAAAGTCTTCAGTAATAGTTCAACATAAAAAAGCAAAGTAGTCAAATAACAATGAAAAATAGGATTTCTTACCTGCAAAAATTGGGTGAAAATGGATACACAGCCCATTATAACAAAAAATAGGCACATAGCATTAATCTGTGACCTTTGTTCTTCTTTATCGGGAAGTGAAAAAGTCTTTGGAAGACAGTAAACAAGGAAAACTCTTTATTACTATAAATAATAGCACAGTAAATTCAAACATATTTAAGTGAAATTTCTCTTAACTGGTCATTATATATTTGTCTAAACCATAAAACATGCACTATAAGTGAACCTTGGTTGGACGTTGGGTGGCTGTGATGTATTGGTGTAGGTTAATCAACTACAACCAATGTACCACCCAAATAAGGGATGGATATAATGGAAAAACGCTGAAGCTATACAGGAAATCTCTCAACATTCTTAAATTTACTATAAATCTAAAACTATCTTTTAAAAAATTATCTCTATAATGGCTTATTTTTTCTTTTTTTTTTTTGGCCAGTCTTGGGCTTGGACTCAGGGCCTGAGCACTGTCCCTGGCTTCTTTTTGCTCAAGGCTAGCACTCTGCCACTTGAGCCACAGCGCCACTTCTGGCCATTTTCTGTATATGTGGTACTGGAGAATCGAACCCAGGGCCTCATGTATATGAGGCAGGCACTCTTGCCACTAGGCCATATCCCCAGCCCTATAATGGCTTATTTTTAAACATACCAATAACTAAACTAAAGCTAGCTATGAACATTATAGTGATATATGTTAATTCTCTGTGGGGCACAATACCTGGTTAATGAAAATCAGTGACAAGAATTACAGAATTTTTGTGTAGATTTTTTTTCTGCTTTAAGCAATTATGTTGGCTTTTCTCTGACATAGATGAAAAAAAGAAAAAGATGATACATAACACAAACCCATTATGAAGTAAGACAGAAAAAGGAAAAAGGAAAGGAAGAAGGTAAGGAGACAGTTGAGATTATGAGGGAAAGGGAAAAACCTGAGAATTTTAGTATGAGGAAATGCTCAAGTATTGTTTTAACCTCTATCTTGCTCAAGATGTGTGTGTGTGTGTGTGTGTGTGTGTATGTGTGTGTGTGTGTGTGTGTAGAGAGAGAGAGAAAGAGAGAGAGATAGCTTTAAATTTCAATTTTCTATCAAGGAATCACTATAAGTGACTTAAGAAAAAAATTACATCTATCTGAAACTGAAGTTATTACCTCTAATTTACAATAAAATGGAAACATTTCTCTCCAAAACCTATGGAGGTTGTGAGTGGACCTTTCTACGTCTATAGTGATTAGTAAATGATACTCATATATACATGGTGAATTTGCTAACATTAGCTTATTTGACTAGTTGAGATTTAAACTCTTGCAATAAGAAAACACATACCAATGGCATTGTCCATCAGTAGATAGAGATTTGGGGTTCAAAAGAAAAACTGTCTTAATTCATATCAAATGAAGAAAATTTAAGAATTCTGGAAAGACATGTATTAGAGAAATATATAATATATCCTTACTTAATGTCCTGAAAGAAAGTTGAGTAACAAAACACTGCCAATAAACAGTTACTCTAAAAACATTTATTTTCTCTCTGTATGTGTATTGTCTACTGTATAGCAAATAAATCTTCTAGCAAGTAATGTGTATTACTTCAATAATTAATAGCAAAGCAAAACTATTCTGCTCCAATGACCACAATTTGCAAAGCTAAGAGAGGGGTTCTACGTTAACAAGGTTTTATTCTTTCTAGCAGGTAGTTTCTAGGTTTTTATAGCATTTTACATAGGTATTAATGGTTTCATGATCACACTATAACCCATAAGTTTACAGAGGGATTAACAAGAATTAGCTTAATAAAGAAAAAAAATTACATCCAACTGAGACTGAGGTTGTTGACTCTAAATCACAAGAACCTAAAACATCCCCCCTCCAAAAAAAGAGCTAAGGAAGTGTTAACAGAGGGATTTATGGTGGTTGTAAAAGTCAATATCTAAATACCCTAAAATGCCCAACAGTGGTACTATGATTGCTATTCTTCCCAAAGGTCAATATTATAACTAGGGCTACAGAATTCAGATTAACCTACTTAACTCTTGTTCTGTACATGGAAAGCTAACTCTCCAAACATCAAGTCATTGTAAGGATTGTTCTTGGATGAGGAAATGCCTGTTTTCTTACTTCCTGGGCTTTTTCCTGGGTATGTTCTCTTGGCTTATGGTATTATCTATCATCTCAGTATTAATTTAAAAAAATGTTTGTATAATGTTAACACTCACAGAACCCTTTGGTTCAAGATTGGGTCTTTAATATATCCAAAGACTTTTTTTTAAAGTCTGTTCTATGAGTTCTTGGTCTATTCTTATTTTCTTAGGTAGCCCAAAGAGCTACCCACCCACAGATTTCCTCTTCTTGAGCTAATACATTGAGCGGGTACACTCAGGCACATGTCTTTTTTATGTTTTACAATGGTTAGGTTTATTTCAGAAGAAATGGAACATGAATTACATTTTGCTATGTGTCAGAATGTGTGAAATGCATATAATCTACCTTAATTTCAATTTAGGTTTCCCTAAATTAGGATTCTCAGTGACCCATGAGTTAGGATTCTTGCCCTGTATCTCAGATGGAAGAAACTAAAACTCTTCCTCAGGGTGAGTCACATGCCCAAACACACACAGTACAGAATAGAGACCTATAACAAACCCAGCGCTGTCTGACTCGCAAGGCTATGCTGTTCTCCAGCATGCTACATCCAAACTCAACTCACTGGAGGACTTGGAGCCATTTTCAAGCCAAATTTTCTAAGGGAAAGTGAAAATAGACAAATCCTGCTTCCCATGTAGATTGAGGCTTTTGTCAGCAACCAGACTCCTATTAGGGCTCAATCATTTGTGAGGCTCATGTCTCACAGTGTGTTCTTAATATGGCACATGGGAATATTATGCCTTGTAGGTGTGTTGGAGTGAAATCAGAGCAATTAAAATAACATTCATGATTATCTCTGTGGAACTCTCATGAGCTTACAACTAAATAAGTGACCATGATGCTGAGAAGCAAGTAAAAACAAAATCCATCAGAAAGATAGTGGTTCATCCATTCTACAAGCAAATACAACTCTGTGAGAATATAGCCAACTTTGAACTTTATCAACTAGATCCAGCCATTCTGTTCCTGCAGCCATTAAGGAAAACTTCCACTTCTTAGTCAATATCCACACTTGGATTTCTGCTACTTCCTGGAGTGTCTTTTTGGCCAATATTGGCCATATTTTCTATGGCTTTTCTGGGAAGTACCAAAAATACAAGTGCAGGTTTTGACAAGTAGGTAATTCAGTACTCTTCCCACAGCAGGATTGGGTAAAGGTGATTAAATATATTCTTTATTCTGCTTTTATAAGAAAGAAAGACACAAAAAGCAAAGAAGAGAAAAAAGCAAAGGAGCCAAAATGCTGGATTCTTTGAAAGCACACATTTGAGGTGTAGACTTCAACCTTTTCAGAATCTACCCATATTCCTTGCACTTGCTATGGTCCATTGTTGTCAGTGAGATTCATTTCCAGAACTTCTCCTTGCTGGCATGGCTGGGAAGGTAGTTTTAGAAGGCAGGAAAAGCTCTGCTTTTCATTATGTCCCCAACTCAATTCCAACACCAGCTATGGTGCCCATAAAATAATAGTGATTGATGAATGTTTCTTGAGAAATGAGTGGGATTTTCTGTTTAATATCTTTCCTCTCAAAACAGAAACACCACAGGGGAGGCTACATAACTGGCCTGGCTTTCCCAAGTTCCTAGTATGGTGGCTAAGGGGAATGATCAATAAATATTTGTGAGTGAAGAAAAATACAATTGACTTGACTTGTTAGTGGATTATTCTGGCTTTTCAATACCACTTATACCAGTGGGGACATTTCGTATGGTCAGGACTATCAAAAAGTGATGAGAGAGATGAAGTTGTGGAACTTTTCCAGTGTGCTGAAAAAAGTTTATAATATTCTTTAGATTCGGGCTGGGGATACAGCCTAGTGGCAAGAGTGCTTGCCTTGTATACATGAAGCCCTGGGTTCAATTCCCCAGCACCACATATATAGAAAACAGCCAGAAGTGGCGCTGTGGCTCAAGTGGCAGAGTGCTAGCCTTGAGCAAAAAGAAGCCAGGGACAGTGCTCAGGCCCTGAGTCCAAGGCCCAGGACTGGCAAAAAAAAAACCAAACAAACCCAAAAACAAAATAGAGTGAAATAGAGAATAGTGAAATAGAGAATATCAAAACTTCTAGGAAGTAAAAAACTAAAACTTATCTTATATCCCTTCTTTGGTTTACTACTTTCTTAACTTTTCTGACTTCCTGCTTGCAATCAATAGGTGAGCAGAAAAGTGCACACAACATAGTAACACCTGCCAATATAAGCCCAAGGTTATTGCAGGTGTTCAGTGAGATAAAAAAAAAATTACCGAGAATCCTCTTGTGTTATTCAATGAACCTTTTTGGAATTCTGATTTGATTTGCATATAGGGCAAATTGCCTTCTTCCAAGCTTCAACCTGCAGTGATAGTGACATGTTTTACAAAGTACCCTGTCAGTGTTAATGAAAGCATTCAGTTTCACCTTTTTACCTTCTGTGTAATGAAAACCCAAAGACCTTTAAAGATGAGAAAAAAGCTAACAAGAAATGAGCCAAGTATGTTAAGACAAAGAGCTGACCTATCAAATATGATAATGCGACTGACACAAACACAGAAGTCGCAAAGAAAATAAAGCTAGTTGACTTGCTTGCTTACCCCAAGAATCTGGCTGAATATAAAGGAATAGAGGGGTGTAACTGCCCCATTAACAGCTGCACTGAGAGCCCCCACCAGCATGTAGGGCCATTCTGGAGCATTGACTTTCATAATTTTCCTGAATGAAGCAGGATCAATTTTGTCTTCCATAAGCATGTCTTTGTCCTTGAGAGAAAAGAGGGTAAAACTGATCAATTAATTCTCTAGATGTATACATTGTCATTTCATGAATGCTTACTTATTCTCTGGATCATCCTTCATTTAGCATTTACAGTATTGAGAACCATAATTTGATTGGTTAGGCATTTTAAGAGAGATCTCTGAGATATAATGTTGTGTTACTTTTTGAAGAATGGTTTTTAATTGCTTGAGATTTGTGACATATCATGATTGGGACTGAATCTGTGGAAGTACTCACAGGATGAGGGGGGTGAATTTATAGTTTCCATTTCTTCTTTTTTTTTTGCCAGCCGTGGGGCTTGAACTCAGAGCCTGAGTACTGTACCTGGCTTCTTTTTGCTCAAAACTAGCACTCTACCACTAGGCTATATTCCCAGCCCCAAGTTTTCATTTCTTAATCACATGTGCACCGTCTCTCAGGAAGTAATGATTATGTATAGTGTATTTTTATCCTCTTGATGGAAACTATTTTATCTGCCATTTTTCTTTGATAGTAATATAGCCAAAAAAATCTATCATGGCAAATACTACTTTATCTGTCATTTTTCTTTGTTATCAAGACAGCTACTGCTTGGTCTTTAAACACATCTATTCAATAATTTGTTTTAAAGTATTGCTCGGGGGAGGGGGGAAGGGGGAATGAGGGAGGAGGTAACAAACAGTACAAGAAATGTACCCAAGGGGCTGGGAATATGGCCTAGTGGCAAAAGCGCTTGCCTCGTATACATGAAGCCCTGGGTTCAATTCCCCAGCACCACATATATAGAAAATGGCCAGAAGTGGCACTATGGCTCAATTGGCAGAGTGCTAGCCTTGAGCAAAAAGAAGCTAGGGACAGTGCTCAGGCCCTGAGTCCAAGCCCAGAGACTGGCACAAAAAAAAAAAAAAAAGAAATGTACCCAAGGACTAACATATGAAACTGTAACCTCTCTGTACATCACTTTGACAATAAATAATAAAAAATAAAAGTATTGCTCCATTGTAGAATGCATTCTAGGCGGATTTTGTAATATAAAGTTTTTCTGTTAAAATATACTGAAAGTATAGAAAATTGATTAAAAGTTATTAATGATTAAAAGTTATTATCTCACTAACAGTTGGTAATTTAACCTACAGTATCTGTATCTCAGGAATAGATAACAGCAAGAACCTCAAAAGCTCTCCCTTTGCTTACAGAGTTAAAAGTACATTATGAATTCTGCTGAAATGAAAAGCTAGGGCTCCATTCATTTTATTTTAGTCACAACCAAATCAATCTAGGAACGGAAGACTGGGTAGTGATCAATGTATTATTGTCTCCAATTCAAATTCTCTCTTAGCTGCTTTTGAACATCTTCATGTTGTCATTACTATTCAGTTATGCAAATCCTCTGCTGAATCATTTCATCTCTGATAGTTTCCCAACTCCAGGGCACCATGCCAGTGAGAACCACGAGTGGAACATACATAGGAAGAATGGAGTTCTTGGAGAAGACCCCAGTGGCCACCAGTGGAATTTATCACCAAGCACAGATAGCTTTTGGATCTGTTACCTCATCCTTAAAACAAGAGCTGGAATAGGTTGCTCTGAAGAGATAATGTCTTGCTATTTTTGTGATAACCTTATCCTATTTAGGCATATCGTATGAGCAGAGGCAGATTATTTTCACTCAGGTTATTTTTCAAAGATGTCTCTATAGCAAACAACATTAAAGCATGGAGTTTGGGTAATAGACTCTGAAACAAACTCACAAACCCACGAAAACCAACTGAGAAACATTTTTTAAACCACAGATTCACACATAAAGCATACTAAATTGCAATTCTTGCCATGACATTCAGAAACCTGAATTTTTAATCATTAACCCTTGGGAGTTTATGAGCATCCAGATGTGGACACCAAGAGTATAGGGCCTGATATTATGTTGTATTATAACCTATGTGTGTGATTTTTCTCATCTCCATGACCAAATACCTAGAAATTTAAAACCTGAAATTATAAAACTGATTGCCAAATAATAGACTTTTAATTTTATTTTAATATAGCTAAACAAGCAGAAAAAGAATAAAAGGAAACTACCAAGTGCAATAAAAGTCATTCTGTATTTTTTACCTCTGATTTTGCAAAACTAGGTATGAAGGGAATATGACTAAATTAACAGCAAATCAGTATGTGACATAGAGAAGTAAAATTATAGTGTGTGTGTGTGTGTGTGTGTGTGTGTGTGCTCACAGCAGAGCTTGCACCTCTGCTGTAGTCCTAGAAAGTTGAACGAGACTCATTTTCTTCCTTCAGAATAAAGGAGCTGTTAGCAACACCATAACAGAAAGAGTGACAGTGGCTCTTGTTCATCTTTGCACCCCCATCACAAGGCTGAGCATAGAGTTAGTGTGCCACCAAGTTTACTGGATGGAAGAATGAATGAAGCTTTTGCATTCATGGTGCATGCATACAATAAAACATGTATGTTTTTGCTATGCAGATGGCTCAGTGATAGAGCCTGGATTCCTCTAGTTTACTTCCTTAAGTCTCCTGTGCAGACAAAAAGAAAATTGAACTTCCTTCTTGAATCTTGGACCTTGCTTCCTATATTTGTTTCTAAATTCCAACCAAGAACCGTTTCCTGACTTCATAATAACTTTTAGATCTATAATAAAGAAGCAAGCATATGTACAATGAAGGAACTAGTATTTTCCAAATAAACATATTAATGTATTAATAGTCACTTTCATTTTTCTACCTCTGTCCTACCTCATAATCAGTACCTAAATCCTTTAAATTGGTTGTGAAGTTATACATGTCTAATATTAGATTCTAACTTCATGTTACATATATCCTATGCTTTTTTTTTTCTTTAGTTTCACAGAAAAAGATGCCTAAATACTAGAGACTGAAACCTCTAGGTTACAAACTTCCTCTAATCCTAAACATAACCTTAGCAGTATTATATCTAAGATCTCATTCCATTTATGGGAGCTAAGGGTAAATCTCAGTGAGTAAGAAGAAATTAGCTTTTCCTGTGACACTAGCTAACTTCTAATTTGGGAGTGAATTAGAATTCACTTAGACTTAGAATTTCGGAGCACAGACATAAATCCATCCCGTCTAAATTTTTGGTCAATACTTCAAGAGACCACAAGGTGGCGTTAACTGCTTTATGCAAGCAAACCATTAGCAAGATAGGCTAGCAGAGCCCCAATCTACAGAAGGTAATGTAAGGCCTCCTGCATCAAGATGAGAAAAGAAAGAATTTTTACTATTATTTGCACTCACAGAATTTAGTAATTATTGAAATACTTTAAAATAGTACATTTGAGCAATATTTACTCATGCAAAATTTTCCCTGAGATTCAAATTTCCATTAATTAAATTTTAACATTAATCTCATTGTTTTATTTTTTTACTTCTTAAATTTAAAGAACTCTACTAGAGTTATTGCACAAAGAAGTAGTATAAATATAGCTCTTAGCTCTTAAACGGCACTGGTGGCTGACACCTGTAATCCTAGCTACTCTAGAGGCTGAGACCTAACGATCACAGTTCAAAGCCAGCCAGGGCAGGAAAGCCAGTGAGACTCTTATCTCCAATTAACCACCAGAAAATGAGAAGTGGCACTGTGACTCAAGTGGTAGAGCACTAGCCTTGAGCTGAAGAGTTCAGGAACAGTGCCCAAGCCCAGAGTTCAAGCCCCACAACCAACAAGAAAGAAAGAAGGAAAGAAAGAAAGAGAGAGAGAAGGGGGAGGAAGGGAGGGAGGGAGGGGGAGAGAAAGAGAGAAAGAAAGAAAGGAAAGAAAGAGAGAGAAAGAAAGAAAGAAAGAAAAAGAAAGAAAGAAAGAAAGAGAAGGGGAAGGGAGGGAGGGGGAGAGAGAGAAAGAAAGAAATGAAAGAAAGAAAGAAGAGAGAGAAAGAAAGAAAGAAAGAAAGAAGAAGAGAAAGAAAGAAAGAAAGAAAGAAAGAAGAAAGAAAGAAAGAAGAAAGAAGGAGAAAGAAAGGGAGGGAGGGAGGGAGGAAGGAAGGAAGGAAGGAAGGAAGGAAGGAAGGAAGGAAGGAAGGAAGGAAGGAAGGAAAGAAGGAAGGAAGGAAGGAAAGAAGGAAGGAAGGAAGGAAGGAAGGAAGGAAGGAAAGAAGGAAGGAAGGAAGGAAGGAAGGGAGAGCAAGAGTGAGAGAGAAAGAAAGAAAGAAAGAAAGAGAGAGAGAGGGAGGGAGGGAGGGAGGGAAGGAAGGAAGGAAGGAAGGAAGGAAGGAAGGAAGGAAGGAAGGAAGGAAGGAAGGAAGGGAGGGAGGGAAGGAAGGGAGGGAGGGAGGGAAAGAAAGAGAGCAATATAAGCTCTTTTCCTCTTAGAACTTTAGCAAAATCACATCATCTTCCTTACACAGTTTTTCTTCCTTTTTCTCGCTCTTAACTACAGGGTAAAAGGTGCCATGGTTTAAATATATACCGGATATGCTGGGAGCCAGTGGCTAATGCCTGTAATCCTAGTTACTCAGGAGGCTGCCATTTTTTTTTTTTTTTTTTTTTTGCCAGTCCTGGGCCTTGGACTCAGGGCCTGAGCACTGTCCCTGGCTTCTTCCCGCTCAAGGCTAGCACTCTGCCACTTGAGCCACAGCGCCGCTTCTGGCCGTTTTCTGTATACGTGGTGCTGGGGAATCGAACCTAGGGCCTCGTGTATCCGAGGCAGGCACTCTTGCCGCTAGGCTATATCCCCAGCCCAGGAGGCTGCCATTTTGAGGACTGAAGATCTAATCCAACTCAGCCAGAAAAATTCTTTTCTCCAAAGGTAACTAGCAAAAACTGACCTAGAGTCATGGTTCAAGTGCTAGAGTACCAGTCAAGAAAGCAAGCTGAGCAAGCCTCCTGAGTTGAAAACCTGGCACCAGAAATAAATAAATAAATAACATTGGGTGACAGTTATTTATTCCTAATTTACAATGCTATATAGGATTTTTTTTTTTTTTTTTTTTTTGGCCAGTCCTGGGCCTTGGACTCAGGGCCTGAGCACTGTCCCTGGCTTCTTCCCGCTCAAGGCTAGCACTCTGCCATTTGAGCCACAGCGCCGCTTCTGGCCGTTTTCTGTATATGTGGTGCTGGGGAATCAACCTAGGGCCTCGTGTATCCGAGGCAGGCACTCTTGCCACTAGGCTACATCCCCAACCCCTATATAGGATTTTTTAATATTTCTCTAACACTATTTCTGTTGATGGTGTAGATTTCCTTTCAATTTTTTGATTCCTCTCTCCCCCAGTTTTTCTTCCATCAAAAGAATTGTGGGAGGGCTAGGAAAGTGACTTAGTGGTAGAGTGCTTGCCTACCATGCATGAAGCCCTGGGTTCGATTCCTTAGTACCACACACACAGAAAAAGCCAGAGGTGGCCTAAGAGATAGAATGCTAGCCTTGAATAAAAAGAAGCCAGGGACAGTGCTCAGACCCTAAGTCCCAGGACTAGCAAAAAAAAAAAAAAAAAAAAAACTGTGAACTGTGGGAGTCTGATGTCCAGGTTCCTGGGGACTTGGATAGTATTTTATGACTGACTGCGGCAATCTACAAGCTTAATCAATGACAGCCAATAACTGGCTCTTTCTTCTTTTGTTTCCCTGCTTCTTTTACTTTTACTATCAAACATTTACCCAGAAGCTAGAAAAATAGAAAAGTTGAATATAATCGGTACTCTTAAGTTTAAATCTCAGTGCAGTGTATATTCCATTCTTGCTTGAAGTACTATTAAACTTTTTGCATCTTGTAGTTATTTGGGGTAACATCATGGACAAAGTAGTTGTTTTCAGAACCATAAAAGTAGTTGAATCTGTGAAAAGCTTAACATTCATATGCCTGTGAATACATTTTCTTTCATTGTGATTCATCCTGCCTCTCTTAAATAAATTCTATTGTCCCACAGAATTCATTTAGATACTGAGACTTCTGATTATTAATAAACTAAAACAGAAAAGAGGCTTAATAATCCATCTCTAATAGACAGGCGGTCATAAACAGTATCATATGTTCTCTCACATTTCTTCCTTGTGAATTCATGTGTATGGCATCTTAATGGATTCACAAGTTGGAATTTTACTGACAGTTTGAAATTACATCTTGCAAAATGAATGTCCTTGTAATTGCAATATTCTTTGACTTACTTGCTCTGATTACTCTTAAAGCCTTGGTCTTATTTAACCATGGAAACTCAAATTTTCATTCTCATTTTAAAATCTCTGATTTCCTACTTGCTATCACCCTACCTGACACTAAGTGTCCAAGGTGACTCAACAAAAGTAAGATGTAATAGATTAGCTTGAATTTAGTAAGGAATAAGATAGCATAATTTCAAACAGAGCTCAGTAAGAAAAATGCCATGATGTGAGGCTTATAGGGGATTGCAAATGAGAGCATCAACCAGGTGCCAATGGCTCATGCTTGTAATCCCAGCTTCCCTGGAAGCTGAGACCTACAGGAAAAGGTTCAAAGTCAGCCCACATAGAAAAGTCTATGAGACCCCCATCTCAGATTACCAGCAAAATGCCCAACTAGAGGAATGGCTCAAGTAGTAAAATGCTGAGCACAAAACCTGAATGAGAGTATCAAGATTGGGATAGGCTTAGAAGAGGTTGGATGGTTGCCTTTTGTGGAAATTAATACTGATTTCAAGAGCAGGATACTGCTTATGAATGGGCCTCTTGTAATTCAAAAGTTTTGACTACACTTATCAAATACCTTTATGGGTCAACTATTTTTCCAATTTTATTATATTTTAAGAGAAGTCTTTAAAAATCAAACCAGAAAATACTTTTGAGTATTTTTTAGCTTCAAAAAGATACCTGCATATAAGTAAAAAAAAATTTGCCAGTCCTGGGGCTTGAACTGTGGGTCTGGGCACTGTCCCTGAGCTTCTTTTTGCTCAAGGCTAGCACTATACCACTTGAGCCACAGCACCACTTCTGGCTTTTCCTGTTTATGTAGTACTGAGCAATTGAACCCAGGTTTTCAAGCATACCAGGCAAACATTCTACCACCAAGCCACACTCCAAGCCCTAAGTAAATACTTCCTAAACATATATAATAAATACCATTTCTCTGTTTAGTAGAATGGTTCGTTAATAGCTCTATTTTAGTTAGCACATATTCTTCACAGTAATTAATTAGTTAATTTGTGTTTCTTTTTTAGAATTATATGTAATGTAGGGCTTTCACTGAGTCCTCGTCTTCCTTCTTCTATTTCATCTGAGTCAGTGAACCATCACAGATGTACACATAGAAAACATATATGCTCAGGTAAAAAGGGCATTTTAAAAGCCCAGGAGAGACTCCTTCCACTATCCCCACAGGTGACTGGTGCCTGACCTTTGTGTCTTCGAAAGTAGACTTATGATCTACAACAGTCATTGGAGGTTCATGTGCCAGTTGAGAAAGCTGAGACCTGGAGTGTTGCCGGATGGAAGCTCTGTAAATAAAGAGAAAGAGTCTGTAGACGGTGGGCAGTTTGGAACATAATTCCACTGATGTCCAAGCTTTCATCACATGTCAAATAAACAGAAATGTTTGACAGGTCATATGGCAACGAGGACCTTCCAGGTTAGGTTTGAAGGACCTTGTCTTGGGTCAGAGTAGATCAGGTTGATTGCTATGGGCCCCAGACTCTGGAACTGTCCAACCTAGATTCAGAGGAATAAAGGAGAATCTAGCTGTCCCACCAACCTATTAAAAATGCCCAGGGCTCTAATACATGCCAAGATCATAAATTATGCCAACTGCTATCATGGCAAAGAAAATTTTTCACTGCTTTTAGTTACCATTCTGGTTAGGGCATACATTCAATCTCTTTTATCTCTGCCTCTGTCTCTGTCTCTGTCTCTCTCTCTCTCTCTCTCTATTTTTCTCGTTGAACAGTAAAAGAAATGCTGGAGTTATTAAATAGGCATGCCTTTATGACTCTAGCACACCCTAGATGAAACTAATTACCCTGCAAATTTTTTCATCCAGAGAAAATTAGACTACAACAAATTCCAAGGTGGTAAATGTGACCGTCTGCTCATCCAGCCTCCTGAGAAATCAGCAACAAGTCAGCTCGATTACCTAATATGACACCCTGCTCTTTTAATGGCTCTGCCAATCAGTCACCCAGGTTCAAGACTGAGCAATTACCTGAAGTCCTCCCTCTTCCTTGTTCTTGCACATGAAGACTCTTGCCAAGTGTCACATGACTGGAAATGGAACCAACTCCCCACCCCTCCTCTCTGTCCCCAGAGTGACCTCGGGGATACTCCCATTCCTTCTTTTTTTAATTATTATTAATTAAATTTTGTTGACGAGGTGTTGTGCAAAAGGGGTACAGTTACATAATAAGGCAGTGAGTATATTTCTTGTGATATCTTAAACCCTCGTTTTTCTTTCCCTTCTCTAGATCCTTCTTATCTTGCCTGCTACTGTCATTATTCCTTTGAATTAGATAGGTGATGCTAGGACATCTTTTCCAGAAGGTGAAGAAGAGGTGGTGTCACCTACATATAGATAAGGTGCAAGACCGAGATGAGACTCAAGGTCTTGGATCCAAAGCAAACTCATAGCAATAGACACCAAAGAGGGAGTGTGTGAAGAGGAAGGAGTATCATGATATCATTGACAAGTACTTCTACCTTGCTGTTCTGAACATGGAAGACTTATAGCAGTGTCCTCTTGGGTTTCTGCTACTTTAATCTTGTATTTCTTAAGTCTCACTGTCGCATCTCATCCTCCAAACCATTCCTCCTGCCTGGCATAGGCTATCATGAGACTATGAGTACTAAGTGTGCTGGGAAAATACACTGGACCAGTGCCCACTGTCCATAGTTTCTTCCCAGGCTTATCAAAAACACTGGCGTAAGATCACACCACACCCCTTTCTGAAACAATACATCACATGTCCTTCCCCTCTCAGAATCTCTGCACTACATTTTTTACAACAAAGAAAAAAATGGTTAGATGGGTGACTAACTTCTCTCTCTCTGTCTCTCTCTCTCTCCATTATTATTTGGGACATTATACTGAATAATCCACTTAATTGTTTTTGTATCTAAAATACATGCTGAAGAAGATCTCAGTCATCAGGAAAAATAAAACTGAAGAAAAAGGATACAAATTAATACTTTATTTAGTAACCTTCTAGCATAAAACCTAAATCTCTGCATAGAGATTTTTTTAGCAGTTTTCTTTATTGAAATGTATATCTTTCTCTGCAGAAGGCTAATAGCTACTTTCTGTCTATAGATTGTATCTCTGGATTTCTCATCCTAGTCACTAAAATTTAGAACTTGTGAGAAACAGGAAATACTTATGTCAAAAATGGCTATCTATTTCTAATAATAAATGAAATAAAAGTACCTAGACCTTGGGAAGAACTTTTTTTCCACCCTGAATGTTGACCAAACATTTACATTCTTGTTGGCATAACCACCAGATCCCTTTATTTTAACTTAATGAATCAAAAACAGTGCCTTATCACTCTGTGTTTAGAGGGTAACTAGAATCTTCATGTTGGTATTTCTATTGACTGTTATTTTACTCACGATTAAATATACTTCCAGATGTCCATCAAGATTGCCTAGTAAGTTTAGCAATTTTTATATTTTTTACTTCATATAATAACTCAAAGCTCTGGACATGTTATTTTCCAAAATCATTAAAGTAAAAAAACAAGCACTAATCTTAAAAATAAATTCAGTAGACTTGCTCTGAAGAGAGAAAAAATAATAAAGCAAATGTGGCAGGGAGTGAGACAAGGGAATGGGATTCTGGAAGACGGTGTTAAACATGGGTGGAGATGTAACAAGGAAATTCCCCCTGTCTAACTAGTATAAGCTAATAAAAAGTAAACCAAGCCTGAGAATTTAGATTCATAAAGAAATGACATACCAGAGCCTGAAATATCCACCAATGTTTGAAAACAAGGACAGTAATAGGAGTTGCTACCTGAATATTTTATTTCAAGCATCACTAACTCCTCTGTGTTCTGTAAACAATTAATCATCTTAAATAAACAAGTCTTACAATTGAATCTTTGATCCAAGTAGTCTTGACTTAATATCTTAGAAATGGTAATGGTGACAGTGAAAAACAATGGGAGAACCATCACCTGCTACTAGTTTCCTAATGTAAAGAAAGGAAATCCTGACTAGTATTTTCATGAATGTAGACAAATATTCTTGGGCAGAATTCTTTTTTTTTTTAATTTTTATTATAAAACTGATGTACAGAGAGGTTACAGTTTCATACATTAGGCATTGGGTACATTTCTTGTACTGTTTGTTACCTTGTCCCTCAAACCCCCCTCCCCCGGGAAGAATTCTTAATACATGACTTTCAATGCTATAAAACATTTTTTAGTGAAACTCTTAAGCCAGGATGAAAGATTAACTTTAAAGTCAAGCTAACAATACTCCAATGTTTTGAAGATACTTACATATTGATACAGACAAAAAAAAACATGTCATTTAGAGACATTCTCTTTTAAAACTAAGAAATACGTTTTAGTTTTATCTGACTGAGGAAAATTCGACATCAGATTCCTTACTTGAAGAGCAAAAGTGTTTGATTTTCAATTGTCTCTTGGTAGATTAAAAAATGGAGCTAAATACATGAAGATGATCTTCATAAAAGACAAGATCTCATACCACAGTTAGCTTGAGTGGGGAAAAGACTACAATCAGATTTTTTTTTTCTTCTAGAAAAGCAAAGGTCTTACTATGTAGTCCAGGTTGTCCTAGGTCTCACTACATATCTTAGGTTGGTTTCAATCTAGAGATCCTCCTGCCTTGCTTCCTGAGTACTGGGATTACAGATGTGTGCCACAATACACAGCTAAACTTATTTTTAAATCCCCTTTCTCATCTCCATAAGCAATCTTTCCATCAGACAATTCTCTGTCATGACCCTGCACTCAAACAGTTGAGAAGCACACATAAAACAAAATCCCCATGAAATATATACATTGAATGTACCAAGGAAGCTTTCCTTGGCACACACTTACTCCATAAAACCTGGGAATCTGCCTAAGCTTTCCTTATTGTATCTGAGACAGGCCTGAGGATCATAGACACAAAGGCCTCCTAAAAATACCTGACAACTTTAAAGTCTGTCACATGGTTGAGCTTACCTCAAACTATCCTGGTAGCCCCCTCTGCTGAAGTTTGGCTGGGGCGTATCATCTTCAGTGGCATCTTTTCCTATTCGACATAAGAAGAGTCATTCCTTAGTGGATTCAACCACAAGAGTCATATTTAAATAGAATTATTTACTGTGTTTACATAGGATGTAGCTACAATGTCTGCTGCCAAACATTCTGCTAACTTTGTTACAGTAAGTACAATTTGGAACTTGTCCAATATATGTCTTGTATATAAGTTTATCTGATGTGTGGAAGGGAAAGGGAATCACAGAAACAGCAGGACAAAGGATGACCTAATACAACAATGATACTCACTAGACACTATGTTAGAAATGAACTTTACAACTTGGGGAGGGGGAGGGGAGTAGGGAGTGGTAAGTAGGAGAAAATGAGGGAGAGGTAACTGTTTAAAAGAAATGTACTCATTGCCTTACTTTTCTAACTATAACTTCCCTGTCCATCACCATCCCAATAAATAAAATAAGTAAAAAAGGTTGAATACAATTAAGTCATATGAAATATATGCTCATCTGTTACCACTTTAGAAATAGGTATATTTTAATGTGAAATATGTAAGGAAAGCCCACTAGAAAGTAACAAAAAATTATAGATCAAACTTTTTTAAATCCTATCCAAAATGATTTGTGTTATATGTGTGCAGTAGTTAGGGCTACTGTGGTTCACAAATACAAAATTAAATCATGAAGAAAGTTTAGAGAGGTTAGTTAATTTAGCTTAGGATAACCACCAACTTTGAAAGTTCAGATTGATAAAGAGAAGATGGGCTAGGGCCTGAAATGTTTATATTTGAAAATAAGTATGAAACTTTTTAGTCATTGATGAATTCACTCAAACAGTAAGAATCAATACCTCTGGTGTGCAGGACATACTCAAAAGCGTCTACTATTTGCAAAGAGTAAACAAAAGGAATGGAATTGAAGACTCTAGGAGATCTTGGGTTTAGCTCTATGACTTGATCCAATATCCTCCTGAGCTTCAGATATACCCTTTATCATCTATATAATGTCTGCTAGGGCTGTAAGGAGATGAAATCAGGCATGGAAAGCCTGTGTTTAATATAGTGTTCAGAGAAAGGGAAAAGGTACTTGCCCTGCCCATCCTCTTTATGGAGGGCCTGATCTCCTTGGCTTTGCAATGTCACCAGTGTGAAGTAGACGCCTTTCCTTTCCAACAGCTCTTCATGGGTTCCTCTTTCCACAGCTGCACCATGTTCAAAACCAATGATGACATCTGCCACTCTGACGGTGGAGAGGCGGTGGGCAACCGAGATGATCGTGTGCCCATGCTGAATCTGTAGGAACATGTGGCACCCCATCAAACAAGACCACAAGACAGAGCTGACATAGCCTTCAGATCACTCAAGAATCTACAAGTAAGCTACAGACTTGAACATACACTTACAAAGGCTGTACGGGCTTTAGAAAAGGCCAGAACAGTTTCTTGTAGCTATAAATCTCATCACACATTAGTCTAGTCACCACACAATCAACAGCATAAAATGGGGTGGGAAGATGTTAAAAAAAAATCATGTTAGTCTTAATAATAGTTTAAGACTGGTATTTTACATGTACAGCTATTGGAAGCAAATCATTATAGCCCTGTTCTGTTCATCATGAGGAGTATTTTAGTCAGCTGATACTTTGCAAATGATTAGATTGGAGTCAAGAATCCATGTCAAACCATGTCCTCCCCCCGCCCCACCCCCTGCCCCAAGAAACAATCTTTCCTTCATCAGTGCAAGCATTTCCACACAGACCTTGAGAATGAACTAAGACTTTCCACAAACCTTATTCAGTTCTTCTTGTACCATGGATTCACTCTCATTGTCCAATGCTGAAGTGGCCATGTCTAAAATAAGGATCTTGGGGTTTCGGATAAGGGCTCTAGCAATGGCTATTCTTTGTTTCTGGCCACCGCTCATCTGGCCTCCTCCTTCTCCAACCAGAGTGTCAAATTGCTAGGAAGAACAGGATGCTGGTAATCAGGGAGAAGAGGATGGTTCCTCACAGTGAGCCAGTAAGAGATCTTTTCTAACTTCCTCTGCAAGCATGAATTTCCACAGGGCCAACTTTTAATGAAAGAAATACCACTTCCAAAACAGATGATCTAATCAACATTTGCATTCAAGATAAAGACAATAATTTATGCTTTTATTTCCAGGTGCAGTGAGCTGTATAAATGTTCCTCTTTAGCCTAACTTCAAATACAAATTTCCAACCAAAGTAAAAGTTGATCAGTCTGAAATATCAAAGCCTGAAATATCTTAGTCCTTGTCTCCAACAAAACATAATGCTGAAAGATCTATATGTGAATGAAAGTTCAAAGGCACTTTACAATCATATAATCATATATGGCTTTATATAGCACCATTTAACCATGGATAACAAATGGTTATAGAAGATCTCCAAGGCCTCACACTACGCCAGAATCTAACAATATGGTTCTAGTTATTAGATTTTATCTTGTTTAGAATTAGCCAATATGATTTGAGTTCCTAACACATATAAAGCATGGTGCTGAAATTGTGTATGTATCAACTCATACAATCTCCAGAGACACCACATATAGAAGATATTGCTGCTCTCTGTATCTGGAGAGTAAAGAAACACTGGCTATAAAGAGGTAAAATAGCTTTATGGAAATTTGGAAACTCATAAAGCTGGTACCTAGAGAAGCTTGATATTGAGTTAAGCCCGATTCTAGAGACTTCTACGTTTCAACCACTTGACTGCAGCATACTCACTTATAACTGCAAGACTATTTATAAGGTAATTTAGAAATACAAATATGAAGTGTTCAAGATCTTTGACTCATAGCCAGACCACCTGCCTCTCCTGCTTTTGTGTTGTGCTATTTTAAGTTTAGTTGTTTATCTCAAGCTTTAGTACAGTGACAGAAAAGTGATTAACACACTGATGGACATAAAGAGAGCATTGTACAAGTAGTGCCTCATGATAAATTTAGCATATTTTGGACACATTCTTTTTGTTGTTGTTGTTTTTTGTCAGTCCTGGAGCTTAAACTAAGGGCCTGGGCACTATCCTGGAGCCTCTTTATACTCAAGGCTAGTGTTCTACCACTTGAGCCACAGTGCCACTTCTGGCTTTTTCTGAGTTGTTTATTATAGATAAGAGTCTCATAGACTTTCATGCCTGGGCTGGCTTTGAACCATGATCCTCAGATCTCAGCTTCCTGAATAGCTAGGATTATAGGCATGAGATGAAAACATAAACTCATGGTACATCTACAGTCCTGACACCTAACAGGGCATTAAGAAGTTAACAACCCCGGGCTGGGGATATGGCCTAGTGGCAAGAGTGCTTGCCTCCTATACATGAAGCCCTGGGTTCAATTCCCCAGCACCACATATACAGAAAACGGCCAGAAGTGGCACTGTGGCTCAAGTGGCAGAGTGCTAGCCTTGAGCAAAAAGAAGCCAGGGACAGTGCTCAGGCCCTGAGTTCAAGCCCCAGGACTTGCCAAAAAAAAAGAATTTAACAACCCAGAATTCAATCAAACCAAGATGTGCATTTTTATGTAACCTTCTTCCTTCTATGACTCCCAGGTTTACCATGGAATGTAAGGCTAGTGCTACCTGTGGCAGGTTCATGATGAAATTGTAGGCATTGGCAGCCTTGGCAGCTCGGACAATGTCTTCCATTGTGGCCTCTTCTTTGCCATATCGGATGTTTTCTGCGATAGTGGTGGAGAACAGAACTGGCTCCTGCTCCACTATCCCAATCTGATTTCTCAGCCACTGGACATTAAGAGAGCGGATGTCATGGCCATCCAGAGTCACCTAGACCGGATGAGAACAACAGGGCACTGCTTTGAACCCTTCAAGGTTATGAATCCTACCACGAAGTGTAGTTGCATAGAGACTGACAAGATTGTTCTAGAACAGTCCCTCTTAAAATGTCGCTCATGAAAAAGACTGACAACATTATCTGGACTCCAGTGGCTCATCTCTGTAATTCTAGTTACTCAGAAGGATATGTAAAGAAAATAAAACATTATTTATTTATTTTCAAAATTCATTGAAGCTATAAATGAGAATAAAAAAGACAAAAAAATCTTTATGTCTTGTATTAAAAAAATCAACATATTGGGGGAGGACAATGAAGAGGAGCAAGAATGGAAGAGAAAGGGTGAGCAAATGCAGTCATTATGTTCAATGTACATTATGTAAAAATTGAACCACATTATTAGAGGGTAGGAAGGGAGTGGAGAAATGAAGGAGATCCATGGAAGGGGTGACACTGATCAAGAAGCATTGTACTCATAACCTGAGTTATGGAATTGTAACCTCTTTGTACAACTACTTAATAATAAATGTTTTAAATGATGATTTTTCGAAGATTCAGAATGCTGGGGTGGCATATAGTAAAGAATGCCCAACTGAGAAGGGCATGTATGTCTGAGGAAAGTTCTAGGCTGTTTGCCCAACCAATGTAACAGCATAGTATCCTGGGTAACTTATTATATCTGTGGTACTGAATATGCAGACAAACAAGGACACCTCAAGACATCAGCTGGAAGCCAATAACCATAATTCTGAGGCAGAGTGCAAAGAGCAGGAGCTTTGTCATCCACAAACCTACATGCAAATCCTGGCTTGGTCCCCTGCTAGCTAAATGACCTGAGCAAGTCTCAGTCCCTTTGACTCTTCATCCTTGTATAGAAAATGTTCATAGATACCTTTGTAGATTATTGTGAAAGTGAGGAATGAATCCTTTGTAAGGGGCATCTAACATAACATATGATAGATGTATGATAAACAAGAGGCAATTATTAGTGTTATATATTTTTTTTGGTCTATGTTTCCTTAAATAAACCCAAGGAAAATAAGACAAGAAGTATTTGTGAAATTATGCATTCAAAATTGTGTGTGTACGCTTGGAGTGTGGTTTAGTGGTAGAGTGCTTGCCTAGCATGCATGAAGCCCTGGGTTCGATTCTTCAGTACCACATAAACAGAAAAAAACAGATATGGGGCTGTGGCTCAAGTGGTTGAGTGATAGCCTTGAACAAAAGAAGCTCAGGACAACGCCAAGACCCTGAGTTCAAGTCCCAGGACTGGCAAAAAAAATTGTGTGTGTACATGTGTGTTTGTGTGTGTGTGTATGTATGTATATACATGTGTTAGCAATGGGACCTGGGCATTGTCCCTTAGCTTTTTTGCTCAACAGTGGTGCTTGAGCTATAGCCTTACTTCTGTTTTTTTGGTGGTTAATTGAAGACAAGAGTCTCATGGACTTTCCTGCCTAAGCTGACTTTGAATTCATGATCCTCAGATTTCAACCTCCTGAGTACTTTAGAGTTATAGGGGTGTCTTAAAATTTTTTTAATCCAATTTTTCAAAACAATAATTAAAGGTTGTTCCCTGTAGATTTCTAGATGTTCCCTGTAGAGTTCTAGCTGTGTTCTCTTTTGTATCCTTAGCATTTGGAGGAACTTAAGTAATATATAATGATTTTGATACTACACAAAGGGGTGGGCCTGATTGTTGATTCACCCAGTAAGCAGCAATACAAGTTTTAATGTGTCTGCACACTTAGTGATGACTCAGAAACTGTACTCAGGTAGTCACTGAGGATTGTCACTATGCAGAAAACATGTCCTGTCAATGCAGGCTATGCATATTCCAGGACTGCCTCCATTTGGCATTGTACTACTCTTTGTACTTCCTAGTCCCCACCCATTGAGAAGTTTCTGGAAGATACATACCATGCCTTCACAGGGGTCATAGAATCTCTGAATGAGCTGTAGTGCTGTACTTTTTCCAGCCCCACTGGATCCCACCAGAGCTGTCATTTCCCCTGGTTTAATGACCATGCAGAGGTTATTTAAAATCTGGAGAAGAAAGAAAATGAAAACCTTAAAAGAAAATTTAAAAGTTCAAATTATCACTGTGAACCAAACCAAACAATTCAGCTGCAAGATAGGGCCCTTTGTAAGGAAACTACATGTGTGTATGTCTCCTTATGCCCCCACAGTACCTAGGGTAAGGTTTCCACATTTAGCACAGTGCTTAATAGCTGTGGCCAATAAGTAAAATGATATGTGCTAATATTAGTAAAAAAAAAAATCCAAGCTAACTTTAAAAGGTTTTTTATTGTTTTGTTTTTGTCAGTTGTGGGGCTTGAACTCAGGGCCTGGGCTCTTTTGCTCAAGGCTAGCACTCTACCACTTTGACCCACATTTCTACTTCTAGTTTTGTGGTGGTTAATTGAAGATAAGAGTCTCATAGAGTTTCCTACCATGGCTGGCTTTGAACCACAGTCCTCAGATCTCAACCACCTGAGTGATTACAGGTGGGATTACAGGTAGGATTACAGGTGTGAGCCATCAGCACCCAGCTCAAAAGTTTTATTCCAAAACCTAATTTTAAACACTCTGGATGATCACAATGGCTCAGGCCTATAATTTCAGCTACTTGGGATGTGGAGTTTGGGAAGATCATGGTTTGAGACGAACTCCATAATTCAAAGCCAGCCCATGCAATAAAGTCTATGAGATTCCATCTCCACAAATGCAGAGCTGGTCATGTAGCTCAAGTGGTAGCGCACCAACTAAGTAAGCAAGCTGAGCAAGCACAAGACCCTGAGCACAACCCCCAGTACTGCTTCCGGGGGCGGGGGCGGGGACAATGAGATAAAAAGGAAGAATAAGTCTCATTTCAAAGCCAGCTCATTCAAGGGAGATATTCTCATTTTCTGTAGCAGAGTTTACCTTTATAGGTCTTTGTAGGCTCAGGAAAACTGTAGATTTCCTTTACTATTTGCCCTGAATAAAGACTTAGTACAAGATAAACAAACAAATCTCCAATCCCCTTCTTGTGAAGGGTAGTGGAGTGAGTCTGGTGTGTTACAGGTGGGAAGTAAACAGCTACAGACAGCTGCTTCCTGTGGCCACTCATTCCTACCTAATTATTGTGCCCCACCCTCTTTCATCTCTAAGCAGTGACACTGAAGGCATGCTTCTTGTTTGCTGATTGCCTTGTCATCTATTTATCATGTGCTTAGAATGACAGGATCTGCCACTCATTTCACCACAGCATTGTAGGGTTGATTCAGTTTGAATGTGCTGTTAAGCCATGTTCCCATCAGAAGGATTTGCACAATATAATCATTCCAAAGATGTGGTGCGTCACCTAAGAGGGGTACAACCTTTGTATACTTACAGAGAAACACGTTCTTTTATTTCTAACAACTGAGTCAGGCTTCAGAAAACCAAGCCATCTGTGGCTGTAGAAATGAATCATCAAAGAATCAAATGTCTACTGCTTCCAGGGAAAAGGCTGGCACTCACCTTTACATTTGGTCTGGAAGGATAATGGAAGGTCACATTGTGGAATTCAATTTCACCCTTGATTCGATCCAGCTTGTAACCATCCTCTGACATACAGTCAATGATCGGTTTCTGAGAGGAATATCAAAGACATAACAAGCACACATGTTACGTGAAATTTTCTGATTATCTTAGTGTTAAGTAACTCATAAAACAGAACAGCAAGGTAAAATTTCCCAGAGGTATGCTACAGATAGCTTTCTTCTTCCTTAAATATTTATAAATAAGTGGTAACAATCACTATAACTTACTGAAATATTAGTGAGATATTATTCCATTACCATATATTGTTACTAAGTATGTGATATTAACATAATACATAGAGGTCTTTATTCAATTACTAGTGTTTATTGACTTGTAACTATGAGATTATATGCATCAGCATTATATAATAGTTACAAGTATAATAGTAATATACATTATTATTATATAATGTATGACATCAATATATACAATGAATAACATTAACTATAATACATTATATTACACATTAGTCATGTTACTGACATAGTGTTATGTATAAGCTTTTTAGTATGCTTTTTTCATTTACACAGAGTCTCCATAATCTAACTGGATAGGTGATCTGCTTATTTTTCAGATAAGAAGGGGAAGGATCCTAGATTATTTCTTACCTAAAATCATGCAACCAGTCCACCACACTAAGCTCCAGTAGAATTCTACATATGAATATCCACTGTAGAAGACTATTAAAACATTAAGTGTCCAGTGTCATCAAATACTGCCAACTTTCTCTTTATGTCCTGAAATTTCACTTCTATTGCTGTTAGTAGTGAGCCTAATCTAGAATTTAGCCATTTTCACTAACTAGACAAGAACAAGGACTCCTGCTATCAGAATACTTTACGTCAAACTTTCCCTGTGCAGCAGCCAGTAATAGAAGCTCATCATCACTGATCTACTTGAGGGTATGATGTAATCCACTTTCTTCCTCTTGAGTATATAATAAAGATAATAAAATCATTCTTGAATGTCTTTATTTGTAGTTATTGTTTCAGGGCCCTTTTACAATGATAACTTCCTTTGAGCATAAAACAACCCATAGAACAAGGTGGTATTCAAACAGATCAACCTCTTTATGAAACTTCCAATAATCTGGCTCTGAGAAAAGAAATCCACAATAGAAAGCAGGTTTTCCTGGATCCTTATACATCACCTTGTACTAATATCAATTCGAAATAGATCAAAGACCTCAATGTAAGACTAGAAATCATTAAATGATCACAGGAAAAAGCAGAGAAACACTAGGGCTCCTAGGCACAGGTTGAAACTTTCTAGGTAAAAATCCAAACACAACAAACCAAAGAAAGATTAGATAAATGAGATTACATCAAACTTAAAAGTTTCTGCACAGCAAAGGACATAGCTAACAAGACAAAGAGAAATCCCACAGAATGGGAAAAGATTTTTCCATCAGGCAAAGGTCTAATACATTTTTATACATCAGACAATGGCCTAATATCCAGAAAAAAAAAGTTAACCCCACCCCAAAGAAATCCTCAAAGAAACAACAGCCCAATTAATGAATTTGATAATGATTTAAAGAGAAACTTCTTAGAAGAAGAAGTAAAAATGACCAATGAACACATGAAGAAATATGCAACATCCCTGGCCATTAAAGAAATGCAAGTCAAAGAACACTGATATTTACCTCACCCAAGTTAGAATTACCATTATCAAGAAACTAACAATAACAAATGCTGGCCAAAACAGAACACTACTACACTGTTGGTGAGGATGTAAATTTGTCCAACCACACTGGACAGCACTATGGAAGTCCCTCAAAAAATTAAATATAGAACTACTCTATGCCCCAGCAATTCCAACTCCTGGGCTTTTATACAATAGAGCACAAACAAGACTAGACTATAGTAATGCCATCAGCACAACCATATTCATTGCAGTATTATTTACCATAGCCAAGATATAGAATCAGCCCAGATGATCCTCAGTGGATGAAGAGATTGAGAAAATGTATTATATATGCACCATGGAATTCTATCCATCCATTAGAAAGAATAATATTATACCATTCATAAAGAAATGGAAAGACTTGGAAACATAGGTTGAACAATTACCCTCATTTGTAGAAAGTAGAATGTGCCTATAAATCTATCAGTAAAAATACTGGAAGGTATGCAAGTGAATATAAATGAATTAACTGAGGTATAATTCTTCAGAAAAACTAAGTCAAGGTGCTGGGAATATAGCCTAGTGGTAGAGTGCTTGCCTTATATACATGAAGTCCTGCGTTTGATTCCTCAGCACCATATATACAGAAAAAGCCAGAAGGGGCACTGTGGCTCAAGTGGTAGAGTGCTAGCCTTGAGCAAAAAGAAGCCAGGGACAGTGCTCAGGCCCTCAGTTCAAGCTCCAGCACAGGCAAAAAAAAAAAAAAAAAAAAAAAAAAAAAACTAAGTCAAAGCCCAACAAAATAAATACTAGGAAATGGGTACTTGCAAGGGGGTGGGAGGTGCCATGCCAAGGGGAAAGGAATAAAGGAATTAAGGAAGAAAGTAGGAATAAGGCAGTCAAGAATTCATTGTATATACCACAAAATTTTTTAAAAAATAAGGAAAGAGGTGGGTTGAAAGGGAATGAAAATGTTGAAAGGTAACAGATTAAGATTATGTGTGTGTGTGTGTGTGTGTGTGTGTGTGTATAATTTGTTAAATGGAAAAATATCTAAAATATCCTACCAAATAAAAGAGAACAATTTCTTCATGTATATTAAATTTCATTGTTTAGCAAAACACAATTTTAGTTCAGGGCATCCATGAGTCCCTCTGATTTCCATGGCTTCTGACTCAGGCCAGAACATTTTTCTAGAGGAAAAACAAGTTCTCATCTTCTCTCTCTGTTCTTAAATTAGAGCTCCCTAGCTTGATTTCCAGTATGCTTACATAGACTAACCAGTAAAATCCTAGCCAAACTACCAAGATCCTTCAAAATTGGTGAAGATTTCATGCTATATGAAGATGAACTGGCCAAGCATGGTATTTCACATTCAATCCCAATCTCAGCAGGCTGAGGCAGGCAAATAACAAATTTAAGGACAGCCTGCTCTATCTAATGTGACCCTGTCTCAAAAGGAAAAAAAAAAAAAGCAAAACACAACAAAGCTAAAAGATATCCCAATTGAATGAACTTGGTCTTGGTCTTAGAGACTGGCCTTTCCAATAACTACCCTCCCCCACCCCACCCCCCCAGCCTCAGGCCCTTGCTCACTTTGCCCATTCTCACCAGCCTTCTTTCAGCTCCTTCAGTTCACCAAGTCCTTCCCCTACCTTGAGGTGTGTTTCTCAAGGATTCCTTCCTGTCCTTATGCCCCATTCACCCAACTAAAAGATTCTTCCCTCCTCCACAGGCACTATGACATTGCTTTGTTTTAGAGACTATGTTGCACTGAGCATGACAGGACATTAGTTTTTAATCTGCTCACTTCTTTACCACTGTCTCCCATTATGACTTTCAATGGGTCACTTTTTGTTCCAGCTCACTGTTGCATTCCCAGCTCTTAGTAATGCTTCTGACTTATGCTGGCACTTAATAAATGTTGCTGACTTAAGTACATTTTTATAGCTTTGCATATAACGATAACATATATATTATATATAAAGACAATATACATAAAGATATATATAGGTCCTCACATAATGATAATATATTATGTAAATATAGTATTATATATTATGTTATATATTATCTTTAAGAATAAATGCCTTGCCAGAGCCAGTGTCTCACACCTGAAATCCTAGCTTCTCAGGAGGCTGAGATTTGAGGATAATGTTTCAAAGTCAGCCTGGGTAAGAAAGTTCCTGAGAATTTTATCTCTAATGAAGCACCAAAAAAGCTGGAAAGACTGTGACTCAAGTGATATAGCACTAGCCTTGAGAAAAGAAAGCTCAAGGATAGCACTCAGAACCTCACTCCCATCCACCCACCCATCCAAGAACAAATGCCTTACAGATTCATTTCCACCCCAACTATTAGTGGCTTCACTTCTGGCTTTAACATACCCTGTCTATTGTCTCAAAGATGCTGTCAGCTGCGGCACGCCCAGTGGCAAAGGCTTCCAAGGAAGAAGAGGCCTGGCCAAAATTTATAGCTCCTACTATGATACTGAGGAAAATCTGAAAGGAAAAGAGAGACGTGGTTTTCAGGCATTCTCATCAGTCTGTAAATCAACAACGATCCTCAGCCATCCAGGTGAACAGGTGAGCTCAGAGATTTCTCAGAAATTTTCTTCCAAAGTAGTTTGAAGGCTAAAGAAGTACATTTGTCCTGCGAAGTATTTCTCCATGGACATGGGTTTTTTGTTTTGTTTTGTTTTTACTGAATGTCTTCTACAAAGAAATAGAAATAATAAATATAAGCAGGAAGCATATCCATATAAAAGGGATAGAATCACAATACAATATTTTGATTTATGTAATTAGCCTTATCATGGTTTTCTGACTAAAGGGTAACCTAAATAATAATGACACAGGCCAGACGATGGTGGTTCACACCTGTAATTCCAGCTACTGAGGAAGCTGAGATCTGAAGATCACAGTTCTAAGCCAACCTGGGCAGGAAAATTCATGAGACTCTTGTCTCTATCAGAAAACCAGAAGTAGAGCACTAGTTTTGAATAAAAAAGCTCAGGGACAGTGTCTAGGCCCTGAGTCCAAGCCCCACAACTGCCAACATAATAATAATAACAAAAATAATTAATAATAATAACATAATGATGACACAAAGGTCAAGCTGACTA
Organism: Perognathus longimembris pacificus; assembly: GCF_023159225.1. Classification (NCBI taxonomy): domain Eukaryota; kingdom Metazoa; phylum Chordata; class Mammalia; order Rodentia; family Heteromyidae; genus Perognathus; species Perognathus longimembris. The sequence continues at coordinate 53,952,022 of NC_063164.1, read as the reverse complement.
TCCTAGAAGTTGGTATATGCAAAACCAATCTGCTCTTAATACTACCAGCATATTAACTATGATACAATCACTACTGCTAGAATACCACTGTTAGCAATAATAAGACATGCTTTAAGTGTTTGATCTTTAGTACTTGGCTTAACCTTTGAAACAAACAAGGAACTGATATTTGCCCTAATTAGTAGAGCAGTATTTACACAAAGGCACTTGGCTGTCTTTCTGTTTAGTTCCCAACCCCTGTGTGCTGCTGAGTATAAAGACATGGATTCCTGTGCTGAGCTGGAGAAACTGTGGCTTACCAACACAGCCATCTCATTAAGTCAGGGCAAGGCCACCTGATCATGACCAGATGTGCCTACCAAACAGCACTCTTCTTTTTATCAGCACTGCTCTTAAAGCTGAGGAGAAAGCTTTCACACAAGTTGTCATGCTGACCTCCAGGAGGAATTCTCTCTGGAGGATGATAAGGGAAGTATGTGGATGACAGGACATAAGGACATGCCCAGTACCATCACAGTAGGCAGTAGCATTTTCACTGTAATATCACATCCTTTAGCCTTGTGTATAGTAGTATGAGAAGGGAGACTACTGTGGAACAGTCAATCTTTGTGTATGCTAGATTTGAGCAAAGAGGGTCTATGTCCCCTAGAAGACAAATCTGGAAGCAGAAAAGCTGTGGATAATAGATCAGGTCTAGAGTCACAGAGAACTAAATTCAACTTGTCATAATATGTTAACCTCATGAGTTCTTCATTTTTGAAGTGATAATCTAATGATATCAATTATAGAATGAAGTTGTGAGTGCTACATATGGTAATTACACTAAATGGTTCATTCAGTGCTTGACATCTAACATACAGTGAATAAAGATTTCCTTATCTTTTTATTACTGAAGACTGAGACTTAAGAGAGGCATGAATGACCAGCTTTCACCCATCCAGTTCTCTTTCATCTTTCCTCAACAGACCACACATATGGTTCCTTGTCGGTATATAAGTGATACTGATTATAGTCATTTGTGTGAGCTTCCTACCATTTTTGCCCAATTGCTATGTAGCCAGTAATGATCCTGTGTGTTACAAAATGTGCTAGGTAAACCAAATTGCTAATTAGTTTGGTGAATTAAAACATTTAGCTCAGCTCAGGCACATTCAGGCTTCATAGTTTGCTGTTTAGAAATATAGCCAAGAACTCTGTGTATGTGTAAAAGAGAAAAAAGGAAAAGAGAAATTGGGATATAGAAGCACACAGAGGGAGAGGGAGAAAAACAGAGAGACAGAAAAAAGAGAGACAGGGAAAGAGACAGAAAGAGAGGGAGAAAGACACACAGAGAGGGAAATAAAGAGAAATAATATTATGCCACTGAAGGTTGTCTCCTCTTTACAAAAAGGAAAAAAAAAACACCTTGTTAAGGTGAGATGTAAGCAGAGGATTATAGGAAGAAGTTAAGAGGATAATTGATGACAATAATGTTTGAGACACATTGTATACCATGTCCATACATAGTTAAGTACTGAAGAAATATACACTGAAATGTTAAATTCTTTACAGAAGAAACAGAGGAGCCCATAGTCTAACTTCCCAACAGATGAAACCCATAATTGGACTCTTGCGTGTGAAAGCCAACAAGTGGATTTCATTCGGTGCTTCCAACTGAAGCTGTGCTTCATTTCATTTTCAGTTTTCAGTTTCTTTCCCCCTCTGAAGGTTGTTTATGCATTACTCTCCCTTCTCCTTATAGACAAGAAAGGAAGGAAGACTTGGCTCAGTAAACCCCTTTCTACAAACCATGCTACTGAGACTAACAGCAAAACCTCAGGAGCAATTGGACCAATAGACTGGGAGAACTTTACAGTCACATTTCAAACTTCTTATGTTTAAGTTCTCAGTGTTCAAAACTATAAGCTGTAGGGAAAATTATTATTTTTTATAATAGTAACACTCTTCCTACTGCCCCCTTTAAAGTACTTTAGCACATATTATCCTATTTAATTTTTTAACAAAGTTCAAAGGCATGCCCCCTGTTCGTTCTGAAAACACAACCTAGCATTAAGCTATTTGTTGTGGGCTGGGTGTAGTAATACACAACTATAATCCCAGGGATGTGAGAGGCAGAGATAGAAGAATTACAATCCAAGACTGATCCCTAGCAAAAGTGCAATAACCTATCTGAAAAATAAACTAAAGCAAAAGGGACAGTAGATGTGGCTCAAGTAGTGAAGCACTTTTGTAGCAAGAATGAAACTCTGAGTTCAAATCCCAGCACTGCCAAAACAATGTATTTTTAGTGTCTAATGCTCATAAAATAGTATTAAAATGATTATAGTTTACTCAGTAATAATGTTTCTATTTTCAAATAAAAACACTACTCTGTTTTTCCTAGAAATGTGTTCCCATGAAACCACTGGATCTTAAATTGGAAGCTTTCATCTAGCAAATTTATGGTCTACAGCTGTAGAGATCTTTTACTGCTTAAAAAGCACCTATTCCACCCAGAATACTCATCCAAAGCATTTTCTTTTTTATTTTCAGCCAAAGCATTTTATTCAAGAATCTTATGTGGTGGAGCTTGGTGATCATGCCTGTAATCCCAGCTCTCCAGAGAATGAGGCCCAAGAAACAAGAGTTTCAGCCTAGGCTGGGTTGCAAAGGGAGACCCTGTCTGAAAAAAAATTATTTTAATTTTATGTAAATCTATTTCCTATATCCATGGCATAGAAATGAAAAAAATTACTTTTGATCTCCTTGACTTCATAGACTTTACCATTGGAAGGCAGAAAAAGGTGGGTACAAATGGGAAAGGATACAAGTGTCCCGTGAGATACAAATGCTCTGGAGGTAAAGCCCAGATACCACAGAAGAGTATTGGGAGACTAATGAGCCTGGAAGGGTGGGGTAGGAGGGTGCCATGGTGCTGTTCAGCTGAATATGGAGGGGGTTGCAAGCCAAGGTAAAAAGACTTGGCAAAGGGATTAGGAGAAGCTTCTTGGCTCTAGGTACACCTAGTGACCCTACTATTTACTATAAAGACTCCCCTCCTCTAGTCAAGTACATATCACCAGCTACATTTCCATGATTGTTTAACTGTTGCTTATCTTCTCACCAAACTATAAACACCGAGCAGGGAAAAACCACATTTCTTTTGCTCACTATTGAATCCCTTGCATTTCAGATGTGTCTGGTAATGTGACATTCAGTTGCATGAATAACTGAAAGGACCCTGACAATTAAATGTAGCCATGTCATTAACAATGGCATAGCATAGCACAACTGAGTAGGAAAGTAAGCTTATACTACATATTCAGTGAGGGTGTGACTGACTTTAGACTGCAGCATGTTTCATGACACATTCATTAGGCACATGTGTTGCGTGATTGTTAAGCTTGGTGATATGACCTGTGTATGTTTAGCTGGAGATCACTGACTTCCCATTCTTATGGTATGTTATCTTTCAAGCCCTCTTGAAAAATTATTGTCTTACAGCTAAAAACAACATATATCTTCAATGAATTGGAAGTCATCAAGTGGCTGGTCTCATCCATCTAAGTCTTCACCACAAATGGACTCCATCAAATCATTGATGATGACCTTCCTCAAACACTAGGCAGGAAGCCTCATGTGGAATTCAAGGAGCTTTCTGAGACCCTGCAAGAAATATTGTGTGTAAGTCAGGGAAATCCAAGTACCTGGACAAGGGTTCCTGGTGTGTATTCCTCTTCATCCAGGACGAGTTTGGAGCCATACCAGAAGGCCAATGCATAACACAAGAAGATGAGGCACCACATGTACCCCGTAAAGAAGCCTATCACCATCCCCTTCCTAATTCCCCAGGTCTGGGCAAACACCAGATTCTTCTCATACCTGTGGAGAGAAACATTGGAGACAAAGTCCAATAACACTTGAGAAATTCAGGATGTTTAAAATGGCCACAGTGCAGTGGTTTGACTCAATAATTCTAAGGTCACCTCAAACACAAGGCAGGTTTAGGGATATAAATCCACAATAATCTCTGTCCAGTTATTTGTTGAACCTGGTAGTAAAAAGTTGAAAAATAATCTTAGTTACACAAGCATTGTAAATTGACTGCAGCTTGTATGAGAGTAACAGTGGAGCAACCCTGGCTCAAGAAAACCTAATTTTTCACATTAATATCTGCATATATGGGATCTAGTACTAGTTGTTGACTTCCATTAGGTGATATCCCATTTATATTAGAAAATAATGCAACTCTCTTCACATAAGCTGGTCAGATTACCTGGGTATTTCTAGCATTCATACTAACTCATCAACATCTGCCCACTATTGAGTGCTTTAAATTCCCTCTATATTCCGCATATCAACTCCTTGCCAAATACACTTTTATATGTTTTCTGCCATGCTGTAGCTTCTGTCTGTACTATGTTGGTTGTTTCCTTTTTTGTGTAAAAGCTATTTAGTTTGGTGTAATCTTATTTGTCTATTTCTGTTTTTTGTTTCCTGTGCTTCTGGGCTATTAACCCAAATGTCCCAGAGTATTTCCCTTTTATTTTCTTCTAGTTGCTTATAGCTTCAAGTTTTACATGTAAACCTTTAACTTAAGGTAAGTTGGATTTTGTATATGGTGTGAAGTAGGGTATAATTTTATTCTTCTGCATATGGACATCCAGTTTTCTCAACATCATTCATTAAATTGACTATCTTTTCCTCATTGTCTATTCTTGGCATCCTTGCCAAAAATCAGTTGATTAGAAAAGTGTGAACTTATTTCTAGATTCTACTCTCTGTTCTCCATTTGTCTATTTTTCTGATTTGGTGCCCGGATGCTGTTTTGATTGCTCCAGCAATCTATGTAAAAGATTTTGAGATAGACTGTAAGGAACTTTGTTCCTTTTGTCCAGAATTGCTTTTGCTATTTGGGGTCTTCTGTAATTGCATAAAAATTTTAGTATTTTTTTCCTATTACTATGGAAAATATCAGAATTTTGGTAATGATTGCACTGAGCATGTAGATTGCTTTGCGGAACATTAAAATTTTAACATATTTATTTTTTTAATCCATGAACACAAGTTATCTTTCTATTCAGATGTGTTCTCTTCAACTTTGTTCATGAATGTTATATACTTAAATATTTAGATAGTCTGTACACTTAACCAAGATCCCTTGGTTAAATTTGTTTTTAAATTTGTTCTTAAATTGGTTAAATTTGTTTTAATTTGGGGAATCTATTGTAAATATGATTATTTTCTTGATGTCTTTATCTGATAACTCATCCTTAGTGAATAGAAACACTACCTATTTCTCTGATTTTATATCATGGAACTTTGCTGAATTTATTACACAAGACATCTCTTTGGTAAAATCTTCAAGGTTTTCTGTATGCAAGGTGCCAGTTGGAAGCAGAGACCATTTAACTTCCTCTCATCTGACCTAAATGCCTTCCATTGCTTTCTCTTGTCTGGTTGTTCGAGCCAACTTCCAGCCCTATACTGAGTAGAAGTGACAAGAGTGACCATACCTGGGTTATTCCTAATTGTAGAGAAAAGAGTTTCACCCTAATAAGTCTAATTATCTGTGTGATAGGCATATATGATCTTTATTGTATTAAGATACATTTCTTTTATATCTAAGATGTTCAGTGCTTGTATCATGCATGGGTGTTGAAATTTATTGAATACAATTTCAGCATCTCTTGAGATGATCATCTAGTTTTTGCCTTTCATTCTGTCAATGTGGCCTCTCATATTTATGCATTTGCTTATGTTGAATGACACTTCCTGGGATAAATCTCACTGAACATGGTAATGGTCCTTTAATGGTCCTGTGGAATTCTGTCTGATAGCATTTGTGAAGGAGTTACGCATGTATGTTCATCAATGATATTAGCCTGTGATTTTCTTTGGTTATGTTGTCTTTATTGGACTTGGGATTAGAGGATTGCTAGCACTATAAGAGTTTTTCCTTGTTTGTTTTGTCATTTGTTTTTGTAATGATAGGGATCAAATCAAGGACCTTGGATATGCTAGCCACGCACACTTGACCACTAAACTACATCTCTATCCCTAAAACAAATTTGAAGATCCTCTCCTCTCCAATATTTTGAGAAAAATTTTTGAAGGATTGCTACTAATTCTTCTTTAAAAGTTTAGTAGAGCTCAGCAGGAAAGCATATTGGCCCTGCACTTTTCTTCAATAAGAGACTTCTTACTGATTCTCTCCTTACAATTTTTCTGTTCAGCTCTTCTATTTTTTACTTACTTATTTAGTCTTGGTAGGTTGCATGTTTCTAGCAAATTACCCAATTCATTGAAGCTATTTAATTTGTTGGTATATAATTGTTAGCCATAGTCTCTTATGATCATTTGCATTTCTGTGGTATCTGTTGTAGTGTCTTGGGGCGTTTTAACTTTAATGGCAGCAACCAATTTTAAAGACAGGCATGACATATAGTTTGTGAGCAGATAAATCAACAGAGTTTGAAGCAAAGGTCTAACCTACATTGGTTTTCTAAAATTCACAAACTGCATTATCTTCAAAAACCCATGGCTAAAGGCTTAGACTTCTTGTGGTACTTTGGGCAATCCATATTTCTCTGCCTAGCCATCTTTTGAGCAACACTCCCTCTGTAGACCATGAGGGGCAAAATGAGGAAAATCAGAGAATGATGCTGGTTGATGAGATCCAGAAAAGTGACAGACATTCCATTTAACTAACCTTTCAACCTCTTTTTTCTCACCACCAAAAGCAGCCACAGTTCTTATAGATGAAATGACTTCATCAGCCACAGATCCCGCTTTAGCATAAGCCTTCAACTCAAGGTCTGTGAATTTGGACACACTCTAAAATCAAGAAAAAGAAAAGAAAATATAAAGACTAGGTTATTAGGTCAGGTAGTCTGTTCTTCAGTGATTAATTTAGCAGAAGTAAACTTTTTAATATAACATTAGATTCTTGCTGTAACATCAGAGAGGGGGGAATTGATCCAAGTTCGGTCAATGTTCAGCCTTATCCATAGTGTTTGTTTATTAATATGTCAAAATTACTCCATTGAGAGTCTCAAAAACCTTTCACACAGTAAGTCCCTGATAAGTCATTCTGTAACACTGAAGTGTTTGTGTAGAATAAGGTTCCCAAATCAAATTATGTCATTTAGAATTTCTACCAGACAGAAATCATTATAAAATCTACAGACAAATACCAGAGACCAAGACTGGAGGCCCATATTAGCAGCATGGTTAGAGTACAGATGAGAAAGAAGATCAGGATATACAAGAGCACAACTTAGCAGGTAACAGTTCCAAAGGAGAAAGCTTTGGGTAAATATTCTACCCCTTTGACTCACCTAATTTTACTATGGGAAAAGAAAGACTTCTTTTTTCTAAAACTAGACTTGGATTTTTCAATATTTAAAATGCTTTTCATTGTTATTACACAGGTGTTGTATAGAGGGATTGCAGTTTCATAAGTAAGGTAATAAGTACTAGACTAGGATTTTTAACACAAGGGGATCTAGTGAAAATTAACCTCACACAGATTAAGACACAAAGGAAAATCAAATATTGTGAAAGACCAACTATCTCAGAAATGTAAAGACTACTTAATACCCAGATAATGGAAATTTACCTTCCAACTGTCTTTCCAGTCTTTTGGAAGGAAAACTATTACCAAGTCAGATATTAGAGAGAATTCTAGAAAATATATTTAGGGATGTATTTACTAGTCCATCCATCTGCATCATATAAATTCTATGAACTGAAAACACAACAGGAGGGACAAAGAACCTAGTTTCATCAACACTAAAATTTTCATTTGAACATTATAGATTGCACTGTGGGTTTTTTCACATGCTTTATATAATTTATCCCTAAAATAGTCCTTTGTGGCACAATAGAGAGAAAATTACATGATTGTGAGTGGTTCTTGATTTTTTTGTAATGGCATATTAATTTCAAGACACTTTAGTTAAATTGACCTTGGAACCTAAGAAGCATGTATTTTTAAGTCTCTAACAGCTGCTCATATTTTTTACCTTAAATATAAAGGTATGACAAAAAATATACAAAACTCACAGCAATTTTTAATATATCTTGCCCATCTCTGCCTTCGACTTGTGCCTAGTAGAATTGCTTGTGTCGTTTCAGAGCAACAAACATGCACAGGCATGAATGCAATAAATATAAATGCAGAGCTACAACATTCCAAATCAATGACACATTTGTAAATCAGGATATGGGCACTGAGATGACACCCAAAACCATGCTCTTAAAACCACCTTAATCAGACAATGGTTTTAGCCTCCAGCATGTTAAAATGTGGCATAGTATCTCTTAAAGGTGCACATTACTTCATCACATCTTTGAAGAAAGAGATTAAATGTATTTGGAAAGAAAAATAGTAGAAACTGGACCAAAACATTTCATACCCTTCAGGAGAAACTAAGTGTCCACTGGAGCATAGTGAGAAAGTGTTTGGTGGAAAAGACAGTTGCAAAACTTCTGTGTAGATTTTTTTAAAGATTTCAAATTGAAATGTTTTTATATTACCATTTTAAAATTTTTTTAAGACTTTTTAAAAAATCTCTTTAGTGCCAGGCTCTGGTGGCTTATAGCTGTCATCCTACCTACTCAGGAGGCTGAGATCTGAGCCCAGAAAGGACAGTCCAGAAGACTCTTGTCTCCAATTAGCCACTAGAAAACTGGAAGTGCCATTGTGTCTCAGTGGTACAGCACTAGCCTTGAGAGAAAAAAGCTCAGAGACAATGCCCAAGCCTTGAGTTCAAGCCCCATGACCAACCAAAAAACTCTTTTTAGCAATTGATTCTATACGAGCCACAGTGTATAAGTGCATAACATGAATTATACCTTGAATAATCACAATGACTTAGAAATATATTTTTAATGTGAGGTGTATTTTTATGAGAATATTTTGCTAGAAAATATCATTATGTAGATTGGTACCTGTTGCTCAACGATCTGTAAGTATAATACAGCTTTTCATTTCAATTCTATTTTCATGTATATAGAAATAATTATGTTCAATTCCATGAGTTTCTATCAATACGGTTATACCAAAACTAAGAAATAATTTCTTAGTTCATAGTAGAGTTTTGAACTGGAGCAACTCTAAATTTCTATTCCTATACTTTGTCTTGGCCTGAAAAACTGAAGAACAGATTATAACAGAATAACTTCTTTCTGTGACTGATCAGAATGAGATATTGTAATGATTGCATATATCTCTTATATGCTTCTGAGTGATCTGAGGATTTGGGGGCCTTTGGGAGAGAGGCATCCCAGCTTGGGAGACTATGGACAGTTGTTGAAGAATGTCTGAAGATTTGGCTAGTTTCCCTTGAGCTTGAATCCTGTGGCGCCAATGATGCAATCTTGATACTTTTTTTCAGAAGAGCCTTTGTTTCTTATAATGGTCTTTATAATGGTCTTAGTACTTTGTAAAATTGTAGTAAGGATTAATGAATGTGAAACACTTAAAAGTGCCTGATAAAATGTAGATGTTCGATAAACTTTGCAGTCAATAAAACAGGAGTTGCCTTCTTAAAACATATACTATCTCAATAGACAATGAAAAAGCATTTGACAAAATTCAATCCATTTAAAGAACCATTCCCCAGATTTGAGTGGGATTTATCCCTGGGATGCAAGAGTCACTCAACATAAGCAAATCAATGAGTATAAACAGCTTTATTAACAGAATTAAAGATTAAAAACTATCTCAATGCTGATTCTGGAAGATAATAAAACAGAACAAAAATAGTGCCAATTATATTAACTAAACACACTCAGTAAAATAAAATCTAGCTTCTTGTTTTTGGATTGTTGGTGAATACTAGTGTCTTCCCATGAAATGAAACGCAAAGATATTCTTACCAGGCCAATGACAGCTGCTCCAATCCCAATGAGAGGGCTGACAGAAATAATCACCAAGGTCAGTTTCCAACCCCTGTAAAATCCCAGCAGGAAGCCACAGATGGCTGAGGCCATGCGCTGAATGAAAATGGCCAATTGATCAGCAATAGCCTCGTTGATTTTATTAATATCACTAAGGAAAAAAAGTTTGATCACAGCTGAATTTGGTCAATTCATATGTCATGTAGGGATATTTCACTCAATCTTTCTTAAGCATCCCCATGTTGGTTTCACCATCGCCCCTAGGTAACATCCTGAAAACTCTGCAACACAGTGGGTTTGTTATCAAGCCTCTCCTCCTACCCAGTTAAATTTTTCCCAGCTTATGGCCATTCAACTTTGAACCATCTTGTCTCTTTCTCAGAGCTAATCATCCTGGATTTGTCTGAAGAGCACTTCATGCTTTCTTCACACCTGTTAAGGCCTGCCAGTCACAAAGTTTTATTCACGTACTTCCTCATTCATAAACCTAGGATAATCCCCAAGAAAAGTCATATCTTCCCTCCTGTGTTTCGATAGCAATGGAGAGAGAGAGAGAGAGAGAGAGAGAGAGAGAGAGAGAGAGAGAGAGAGAGAGAGAGAGATGTATGTTTTTCTGATTTCTGATATCTGCTGATGGAAAAGTAGTGAAAAGTAGCCAAGAACATAGATTCTGGAGCAGAATCTCTGAAATCAAATATAAGCTCTTAGGTGAATTATTCTACATTTTTGTGCCCAAGTCTCCTTTATGGGTTTCATTATGTTATTTTCTTGTACACATATCATTTATTTCTCTAATATTTACCCTCCTACACCCATCACTCTCTCCTTCCTCCCTCAGCTGCTGGTTTCCCCACCCCAAGCCAAACATTCATCCTTTCAAAATCGCAATGTATTTTTATTTAGATCCAGCTTCCACATACATTATAGCTCCCATATGAGCAATTTGTGTTTCTGATCTTAGCTTATCTCACTTAACAAGATAATGAGTCTCTTTCTCTCTCTCTCTCTCTCTCTCTCTCTCTCTCTCTCTCTCTCTCTCTCTCTCTCTTCTCTTCCAGTCCTGGAGCTTGATCTCCGGGCCTGAGCACTGTCCCTGGCTTATTTTTGCTCAAGGCTAGCACTCTACCACTTGAGCTACAGCACCACTTTTGGTTTTTTTCCTTTTTTTAATTTATTTTTTTATTTTTTAAGTGATATACAGAGAGGTTACAGTTTCATACATTAGGCATTGGATACATTTCTTGTACTTCTGGTTTTTTCTATATATGTGATGCCAAGGAATTGAACCCAGGGCTTCATGTATACGAGGCAAGCACTCTACCACTAGGCCATATTCCCAGCCCCTGATATTCTCTTTTATAATATTTTGTTTATGTTGTTATAATCAGAGATGTATAAACCAAACTATAGCACCTTAGTTTTCAGTTTTTAATGATCATATTTAAGAAGTATTGCCTGTGAAAATGGTATACTACCTGTAAGAGCCAATGTAAGAGACAAAACAAATGTAACTAAAAATGGTTATAATCTGTTATTTAGTTTAGAACAAGAGTACAGTTGTCAAAGAATAAAAGGATGCATTGTTTTATTGGTTACTTACTCAGAGAATCTTGTATTCAGCTCTCCCACAGAATTGCAGTCAAACCATCCGATTTCCATTCTCATTATCCTCCTAAAGTAAGTTTTTCTCATTTTCTGTACCTGGCGAGCTCCAGCTACTACCCAAAAGCAAATCTGGAAATGGACAAAGGGACATTTAGCATTTTGATTTCCAGAACATTTGTTGATTCCTCCTTCTCTTTTTTATTTTTGGAAGACAATACTTTCCATGGCTGAAAATGGGAGGCAAATATTCACAAAACGTCTCTTCTTGGGAAATAAGGTATGAAGACTCTGTACCTGCTGCTAATTCACAGTGTAAGTGAGCAGAACAACTTTGGCTCAGAGCCAGAGGTCTGAGTTAGGATCCAGCTCTGACATGTAAGTAGGCACCTAACTTTTGGACCTTATTGAGCTTGAGGCCTGCTGACATGCATAGTTGCAGGTGATGATAGTTTTCAGAAATTGCCAGACAATAAGTATGAGACAAGCCAGGAATCAAATCTGCTACTAGTTTTCCTCTAATTAACATGAGTAAATTTGTCATGAAAATCCACAGTGCCAGAATGAGTAAAGTCAATTCATTTTACTTGACAACTGACATTATCTAGAATTCTTGAAAAAAAAAAGTGGGGAGGGTTATTTTTTACTTTTTATTCCTATAGAAGGCAGCAAAACTGGGCTAGCTAGGAATATGGCTTAGTGGTAGAGTGCTTGCCTTGCATGCATGAAGCTCTGCATTCCATTTCTTAGCACCACATACACAGAAAAAGCTGAGCATGGTGCTGTGGCTCAAGTGGTAGAGTGCTAGCCTTGAGGGAAAAGAAGCCACGGACAGTGCTCAGGCCCTGAGTGGAAGCCCGGGACTGGCAAAAAAAGAAAAGAAGGTAGCAAAACTGAAATATTCTTCTTCCTCAGGAAGGGTTAAGTAACCTCAGTCTTTCTATCACTAAATTCAGGAATATGTAGATTCAGTTTTTACCAAATTTGGACTGGAATATTGTTTGGTTACTTCAACGGCAAAAGAGAAAAAGGAAAGTATTTCATTTTCTTTACTTCCACTTGCCTTGCACTTGGCTTTCTCCCACCTACTTGACCTCCCTCCACACACACTCCCACACTATGCATTTCTGAGCTTGTAGCCTTGCCAGTTGTGACCTGAGAAGACATTCTCACCATTCTCTCCCCATTCTCACCTATCTCTCTCTGCAAATAACAACTGTGATTTGGAGAGCTTCTGAATAGCCAGCTTCAAAGCTAAAGGCCATGCTCTGTGTTTCATTGCAATGTTTATGAGCCCAGATGTTGATCTGAAATAAAATGGAAAAGTAACTAACTTGAATATATGCTGTCAGAAATACAGCCACACCAATTCCAGTATAGATGCCAGCAAACTTGATCATCTCTTCCTCGATATTCAGTAGCCTTCAAAAGAGGGAAGAGAACAGAAAGACTTACAAGCAAGATCAAACCAGCAAGAATCACATTTGTAGATACAGCAGGAATTCAAAATAAACTTATGCATTTCTATTAAATATCAGTAAGGTATTTTACCTATGCAATTAGTTAACCCAATCAAATTTTAAAAAGTCTCCTGGTATCATTCACAGCAAATATGTTCCTGTGCCTTCCTTCTTTTTTTAATAATATGTTGCTTTATGTAAAGATGATGTACCAGAGGGGTTATAGTTACATAAGTAAGGTAATGTGTACATTTCTGGTTGAAAAGTGTTACCCCTCTCCCTCATTTTCTCCCTCTATACTCCCTCCCCCAAGTTGTAAAGTTCATTTCCAACATAGTGTCTTATGAGTATCGCTGTCGCATTGGTTCACTTTTTGTCCATTGTCTCACCATTTTGTTTTTCCCTTTTCCTTCTCCAAATCAGATAAATGTGTATATAAGACACAGGGTACCAAATCAAAAACAGTGACAACAGGGTATAAAGCAAAGGACAGAAGGGAAAAAAGGAAAGAAAAGAAGAAATAACTTCACACAGTACATAAAAAAACCTTCTTGTTTCCATATCTTGGAGTTCATTTTGGTTAGCATTATTTTATATGGTCATACATACATAGCTGTTGAGCTATTGTGACCCTCTGTTAGGACATATACTTTTATTACAAATGAGGGAAATCATGGAATCTGTTTCTTTGGGTCTATCTTACTTCACTTAATATGAGTTTTTCCAAGTCTTTCCATTGCTTTATGAATGGCTACCCCTTATTTCTATAGGTGGAGGTAGCAGGATTTTGACACAATTCATCAGCAGTTGCTAGAAGGGACCCTAAATGACTACCTGGTCCTCAATCCACCTGGCCCCATCTGCTTATGCATATGCAGTGAGAGATCAATCATAGCTAAGGAAAGGCTTTCACAAAACAAACAGGCTTGACTGCAAGGACACATAGAGCGCAGTATACCGGACATTGAGAAGCTTCCTGTCACCTCCTTTACTTATCTAAGCCAGCCTTTTGACTTCTCCGTCTCAGAGTGACCCTAGAAAATATGTGTGTCATCTTTCCCTAGGAGGACGAGGTGGGGGGAATCATTTATTAGATATGTCTTACTGTGGACTACAGCCCATGAAGCTTCCCTCCGCAGGACAATGCAAAAAGTTGATGTGGAAAACACACTTGCAGGGAACAGCGAGAAATTTTCTTTGTATTGTTCACAGCAGAAGCTATCATGCTGTGGCACAGGGTTTAGAATAGGCAGGTCCAAGGAAGACATAATTCCAGTGGGTTGTTTTTTTTTTTTACCTTTTCTCTCTACTGTCATTCTTCCCTCTTGGTAACTGTCCTTGTTTAAAGCAACTATGAGAGCCCACCTGAATAAACCAAGATCATCTTCTCCCTCTCAAGATCCTTAATTTGATTACACCTGCACAGACTTTTTTCCATATAAGGAAATAGACACAGATTTCAGGAATTAGAGCACAGACATTTAGAAGCCACTATCTAGCTTACTAGGCTAATATCAAAAATATAAAACATAAATAACATGTGTCTCTGAGGATTCAAATCCTTATATACCACTAGGGAGAATGCAATGTACAGCACTTTGAAAAACAATCTACAGTTACTCAAAGCATTGAGAAATATAGTTACAACATGGCCCACCAATTCCATTATCATACAAACATTAAGAGAAATGGAAACAGGTGTCCACACAAAACTTCAGACACAAATCTCCACAGCAGCATTATTTGTCATGGCCTCAAAATAGAAACTACTGAAATATCCATCAACCAATAAAAGAATAAATAGCATGTTTCTATATAGTAAAATATTATTCATGTAATTAAAAATGAAATACTGGTTCATGCTATAAACACAGAAAAACGTCAAAAACATCACTCTAAGTTGAAGGAGTAGGGGAAAAAGGCCATGTATTATATGAGTTCTTTTTAATGAAATATCCAGAATAAGGAAATCAGAGGTTACCATTGCCCAGGGATGACAGAAATGGAGAATCAGGGAGTAACAAGTGAGATGTGTAAGATTTATTGTTTTTCTAATGAAAATGTTCTAAGTTGATTGTGGCAATGGATGAATAGCACAGTGGATATCCTAAAAATAGTTGTGTTGTACATTTTAAGTGTGTGAACTTTGTGGTGTATGACATATCTCAATACAACTGTTTTATATAAAGTGTGTGGCTGTAAAATATCTAACTTTCATGTATAATCTTAATATACATTACTAAGAAAAGAGACAGATGAATGTCTAGCCTCAGATTTCTGTCTTGATACATTGATATACAGAGCAAGTAAGGACCCCAGAACTGGTAGCAGAAGTAGCCATCCTCAAAGTGGCACCCAAGGATTCCTGTCTCCTGCTCTTCACACTCATATAGTCCCCTCCCTAAACTGTAACACAGCTGGTTACCAACAGAATATGTTGGAAATTACAGCATGACCCTTCCACATTTAATTTACAAAAGATTTTGTGGCTCCTGCTCCTATTCTAATTGGATAAAAGAAACTTGCATTGTAATACTTTAATTGTCCATTGTATTATCTTTTTTTCTTTCATTTACTTTCTTTTGGTTTATTTGACTACTTTGAGCAGAAGTTCTGATAAGCTAATCATGGAAGCTAATGTTCTACAATCCTTACTAGTGTTATTCACTGAGAACCATTTCTAACACCTTAGTGTAAAAGTTCCATCCACAAGAGTTATGTGAAATATAATAAGGGAATATAATATAAAAAGATTAATGTGATAAAAGAGCATACACAGCCATGCTATGTTGTTAAAAATTATTAAGTTGGAAACTAGAAGTTTAACTTGGAAACAAGAGTGTATTTTTTCTTTTTTGCTGTTTCTGTTTTCTTTTCATTTTTGTCTTATTTGCTTGTCTATATGTCTTTGGGGGCTTAAGGGGACACACAGAAATGGAGGAACAAAAGGTAAACAAATGCAGCAATGGTACTCACTGGACACATGTTGGAAATGAACTATACAACTTGTGGGTAGAATGCAAGGGAAAACTGAGAGAGAGTGAGGGAAGGGGTGACATTGTTCAAAAGTAAATGTACTTTTTGCCTGACTTATGTAATTGTAACTCCTGTTTTCAGCATTTTCAAATTTCAAAAAATTATTAAGTTGTTTTATATCCTAAGATGAATATGTCTATTACAATAGTTGTACTGTGGAAATACTGGATAACTTTAAAGGTGTAGTAACTGTTCCTGGTAGAGAATATTCTCACCTTTGTCCTCTGTCCAACCCAGTGACCTTCAATACACTAGTTAGTAGAACAGTAAGCACTATTCATGTTACCTGACCATAATACATGAAGTATTTAACCTGTCAAAGAGTTCCTTATAAATGAATAGCCTAAGAAAAGCACTTTCTACACAATTTTTCAGATATCTGAATGATAGGAAAAATGATTATTTAAATGCTTGTGATCATGTGAATTAAACCAAAATCAATTTTCTTCAGAAAGCCCAATTTGCAATATTTTCTCACTTTCAAGTATATGGCCCAACAAAATATGAACAGAATGAGTAATAGTGGCCATAGAAAACTCATCTCTACTGTAGATACTTACTGTAATAGATGCCTGTGAAGTAAACATTGAAGATGGATGTGTTCTTTAATCCACCTAACAAATATTCATGAGCACCTAGTATCCCAGAAATACATCGATTTTTGACCTATTGAACATTTATTTTCAGATTTTAAGGTATGACAAGATATAAGAATTTTCTCTTGAATGAATTCTTTTCATGAGTATCATTAATTATCTCAGCTAATTTATATCATACATGAGGACAGTGAATGAGGACAGTGTTTTGTGGTTGTACCATTCTAACCTAACAGTTATACTATTCTGTCCTCCAGCAGAAGTGAAGGACTTAAAATGTCAGTTATTGAATTCTCTTTCATTAAAACTGCTCTGAATCTTATAGATGAAAAGAAACATTTGTTTAGAGAAGAAACATACATATTTAGTTTCTGACAAAGTGATTTCTAATTAGTTGGTTTGTTCATTTGTAAGGAATAATTCTGCATTCTATAGGTGACCTTGTGCTTTCCCTACATCTAGAACCTATGAGTTTGTAACTAGTATTTATGACTGAGTGTGGATTGTGTCATGACTGACTGACTAGACCTAAACTCTGCCCAGACAAAGATCATGACTTTGAAGGTCACTGTGCCTTCATGCTCCCATGACTTCCTACTACTTAGTTGGTATTCAACAAGTTTTGGTAGAATGAGTGAATAAAAGAAAAACTTTCCAAGTGGATGATTGGCGGGAGAGTATCAATGACTTAGAAAGCCTTACTCATAGCCTGAATCAAGCCTGCAAAAAAAATTCAGAAAGGAAGGCATAAATTCATTTAAAGGAGACTTTCCAAGTATCTTTCTAGCCAGGATGTGCCCTGCCCTTGATTCTTGAACGTACATGTGAGGATTCACACATGCAAATAAGCTTGTCCTAAACATGAGGCAGCATGGGAGAGGCTGCAGAGTCTCTGCTATGACAGTGAGTCAGCCCATATATAGTACAGACTCACAGACTGCAAGATGAACCTTCAGGCTTATCACAAAAAGAACAGGAGTAGTATAGTGACTGTCCAACTTCTGGATCTTTCTGCCCAGCTACATTTTGTTCACAGCCCCACACTACTCTTGCCTGGAAAGTTACCTATCAAGTGTAGCCTGTGATTCTGAAGCTCCCATTATAGAGAGAAAGCTTGGGACCACGGGATTCATTGGCACAGGCACAAATCTAAAAGGCCACAGGGAATTAGTAGGAAAAAGAAGGAGCTCTTGTTTGTAAGACTCAAATAAAATTGACCAGTCCTATTCCTAGTGATATAGAGTATTGGCAATGTAATCTTCAGTTCTATAGAACCAAGTGATTAAGTGTTGGAGCTGTATTCAGTAAGCAATTTCAAGTCCTACTTCTATTAAGATTTTAAAACCTTGTAAGATAGAAAGCGCCTCAGAGAAGAGAAATTTCTGAAAATGTTCTATGTTATATACCATTCCAAATTAGCCATTAAAGTCCACTTTACACAATTTATGATTTATGAGAAACAAAGTAAAAATAATAATAACAATAACCTACCCACACTGTGTTCCATTTGTAACATTTTGATTGAGAGAGCTATTGATCCATACAATAGTGTTATTCACACATGCTTTTCCTGGGATACTGAGTTCTTGAATTTCAATGTCATAGTCAATAAAGAGGTCTGTCAGTATACCAAAAACAATGATCATGCCTGGCTGGGCGATCCCATGGAGTGATGCACATATAGTTCCCACCAACATCAGCCAAATGTCAGTCGATGAAGAAAATCGAAACTTGAAAAACAAAGGGTTGAGAGATCGTCTATGGGTGAAAAGCAGGGGAGGTGAGAAGACTACTTCATTTTAGCTACTAGAACACAGTAAATGATATCCAATGCCACATTTCATGAGAATCATCTTTGATTGATAGAGTTAACACCAAATAAACTATGTCCAAATAAACTATACGTCGATTATCTAAACCACTCAATGCTTACATTGTCCAATCTTTCTCTGAACTCATTATCTTTATCTCAGATGTGGACTCAAGTGTTTTTCTACTCATCTACATCTTATGGGGGCATAGTCACCATTACAGATGCCACTGCCAGGTAGATACGATAGTACGGTGTATTCTGAGTGCCATGCTCTCCGAAATAATCATGACATGGACAAGTACCTGTTTATGCCTATGAATGCCTTCATCCTGGGAAAATTTGGGGAAAATATCTAAGCTATGTAATTCTATGCACGTCCTAAGTAAGAATAAACACATATAACATGTTGTGGTTATTGTGAAAATTTGTTACTAAAATGATAATATAAGAGCAGTGATTTCTTTTGTTTTCCCCTGGTTCTGTGACTTGAACTTTGGGCCTGCGTGCTGTCCCTGATCTCATTTTGCCCAAGGCTAGCACTCTACCACTTGAACCACAGCTTCACTTTGGCTTTTTCTGCATTAATTGGAAATCAGAGTCTAACGGACTTTCCTTCCTGGGTGGGCTTTGAGCCATGATCCTCAGACCTCAGCCTCCTGAGTAGCTAGGATTACAGGTGGGAGCCACTGCTGCCCAGCTAAGATCAGTGATTTCTTTCCAGGAGACTGTGCTAATCTATTTGGCAGGATTTGTATGTTCAATCGACATCATATTTCTATCACTATTCAGCATGTTATCGTACAACTTGTTGCATAACTAGCCACTGTAGATAAAAATTGCCAAGACAATGTAATGGAAGAGTTAACACTTCCACCATGAACTGAACAATTCACAGTTTTAAAGCCAAAGTCATAAAGCAGCAATTTTATTACCAGTTGAAAGAAGCCAACTTTAGTGCTCTGACCTTTCTTCTTATCTGGTAAGCTGAGGGGGGAAAGAAAAGAAACAGGGATTTAAAGACCATTCTTCCCAAAATACTAAGAGATCTCCTTCCCAACTGGTTGTGCTTATATGAGTGTTTTGGGAGCAGCTGGGGGACAGTGTCTTTCTATATAGCCCAGAATGGCCTCAGACTCAACATATAAATCAGTCTGGCCTCCAACTCTCCATCTTCTGCTTCAGTCTCCCAAGTGTTGGGATTACAGGTATGCACCACCATGCCCATCTATATGGATAATTCTAGTAAGAAGGAAAGTTTCCACTGGCAGGAAAACTCTTGCCAAACTTCTATCTTAACAATAAGCTATTGTCCATCTAGATGTTTTTTCTAGAACTATGTCTCATGTTCAGTAGTCAATGCTTTTCTTCCTGAGAGGTATGGAGAGAAAGAAAAAGTCCTGAAGACTCTCAATTACAATAACTCTTTGCCCCCTGCCTCATCCCTTGACCTACTGGTGCCTATGCATCCTTTTGGAAATGAATGAAGCAATTGGATTAAGCTGAAGTTAGAACTCCTCTCAGCATTTCCAAACTGAACAAACATATTAAATAAAAAATTCTGATATGCTGAAAACTCCAGGAACACTCTCCTCAATTCCATTATTGAATTTCCTTAGACCTGTGATTTACCTCATTTCTCATAAGGTCAGGCTTCATATGGATTTGGTCTCCTCTACACCAGAGACTTCCACATGAGATCCCATCAGCAAAGGATGACCAGAGGGTCGCCCATCCCATGGACACCTGGATCTTGCTGTCACCAGACACCACCAGACTTCTGACGATTTTAATTCCATTCTCATTGTGCAGCTGCCTATACACTGGGTTTCCTCTCTTACTTCCTTCTTCCATACTATTTATCAAGCTCAAATGGACCTGCAGTCCCTTTCATCCTCCATATACTTACAATTGGTAAGTCTCATCAGGAGTTTTCTTCCTTCTCCATGTAGCTCATGTCCATCACCTAGCATTTGAACCACTCTTCCCAACATCCTCATTGCATTCCCTCAAATCCATCTTACTTACATCCTTCTGCATCTATCCAGCTTCTCCCCCACCCTAATCTTTCCATCCCACTCACAGTAGAATCTCAAGTCCAAGTGGGGGGAAGTTATACATCTCTGGCTAGGGAGTTAAGGACAGAAAATAGCAGCCAAGACTGGTGCTGACATGGTAGATGATGACAGCAAATAAAACACCCGTCTCGATCCTTAGGGACTGAAAGCCTCCAGGTCCCAAACACATGTGCCCTTTGTGGCTTTGGTCTGGCACATGTGTCCTTCTGGCCTCGATCCTTTCCATTCCCATGTGCTGAGCCATGAATTCAATTGTAGGGAAACTTCTGAAATTATGCTTATGGGAGACACCAATCCCAGGTCTCTCATCTTCACAGGACCATCCCTCTGGCCAGTCAGACCAGCAGATGCCCCTAGCATAAGAAGAACAGGAGACCTCAAATCTAGCCGGCCCTGACAGAAAGACTTCAATTTTCCAGCTCTGGGATCCCTCCTTCCAGAAGGATCCATTTAGCTATCATAGTTTTACTTTCAAATAAACCTGTTCTGTGTTTTAAATACATTGTTTTTCTTTAATTTTTTAATCAGTGGAGAAAACAAACCCTAAACATTATCACAAGATCTCTCATGATCTGGCCCCATTAGCATTCTGACCTTGTCTCTTCACATGAAATTCTAGTTCACAAGGTCCAGTTATAGATGCCCATGCCCACTGAGCTGCCCCTTGGGATGTTCATCTGTACTAATCCCACTCCCCAATAGTCCTTCTTTGGATCCCACATGTACAGACACCCTCTGACCTTCAGGCTTCCCCCCAAAGTCAATAGGCCAAGGTCTTTAAGACTTCGACTTTCAGAAAATGACCTATGTAACTGTGGGCAGAGATGAGAGGATGGAGTTGGGGGAAAGCTAAGGATGGGGTGACTTATGAAATGGTAACCCCTCTGTATAACACATTCATAATAATAATAATAAAATTATATTTTTAAAGATTTGAACTTTCTTTTCTCACATACACATACAAGCCACCCCAAACCTGCATTACCATGTTTACCTCTTTTTCTTAGAAAGTGATGTTATTAGTAACTACCAGGCTATATTCTTATTTATTGATGGTGAGGAGTGTGCTTCTTTCAGTCAGGCTGCCCTCGCCACATCCAGCACAAAGCTAGTTTTACCATTCTTGCCTCCCTCTGCCATGAAATGTTCAAAAATTCCTCAATCTCTGAACTCCTCCTTGTTACCACTTCCATGTCAGGAACTCACCTGGCACCTGCCCTGTGTCCTAAAGTTAGGCCCTCACCTAACCCTGCCCTCATACTGGCATTTGTTCTATATGAGAACTTAAACTTTTAGATAAAGAAAAATATGCCATAATTAAAATTTAAATTTATACTATTTGCCTCTGGGATGAACTTGGGATCTGGAGACCATCTTGTACCCATGAAATCATACTTATGATCAAATTTTCCTCTGCCCAGCTAGACCAGGAGTTCTGTACTGCTCCTAGACACAGGGGAAGATTTGAACCTAATCCAGAAGAGGTATTCCAAAGACATAGTGCAGTAAAAAAAAAATAATAATAAGGTTTGGTGTGGATTAGATTTTGAACTAAGGGCTTTGTGTTTTCAAGGAATCACTCTGCTGCTTGAGACACACTCCTAGTCTTTCATAGGACTATTGGCCAGCCTAACCTCAGACTATAATCCTCTTACCTACACTTGCTGAACTACTAGACCTATAAATCTAAACCACCAGAATCAGCGGTATGTTGAGATGGGCTCTTGCTAACTTTCTGCTTAAGCTAGCCTTTAAAGCACCATTGTCCTATCTCCTTCAAGGCAATTGAGATTATAGGCATGAGCTACTGTAATGTTTGGTTTTTTTTTTTTTTTTGGCCAGTCCTGGGGCTTGGACTCAGGGCCTGAGCACTGTCCCTGGCTTCTTCTTGCTCAAGGCTAGTGCTCTGCCACTTGAGCCACAGCGCCACTTCTGGCCATTTTCTGTATATGTGGTGCTGGGGAATTGAACCCAGGGCCTCATGTGTTCGAGGCAAGCACTCTTGCCACTAGGCCATATCCCCAGCCCCTACTGTAATGTTTTAAAGAGGAAAAAATGTCCTAGTAAGCACAAGGCTCTGAGTTCAATCCTTAGTACCATGAAAGAAAATGGGAGAGACTAGAATGGGATATACCAGGTACATACAATCTGTATGAAAATATTCTAGAGCTAGGAGCCAGTGGCTCATGCCTGTAATCCTAGCTACTCAAGGGACTGAGATCTAAGGATTGAGGCTTAAAGACAGCCCAGGCAGGAAAGTCTGTAAGACTCTTATGTCCAATAAAGTACTCAGAAAAAGCTGGAAGTGGTGCTGTGGCTCAAGTGGTACAATGCTAGCCTTCAGCAAAGGAAATTCAAGGACAGTGCCCAGGCCCAAAGTTCAAGCCCCAGGAAACAGTTTTTTAAAAATCTCTAGAAAAGGTTGCATTATTGAAATAATCCTTACCTTGATTTCTTATCATTGTTACCTGTTAGGATAAAAACAATGTATAAAGATTTTTTTTAAGTAATAATGAAAAATGCAACACATTTATTAGCAATTTTCCTCTGGAAATGCGTTTCCATGTAGTACTTTTTGTGCAATATTACAAATTACCTTTTCTCATGCTCCCTGTCTGTCTCTATTTCTCTATGTATTTATACGTTATAGGGAAAAAAAGCATTACATTACTGTCATGACTATATTTCTGGACTTTTCAGCAGGTCACAAAACATTTAATTCTTCTGAATAGCAAATAAGAGAAACATTTCTAAAATTAACTAAAGAAAATCTGAGTTTTTCAATTGCAAAATAATATTAAATAAATATTATTTTATGGTTTGGCTCCTCGCAAACACCAGAACTTATTTATTTAACAGATCACAAATTAACTAAACAGTGAGTTGGCACCGACACTTCCACCACCGTAAAAGCTGTGACAATGAACCACAGGTTATTTACTCCCCAGCACAGGTCAGAGCAGAGGTGAAAGCAGGGGTCTAAGGTCATGGGTATACAGCAGGCACAGGAAAGGAACATCTGTTACCATGGGATGTTACATCCTGGTTCTCCTGACACTAGTTTAACTGGGACTAAAATGACATTGTAGTATACATAGAGAGCAATGTCTTAGGTTTGAGAATCAGACAAAACTGCATTAAAATTAGGGGCCTATTATTACTTCAGGGACATTGTTAAGTTTGAAAAGGTCATCATCAGATTTAAATTAAAATCATCAGATTTAAACTTAAACAACAGTTTAAGCCACACCTGTAATTCTAGCTACTCAGGAAGCTAAGATCTGGAGGATCATGGTTTGAAAACAGTCCAAAAAAAAAAATCTGTGAGACTTCATCTCCAATTAACTTGCAAAAAGGCAGTGGAGAGGTGGCTCAAGTGGTAGAAATACCACCAGCCATGGACAAGAAAGTCAAGCAGGCATGAGAGACCCAGAGTTCAAGCCCTGACACCAGCATATCTACACAGAGAATGTTCTGTGTTCACATCATATTCAATAATAGGGCTGCAAGCCCTTTCCACATGATCTCAGAACAGCCACAAGAAGCTGGCTACAGCTCCGCTCCAGCAGTCACATTCACTTGATTGCTGTGACCACCGTGACACAGCACAACAATATGGGACTCAAGTTAGTAGTAATAGTCATTACTATAACAATCTCACTCCACCTCTGTAAGAAGTTAATAGGTTAAAAGAAAAAGAAGAAGTAGTTTAGGGATGATGCTCAACTCAGCCATACTGACTCAGGCTTCCAGATGTTATATCACATGAATTCCATAGAGAACCACAGGGTGCCTGTCAGGCTCTAGCCCAATTATAAATTCACACATTGTTGCTGATTTTCATCTGCTCTCTGAAACATCACTACCTTGTCTTACTTTTGTATTCACTTCTCTTTGTAGAACTCTATGAAACAAAGAGACCACTTACACGATTCATCTGACTCAAAGACATGATTGTCCTCTCCGAATTTCTTCACACTGCGAAGAATTACTGAATCAGACATGATAACCTCAATCCGAAGTCAACGACTAACCCTATACAATAAAATGAAAGAATTATTGTAATTGTTACAGCTTTTCTTTTACCTGAGTAGTCAAATAAAAGAATAATTGTGTTCAAGAAATAAACTTTACTAGTCAATCTCCAACAAAGCCTTGATTTTTTTAAACTAGCTAGTAAATAACTCAATGAAAGGAAAGAAACTGAAACCACTGAAAAGGATTTTCTCCAGTTGGTGGGTAGATGATTGTTTTGTATTGATTTGTTCAGTCTGCTTATCTGTGCTTTATTTATTCTTAATGAGTTAATATAAAAACCTGGCCCTGGCTATAATGGCACACACTTCTAATCCAGGTACATGTCATAGATAGAAGAATTATAGTCAGAGGCCAGTCAGAGGGAAAAAAATAACAAACATGGTCCTATTATGAATAAAACAAGAAAAGGGCAAAAGCATATCCAAGTAGTAGGGTACCTATCAGTTGTGAAACCTTAAGTTCAAACCCAGTAATGCAAAATAAAAAACAACCACCATAAAAATGTTAAGCCAGTTGGTGACATTTCTTTTGGCAGGCCTCATGTTGGCAAGCTGGCACTTAACCACTTGGGCCACACCTCTAACCCTACTTTTTTCTGGCTACTTTGGAGAGAGACTCTAGTGAACTTCTCTACCATGGATAAGCTCCAACTTTTATACTTCAAATCTCAGACTCCTGAATAGCTAGGGTTATAGGCATGGTTCCCAGCCAACTGGTGACATTCTTGAGTCAGTACAGCTGAAGAATAATAAGAAAATCTTGCTGAGTACTATTGTGTTGACTACTTCTTTAATAGGTTTAGCCCCAGGAAAAGGCAAACACAACTGGAATTGAAGGAGCAAAGGAAGGAGAGCCTTTAAATAAAATGTATGTGTATACAGAGTTCACATTAGTTTTTTTCTCAGTGGAAAATTCCGTTTGTAAAGGAATCAGGATTCGAATTTCAGGCTATTTCCAGGATGTTAGACTTAGCATAGAATTTTTTTTTTTTTTTTTTGCTTTACAAACATCCTCTGTTTTAAGCATTTAGCAACAGTGTATAACATGTTAAATAATACAGTCAGACTCGATTTTTTTTTAAATCTCTGAACCAGAAATAAAAGAGAAAGGCAGAGGCTGTGGTGGAGTTGTAAAAACTACTGCTTCAACTCCTGATTGGAAGAGGAGGAGGAGGAGGAGGGGGGACAGTGGAGGAGAAGGAGGAGGAGGAAAAATATATAATAATGAAAGAAATAATTGTTTAGAATTTTCTAGAAGCAGGAAAGTGACTCAAGGCCCTGAGTTGGATATGAAGTGTTCTACCAAAGGACTCATGTAAAAAAGACTTGGTCGTCAAGCAATCAGTATTTACAAGCGGGGCTTTTGGTAAGTGACTGGATCATGAGAGCTCTGTCATCACCAATGGAGTAACCCACTGATAAATTCAAAATTTGAATAGACTATTAGAACATAACAGAATGATGATAGTTAGGGGAATTGGGAAAGGTAGCCTAGAAAGTCATGCCTTGCTTGGACCCCTTGTTTTTATTCTCTTTGGTTCCTAGCCACCATGAAGTAAACAGCCTCGTTGTCAACACACTCGTATATTCTTGATATTCAGCCTCATCTCAGACCCAAAGTAAGGGAGACAGGCAATCATGGACTGAAACTTCTAAAACCAAAAGAAGTCCTTTTTCCTTTTTAAATCACTCCCAACAGATATTTTTCACAATGATGAAAACCGACTAACACACTCCAAACAATTGATCAGAATAAACAAAAATCAATTAAAAAGTAGAAGTGTCAACATGGTAGAACATCAGAAGTAAGTAAAATTGCCAGATGCTAATGCATCTGTAGTTGTCACTCAGGCCACAGTACCAGGTTCAGTTGGAAATTGTATCCGTTGGAAATTGACAAGACTTCATCTCAACCGAAAAAGCTGGACATGGAAGTGCACATTTGTCATCCCAGCTATGGTCAGAAGTATACATAAGAATGACCCTGTAGGCCACCTTGGCAAAGAATAAAAGCAAGAGCCTATCTCAAATGTAATTAGATCAGAAGGGCTAGAGTATGCCTTGAGCAGTAAAGTACTTGCCTAGCAAGCAGGAAGCCCTGAGTACAAACCCAAATACCATCCTCAAAAGAGTAAAATTTATTTTTAAAAATATTAAGGGAGGAAATATATTACCCAAATAAAAATAATACACTGCTGGAAATTGGTTCATCAACAGTAAACACTAAAAGGCAGTGAATTAGTATCTTCAAAGTACAGTGGAAAATTAACCTTTAGTCTAGAATTTTACAGTGGGCCCAGAAGTCATTAAGCATTTGTAGCCATTCAGCAACTCACAATCTTGAGTAACTGTTAGAAGGTGTGCCTCAGCAAGGAGAAAGAATATTCAGAAGAGAGTTGTAATAGAAAAAAACTAAAACACACACAAGAATTAGCAAAATATGTTAACAAAGCCAATCAAACAATAATAATGATGATAATAATTTTACCTTTTATATTTCTAAAAGACAAAACTAAGATTCTGTGCAATGTAAGATAGGCTTCTTAATGTGTAGATAAGTGTGTTGAGTTCATTGTCATGGGAACCTATGAACATTCTTGAAAATTTGTCTTTAAATAAAATTGCCAATGTTTAATCCCTGAACTTAATTGAAACAATGTTTTAAAATTTAAGGACAGACAAAAGATACTAATGCAATATCAACTATCAAATAAGTGAAGGATTAAATGTTTTGGTTATATTGCTTTTGAAGTTTTCACTTTTTTTTTCCAAAAAGCTAAAAGAATCCTTAGCAACAAGAAAATACTATGGCAACACTTTACCCTAGTCATCATCTCATGCTCTTAATTTTAAAACAAGAAATTTTTTTTAAAATCCAGTCTCTTATTTTCCTGGCTTAGCCATTCATTTAAAAAAATTCTACTTGGTTGAGAATATTTGGAGTATTTAGGTTTCTATATACTAATAGCTTCTACATTGGTGAATATATTTGTTTGTTTGCTTGCTTGCTTGTTTTTGAGATAGGGTCTCACTATATATCCCAGGTTAGCTCAAACAAAATAGAAAGCAAAAGGACTAGTGATGTAGCTGAAGTAACAGAGGATTTAGCTAGCAAGTGTAACAGCCTGAGTTCAATTCCTAGTACTATTTTGAAAACTGAAATAAAGCAGAAACAAAATCTCTGGCAATTTCATGCTTGGTAAAGAAACAGTAGTGACTCATGGCTGGCATTTGGTGAGTTGATTTTGTCTGTGATTAAACAAAATTGTGATGTGGCTTTGTGTTGTTTCACCTTACCTTAATCTCAGAGTACTAGCATTGCCTGTGAATGGCATACTGTGAGATTGTTTACATCTAATAGGAAAATAACATAGTTTAGCTGTAAGGTCAAGACAGCTGCACACGTTAGGGGCTGATCTTTTGTTGTTTTCTTCCTCAGCGTTAATCTGAACTTTTTTAGCTGTTCCCTTTGGACATACCAAGGAGCTATGCTTCCAAAAGTGCAAACTCTCCAGGACTAAAGGCATGCATCAATTGATGGGTCAGAAGTGGAAGCTAGTGCCCTTCTCTCTGAGCAGCTCAGTGATGACTTTTGAAAGCCATTGAATTGGAAATGCTAATTGTTTGCACTGGGAATTTTGTAACATAAGGTTGGGAAAGTGTGATGGAGGGCAAAAGTATCTAGAAATAATAAATGAAAAGTAATGTTTAGAATTGGATGTTAGATGAATTGCCTCAAATCCTTGCAGTGTAGAATGAAACTGATCTGTCATTAAACCATTTCTCACTCTTTGGCTAGTTCCCTTTTTATTAGAGGAGATCTTGGGAAACTCATAGAGCAGATGCTAGAGAATATCTCTGTTAGTCTCCAAAGCCCAGGAAATGTGGTGGAAATCTATTTTTCAACAGTAAACAGTTGAGGATGACTTACATTCTTTCTATCACTTAAGAGTCCCATGGTATTTTTGTCTTACTGTTTATCCATATTAACAGAAGCAGTTGTAATGTCATCAAATTCTCTTCTCCCACAGAGTATCTCTCACATCCTATTTGCACCTAAACTAACAACTTGATCTGGTTCCCATCCATTCCTGGAAACTATAATCAAGATGTATTCATAATTTAATTACTAAATTTACTTTAATGAACACAAGAAAATCCAGAGCTGAAAATAAAATTAGTCACTATTTATCCTTTTTATCTGCATGTTACATATTAAAATTATTTCTACTTCCTCCAAATCTCTTGAGAATTTTTAGGCTTTTGGTGGTGTTGTTTGTTGTTGTTTTTTTTGCCAGAAAAACACAAACTAATTTCCAATAAAATTCAGGAAGGACATATATTCAAACTAAAAAATCTAAGATTTATAAGTACTGATTGGTTAACTTTGACTAGCTAATCATAGAATCCCTAGCAATTCTCTCTCTCCCTCTTTCTCTCTTTCTCTCTTTAGTACTAAAGTTTAAACTCAAGACCACACACTTGCTAGGCAGGAGCTCTTCCAGTGAGTCATACCCCAGTCCCCCTAACAGTTCTTTTTTTTTTTTTTTTTTTTTTTTTTGGCCAGTCCTGGGCCTTGAACTCAGGGCCTGAGCACTGTCCCTGGCTTCTTTTTGCTCAAGGCTAGCACTCTGCCACTTGAGCCACAATGCCACTTCTGGCCATTTTCTGTATATGTGGTGCTGGGGAATTGAACTCAAGGCCTCATGTATACGAGGCAAGCACTCTTGCTACTAGGCCATATCCCCAACCCCCCACAACAGTTCTTAATTGCCCATATTATCACCAGAGAGAGAGTACCACCCTGCTAATCTCTCCCTGCATACTGTATGTGCTTCTGTTGCATTATCCAAAGTTGAAGTTACCTTTGACAAAATACATAATCTTATCAGCACCAAAGGTACATGGAGAACAGTCTCCTGACCATGATTGTTCTATATATCTGAGTTTTCTGTCTCAGAACATTAGTAGTAGCCGCCTTCTGGAACATCAATGCCAGCAAGAGAAAGGGTTGAGACTAGCACATCTGGATGGCTCATTGAGAGAACAAGAAAGGGGTCTGAGTGAGCAGAGACCCAGGCTGATTGAAGCTGTCTAAGCTGGAGGAGACCCAGGGGCCCTGTAGTCTGCGTCAGGACCAGAGCAAGGATGATGTGAAAACAAAATGCCAGCGTTCACCACTTTCTCAGCGTATCTCACTATGGCCAAGACAGCACTGTGACTTGGTGGAAATGTTAGCCTGGATCACAGATAATGGGCTGATTGTCACAAACACCTGGGGTCAAAACTAGTAAACTGGCTATTACTATTCCAGGAGAGAAACCAAAAAAAAAGGGAAAGGGAAAGAGAAGAGACAGGAGGGGGAAAAAAGGGTAGGGTGGGGAAGGAGAGGGGAACCACCAGCACCCAGCTCCCACTGTCTATTTTTAACACTTTTATTAGAATATAGTTATCACATTCATTCATTTTAGTATTGTGTTTTATTGCCTTTGTGCTGATGGCAGCACTGAATAGCTGTGACAGAAACTGTATATAGCACTCCCTGCCCCTAATACCTGAAATATTTTCTAGCTAATTAGTTACCAAAAGAAATCCTTCTGGTCAAGCGCTGGTGGCTCATGACTATAATCCTAGTTACTCAGGAAGCTGCGATCTGGTGGTGGAGGTTTGAAGTCAGTCTGTGCAGGAAAGTCCAGGAGACTTTCATCTTCAATAAACTACCAAAAAAAAAAAAAAGCCAGAAGTAGAGCTATGACTCAAGTGGTAGAGTGCTAGCTAGCCTTAAGCAAAAGAAGCTCAGGGACAGCACCCAGGCCCTAGTTTCAAGCCCAGGACTAACATTAAAATTTTTTTCTGTGTTTTGAGTCTTCAACTCTGAACCGTGAGTTCACTTTGGGACAGTCTGACACACTGGCGGAATGTGATTGTCAACTTAAATATTGTTTGGAGTGCCAGCTTACCAACCAGCTCTACCCTAATGAATCTTCTAGTGAGCATGGAAGCCAAACGAAATGTCAGAACTTGCAGGTGAGATGGTAAAAAGAGATATGTGGGTATCTCAGGAGAGATGGGATAGGCTCCAGAATGAGTGCCTTCAGGACAGAACTACTGTCAAGAGTTATCCAAGGAAAATCACAAGCAAAGCCCAGGCCTGAAAGATAGAACAAGGCTATGATTCAAAGCTGAGGACAGCCACAGGCCAATTATAGAAGTGGCTGACTGAGTCCTCCAAATGTCATGATTCTTCACTGTAATGTTGAGTCTTGTCCCAAAGACAGTGGATGCCAATAAAGACTTGTAGACAAAAAAAAAATTGTAATCAAATTTACACTTTAAAAAATTACTCTGAGCTTGGCACTAGTGGCTCAGCCCTCTAATGCTACCTACTCTGAAGGCTGAGATGTGAGAATCAAGATTCTGAGCCAGCACAAGCAGAAAAATCTGAGAAACTCTTATTTCCAGTTAACCAGTAAAAAAGCAGAAAGTAGAGGCATAGCTCAAATGGTAGACCACACCAGCCATGAGAGAACAAGTTAAACAAGAGTGTGAGGCTCTGAGGTTAAACCCTAGTCTAGCACAAAAACTAAAACTGGTAAAGCTTAGAACTTTGTGATTATTGAGATTAATAGGATTATACTTTCATAAATTCAAGTTTAAAAAGAAGCTTACTGACATTTTTACATTTGGCAAATCATTCAATTTATCTTCCCCATTTTCACTGTACACAGACATTTTCAAGGGAGGTAACACAAAAGAATAGCATGGTTATAAGATAGCAACTAAGAAACATCTGCATTGCATATAAAATCATGGTGTATTAAGTTATTATTGCTTTCTCCAAGCTTCTACCCCAGGCACTGGAGTTTATAACACAAAATCCCAGCCTTTGGTGAACCAGAAACCCAATGTCCTACAAGGTGGAATGTCCAGGGAATATATTTGCTAAATGTAAGTTCCAAGTTCTATAGGCATGTGTAAGGTACCTACCTGTGGTGTGTGATCACCAGGAAACCAGAAGAAACAATGGATTCTGCTGGAGAAAGTCTAAGCACTTTACAGCTGTTTCCAACTTCAGTTTTCATCATAAAGCACTGAACAGAATGCAAGCTTGTGCCAGAACATTATCTATTTGCTTATAGGTCAATGTCCCAAAGGCCAGAAAAAGCACAGTTTAGTCAGTGACATATGAGGAAAGGATAAACATACTCAAAGCAGTTACTCCAAACCCAGAATGCCCTTGGAAACTCCTCTGAAAGTATCATCACCAGGCTTGGAAAATGTCTGATTGGCCTTGAAAGGAGGGGCAAGAGCAGGGGGTCCAGCAAGAGCCCTAGGATTTTAGCTGTACTTGACTCTTCTTTTGGCAAAACTATTTTTAAGAAGTTAGTTGAAAATTCAACAAAACAAAAGTACCTTTTAATGTTTTCCCTCAGTTGTGATGACCCTTGGGGAGATCTTAAGTTACAAGTCAGTTCTGCTCCAGACTCTGCCCCCAAAGTTTCATGGAGACTGACAACCCACAGTTACCTTTGCTCAAAATTCAGTGTGCAAAGATGACCCTTGTTCTCTGGTCTGATCAGTCAATAATCACTCTGGTGACTGAGCAGACTCTGCCCACCAGACATAGCTCTGTGTACAGAGGAATTAATGACTTTTTTAAACTTCGGCTTTTCTAATGGCTTGTGGTGCATACTTTTTTTTTCTCCCTTCTTTATATTAATCTTTCCATTTTCCTGGAAATGGTTTTATTTTTTAATCTCCCTCTTTGCCTCAGCTAAATCTGTCTTAATGAACTACTTTATGACTTTCAACATTGAATCATAGCAGGGCAGTGTAAGCCCTAGGTAGATACTTACCCAGTGCATTATTTTATTTGGACTTCACAATAACAGAAAAGCTAGACAACACCATCCCACTTTATAGTTAGGGAAAGTGAAACAGAGAGATGAAATCCATTTGAGCAGTGAGCAGCCGTTCTATGCTGAAATCTCCCCACACTTGGCTCTGAAATGTAGTTAATAGGCCAGTAAGTCAGTCTTCAGCAAAGAAATCATGAGAATTTTAACATATAAAGAAGATATATGGGGGCTGGGGATATAGCCTAGTGGCAAGAGTGCCTGCCTCGGATACACGAGGCCCTAGGTTCGATTCCCCAGCACCACATATACAGAAAACGGCTAGAAGGGGTGCTGTGGCTCAAGTGGTAGAGCGCTAGCCTTGAGCGGGAAGAAGCCAGGGACAGTGCTCAGGCCCTGAGTCCAAGGCCCAGGACTGGCCAAAAAAAAAAAAAAAAAAAAGATATATGCACAAGCATATTATTTAGTCTTTAAAAAATGAGTGTTTATGTGAAATTATTTCTTTTTTCCTCAGTTCATCTTCCCTATGATTCAGCCCCTGTTGTCACTGAATTTGTTTCTGGTGCCCTGGGTATTTTATATATGTCTATCTGAATTAGGGAAGCGAAGGGAAGAGGAACATTAAAATGGTGAGACAAGGGGTAAAAGGCAAAACAATTCAACAGCAATACTTACAAGACAGTATGTTGTAAACTAACTGTACAACTGGGGGGAGTCGGGGAAGAGGGAAGGTAGGAGGAAAATGAGGGAGGGGGTATCAAGGTGGATAAGAAATGTACTCAGGGGCTGGGAATATGGCCTAGTGGCAAAAGTGCTTATCTCGTATACATGAATTTGTGGGTTTGATTCCTCAGCACCACATATATAGAAAAGGCCAGAAGTGGTGCTGTGGCTCAAGTGGCAGAGTGCTAGCCTTGAGCAAAAAGAAGCAAGGGACAGTGCTCAGGCCCTAAGTTCAAGGCCTAGGACTGGCAAAAAAAAAAAAGAAAGAAAGAAAGAAAGAAATGTACTCGAGGGGGGGGAGGGGGAATGAGGGAGGAGGTAACAAACAGTACAAGAAATGTACCCAAGACCTAACATATGAAACTGTAACCTCTCTGTACATCACTTTGACAATAAATAAGAAAAAAAATAAAGAAATACTCACTACCTAACGTATGTAACTGCTTGTTTTATAGGTTTCCTTGTCTGAACTGGACTGAGAGGCCCTGCACTGACTGAATACTGAACAATGCTTGGTACCACATTGTACATAGAAAAAGAGTTCACACTAAAACAAAAAGACAACAACAGCACAAGTGTGTGGCTGTAGATTTAACTAGGAGAAGCTCTCTATAATCCACTACCTTTGCTGTGGTGAAGTTCTTGACAACAGGCAAAGGGGGAAAATGTTCAGGAGCAAACTCTTTGTTCAGGCTTCTTGCTGAGCTACTCAGAAATCACATAGACATTGCTCCTTCCCATGGCACAGACACCTAATGAAGAGTCTACATCTCTCAAGCCTGAAATAGTATTGCAGAGGTTTCACCAAACCACCTCTTCAGGCCAAGTGAGACCTTGGGGTTCTGTGGTTTCCTCTGGCCTTTCATTCTGGTTCCCAGACCATTCCCAGCAGTGTGAACACTATACAAGTTTTTCCTAACTTGTTTCCACAGTAGATTAGTACTTATGGCTTATGGTCTGATGCAGACAAGGCTGCTGTTTCTTCAGAGTTTATTATGTGCCAGACACTGGGATAACCCCTGTGGTATTGGAAGGAGTAAACTGGGTGAAAATGCCTGACCTGAGGAATCTTACATACAGATGGAGAGGAGGGGTGGGCAGATAGTGACACACATGGATGTCAGTGACACAGCTGCAAAGAAAAGAAGTCAGGTCATTAAAATGGGATCATGGTGACAGGGAGCGGCTGTCATTTTAAGTCAGGTTGTTCAAGTAGGTTGTACTGCGATGGTGAAATATGAGCAATGACTTGAGTACATACGAGGGAACAAGAACAGAGACATTTGGGTGACAACAGGTATGAAAACCCTGGGGCAGGAGACACTGGTATATTAAGTAAGTAAGAACAGCAGAAGCAGAGCAAACCTATAGGGTAGTGTCAGTAGGATGGAAAAACAGAGATGATCAAACCTTGCAGGGTAGCCATCCTAAAATGTTGTTACTGCCAAGCTGCATTCAATGCATCTGGGGCCTTCTCCCAGGTCTACTGAATCAGAAACTCTGGAATAGAGCCAAGCAAGCCCAACCTTGAGAACCACTGCCTTAGAGGTCAGCAGATACCTGTTTGGACAATGCTTCAAAATCATAACCAAAATACCTTCAGGAAAGCCATGAAGATGGAGTCACCCAACAATTATTTTAAAAACTGTATGGAGAGTGGTTTAAGGCACTAGAGACAAAGGAAGTCACCATTGTTTTATTCCTTGCATTATTCAGAAACAAGTTATCAAGCCCTTCTAGTTGCAAAACTAGTTACAAAACATCAGGTATGCTGATCACTGGGGTGTATAGAATAGAGTCAGAGTCCCTGAGAAAGTCAAGCCCTTAAAGGATGATAATGCACAACATAGAAAGCAAGGTAAGAACTCAATAAGAAAGAACTACATCAAATGCCATCATTTCAGTGCAGATCTTGAATATTAAATACGTGAGACATCCATATAGATAGGAAAAATGAGCAAGAGATACCTAGGGAAAGTGGGGAATGATTGGAGTGGTGCCTCAAACTAGAAGGCCACAGCAGGAACAAGATTGTAGATGACTCCCAGAAACATAGAACAAAACAAGACAATGGCTGAGAGAAGAGTTGGAAGTTAGCAAGAACAGCAGATGTGTTTGCCTTAAAGCCAAGTTAATGAGAGAGAGAGAGAGAGAGAGAGAGAGGGAGAGAGAGAGAGAGAGAGTGCTTCCAGTGCCAGTGGATAGGTTAAAACCATCTAAGCTTACAGCTCCAGTCATCCAGAGATGGGCCATACTAGGGCTCTGGCAGTAAGTCTTGCATCTATTAGACACTTCAGCTTGGTTATTCACACCCTGAAAATCAATACATACCTTGAAAAGTCAGCATGAGTCAGCTAACACAATATAATTGGCTGGATTTGGTAGCATAGAGACTAGCAGACAGAAAAGGAAGATCAATTAGAACCTCTTCCTGGAGTGGCTTTGTGCTTTGGAAGCAAGTGATATAGAAGAATGGTATTCCTGTAGGTTCACTCACTACAGAGTAAAGTGCAGAGAACACAAGTTGATGGAGTCCCCAGGCTGTCTTCCTCTCCTGATTCTGCTGAAGGCATTGCTTTGTGATCTATGATAGGTAATGACACTTGGCCAATTGTGGCTCCTTGTCTAAAATTCACTACGGCTTAGGTGAGGTAAAGAAGACGGTAAGGGAGATGTCCTCCTGTGAGTTCAGTGACCCAAACTGACAAACATGTGCTCATCTTCAAGATGTGGCTCTCAAGGTCTAACTGAACATTGCTGATTAGACAGCAGACAGAGAAAGATAAATTATGGAGTATTATATGTGGATAATTTTCCAAGTCCAAACTTCCGCCCAAATGTCATACAACAGGACTTGACAACATGTTCAACTGTGAGATTGAGAGATAAGGTACGACTCTGTGTCTAAGGGATTTAAGTTAAAAGCTACCAGTCTTGGCTGGTTGCAGTGACTCATGCCTATAATCCCAGGTACTACAGAGGCAAAGATCAGGAATGCTGAGGTTTGAGACCATGGCAAAAAAAGCACACAACAACCAATTAAAAATAATGAGACGGGGCTGGGGAATATGACCTAGTGGCAAGAGTGCTTGCCTCCTATACATGAGGCCCTGGGTTCAATTCCCCAGCACCACATATACAGAAAACGGCCAGAAGGGGCGCTGTGGCTCAAGTGGCAGAGGGCTAGCCTTTAGCAAAAAGAAGCCAGGGACAGTGCTCAGGCCCTGAGTCTAAGCCCCAGGACTGGCCAAAAACAAAAAAAATAATGAGGCCTGAAGACCAATGGAACAGAATTGAAGACCCAGAAATGAACCCACAGAACTACGCCTACTTAATCTTTGATAAAGGAGCTAAGACAATAGTATGGAAGAAAGATAGCCTCTTTAACAAGTGGTGCTGGCAAACTGGTTCAACACATACAACAAACTAAAACTAGATCCTTATATATCACCCTGCACCAAAATCAATTCCAAATGGATTAAAGACCTCGAAATCAAAACACACACCCTGAAAACACCAAAGGAAGGAGTAGGAGAAACACTTGGGCTCCTTGGCGCAGGACGGAACTTCCTTAACAAAGACCCAGAAATGCTACAAATCAAAGAAAGGTTGAACAAATGGGACTGCATCAAACTGCAGAGCCTCTGCACGGCAAAGGACATGGCTCGCAAGATAAACAGAAAGCCCACAGACTGGGAGAAGATCTTTACCGGACATTCAACAGACAAAGGCCTCATATCTAAAATATATGCAAAACTAAAAAAATTACCGTCTTCCAAAACAAAACCACAAAGAACCAATAGCCCCCTCATCAAGTGGGCTAAAGACTTACAAAGAGACTTCTCTGATGAGGAAATGAGAATGCCCAAGAGACATGAAAAATGCTCTACATCACTGGCCATGAAAGAAATGCAAATCAAAACAACATTGAGATTCCATCTCACCCCAGTAAGAATGTCATATATCAAGAAAACTAACAATAACAATTGTTGGAGGGGATGTGGCCAAAAGGGAACCCTACTTCATTGTTGGTGGGAATGTAAACTGGTTCAGCCACTCTGGCAAGCAGTATGGAGATTCCTCAGAAGGCTAAATATAGAACTCCCCTATGACCCAGCAGCCCCACTTTTGGGTATCTATCCAAAAGACCACAAACAAAATCACAGTAATGCCACCAGCACAACAATGTTCATCGCAGCACAATTTGTCATAGCAAGAATCTGGAACCAACCCAGATGCCCCTCAGTAGACGAATGGATCAGGAAAATGTGATACATATACACAATGGAATTTTATGCCTCTATCAGAAAGAATGACATTGTCCCATTTGTAAGGAAATGGAAGGACTTGGAAAAAGTTATACTAAGTGAAGTGAGCCAGACCCAAAGAAGCATGGACTCTATGGTCTCCCTTATTGGGAATAATTAGTACAGGTTTAGGCAAGTCATAGCAGAGCATCACAAGGCCCAATAGCTATACCCTTATGAACGAACACATAAGATGATGCTAAGTGAAATGAACTCTATGTTATGGAAACAATTGTTATATCACAGTTGTAACTACTTTCAAAGTCCCATGTGTATCTGCAGCTTCTATTATTGATGATGTTCTTGTAGGACCATCCTGTGGTTGTACCTACACTATCTCTGTAATCTTATCTGAGTATATTGGAAGCCGTGTATACTGGTATTGGATGCAGGAAATTGAAAGGGAATACCAAATTTGAGAGACACAGGGTAAAAAAAAGACAAACAACTACAAAAGCAATACTTGCAAAACTGTTTGGTGTAAGTGAACTGAACACCTCCGTGGCGGGGGGGGAGGGAAAGGGGAAGGAGGAAGGGGGATATGAGGGACAAGGTAACAAACAGTACAAGAAATGTATCCAATGCCTAACGTATGAAACTATAACCTCTCTGTACATCAGTTTTATAATAAAAACAAAAAAAAGAAATGTATCCAATGCCTAACGTATGAAACGGTAACCTCTCTGAACATCAATTTGATAATAAAAATTTGAAAAAATTAAAATTAAAAATTAAAAATAATAATAATGAGACATAGTAGTGCACATTTGTCATCCTAGCTACATGTGAGGCCTCAATGAGAATATCCATCCAGACTATTCTGGACAAAAACACAATATTCCATTCAAAAAGCAAATAAAACAAAAAGGGCTGCTCAAATGATACAGCACATGTCTAGCAAGTGCTACAAGTCTCCAAGTTCAAACACAAGTATTATTTAAAAAAGAAAAAAAGGGAAGAAAAGAAAATTCTAGCCAAGCTAAGAGATGACCCTCATAATCTCAGAAATTTCTTCTTTGTGACTTTGAGCAAGTGATATTATCTCCAATAGCCTCTCTTCCTTCCACTGTAAACTGGAGTGGGTTATCAGCTCCATGGAGTGTGTTGTTCTGCATTTCTAAGTTGTACATGATAAAAATAAATTATTTTAGATATAATATGCAAATTAGTAAATAGAAATAATAAAGAATATATAGGTAATATATATTATACTATCACATATTATAAAATATGATATACTATATATTATATATGCTTGATCTCTACAGATATTTATCATCTTTAGCACTTACTTCTTGATCAGAATTTCTATTTTATATTTGTAATGGAGAAAAGGCACAAAAACATAAGCTTCATTCATGGGCAAATTTTTTCTCTTATCTTCCGACAAAGAATTATCCTCACACATAAGGTATAGAAATAATAAAATAATAACATTAATGGTAGATGAAAAAGGCATAGGCAAAAATAAGTAAGATAAAAATCTACAGAGTAAAACTCATTAGTAAGTGGATATATCCGTGGTGTTGAGGAGTCATTAAAAACTATCAAATGATGGGGCCCATCTACCCCAAATGGTCTATCCCATCCATGCTGGAGAATCATACAGGAACAGAACAAAGCTCAAGCACATGTGATAGCATAGAGTGACCTTGAGGATATAATGCTCAATGAGAGAACTAGATGCCAAAAATCCCCACTCTGTGGATAGGGGACATGCAGAACAGGCTAATCTAGAGACTGGAGGTGGATTTGTGTGTGCCAGGAACTGGAGAAGGGACAGTAACTGCTCATGGGAACAAGGCTGCCTTTGGGTTGATGTAATGTTCTGGAACCAGAAAAAGCTTGTTAATGTCATGTGATTTGAATTTCCTGTCAATACTATTTTTTTTTTCATTTTTCTCATACATTTTATTATCTTTAGAAAATCCTACAAAGGAGTTGCATTTAACAAAGCAGTTTATGAATATCATGCCTCTTGATCTATGTTAACCCTTTCAACACCGTTTTTTAAAAGTATTTTAAAGATCTAAATCCTAGGACCCTACAGTGCTGAGCACCAAGTCTCACTCAGTTTCAAAACAAAACAAGCAAACAAAAATCTGTCAGATGAATTCACTTATCACTGGGGAGGGGCAAGCCAGCCTGAAGCATTGAGTGGGTTCAACTTCCATGTCTTAGCTTTATCCAGGACACGTTTGCTCTCAAACTAACCATCAGTTTTGGAAATGATGCTTTGATGAGGTGGGAAAACATGGATACTAGTTTACAGCCTAGCATTTTCCACAGTGATCAATGCCAAGGAGTTTTAATAGGTATGTGTTGCCTTTACTACTCTCTAAAGTAAATATTATTTAAAACAACATACATTGGTACTAAGACACCAGTTGTGCCAAATTAGTCATTTATGTTTGGAAAGTAACCCAACCAGCTACCTAAAATTGAGCTCTAACTCTCCATTTTGCAACCAATATTTTTAGCTTTGAGAGAGAAAAAAATGGAGACTGATTTTGTTCATTATTATATTTCAAATGGTCACTCAGATCATCCCTATTTCACCCATACTGAGTGACACCTTCAGATACTAGGCACTTGAGCTTTGAAATTCTGCATCAGTGGCTCCTAGACCTACTTCAATAATTCATCACCATCACCAGTGGGATGCTCTTTCTTGTGCAACTTACTATACACTAGTTCATACACCTTATATTCATCAATGGCTTCAGAAGGTAAATTACATCATTACTTCATGAGGAGTTGTGAGTGAACCCATACACACAAATGCAACTTCTATAGATTCAGAAGATTTTTAGCACAGGGAACTTAGAAAAATGACCCAAGAAAGGTTAAAGGAAGCAACAGTTGTACTAAGTGACTCTTCAGTGACTCACCTAGAATCCATTCCTATGACTTGGCCTGGCCTCTGTAGATGAACCCATCACCTTAATGCCATTACTTCCCTCTCCTCCCTCCCCCGAATTCCTGATGCATCAGTCTATTCAAATACACAATTGAAGCCTTGAACTTTTGTCTCTTCCACATTGCACTTCCTGTATTTCTTCCTTATTCCATATAGTTGTCCTTATTATACCTGTTCTAGCCAGCCATTCACGGTGATGAGCATCCTAGGAGTGTGCCCCAATTTGCCCACAACTTCTTGAGAAAACTGTGACACTAGTAAGCTTGAATTAACATGAACTCTCTATTGGCTACATTTAAGCATCACATCAAAGTTGAGCTGGATCCTTCCACTCTTGCTGAGATTACTAGTACTTAGGGCTTGGAAAGGATAACCACTTGAACTCAAAGGGGGAGTTCCAATAGGCTCACAATTAAGGAAGCTAGCTTGAGTGTTTCCTGACCACTGAGAATACGTACGCCTTTATATCTGAGAGCATAAGTACAGATAGCAACACTGACTATTCACAACTAAAATTGTTCTAGGATAGAAACATGGCTCAGTGGTAGAGTGCTTGCCTAGTATGCATGAAGCCCTGGGTTCAATTCTTCAGTACCACATAAACAAAAAAAGCTGGAAGTGGTACTGTAGCTCAAGTGTTAGAGTGCTAGCCTTGAACAAAAGAAACTCAAGGACAATGTCCAGGCCCTGATTTCAAGCCCCAGGACTGGCAAAAGAGATTGTTCTTAGTTATACCAGTCTTAATTCAACCGTATCTCTTACCACATGTATTATTATTTGAGGATTATTATTTGTAGGATCAGAGTGCTATTTGCATAAAGTAAGATCATATAGGAACGAAGACATTTTCATGTCTTAAAATATTTCATATATAAAACCCCTTTCTTTTTTTTTTGGCCAGTCCTAGGCTGTGAACTCAGGGCCTGAGCACTGTCCCTGGCTTCTTTTTGCTCAAGGCTAGCACTCTGCCACTTGAGCCACAGCGCCACTTCTGGCCATTTTCTGTATATGTGGTGCTGGGGAATCGAACCCAGGGCCTCATGTATATGAGGCAGGCATTCTTGCCACTAGGCCATATCCCCAGCCCCATAAAACCCCTTTCTCATGTGTCTCACTATACCCTAAATTCTCAAACATGCACTTTTTTTTTAACTTTAGCAGTAAATTTGACGGCAATGCAGTTTTCACACCTGTCTTCATCATTTCCAGTGCTGTCTCACCTATACATTTCTAAGCCCCTAAACTCCTGAACTTCCCAGTTTTGAGAAAGCACTTCATCTTTTCTTCACATTTCCACTGATTCACACTTTTAAACAAATGTCCCCTTGCAAGGACTTTCTGCTGTGCTTTTTTTTTTCACTCATGATTTCTCACTTTTATTTTTCAAGTGATTGAGTTATAAAATCCATCTAGTGTGCAGTAATTCATAATTTTAATACGCATCATCTGCAGTAACATGACAGTTCCATACCGTGACGCGACACGCAATACTAGAACAGACTTGTATTTGGTCTTTATGTAAATAATGTTTTAAAATTGCCTAAATATACCATTCTGAGCCATTTCATTCCACCAGGAAAATACAGGGTTTCTTCCCCCTTCTGCTGTGCTTTTTGACATAGCTGTCAGATTTTTTCTTACCTATGGGGTCCTTTGCTCTCATCTGTGTTTCATTCGCATCATTTAAGATTTCTGATGACTTCCTCTTGCCAGTCCTTTTTTTAAAAAATTTTTATTGTCAAACTGATGTACAAAGGTTACAGTTTCATACGTTAGGCATTGGATACATTTCTTTTTTTTTAAGTTTTTATTATAAAACTGATGTACAGAGAGGTTACAGTTTCACACGTTAGGCATTGGATACATTTCTTGTACTGTTTGTTACCTCCTCCCTCATTCCCCCTTCCCCCTTTTTCCCCCCATGAGTTGTTCAGTTGATTTACACCAAACAGTTTTGCAAGTATTGCTTTTGTAGTCGTTTGTCTTTTTATCCTGTGTCTCTCGATTTTGGTATTCCCTTTCAGTTTCCTAGTTCTAATACCAGTATACACGGTTTCCAATGTACTCAGATAAGATACAGAGATAGTGCAGGTACAACCACAGGAAGGGGATACAAGAGGGTCATCAATAATAGAAGCTACAGTTTCACATCACATGTTGAAAGTAATTACAACAGGGATATAACAGTCATTTCCATAACATAGAGTTCATTTCACTTAGCATCATCTTATGTGTTCATAAGGGTATAGTTATTGGGCTCTTGTGATCCTCTGCTGTGACTAGCCCAAACCTGTACTAATTATTCCCTATGAGGGAGACCATAGAGTCCATGTTTCTTTGGGTCTGGCTCACTTCACTTAGTATAATTTTTCCCAAGTCCTTCCATTTCCTTACGAATGGGGCACTGTCATTCTGACAGAGGCATAAAATTCCATTGTGTATATGTGCCACATTTTTCCTGATCCATTCGTCTACTGAGGGGCATCTGGTTTGGTTCCATATTCTAGCTATGACAAATTGTGCTGTGATGAACATTGTTGTGCTGGTGGCTTTAGTGTGTTCTTGTTTGTGGTCTTTTGGGTAGATGCCCCCAAAAAAGTAAGGCTGCTGGGTCATAGGGGAGCTCTATGTTTAGCATTCTGAGGAATCTCCATACTGCTTTCCAGAGTGGCTGAACCAGTTTACATTCCCACCAACAATGAAGTAGGGTTCCCTTTTGGCCACATCCCCTCCACATTTGTTATTGTTAGTCTTCTTGATATAGGGCATTCTTACTGGGGTGAGATGGAATCTCAATGTTCTTGCCTGTCCTTGTCCTTTAGAAGTTGTTAAACAGGCTAGTAGGGTTTGCTTATCTCCTTCATTGTTGGTAATTCCTGGCTCATCTTCACCATAAAGGAGATTCCTCTCCTGTCTTCAAGTCCCCTCATCCTAGAGCATAATCATTGCAAAGCAAACCCATCTCTGACCTCACATAGGGAAGAAAAGAAACGGGGGAATTTGGGGCTCACTCTCCTTACTGGAGTGTGAGGACATGGCTAGAGAATATTTACTGCCTATTACTACTTGGGAGGAATGAATATAGGTATCCCCTTTCTACATACTCCTTCACTTAGTAATTCAACAAACATTTGCTGATTGGTGGTTATTAGCTTAGTATTTTGATAGGAACTATGGATAAAGGTGACAAACTAAACAGACATGGTCTCATGAAATTTACCAGTCAAAAGGAGAATCAATAATAAATAAATAATGATAAAAGTGACCATAGAAATAATGAGAAAAGTTGGCTGCCATTAGCTCACACCTGTAATCCTAGCTACTCAAGAGGCTGAGATCTGAGGATCACGGTTTGAAACCTACACTGGAAGGAAAGTCTATGAAGAGAATGGCCAGGAAAAAGGCATGAGGAGGAGTGCAACTAAAGGAAAATAACTTACTGAAACAGTTGAGAAGTATATATACCACAATGGAATTCTACGCTTCCATCCAAAAGAATGACATCGTCCCATTCATAAGGAAATGGAAAGACTTGGAAAAATCATATTAAGTGAAGTAAGCCAGACCCAAGGAAACATAGATTCCATGGTTTCCCTCATTGATAATAATTAGTATGTGTCTAAGACAGTCCTAGAAGAGGATTACAGTCACTCAATAGCTATGTATGATCATATAAGATGAAGCTAAGCAAAACAAACTCCAAGATATGGAAACAAGAGATTTTTCATTGTTGTTGTTATTTTTAATGTACTATGTGAAAATATTTATTTTTTCTTTCATTTTTCTTTCCTTCAGTTTATCCCTTGTTGTCACTGTATTTGATTTTGGTACCCTGGATAATATATATACATATATA
Source organism: Perognathus longimembris pacificus (assembly GCF_023159225.1). Lineage (NCBI taxonomy): Eukaryota > Metazoa > Chordata > Mammalia > Rodentia > Heteromyidae > Perognathus > Perognathus longimembris. The sequence goes on along the minus strand of NC_063164.1, from coordinate 53,907,856 downwards.
CATATATATATGTATATATATATGTATATATGTATATATATATATATATTTGTCTGAATTAGGGAAGAGAAAGGGAGCATCAAAATAGTGAGACAATGGATAAAGGGCAATACAATGCAACAATGATACTCACAAGAAAATATGTTGGAAATTAACTATACAACTCAGGGTGGGGAGGGCTGGGGGTAGGGAAAGTAGGAGAAAAATGAGGGAGGAAGTAATAAATATGACAAGAAATGTACTCACTATCTTACATATGTAATTGTAACCCCTCTGAACATCCCCTTGACAATAAAATTACATTAAGAAATAAATATAATAAAAGCTAAAAAAGAAAGAAATAGTTGATATGAGTGCATAAATGGATTGACTTAATGGATGGACTCCAAGATAAAGAAAGGCAGCAAAAATGAGACTTCAGAAGGATCTTGAAAGACCAACTGTTATCTAATGACAGGCACCTTCTCTGACATTAAGCAAGTAATTTTATGTGCAGCAAATGGAGATACTGCCTCTAGTTTCTCACTGGTCTGAGAAATACATGGCTCAAATTCTTTTCCACACACCTAAGTTTCATTATTTTCTATTGAGTCATTCCACTAGATGCATCTCTTGAGGTCGGTTGAATTGTAAAAGCAAGCTTTTGACTTTTTCCACTCCCCTTTGTTCTTTTGTTGTAGGATCTTCTGGATATGTGCTTTCTGGCACACACACAATTTTTACTGGTTTTCTCATTTTATTGCAGTCTACTCCTCTCCTTATGAATTGCCCCTGCTTTAATCAGTTCTGGTTATCTACTGCCTCCCAATCCATGAACTTTGTCACATCTACAAGTCAATGTGCAAGCAAGCTATGGTAACTTGCCACTCAGAGACAAATGCTTTGTCTTGAAAATGGACCACCACTGACTTTACTTTTGACAGTGGGCAGAAGGTTGATCACACTGGACCTTGTGAACCACATTCAGAGTCTGATTTAATAGAAGAGCAATGTGTTCTGATTCACATTTTTAAACATCACTTTGATTGGAAGGTGATTAGAATGTGCTTGGAAACAAAATATTGTATTAATTCAAGCAAAATGTGAAATTGTACCTTATCTTATGATTCTAGCAGTAGACTTGGAAAGAAATGGCATATTCAAGAAGTATTATAGGATTAGCTATCATTTAATTATTAAGAGTAATGTAACTGGGTGTATTTGCACACACCTATAATTCCAGGACTTGGGAGGCTGAGGCAGAAGTATTGGGGGTTGGAGGCCAATATGGGTTACATAGGAAGGAAAGAAGGAAGGGAAGGAGGGAGGGAGGGAAGGAAAGAAGATAAAGAGAAAGAAGAGAGAAATAGAAAGATAGAAAAAGAAAAGAGGAATAGAAGAATAAGGAAGAAGAGAGAAAGAGGAAGAGAGACAAAAGAGAAAGAGAAAGAAGAGAGGAAGAGAAAAAGACAGAGAGAGAGAGAAGGAAATGAAAAAAAGTGTTGGAATCTGTACATAGAGAAGAGGGGCAGTTTTTCAGGATGATTATAAAGTTCTAGAATAATAAAACTGTAGTTTAATAATATACAAAGAACTAAACATAAAAACAACTCTTCAACTGTTAAATTTACTTATTTAAAGATTTTACAACATATTTAAATAGAATTCTGGATTAGCAATTGATCTAGAATGTGACAAGTAACTCTGAACTGAGGATGCCAATTTTGTAGTCACTGAATTTCATAGGCTTGACAGAAAGTAAACTTTATCGAATAGTGAATGAGAAGAAATCATACAATTATTCCTAGAAAGACTTTGTCATTTAGCATTGGGACAAAGAATTGTGAGTTGGGGAAGGATTAGCACAGGAAATTTAAAGGTGGCTTCCAGAAAAGTTAAAACCAGATGCACTTTTAGTACTAGAGGCTTAATTTTTTTTCCATCCAATTGTTTATTCATTATATCAAAGAGTAAAAAGTTGTTGAGCAAGATTTTGGGGGAGAGGAACACATAAAACACCACATTCCTCCACAATCATCAAAAAGAAAATAGTCGAGACAGTAGATTTAAAATCAGTAGTGTTTGAATTAATCTATTATCCAATTGGAGATATAAAAAATATATTCAAACACTATCCAAGTGCACTGGAAAAATCAAGAAAGATGCCGGAGTAGGAACATTGAGGGGTTCATGTTGCCTCAGACACACCAAAAATTTCTGGGAAAGCGGCTAAGAGTCTCTTTTAATGGAATCCTACAAGAAAGAAACAAAAGGAGTACGCAATGAAGAGAATATTTGACAAGAAAGGCCACTAGGACCAAGTAAGAGAGCTTTCTGGCTCTCTCTCTCTCTCTGTGGAATGGGGGGTATCTCAGTAGTAGAGCACTTGCCTAACATGTGCAAAGCCCTAGGTCCAGTCCCCAGCACTACAAAGAAAAGAAAAGATAACAACAAAGAAATTGAAAAAGATATGACTAAAGGGAACGATATAGTATGTTCAGGGATTGTAGAGCTCACTATTGCTAAAATAGAAATTACTCCCAGCAAATGATTCCTGGATCTAAGCAATCCCTACCAAAATTTCATCAGCCTCTTTTTTCTTAGAAATGAACAGGCAGATCCTAGAATTTGTATAAAATCTCAAGGAACCTCAAATACCAAAACTATCATGTAAAAGAACAGTTTTAGGGACAGAGGATCTAGCTCAGTGGTAGAGCTATTGCCTAGTGTGCCCAAAACCCTAAACAAAGCCACAAATTTTGAAAACTCATACATCTTGATTCCAAAAGTTACAAAAGAGGTATAGTAATCAAAACAGTGTTCTTAGTACAAAATGAACACCCAGATAAACAGAATAAAATTGACCCGGGAAAAAAACTTGTACACCTATGATCAGCTGATTTTTTACGAAATGGCCAAGTACTCCAAGAGGGAAAAAAAATAGTCCTTGAAATAAACAGTGCTGACATGAGTAGGGGATATCCTCATGCAAGAAAATGAATTTATAACCCTAACTCACACTGAACATAAATTAACTCAAAATGTAAAAAATGAACTCTAAAGGTAAAGGATAAAAGTTTAAATTTCTGAAGAAATCACATTGGTGAACGTTTATGATTTCAATTTGGCAGTGCTTTCTTAAATAACTTATCCAAATTGCAAGAAACAAAAGGAAAACACAAAAGTTGGACTTCAGTTTGGGCATGGCAATGTATTCCTTTAAGACCATCTCTGGCAAGCCTAGAACACAGAAAACAAAGGGGCATGATCTCCTTGATATATGACTAAGGTGGGGGGAGGGGGGACAGTAGAGATCTTGTCAAATGGTATTTCCCACGAGTTTGGGTCAGCGACCTTACATTATGTAACTAAAACCAAACAACTACTAAACATAAAAAGGTCTAAAATAGACCTCTCAGTGGATCACAATAGTTCAACAGCTATGTATGTATGATCATATAATACAAGGATAAGCAAACTCTATTGTTGACGTTATATTTAAAGTTCTAGGTGAATTTCCTTTGGTGTATGCCATGTGGCTCCTGTATATGTTTTTGGTACACTGTGTATTGTATATATGCCTACCTGATCTAGGGAAAGGAAAGAAAAATGAGGGTGTAAGATATCACAAGAAATGTACACACTGCCCTATTATGTAACTGTACCCCTTTTGCACAACACCTTGTCAACAAAATTTAATTAATTAATTAATTAATAAAAGAAAAGAAAAGAAAAAATTCTATTTTGTATTTGTGCTGATTAATAAAAAAAAAGACCATCTCTGGGAGACTATGGCAAGAGGATCAGGAGTTTAAGGGCAGCCTGGGATTTAATAAAACCTGATCTAAAACAAATGGAAATCATCAAACCAAAAAAAAAATTACTTCAAATAGTGAACCAACAACCCACAGAAAGGGAGAAATTATTTGTAACTCCAATATCTGATAAGGGCTTAGTGTCCAATATAGGTAACAAACTTTTATAACCCAACAGTAAAAGACAACCCACATAAAGACTGTGGAAAAAACTTAAGTAGACTTTACTCCAAAAAGATATATAAATGCATAGGTCAACTAGCCCATGAAAAGAGGCTTAGCAACATTAACCATTAGGGGAATGTAAATCAAAACCACAGTGAGATCTCACTTCTCATCCACTAAGATGGCTAAAATACAAAAGAAAAATAATTTTTAAAATTGTTGGAAAGGACATAGAGAAAACAAAATGCTATACATTCCTGACAAGCATATAAAATGGTGCAGCCACCATTTGGTCAGTCCTTAATAAATTAAACACACACTGGCCATATAATTCAGCAGTTCTATTCCTAACCACATACCCAAAAGAACTAAAAACAGGTGTTCAAATAAAAATATAGAAATAGATGTTTCTGACAAGTCTGTTCATCGTAGCCCAATGATGAGCCAAAAGTCTATCAACAAATAAAAATGTGACATATCTGTTTCAATGAGTCTGCTTCTTGTTCCTTCTCTACAGTAAGAGAAAATTTCAGGAAAGACACAAAACATCCTGAAAACAATACTGTTTTATTAAAAACACGAAGTTAGATTGGACACAATAATTCATGCCTGTAATCCCAGTGGAAGGCAGCGATAGAGAGGATTGAGGTTTGAGAATAGTGTAAGCAAGTTAGTGATATGCTCTCTCAAATACTAAGCCAGGTGTGGTGGCACAAACCTGTGATTCCAGTCCCACAGAATGCATAGATATAAGAATCGCTGTCTGAGGTCAGCCCCAGGAAAAAAGTAAGAAATCCTACCTGAAAAATAAATCAACAGAAAAGATCTGAGGACTGGCTCAAGTGGTAGGTAGCAAGCAAAAGGCCTTTAGTTCAAACCCCAGTACCATTTTTTTAATGCATATGGAGTTACATAATTAGTAGTAAAATTCTTTTTTTTTTTGTAATTCATTTATTAATTAAACACAAATTTTTGACAAGGTGTTGTGCAAAAAGGGTACAGTTACATAGTAGGGCATTGTGTACATTTCTTGTGATATCTTACACCCTGTTTTTCTTTCCCTTCCCTATGTCAGGTAGACATATATACAATACACAATGTATCAAGAACATATGCAGTATCCACGTGGCCAAGCCCAAGAAAATTTGCCTATGGCTTTAAATGTGATGTCGACATTAGACAATATGTCGACATTAGTCTTATATGAACGTACATACATAGCTTTTGAGCTATTGTATTCACTGAGAGGTCAATTTTTGACCTTTATATGTTGAGTAGTTGTTTGGTTTTAATTACATAATGTTGAGTCGCTGCCCCAATCCTGTAGGAAATACCATTTGACAAGCAGTTTTTGGTTTCACAGACCTGGTCTCTACTGTCTCTCCATCACCCCTTCTTAACAGTCATATATCAGGGAGATCATGCCCCTTTGTTTTCTGAGTTCTAAGCTTGTCTCGCTCAACATTATTTGTTCAAGTTCTGACCATTTCCCTGCAAATAACAATATTTCACCATTCCTAATCGCTATGTAGTATTCCATTGTGCATAGGTACCATATTTTTTGATCCATTCATCTGTGGAGGGGCATCTGGGTTGTTTTCATATTTTGGCTATTGTGAATTGTGCAGCGATAAACATGGAAGTACAAATGTCTTTTTGATATCTTGGGACCTGCTGTTCAGGATAGATGCCTAGGAGTGGTATGGCTGGGTCATAGGGTAGGTCTATATTGAGCTTTTTGAGAAATCTCCAAAGTGGTTGTACTAATTTGCACTCCCACCAACAATGGAGAAGGGTTCCTCGTTCCCCGCACCCCCTCCAGCATTTGTTGTGCCTGAGTTCAGAGTATAGGCCATTCTAACTGGAGTGAGGTAGTATCTCAGGGTTGTTTTTATTTGCATTTCCTTTACTACCAGGAATGTTGAACATTTCCTCATATGTTTCTTTGCCATTTTTATTTCTTCTCTTGTGAAGTCTCTCTTTAGCTCCTTTGCCCATTTCCTAATTGGTTTATTGGGCTTGGAGGGGCTTAGTTTTTTGAGTTCTCTGTAGATGACAGATATTAGGCCTTTGTCTGTTGCTGTGCTGGTAAAGCTCCTTTCCCATATGGTTGGCTGTCTTTCTGTTTTGGTGGCCATGTCCTTAGCTGTGCAGAAACTTTTTAATTTGTAGTAGCCCCATTTGTCTAGTCTCTCCCCTATTTGTTGTGCCCCTGGGACTACATTCAGGAAGTTCCTTCCTGTGCCTATAAGTTCTAGCGTCTTTCCTACTCTGTCCTTCAGTAGTTTCAAGGATTCAGGTCTGATATTGAGGTCCTTGGTCCATTTTGAGTTAATCTTGGTGCATGGTGATAGGCTTGGGTCTACTTTGAGTTTTCTGCATATGGCTGCCCAGTTCTCCCAGCACCAGTAGTTGAAGAGGCTATGTTTATTCCATTGTATGTCTTTAGCTCCTTTGTCGAATATCAGCTGACTGTAAGAGTGCAGTTTTATTTCTGGATCTTCAATTCTAATCCATTGGTCTTCCGGTCTGTTTTTATACCAATACCAGGCTGCTTATGTTATGATGGCCCTATAGTAGAGCTTGAAGTCTGGTATCGTGATACCTCCTGCACTGCTTTTTTTGCCTAGCATTGCTTTGGCTATTCTAGGTCTTTTGCTGTTCCATATGAATTTATGGATTGCTTTCTCTATTTCAGTGAAGAATGTAACTGGGATTTTGGTAGGGATTGCATTGAATTTGTATAACAATTTGGGCAATATGGCCATTTTCACTATATTGATTCTGCCTACCCATGAGCATGGTCTTTCCATCTCCTGTGTCTTTTTTGATTTCCTTTATTAGATTTTTATAGTTCTCATTAAATAGGTCCGTCATGTCCTTTGTTAAGTTGATCCCTAGGTACTTTGTTCTTTTTTTGGCTACTGTAAATGGAATTGTTTCCATAATTTCCTTTTCTGCTTGTACATTGCTGGTGTACAGAAAAGCTGCTGACTTTTGTGGATTGATTTTGTATCCTGCTACTTTGCCAAAATGGTTTATTAGGTGTAGGAGTTTGGGGACTGAGTTTTTTGGGTCCCTCAGATATAAGATCATGTCATCTGCCAATAGGGATAACTTGATTTCTTCCTTACCGATGTGGATCCCTTTGATGTCCTCCTCTTGCCTTATTGCTATGACTAGGGATTCCAGCACTATGTTGAAAAGAAGTGGGGAGAATGGACATCCTTGTCTTGTTCCTGACTTTAGGGAGAATGATTTAAGTTTCTCTCCATTTAATATGATGTTAGCAGTTGGTCTGTTGTATATGGCTTTTATTGTTTTGAGGAATGTTCCATCTATTCCTGTTCTCTCCAGAGCTTTTAATGAGTATGGATGTTGTATTTTGTCAAAGGCTTTTTGGGCATCGACTGAGATAACAATGTGATTCTTGATTTTAGTTCTGTTTATGTGGTGAATTACATTGATAGATTTACGGATGTTGAACCATCCTTGTGACTGTGGGATGAAGCCTACTTGGTCATGATGTATAATTTTCTTGATCAGTTTCTGGATCCTGTTAGTTAATATTTTATTGAGGAGCTTTGCGTCTGTGTTCATTAGTGATATTGGTCTGTAGTTCTCTTTTTTTGTTGGGTCTTTGCCTGGTTTGGGAATGAGTATGATATTAGCTTCATAGAATGAGTTTGGGATTTCTCCCTCTGTTTCTATTTTGTGGAAGAGTTTGAGTGTTGGTATTAGCTCCTCACTAAAGGTTTTATAGAATTCGTTGGTGAATCCATCTGGGCCTGGGCTTTTCTTTGTTGGGAGTTTCTTGATTACCCCCTGTATCTTGATGTAAGTTATTGGTTTATTTAGTTGATTTATTTCTTCTAGGTTCAGTTTGGGCAGTTTATACTTCTCTAAGAATTGATCCATTTCTGTAAAATTATTGTTTTTTAGTGAGTAGAGGTTCTGGAAATAGCTCCTTATGATTGTTTGAATATCGTGTGTACTTGTTGTAATTTTTCCGGTGGAGTCCCTGATTTTACGTATATGGGTCTCTTCTCTTTTTTTTTTGTAAGTCTTGCGAGGGGTCTGTCAATTTTATTTATTTTCTCAAAGAACCAGCTTTTAGTTTTATTTATTTGTTGAATGGTCTTTCTATTTTCAATCAGATTTATCTCTTCTTTAATCTTTGTGATCTCTCTCCTCCTAGTCATTTTAGATTCGATCATTTCTTGTTTCTCCAGTTGTTTTAGTTTCATCGTGAGGGTATTCACCTGCTCTACTTCCATTCTTTTAATGAGTGCTGAGGGCAATGATCTTGCCCCTCAGTACTGCCTTAGCTGTGTCCCATAGGTTTCTTTGTGTGATGTATTTTCATTGTCATTGTGGCTTATGAATTCATTGATTTCATCTTTAATTTGGTCTGTGGCCCAAGTGTTGGATAACAGTGTGGTGTTTAGCCTCCAAGAATGTGTATAGCCTCTGTGATAACCGTTGTTATTGAGGGTTACCTTTAATCCACTGTGGTCAGATATAATACATGGGATGATGTCAATACTTTTGTATTTGCTGAGGTTCTTTGTGTGGGCTATCACATGGCCTATTTTGGAGTATGATCTATGGGCTGCTGAGAAGAAGGTGTATTGGGTCTCTGTAGGGTGGAAGATTCTGTATAGATCTGTCAGATCCATTTGGGATATGGTGTTACTTAGGTTCTCAGCTCCCTTGCTGATCCTCTGGGTGTTGGATCTGTCTCTTGGAGAGAGTGGGGTATTAAAGTCTCCCACTATGATTGTGTTTGGGTCTATCTTGTTCTGTAGTTCTGTGAGTATTTGCTTGACATATGTAGGGCCTCTTTTGTTCAGTGAGTATACATTTATCACCGTGATGTCTTGATTCTGGATTTTTCCTTGTATTAAAATGTAGTGACCTTCTTTGTCTTTTTGAGTTGATTTTAATGAAAAGTCCAGCTTGTCTAAGATCAGGATGGCTACACCTGCCGTTTTGGTAGGTGCATTTGCTTGGAAGATCTTGCTCCATCCTTTCATTTGGAGCCTGTTTTTGTCCCTTGCTGTAAGGTGGGTCTCTTGTAAACAACAGATAGCAACTTTTTGTTTGCGGATCCATTCTGCCAGTTTGCTCCTCTTTATCAGAGAGTTTATACCGTTTATATTCAAAGAGATCAAGGATAAGAGTGTTTTTTTTCCTTCCATTTTCTTGTTGGGCTGTTTTTCCTCTTTTTTTTTTTTCTTGTCTTTAGTGAGCTGCTCTTTCTGTTGGGCTCTGGCTATTGTAGTTTCTTTCTGTTTCTGTCTGTGTGTACTGTACGATTTCTGTTGGGTGGGATTCCCCTCTTAGAATTTGCTGTAGGGCTGGTTTTTTATTCACATATTCCTTTAGATCCTCTTTGCTATGGAAAGATCTGGTTTTCCCCTCGAATATGAACTCCAACTTCACTGGATATTTTATTCTAGGTTGGCAGTTGTTGGCCTGTAGAACTTGGATGGTGTTCTTGCACTCTCCTCGCGCATGGTAGGTTTGTGTGGCGAGGTCTGCTGTTACTCGGATCCTCTTCCCATTGTAGTAAATTTCTTTCTTTGCTTTGGCTGCATTCAACGTTTGCTCTTTATTTTTGAGATCTGAAGTCTTGAATATTATGTGCCTTGGCATGGCTTTTCTGGGGTCTGGCCTGCCAGGTGTCCTATAGGCTTCGGTTACCTGGATGGGGTCCCTTGTGAGATTGGGGAAGTTTTCTGCAATAACTTTATTGAAAATATGTTGAAGCCCTCTGCTCTGGTATTTGGCTCCTTCTTCTATTCCAAATATGCGCAGATTATATCTCTTGTCTTTGTCCACTAGCTCCTGGATTAGCCTGCCCTGAAGCTTCACCGTTTCTTGGAGTGTGGTAATTTTCTGGTTCTTATTGGCTGCATCATCATCCAAGAGAGAGATTCTGGATTCCATACAGTCAGTTCTTTGTGCTATGGATTCAATTGCAGCGTTTATGGATGTCAAAGAGCTATTTATGGTTGCCAGATCAGCTCTGATGGTGCAAATTTCTTCCTTTAAAGAGTTGTATTTTAAATCTATTTTTTCATGCATTTCACTTCTCAGGATGTTAAGGTCTTCTTTAACGGAGGTTTGCATTGTATCCATTTTTGCTTCCATTTCTTTCTTGGCTTCCTGGATGTCCTTCAAGACTTCCACTCTAAGCTCCTGGAATTGTTTTCTGATTTCGTTTCTGAAGCTTTCCATCATTTCTGCTAACATGGCCTCAGTTGATTTTTTTATTCTCCATCTCCTCTTCAGTTGTGCTGCTTTTTGGAGTTGGCGAGTTGGCTTGCCTTTTGATGAACTGTGTTATATTTCTTTGTGATTTGCACATCTGGAGATCTGTGGATAGCTTCCTTGGTTTGGTTTTGTGCTGGTTCCTGCTGGTCTGTCAGTGGGAGCCTTGTGTCCTGGTGTCCTGACTCTGGGTTTGGGTTTGGCTGTTGAACCTTGCTGCCCAAAGGGTGAGAGTGACCTTGGTTGTTGCTGAGGTGGTCACCCTCACTGCACTTGGGGGTCAGTAGGTTGTCTTTCTCTGCAGGACAGTGTCCTGCCACTGTGTTGTGCTGACCCTAGTGTGCCCCTGGTGGGGGTTTGCTGGTCGCTGATTCAGCATGGTGTGGAGGCTTTTCTCTTCTTTGGTTCTTTTTTCCACTCTGTATCTTGGTCAGAGGAGCTCACCTCTCAGGCGGTTCACCCTCCTGTGTGGACCGCTCCAGGGCCGGTGTTGTTGAGGGGCGGCCCACCCACTTGTGTGAAATGCGCCAAACTGAGTGGGCACAGCCGCTGGAGAGCTCTGCCCTCCTGTGCAGGCACGCCTACCAGAGCGGGCGCTGTCACCGGGGGACCCGCCCACCTGTGCAACATGCGCCCACTACGGTGGGCGCTGCCGTTGTGGCCCTGCCCACCTGTGCGGGGTACGGCTACCAGAGTGAGCCCCGGGTTGTTGAGGTGTGCTTGTGCCCTCCCGTGAGTCCGATGTGCTGGGCGGTATGTGTGGGGCCCCAGTGGGATCAAGTGCCTGCGAGGCCCAGGTGCCTCGGGTGGGGCTTGCAATGCCTGCCGTCCGGGCCCTTGTTGGGAAGGTGGCGGGGCCATTGTGGCCGATTCAGGCTCCTCTGCTGCCTAGGCGCTGCTCCGCCCTTCCCCTGCTAACTCCTGTGTCTTCCCAGAGCCTGATGGGATCTTGCCACCTGATTTGGGGGTTCTTTGTTCCCTCGGGATGGGGAGGGGGAGGGAGGGAGTTCTAGCTTCTTTGTAGGGTTTGGGTCTCTGATAGCTGGTCTCCCATTGAGGGAGGGGGCAATGGGGGACTCACTGGTCCTGGATTGTGTGTGTGTCCCGCACTGCTGTTGGACCTTTGTGGGTGGAGTGCTGTGGTGTGGTGAAAGGTCGTGGTGGTGGCCCCGGCTCTCCCCTTCTGCGCCGCTCGGTTTCCCCGCCACATCCGATCCCGGCTGTGCGGTCCCAAACTTCCTGTCGCCGCCATCTGTCTCGGTCCGCGCTCTCCCTGGAGTCCGTGGAGTCCCGCTGTCTGGACTCTGCGCTCCCGGTGTGGGTTTTCGGCAGTTGGTCTGCCGGTCGCCGGGTCCCCTTTCCCAGCCTGGCCCTGTTCGGGCCAGGGTCGGCTGGTGGGGGGGGATACCCCGGAGATTCTCCGGCTCCGTGCAGGTTATAGGCTCTTCTTTTTTTGATCCTTTTTGTTTCCTGCGTTTCTCCACTGCTTCTGGCTGCTCATTTTGCTGGGTTCTTGATGGGGTGTTGGGTGCTGGAGTTCCCAGCTCGCTATTCAGTTGGAGCAAGTTGTGGTGCCTCCCTACTGTGGCAGCACCATCTTCCCCAAATTGAGTAGTAAAATTCTTTGAGAGGAAGAAGACCATAGAGGAGAAGAAAGCAAGCCCCCTCAGGAAGGAAAACAACCCTCTCATTCACATCAACAGGAGCTTTATTGGAGTTTAAGGAGAAGATTCTAGAGACTCCCACACAAACACCACTTCTTCTAAATTGACATTCTAGAATTACATTTGGGTTTTATTCAGTTTCTGTCTCAACTGCGCATGTCTCTACCCATAACAACCTTGGTGAAACCCGCAAGTGAAGAAAATTTTAAAGTACAATGAGATTATAATTATGGTAATGGATCAAAGGGCAACTTTTCATCGATTGTATCTGTTTGGAACCAGAGGGCCCCTTTGGAGCCTACTGCTTCTATATTCTTTCACAAAGCTCAATCTTTGTAAGAATCTCGTAGTTCAAGGAATGTCTATCAGATATCATCAACCTATTCATCTGTGATGAATGCAGCATTAGGCACTGGGAGTTCTTAAATGGTTTAACATAAAGCAGTAAAATTATCAGGAGGTTAGGCAAGAGGGAATTTTTTTCTTAAGACAGACATCTGATTCTCCATCATGTCTTTCTTTTTTATATCTTCCTGCTCATATCTAGCTGCTACCTAGTATTTCGAGGACTTGAGACCCTGAAATCTTTTAGGACTGTGGAAATCAGTCTTTAGCTACTTCCTGCTGATATAGGGCAGGGACCTGGGCAGGAGTCTCTCGACCTTGCTATGTGTCAGCAAGTTGGAACGAGCATCAAGAATGACCCAGAGGCCCTTTGCAGACAGGATTAGCTGTAGATGGTAGATATAGATGGTAGACAATGGTGTCCTTGGGTCATCATCATTTGTAGATGGATTTCTTGAAGACAAGAAGACATGCAATACACAGTTAGATTTAGAATGCACAGAGAAGGTACTAGTGAAAGAAATATGGAAATAAAAGGACCCAGGATAGGTAAGAACCAGGTAACACATGATAGGACATTTTGATTGAGTCTGAGGTGGGTTCCCTTATCATACCAGTGTAACAATTGAGCTTGATCATAGAGATTTCTATATTAGTTTCTATTCCTATGTTTTATTGATGTAGGTTCAGAAGGTCTCATTGATAATTGCACACACTCCACTTTGTTCTGTGAGGAGATTATAAGGGGCCACACCATTATCCAAAAGCATTTCATTTCCAGATAGAAGAGATTGTGAGCTTCATGAAGGTCCCTAAGAATATTGGCAGTAGTGATCATAAAAACTTTACAACTTCTAGTAATACTTTCAGGATACCCTCTTAGTAGGCCATCATTACCTGCAAGGTACCCAGCTATAGTGACTGGAATTGCTGAATAGCTGGTCTGGGTTTGGGAACACTAAGTGCAAGGACATCAATGGAAGAAGAAGAGTACATTCAAGTGTGCATTGACCCAAATAATGGACATGCATCTGTGAGTGGATACCCAAATTGGTGGGCTTCATTGCCCTTTGGAGTAGGTTTCTGAAGGAAGGTAATAGGAAGGGTCTCCATAGGGGAAGAGGAGTCCCTCAAGGGAGCACAGCTGACAAGGTTGTATGGAACTTAACCAGATGATTAAAGACATTGCCACTTAGGGCAAAGGCTAGACTCATAGCCTGGGTATAGTGCCCCTGCACCGAGGAAAGGCTAGTCACTTCTCATCTGCTCTTGGATGCTTGAGGAAGAGGTAAATCCATCTCTAAGTCTCAGCTGCTTTTCCCTGTTATGCAGAACTTTGGTTGATACATAGGGCCCATAACTGCCTAGGCACCCATGAATTAGGCTACTCTTAGAACATTGGCTTTTGTCATGAGTAGTAGGTAACGTGACGAGAGCTTCAGCTCCTTCTATGCATTTTATAATTGGGGTACAGATCTTAGAGCCAGGGAGAACAACAGAAAGTCATATTGGGACAGTAAAAATAAAAAGAGACTAAATTTTTGCAGTGAGATCATAAGGGGCCATAAAGTCAATACGTGGGAAATTCTTTGTCTCTTGTAAACAGAGGAGCAATGAGGAGAGTGCAAGAGAGTCTTTATTTAAGATGGATAATTACAGGCTCAGAGTCTGGTAGTGCAAGTACTAACACTAGGTTGCCTTGTCCAGCACTCAGCTGGAGGTGGCAAAACCAGCATGGGGAGAGATTGGTTTCTTGAGCTACATTTCTTGATGGCTTATGTACTCAGTCCAATTCTCCTTCTGCAACAGCACTGACTGTCATCACGCATGCTAGTAGAGCTTGGAAAAGAGTCTTAGAAAAAGGAGGACCAGAAAAACAAAGAGTGCCACATAAGAAAAAGATTCCTGAGATGGAGGCCCATTTATGCTGAGGATGAAGAGGCTCCATGGAGCACCATTACTTATCTTTTGGAGGCTTTAAAAAAAAAACAGATACTTTAAGTCTTCTGGGAGAGTACAATAGTTAGATTCATCTAGTCAAAGTGGATCCCTTTTAAGTTCAGCAGGTGTCTGGGATGTGAATAGGAGCAGTGAATTCAGCTGGTGATTCCAGGGCCATTGATGGCTTAGGAAAGCATTCGGGTGGTGGCTATCCAATCCAGGTAAATGTGAAATGGTCTTGGAATTCGGCTGCAAACAGAATATTAAAGAAAACATTAGGAAGATTGAAAACAACAAGATTGTGTTTAGTATAATAATGGCAGTGGCTTCCCTACTGGACCCATGATGTTTTTAGCCATGAGTGTTTGTCCTCGTCTCTAGTACTACACATAGGTACTTAGACCCTCCCATGGAGTAGGTCTATGATCCAGTTGGAATGTAATTGGTTGTACCCATCCAAGATGTGCCTCACTTGCACAGATAGGCATGACCTACAGGATAGGCTGGTAGTGTAACACATAAGGTTAGTAGCTGAATAGGTCAATTGATGACAGTTCTCTTCAGGAAATCCAAATAGTGCCCTCCAACGCCATGCATGTTAGTCAGTAAAAAAGGAGCTTATAGATTGGCTCCAGCTTGACTTCCCCTTGTCTTGGAACCACAGCATTTAGTATCATCAGCAATAGGGACTCAGTTCTGGGGTGCAACTACAGTGACAATAGCCTTGTATGGTGTAGGGAACCTCAATGACCTCCTTGATCTGTTATCTAACAACCTCACAGCTTTGGAAAGAACTCCTGTTTTGATCCATACAGGTGTCTTTTTAAATTTTTAATAATAATTTAGCTAGGTTATGGTAACTCTTACTTAAGTTCTGCATAGAAAAGAGTATCTGAATTCTAATGGGCCCAAATTCACCTTCTTTGTACTAAGTGAAAGTTTGTGGAACTTTAGGTCCCTTATCCTTCTCCATTTGGGTATTATTAGATGGAGTTAAGGTTCAGGACAATAAAGAGGAAGTGTCTGGGAGAATGAGAATTAAAAATGTCCTTTTCTCTTTGGTTTGGGACCCTAGAGACTAAAGTTATTGGAACCAATTTAAGTGAGAATGTTCAATTTAATACTGCTAACAAGTCTCCATCTACCTGACACTTTTTTCATACATCCCTTTGGTTTCCTAGGAAAAAGGAGGCTTGTACACAGGAGACACCCATCCATTTGTCCTCTCATTTACAGACTAGACCTAACCATAGGGTAGTATTATGATTAAAAGTGAACCTCCAAGGTACTCCTCTGAAGTTCCAATAACCTAGTATAACTAGCCTTCCCAGGCTTCATTCCTGACATTTCTGATTTTCTGGACAGATTAGAAGTTTGTGTAAGGTTGAAGATTTTTTTAGGTTGAAGGATCCTATTACAAAGTTCAGAGGACTCCAGCTTGTCTTTTTGACTATGCAAATGGTCTCATTTGTAAGCTCACAAAACATGATGAAGGAAGGGCCTTTATATCTTTTTGAGGATAACCAAAAATGTCAAAGGAGAGCCATCAAAGGAAAAGGACCATCTTAGAAATAAAAAACAGAGAACAGTGGGTTGGTTCCTCTGACTAAGTAATGCCTGTATTAGGGAAAGTTACTAGGAGAAACAAGTCTCAAGTGGACAATCAGAAGACAAAGAAAAAAGTTTAAACAAATGAATGGAAGACAAATCTGTTTCTGTAAAACAGAAGATAAATACCATACATTTGGAGCAAGAAATAGAGGGGCAGAATTTCTTGGATTCTGCTGTTTTAAGATTATATATCCAATCAGAAAGGGAAGGCTAGAGCATTTGAGGTATTTTGTTTTGCTTTTGCTTTTGATTTGTGCCAGTCCAGGGCTTGAACTCGGGGACTGGGTGCTGTCCCTGAGCTTATTTTGCTCAAGACTAGTTCTTATCCACAGCTCTACTTCCAGCTTTTTAGACCATAATCAGAGAGAAGAGTCTCATGAACTTTCCTGTCCAGGCTGGGTTAGAACTATGATCTTCAGATCTCAGCCTCCAGAGTAGCTAAGATTTCAGGTTGAGCCACTACCACCCAGCAGGAGAACATTTACTTTTCTAATATGCACAGGTATCAATTTGGGGAACTGAGATGCAAATGGAATAAGGGAGGGCAGCTCACAGATAGATCCAGTCAGAAACATGAAAATAGGAGAGTCCAGAGACACAAAAGCACTTGCAGTATAGAGAGAGCATAATTCAGATCATTACAACCCAAACATGAGGGAGGGTGGTAAGTTACCTTCTCAGTCCATCCAAGTCTCAGCACCCAGAGAAGTAAGAGGAGGTTCTGAACAGCTTTCTCCCTTCTTGCCTCTGCTGAATTCATATGACAGAAAACATAACTAAAGTAATAATGTTTTTTAAGGTAGTAAAAGTTATTAAGAGAAGAAAAATATACTCCCTTAGAAGACGGGCCTTCTCATTCATTTAGCTCAGGGTCTAAGGGACATTGCTAGAGATTGCTGCCCACATGCCACTTCCTTGCTCTAGACTGACAGCTGCACTGGGTCAGATTTCTAAGTCCCTGCTGTGTATGTAGGAGAAACCTACAGGGATAGAAACTTTAAACAATGAGATTATGATCATATGGTAATGAACAAAAGGGGAATTTTCCACCCATCAGGACAATTTGAGCTGAAACTTGTTGGGCTGCTTTGGGTTCCCTTTAAGTTCATTTTTTGTTTCTTAAGAGGCTAGATGCCCCTCTTTGGAGTTTGCTACTTGCATATTCCTGTTCAATCTTTGTGCGTGTGAAATCTGTCAGTGTGAAGAATGTCTTTTCTATCAGGCACAACAGTCAGCCTTGTCAACTGTGACAGGTGTGTCTCCAGGAACTGGGGGCATTCTGAGTTTAACATGAACCATATAGTAAATAGATCAAAGAGTTAGGCCAGGGGGTACTGAGTGGAAATGTTTCTTAAAACAGACCTCTGATTCTCTATTTTGTCTTTCTTTCTGGCATCTCATTGCTCATATTTAGCTGCTATGAAACATGCCCATACAATGAGACCTTACTCATCTACAGAAAGGAATAAAGTGTTAATATGTGCTACAGATGAATGAACCTGGAAAACACTACACTAAGTACATAAAACCCAGACATATAAAGGCCTTAATTGTGTGTTTCTCTCTATAGGAAATATTTCAATGGTATATACATTGAGAAAGAAAACAAGAACTAGAGAAGGGAAGAACTGTTTACTCGGCCCAACATTTCCATTGAGATGACCAAAGTTTTTTGGAACTGGATAGTAGTGCTGGTTGTTCAACTTCGTAAATACACTGAGTGTCTCTGTCATGCACTTAAAAATTTGAAATAAGTATGTATTGTCTATTTTACCACTTAATTCAGACTCAGAAACTGAAAAAAGACTTTATTCTTAGGAATTTTAATTTGAAAGGCATGGATTTATTTATTTATATTTATATGTCCAAATCAGTATTCCAAGTGAAAAAGTGAGAGCTTATAGGTTGAGTTCATTCAGGGCCTATGTATAAAGAAAATAGTGAATAAGCAGAACAGATGTCTTGATTTGCATCTTGAGCCTATGAGCATAATCTAATTGCCCAGTCATCACCAGGTCCTTCAAGAGAGAGACAGTGGCAAAAGGTATAAATGACCAAGTGCACGTTCCAGCCATCAGTTGTAACAGTGCTTAAGCTCTGCTTCCATAGTGGCCTCCCAGCTCCATTTTGAAAGGGTTTTCAATATTTGTTTGATTCCTTTTTTTTTTTTCATGACTGTGGAGATCAAAATGTGCCCTACTCCAAAGTCATTCCAGAGTGAACAGAACAGTAACTTTCAGCCTCTTTTTGTTTTGAGGGATTTCATTTTATAAAATAGCCAGTGACACCACTTTGAGAGCAAAAGCTGAGGCGGAATGACTACATCTGTTTGTACAAATAAACAATCACCATCTGTTCACCACAAACCACAGCACAGACTAATGACTAACTTATGCTTGTGTAAATGAACAATTACTTTCTATTAACTTATCAACTAAATAAGAAACACATGAACATTGGTCATATCAAATCCATCATTTTATATGATCATATGCACATAGCTATTGAGCCTTTGTGATCCTGTCCTAGGAATATCCTCCTTTGGACTCACTGTGCAAGTGTCTAGAGACCTGTATAATTTATCATGTCCTAGTGTAGTTTTTGTTTTTTACTATGTTTATTTACAGATTTATAGGCATTTTCTAGTTACCACGAATGAGGGAAAACATGCAACCTATGTTTCTTTGGGTCTGGCTTACTTCACTGAATATAATTTTTCTAAGTCTTTCCTTTTCCTTACAAATGAGGCAATGCTGTTCTTTCTGATGGAAGCACAGAATTTCATTGTGTATGTTGTAGAGCTGACCTCCATCTTGATTAGGGAAACATGGTAGGAAATGTTGGGGGGCCCACTCAGACAGGCCCACAGACACAGAAACAAGTTGGTCAACCAAGCTCAGACACACACACCTACACCTCCAGAGGTTTCTTTTCCTCACCCGGGCATCTTCCCCATAAAGAAGAAAGTGGTTAAGGACATTTCCCCATCAGAGAACCAAGAAATGTTACGGGGTCGGGGGGTGGGGGAAAGAAGGTCCCTCCAAGAGTCCACCACTCAGAGACAGTCTCAAGCAAAAAGATGGGTTTATTGGGGAAGTAAAAAGCAAACTTCCCAGCCAAGAATGCAGCACAGAGATGAAACTACGCCGCCCCCCCCCCCCCCAGTCCTCAAGCTGGGGTTTATCAAGGTAAAAGCATAGCACAGATGTAGAGGGTTGACAAAGGGGTAGAGCAAATAACAAACAAGTTAAACAAGCCATTTACAGAAGCAGAATTTTGGGGTCAGGTTGAGTTGATAATCGAGATGGAGTCAGCTCTATTCACCTCCTGTTGGATCCAGTAAGCTTGAAACCAACTCTGCACCTGGAATCAGCTCTGCACTTTGATCAATATTGAACCTTGAACTATCTCCATGTATTGACACTACAGTGCCTCAACACTTCTGACAGGGTTCATACTAGCATCTTATTCTTAGTCTTTGTGCCTGTATGAGCTGTCTGTCCATGCCTTCAGCAATGTCTCTTTATACCTACAGCTACTTTAACTCTTCTTGGCTTCCTGTACTCTTTATATTTTTTGAAGTATAATGTGTGATCAGAGACTTAATATCAGTAATTAAGACTGGAGTAAAAGAACCTACTTGTTGATGGCTATCAAGCAAAACCAGTAGTATCTGAAAAATTCATGTCAACAAAATTTGCATTGCTTATTAATTTGTTGGTACTCAATAAATTCTAACATTGAAGAAAGATACAAGCCTGTCTATGTTCTTAACCTAGCTTGCTTATGACAGAAGGAAGGAAAGAAGGAAGGAAGGAAGGAAGGAAGGAAGGAAGGAAGGAAGGAAGGAAGGAAGGAAGGAAGGAAAGAAGGAAGGGAGGGAGGGAGGGAGGGAGGAAGGAAGGAAGGAAGGAAGGGAAGGGAAGGAAAGAATGGAGGGAGGAAGGGAGGGAGGGAGAGGAAGAGGAGGGGAGGGGAGGGAAGGGAAGGGAAGTGAAGGAAGGAGGAAGGAAAGAAGGGAGGGAAAAGAGGGAAGGAGGGAAAGAAAGAAGAAAGACATGGAGGAGGGATGGAAAAAGAAAGAAAGGAGAGACGAAAGGGAAGGAGGGAGAGAAGGAAGGAAGGAAAGAAAGAGGAAGGTAAAAGGGGAAGAAGGAGGGAGGAAGGGAGGGAAGGAAGGAAAGGAAACTCCAAATCAACATAAAATACTTTCAAGATAAACGTGTCATTTTAACACATCACTTTTTCTAGTGGAAGGATAGATGCAGGAATAAACCAAAATGAAGCACCCTCCTACATACATGTTTCACGAGGAAAAGGGAACATCATCTGTCAGGTGAGATAGTGCTACCATTACATTGTCTTTCTGCCTCAAACTTATATATTGAAGCTTTAATTTTTGGAAAGCGTTTATGCTTTGGAGATAGGGCCTTTAAAGAAGTTAACATGAGCCTGTTGGGGTGAGCTCTAATCCATTCTCACCTGGCATCCTTCAAAGAAGAAATTAGTAGGCACCCTGTTAATAGACAGCAGGGATGTGCACATAGAGAGAACAGCCATGTGAGAGGCCAGTGAGGTGACAGAGCCTCACGCTTTCTATGTGCCAGCCACCCTGTCTATAGTGTTCTATCATGAGAGCCCTAGGAAACTTACACAGCCATAACAGACCTGAACGTGAAGCAACCCACAGGAAAGAAAAACAAAAACATTTAGAAAACTGTCTGGACTGCCACATAGAAAGCATGGAATTACAGATTAAGCAAAATAGAAATGGTCAACACAAGGAGAGAAAACAGTTTGTGAAAAGGTAATGGAATAAGATAAGGATGAATAGGAAAGGCAAAAACACATGATCAAAATTGAAATCTTCCTTGTAAAGAGTAAAAGTCAAGCCAACAGTAAAAGGAACTGTGGCAGATAGACACTCATAGGGCACATATTTGTTCCTCAACAGATTGCATAGTGTAAGGTCCACCCCCGGGAGGGCTCCAGGCAGATACCCCCACCTGTTAAGTCTGCCCCCAGTACCTGCAT
The DNA here is from genome assembly GCF_023159225.1 of Perognathus longimembris pacificus. Classification (NCBI taxonomy): domain Eukaryota; kingdom Metazoa; phylum Chordata; class Mammalia; order Rodentia; family Heteromyidae; genus Perognathus; species Perognathus longimembris. The sequence continues at coordinate 53,887,026 of NC_063164.1, read as the reverse complement.
TAATTACCTAGGTAACTGGCACACCTGGAGGCAGGTGCCTTCTCTGAGGTCACATCCAATCCACCTGGCCATACCTCCCTCCCCTGCCCTAGATAAGGCAGGGCCCTTCAGTGGTTCAGCTCTTCTTCTCCAGCCATGCATCATCTCTGCCACAGGCCAGCAGTTTAGGAATAAACTTTTATCTCCTGCCTAAATACCACATGGTGTTCTCCTTTATCAGCTACCTACTATAATAAACCTTACCCACAGGACTATGATGGAGCTGACAAATGCCTGCTGCCAACATATATCACAGTGGTGACAGGTCCTAATGCACTTCATTGCTTATGTGTCTGTGGTGAGTATGCTGTAAACAAACCTATTGTGATGCCTGCGGATAAAAATACAGTATACATAATTATGCACAGGACATAGAGTAAACATGATAATAGAGGACTGTTCCTGCCTGTGTGTCTACAATACTTGTTGTTGTGATTTTAGGTTATACTCCCCTACTAAGAAAACATTTGCTGGAAGACAGTATGCCTCCTTCTGCCTTCAGCAGCCTCATTCATTACAGACTTGCTTATCTCTTACTCATACTATTTCCTCTTACTTTTGATCAATCTTGTATTTTGTTCCTTTTGATACGTAAGCTACAAAATCCACTGATGTCACCAGAAAATGGCTACATTGAATGACTGGCCTGGAAACAAAACCAAGTGATTAAAGACTATGAAAGTGGAGTCAGTTACAGATAATGGCTTTGCAGTAAGTCCTGTCCCATTCCACCATAACTGTGGTCTTAAAGAACAAGAATAAAGTCTCAGAAACTGCTATAAGATATATCTTACTGGGCGGAGGGAAGGGGGAATGAGGGACAAGGTAACAAACAGTACAAGAAATGTATCCAATGCCTAACATATGAAACTGTAACCTCTCTGTACATCAGTTTGACAATAAAAATTTGAAAAAAAAAAGATGTACCTTATTAAAGGCAATGAGACTAACAAAATTATGGGAATGGCCTATGTCAGTTAAAGAGAAACATCTAATGGCCCGGACTGAAGACCAGGCTCAAATCAAGTCCCATCCAGCATCTCAAGTCACAAGCAAAGCAAATCATTTGTTTGCAATATGAGAAAGAAAAGGCTGGGCCCCATGGCATTGCTGAATACTGTGACCTCTGTGGTTCAAATGACTCAGGAAGTGAGAACTAAATCTGCAAGGGCTCATTTGAAGGCAGCTGATGAATTTTTGAAAACTCTAGATAAGCTGATAATGGTGAGAAATGACTTGCCAGAGCAAATAATCAATATAGATGAAACCTCCTTATTTCTGAAACAGGAAATGGAAGGACTTTCACCCAAACCAGGCTTAGTAAATACCAAATTGTAAGTCTTTTTAAGAAACTGTATATGGGTGGCGGACTCCGGCTAAGACCCCTGAGCTGCCTGCGGCAGCCCTGGCTGAAACCCCTAGGCTGGTGACCGTGGGTGGTGGACTCCGCCTGAGACCACTGAGCTGCCTGTGGTGCCCTGGGTGAGACCCCTGAACTGTCCTCAGAGCCCAGATGCCCCCCCAACTGCCTGCGGGCCCTGGGTAGCCCCCCACCAACTGTCAGCAGTGGGGAGAGGGGAAGAGGGATGGGGGAGGGGGGAAATGAGGGAGGAGGTAACAAGTAGAACAAGAAATGTACTCACTGCCTTTCATATGAAACTCCTCTGTAACTCCTCTGTATCACACTTTGACAATAAAGAAAAAAATGGGCGGGGGGGGGTGGGGGGGACTGCAAACAGCTTTGTCTGGAGGCAATGCTACAGGCTGTACCTTGAAACCCTGTCTGGCACAGTGAGAACCCAAGGCCTTTAAGTGTTTTCGTAAGTGCACATTACCAGTGCTCACAGGAGAAACAAGGATCATGATCTTGGAAGATCTTCTCCCATGATGCCCTCCAGAATTAATATGCCAGCAAAGTAAAGAAGTGCTGCTCCCAGGTTTTGCTTGTGTAGGCTTGAGTTGGTAAATTCTGTGATGGGTACAGTGACAAATCACCTAATGACTCTCTACTCAGAATGTATCCTAATGGTTAAGAAGTATGCAGTTTTACAAAGGTGAGCATTCTTTCATTGTCTTAGTGGTACTGTGATTTGAACCCAGAGTCTCACCCTTGCTAGGCTGTCACTCTGTCACTTGAGCCCACCTCCAGTTCTTTCTGCATTCCTTATTTGTTGAATTCGGGGCTCCCTTTTTGCCCAGGTCAGCCTTGACTATGATCCTCTAGTTTATACTTCTCACATATCTGGTATAACAAGTACATCCACCATACCCAACTTTTATTAGTTGAGACAGGGGTCTCACAAACTTTTTTTTTGTCCAAATTGGCCTTGTAATGTGATCTTCCTGATTTTAGCCTCTTAAGTAGCTAAGTATAAGCCACCACACTAAGCTTCAAATGTGAATTCTTCCAGAGGAAGAGGTAAAACGCAAAAATTACGAAATATAGATTAGTAATATAAAAGATAGAAGTTGGGGTCTTAGAAGAGTGAAGCTGCTTGAAGGAACAACCTATGGAATAGAAGCAATGATGACGTTAATAAATTTACTTCCTATATCATGTCAAAATTTCCATATGTAAAGATTAAAGCTCAATTAAGACAGAACAATACTTGATTAGTTCTTAAAAACAATTTCAAATGACAAAGATTGAGAAAAAAAATCCTAAAAGCATCCAGCCCCTCTCAAAAGTATACCTTTTAGATTATTAATGAGTAATTACTTGCCATCTTTATTGTTTTTAAAATCGCCTTTGTTATGTTAAAAACTTTATAGTATCGATTTGAATTTTCAGTTCCTTACAAATGCAAAAGTTGTATTTTCTCAGGGAATCATTAGGTTGTTGTTTTGGTTTGGGCAGGAGGGTTGGTATTTGGGAGGCTTTTTTGTATGACAGGGTCTTATTATATAGCACAGACTGTGAATCCTACTCTCAACATCCCCAGTGCTGGGGTTACAGGTGTTCACCATCATGCTTGGCTCTATGCTGGCTTTGTAAATACTCATGTGCAGTTGCTTAGTGCAAAATAAATTAGGGGATTTTGCTGAAACAGATGATATTCTGCATCTTTAAGACACTTGTTAAATAACCTGTTAATTAGGAAGGACTAATAAGCCATCCTCTGAAATACTCAATGTCAAGCCTTCATAGAGTGGACCATCCTGAAATTACAAATGATTTGTTGGGAGCCAGAAACACGGGCCTGTCACACCTGTGCATGGCCTGAAGTGGCAGTAGCTAAATGGCCACAAAGCATAGAAAGGATGGTTCTCTCGTCTTAACCCTTAAGCTAGACCTTGAGCTCAACTATCACTAACCACAGGCCTTCTGTTTGCTGTATTGCCAAAGCTGCATGTGCCTGCTGAATGCAATTTTTATAACTATCTTGTTTTGTCCCTTCCCTTCCTTATGAAAAAAAAAAAAAACCTCCTATAAATAAATATGCTAAACCAGAACCTGGGCTACTTCAGTCCCTCAGACTTCTGGGTTCTGACAGCTCACCTGGTCCCAGCTTTCTCTAAAGTGTGTGTGTATGTATATGTGTGCACGTGCATGCATGTGTGTGTTTTCCTCAGTCTTCTACTGTTTTCCCTCAGAAACAGCTTGACATGCTGCGGCAATGTTTCTATAGTAATCATGTATAAAAATAAACATCTGCTGTACCAGCAATATCTATTAGCTATTGCTGTATAACACACCATCCTCAAACTCAGTGGCTTAAAACAACAAGCTTTTAAACAGCTGCTGTAAGGGAGGAAATGGCAATGTCTTTTGTTCATCCATCACAAGGGACATGGCTGAAATAGTACAGAATAGAACAGATTATTAGGAGATAGGTATTCAAGACACAGTGCCTTTATTAAAAAAAAAAAAAAAGACCCAGGGAAATGATTTTTATGACAGTCACACAAAAGTATGATTGGAGGATAATAGAGTATGACCTGTTAGTGGTGAACTGGGGATTTAGCAGGACCTTCTTAGCCATGGGGTAAAGAACAAGATCCCTCTGGAATGAAGATCTCATGTTCTATGTCAGGGCAAGTAGCCCAGAAGATCCTTTAACAGTCAGTTTCAGGGAAGAAAAAGAGGAGACCAGAGTGAGGTCTTCCTGACTCTTGTGGCTTTCTGAATTTTTTTCACTACAAATACTCAAAGTATGTGAACATGTACATTTTGGAGCATTGTGTTCTGAGCCCTGGCAGCAATTCTGTGAGCTAAGGTCACAGAATTTAGGTCACAGGCTAGTTTAAGCAAAAGGTTAATGAAGCCACATCTCCATAAACAAACTAAGCATGGTGTTTCACTTCTATAATCCCAACAATAAGGAAGCACAGGTACAGTCTGCGGCCAGTACCAGCCAAAACCACAAGACTCCATAAACAAATTAAAAAAAAAAAAAAAAAAAAAAACTAAGTCCAGCACCCATAGCTCATGCCTCTATTCCTAGCTACTCGGAGGGCTGAGATCTGAGGATCAGGATGCCAAACCAGCCTGAACAGAAAAGTATGTGAGACTCTTATCTCCAATTAAATGGTAAGGAACCAAAGTGAAGGTGTGGCTCAAATTATAGACCACTAACCTAGAGTAAAAGGCCCTGAATTCAAGCCCCAATAACAGGAGAAAAAAAAATGGTTGAGAATATTTTATGACCAACTTTTAAGAAGTAGTTTAGAATATGTACAATAGTTGAATTAAGAATACATGTATTTTTTATTATCATGTATCAATTGTACAAAGAGTTTTATTGTGATGTTTACCTACATGCATGCAAATGTGCATTGACCAAACCCATCCATCCTTTCTATCAGTCTACCCCTTTCTTGGAATAATTTGAACAAATCTCATTGTTCTATTTTCAATAAATATATAACGTACTTTGACCATATTCATTTATCCTGTGTCACCCACCCATAAACACAACCTGCCTTACATTCCTGCCACTTAGTTTTAAGAGCTAGATTCCACAACAGAGAAAGAACATGTGAAACTTTTTCAGTCTGTCTTATTTTACTTAACATGGTGATCTGTAGTTTCATTTTTCAATGTGATAGTGATCAAGAGTATAACAAGTCCACAATTAAAACTAAATAATTAGATAAGGATTTAACCCTTCTGAATCTTGATTTTATCAAATACAAGTTAGAACAGGAGCAACTGCATGTGGTTGGCTAGTTTCATTAAATAAGATAATACATGCAGAATAGTACCTAGCAAATAAATGTTGTTAAAACTACTCTGTCTGTTAAATAAAGAGTAATCTGTCAGGTTAGGTGTAGTAGTGCACACTTGTAATCTCAGCTATTCGGGAGACAAAGATAGAAGTACCAACTTCTTAGCAAAACTAGTTAATACTACCTAATTCACTGAGCTATCACAAAAAAAAGCAATATTGACATGGTGACATACACCTTGTAATTCCAGTTACACAGGAGGTGGAAGTAGGCAGGTCATGGTCTAATGCTGGCCAAGCCTTATCTGAAAAACTAGCTAAAAGTAAAATGATTGAGGTGTGGCTCAAGTGGAAGAATATTTATGTATCAAGAATAAGCCCTTGAATTCAATCCCCAATACTATGACTAATAATAATGATGAACATATTAAAAGGAGTAATTAAAAGTTGTACACAGATGGAATTGCATGGAAGTCAGTGTTGCAGGACTGATTCAGTCAGGATAGGGACTCTCTATTCAGAGAGAAGCTTGAAATGTAGGCGTCCCACACTGAGAAACCATCAGTCAGTTGTGAGGGACTCCCAGTACATGATAAAGGTAAAGCACAAAGTATTTGTGTGGGACATTTGCCTAACAAATGCCTGCCAAATATCAGAAGCTGCATCAGGATAGTTCTACATCTCTGTGGGCATGTCTTGTGCCTACACGCCACCCACCCCCATCAAGAGTGTGTTATAAACAGGGTGTAGGTTTCAAGAACAACCTTGCCAGTGCCAGGCTGTGAAATGTGAGGAAGGAAACATGTCTTTCCTCACTCATTGCTAGGTGCATAGCAATGAAAAGCACACAGATTATTTGTTGTAATTTTACACGGCATGGGAAGTGTCATTAATGTCGACTGCCAGTAAAGAAGTGGATGGTTGTGCAGGGGATTGATTGACAAAGGAGATGTGAGCATGTGGTGACCCAGTGAGGGAACTGAGCAAGACACTTGATCAGATTCATCTGGATCCCTGGTCTTCAAGGTAAGGACATCCCTTTCTTCTTCCTTCCTTCCAGGATGGAAAATGAGGAGCTTGTGACCTTCTGTAAGGAAAGGCCAATGGGGTGTTATAGCTTGCTTTCAGGAAGATTTCTCAAATGTGGCCACATTAAAAAGCTTACCAATTCCTTCCCTCTGTGAGGGTCAATTTTCTTTTCTTCTTCCTCCTCTTCTTCTTCTTCTTCTTCTTCTTCTTCTTCTTCTTCTTCTTCTTCTTCTTCTTCTTCTTCTTCTTAACATTTTTATTGTACAGCGGGGTTACAGTTACATATGTGAAGTAGTGAGTACATTTCTTGCCAAGCTTGTTACCTCCTCCCTCATTTTTCTCCCACCTTCCCTCCCGCCAATTCCCTCACTCTCCTCCCGCCCCCGCCCTGTGTTGTACAGCTGGTTTACAACATAGTGTCTTGAAAGTATTGCTGTTGCATTGGTTCTCCTTTTACCCTTTGTATCACCATTTTGATGTTCCCCTTCCCTTCCCTAATTCAGATTAATTCAGGGTACCAAAATACAGTGACAACAGGGTTAATATTTTTACTCAGTCCTCACCTTTCTTTCTGGCAAGCCTCCCTGTTGCCAGGAATACCCATTGTTCTTGGTCATCCATTGCCTCCATTCCCACCACCTGTCTTTCTTGTTCCGTCTTCCTTCCCAGAACAATGATCCCCTATAATACTCCTAGCCCCATTTTTCAAACCAGGACCTTGTGAGTAAACTTAAAGGAAGTGTGTTCTGTGAAAGACTACAGAATGTTCCCATGACTCAATCCCCAGTTGCTAGTGTACTGAAAAGCCCAATAGTATAAGGGAACAAAAGATCAGCCCTGCCTCAGCTTATAGTCAGGAGGGTCATAAAAAGCCAAGATGATAACAGAGCTCCTGGTTTGAGCCAAGCCTAGCTCCTCATATATCTACACAACAAAGGTGGTGTTGATGTAAAAAGTGAGATCACAGGATAGGTTCCCCTTATAGTGAAAATAAGAGAACTGTCTGTTGATCAAGGGAAGAGGAAGAAAATACAATACACTTTTGAAAACCTGAGGTCATAATACGAATTCAAATTTACTCAGGAAATCTGAGTGGCTGTGGGGAGTGTAATCACATTATGCTTCTGGGAAGGAGAAGGGCGATAGTCACATATATAGCCAGCTTTGCCCCTAGACACCCTTAGGAAAGTGACAGCAGACACGCTCCAGCAGTTGCTGTGGGTAAGTGCTTTTCTCCACAGGGCCGTTTCAGGATCCTCTGTGGTTTGAACCACAGATCTCTAGAGTGATGCAGCTACAAGATGTCTGATGTGCAGTTCTTGGGACACCCCAGGACCTGAACATTTTCTTTTTGTTTTTTGTGTTTAAAAAGGATGCATGGAGGGGTTGGAGACATGCCTCAGTTGGGAGAGCACTAGGCAATGAGTAAAAGCACCAGGTGCCAAGTTCAAGTCCCAGCCTCAAACCAAAAACAAAGCACAAAAAAGAAAAAGAAAAAGATGGGTGGAGAAGGTGTCTTTGGGCAGGAATATGGGGGACATACAAATTTAGATTTTAAAAAAACAGCCATGTCTTTAGAGTTTGTCTGCAGCAGTATCTACTCTTGCTCCTATATAATTTTAGCCCAGGTAAAAAGACTGAAGTTTATATTTGAATTAAATCCACAGTGAAGCCCCCTGTTTTTTACAGGAGATTGGTTTAAAAAAATTAAGTTGTAATATAGATAGACATTAGTGACCAGACCTTCAATGGAGGGAGAGTTCAAATGTTAAATACTGAAGAAATAGACTGAAGAACAACCTGAGAACTAAGATGTGAATATTTTTGGTTGGTCATGGGACTTGAACTCAGGGCCTGGGCTCTGTCCCTGAGCTCTTTTGCCCAGGGCTAACACCCTTTGAGTTACATTACCACTTTCAGTTTTCTGGCAGTTAATTGGAGATAAGAGTCTCAAGGTGACTTTTCAGCCTGAGCTGGTTTCAAACCACAATCCTCAGCTCTCAGCCTTCTGACTAGCTAGGATTCCATGCATGAGCCACTGGCACCTGGCTAAGATGTGAATTTTTATGCTGATATGATTACTATCTGGGTGAGATGCCACTAGCAGATGATTCCATTAACTAACACCTAAGTGGACCCACTGACAGTAAGAAGGAGGATGTTCCAACCCTGCTGCCATGGGACTGGAACAGCTCTTCATTTGTGTTTAAGTACATTAGAAATTTAAACTGCTAATGTGTTTAAAGAAATCTATTTGGAAAGTTTTGAAACAGACTTTTATGAGGCAAGATTATTAAGGAAGTAGAACTTACTCTTCATATGGTTCTTTTACTGCCCTTTTCCCTGTTGTACTCCAGGACCTCAGCTACCTAAACTTTTCCTCACCTTCCAGTTGCAAAAACCTGCTCACAGGGAAGGGCCAGTGTTAATTATTTGTACCTTTCTTACTGTGGATTTAAGGCCTTGTGTTCTTTCTCTGAGTTTAGTTGACTTGTGAATTCTGAAAGGAGAAGAAGTATGCCTGGCCCACTTTGGGTTTACCAATGTTTACCTGAGTAGATTTCGTTCCTGTTTTTCATATTCTTTTGAAGACAAAGGAGACTCTTCCCATGTATTTATCTTTTCATTTATTTTTATTGTAAAGATGATATACAGAGGGGTTATAGTTATATAAGTCAGGTAATGAGCACATTTCTTTTTGAACAGTGTCACCTCTTCTTTCATTTTCTCCCAGTTTTCCCTTCCTGACTCCCCTTCCCTACAAGGTGGATAATTCATTTTCAACCTAGTGTCTGGTGAGTATCACTGCTGCAGTAGTTCACCCTTGTCCCGACAATCTGTGCTGCCCCTTACTGTCCCCAAAACAGAACATACATACAAGACACAACAGATAAACATTCATACAAAACACAAACTGCAGAAGTCAAAAACAGTGACAAAAGGTGGGAAGGGAAATGACACAGAAAGTAAAATAATAAAAAAAAAACTTGTTTCCATTTCTTGGAGTTCATTTCAATAAGTATTGTTACATATGATCACATGCACATAGCCATTGAGCCCTTGTGATCCTCTCCTAAGAATATCCCCATTTGGTCTCACTGTATGAATGTTTAGCGTCCTGTTTAACTTATCATATCCAAGTGTGGTTTTCTGTCTTTTATTGTCTGTTTACTTGTAGATTTGTATTCACATCTTAATTACTACCAATGAGGGAAACCATGCAACCTGTTTCTTTGGGGATGGCTTACTTTGCTTAATTTTTGTACTTTTTCCAAGTCTTTCCATTGCCTTACAAATGGTGTCCACCCATTTAATTTATGTTTTCCTTCATTAAACATGTTTTTTTAATAATTACTTATTTATTGTCAAAGTGATGTACAGAGGGGTTACAGTTTCATACGTTAGGTCATGGGCACATTTCTTGTACTATTTGTTACCTCCTCCCTCATTCCCCCCACCCATTTAATTTAATTTAAAGGGAGAGCAGAATTCTAGACCCCATCTAACTGGACAGTCCTTTTCTGTGCTTACTGCAGTGGAACTACAATAAACTGCATTTACCAAAGAACACAGAGCCTGGGAAATCTATGGATAGCAATAATTAGTGTACACGGAAATGGAAATGAAAACATTGGTGGAGTCTTATCAGTGTGACTACAGTATAGGGAGGTGTGGCAGGCTGTGAGACCGGAAATTCAGTCCTCTGAATTCAATGCCATGTCACAGATAATGAGAACAAGACTTTGGGGCAAAGGAAATGAAGCTTTATTGGCGTTACGCAAAATGAGAACCTACACTCACCGGTATCTTCAGGAGAAAATGAAACAGTGGGGAGTATTTATTTTTAACAACCCAGCAGTACAGGCTTTCAGATATGTTCCCTGAGACAAGGTATGGGCCAAATGGTGGCCCTGGACCTGCTCATTTATGGCTGTACAGGTGTCAATCTCCAGAGATGTATTCCTTTCAGTCTTGAATGCTCCTTCATTCCCATGGTCAGAGAGATGAAGAGAGTAGCTTTGCACGGAGCTGTAATTCTTCTATTTCCTCACATGAAAGGGAGATTGAGGAAGGGAGAGAGGACAGTGAGCAAAAAAGAAAAAAAAACATTACATTTTTTTAAAAACCTACATAACTGAAAGCATGCTAATCAGTAAGTGAGTTAGTTATTGTGCTAAAACAACAATGTGAGTGTGTTTAGGTGTCTTGGAGGGAGAGGTACACTCTGTACTGTCCCCACATTAACTACAACCTTGGCACTTTCTATTGTAGTCCCAAGGGGCAACAGGCCCACTGGGGAAAAGCTCCCATCTCTCCACCTTCTGCAGGCGTAACCTTTCCTTTTCTTAGGCTCAAAGACCGCTTGAGGAAGCATTTGTCACAATTAGGAGCCAAGAATAATGCCAAAACCTAGTTTCATTGCATTCTTTTGATCTTCTTGCTTGCCTATCTTTTAAAGAAAATGTTAGAATCATCATAGACTGGGTTTTCCTACTTATTCTCTTAGCAGGAAAGGAGTACTAAACAGTCAAAATCATGGTAACAGGAAGAAAAAACTAGGTCATGAACAAAAATCTTAACTCAAAGTTAAATTACTAAAAAAAATACCACTTGTGCCAGGCACTGGTGGCTCACCCTGTAATCCTAGTTACTCAGGAAGCTGAGGTCTGAGGATCATGGTTAAAATCCAGCCTAGGCAGGAAAGCCCATGAGACTCTTATCTGCAATTAAGTATCATACAAGCCAAAAGTAAAGCTGTGGCTTAAGTGGTAGAACTCTAGCCTTGAGAATAAAAAAGCTCAAGATTAGTGCCCAGACCCCAAGTTCAAACTGCAGGACTGGAACCAAAAAAGAAGAAAAAAAAATTACATGTAAGTAGATCATTCACAGTAATTCTAGTTTGAAAATTCAACTACTAACCGAATGCAGCAGGTAGTTTATTAAAGGTTTCCCTGTCTTATTGCTGCAGCTGTTGTACATAACAAAAAGATTGTAATCACAGTGCCCTGGTCATTTTTCCTCTCTAATTAGCTAAATTTAATTTCTCAATATAGTGATGATTCCTTTGGAAACTTGTGACCTACAGCTTCTTTGCTTCCTTCATCCACTGAGAAGCTTAGTCATTACTCGGTGTCATAATGGGTGTAACTCAGAGCAAAGAGAGGACTAGAGGACTCTTGCCTGCAGGTTTCAGAGTTGTAAGCACAGACACCTCAACCACAAGAGGATCAGCATGTTCAGATGACACTGCCTTCCCCTGGGCACCTTAGGGAGGCTGAAATCGGCTGAGCAAGTCCTCCAGCAGTTTCCAGCCTCAAGTCCTCTTTCATAAGGTACCTGGTGAGTGAGCTTGGCTTCTTCATTAATACAATCAATCTAAACTATCTTTGGCTTTCCTCGCTCTTACACAATGAATCAAGTTGCCTTTCACACTGTGATCAATGATTGATATTTCTTTAATGAAGCACATTAGGAGGCAGTGGTGGGAGCTGAATCTATCTCATCAAGAAATGTTATCAGTGTGGTCCAGATCCTGCCTTGACCTCCTCCAGGTCTCTCTGTGAACGTCCTTGCCCTGAGGAGTCCTACACTTCCCTCTTCTTGTCCCTCTCTGCGTGCCTATCCAATACCTCCTGCGAATATTAAGGTTAATTGGCAACTGGAAGGAGAAGGCATCCAAAAGGTTTATGAACCTTAGATGAGTTTCTTACTGGAGGAATGAATTTACTGCCAGATGCAGTAAATTTGTCTGCCTATTTACTTTATAAATGTTATCAAATATGATTCCATGGACATGTGGAGAGGAAGAGGGAAAGAGAGGAATGAAAGGAAGCAGAAAAATTCCTGACAATGTACGTTTGATTCCTGGATACTGAGATGACAGCAAACAAACCCTTTCAGATATGAGAGGTTGGTTTTTATGATCTACTGACTTGGTATTTCAGTGTGTTCTCTCTCTCTCTCTCTCTCTTTCTCTCTCCCTCCCTCCCTCCCTCTCTTCCTCCCTCTCCCTCTCTGTTTCTCTGTCTCTCTCTCTTATTCTCTCTCTCTCTCTCTCTCTCTCTCTCTCTCTCTCTCTCTCTCTCTCTCTCTCTCAGGTAGGTGACACAGTCTAGGTAAAACCACTCAATTTAGAGTCATAGAAATATCTGAAATGTCCCACTACATTATTAGCCCAAAGTATTGTACTTTGTTTGAGTATTGTTTTGCCTACATTAGGTGATCTAAATATACCCTGGGCTTCATGATAAAAATGAAGTATCTATGATCTTAGTGTTGATTAAGTTTTGAGAAAGATGTCCTATTTTAGAACAAATATCAGTGGTTAAGTACAAGAAAAATTGTTGCCTCATACATTTCAAATGAGGAAAAGGGAAATTCATTTTGAAACTGTTGACACAAATGTTACTTTGTTAAAGACAGTATGTAAAATTGACATTTTCTACTGCATGAATATATCCTGAAGAGTTAAATATACTTCCTGCCTCTGTACAGACATTCTCTCTAAAACCTTCTTTGAAGCCTTGTGACCCTAAACTATAACAACGTACAAAATATAATCCCATAGGGTCCGCAATTTTTCATCAGTGATCATAAAGTAACTGTGGATTTCATAGCAATTCCTCACCTACCAGCACTGTATCTGTGTTGGCAAAATAATAACCCTAGGAGGGACTGGGAATAATACATTAATAATTATAGATGTTATGATGAATTATAATTTAAATGTTTTGAAGAGAGAAAAAGAAAATTGGAGATGCTTTGATCCTTAGGCCAAAATATGCCAAGTAAATGTAGCAAGTATTCCCTATATAGGAAGAGCCAGCACCCCTGGCAAGAAGGGACTGAGGCTGCGATCCGGAAAAATGATTGCACCACAGAGGAAGCACACATACACTCCCCACATCTGGTTGTCCTGCTACCCAGGTCCAGACTCTGTAGCCACGGCTGCCTCCCTATTTCCTGGCATCAGGATTCAGGAGACATATAACCTAGGAGGCTCTGTTTCTTCCCATTGAGTGAGGGAAGTGACCTTCTGGCGATGATCAATACAGTCACAGGCATGATATCACCAGCAATGGCAGTATTTCAATCAGTCCTCAAAAACTGCAAGCATCTTTCCTATAGGGTCCCTTGTCTTAATTTTCTTTTAGCTTTTTTAGATTTCTGAGTTTCCAGCATGAATATTCTATTTCACAAAAACGGAATGCTTTCAATCTCAATGCTTACTTTTTTTAAAGAGAAGTACAATAGGAGTCTGGAAAGCCACTTAGGTTGAAAAAAAAAACAATTTTTACTTCATTAAGAAGGAAAAAAATAATAAGAAGGTCTATGTAATCTAACCATAATGTTTAAATATAAGAGGAGCATGCATGTTCTCTGCAGCCAGTATGAGAAAGATCAAGTAAGGTAATCTGCAAAATAATCTATTCTACTTAGTTATTGCTAACTACTGTTTGATGTATTTCTGCTGGTGACTCAATATGGGCTACAATTTGCTTTGCAGAAATTGAAAGTGAATACAGATTAAATAAATTCTTATTACTATGATTAAAAAGAAATGGTCTAGAAGGAACTATCTATAAAAATTCACCTAGAAAAATAACTTTACTACTATTTTTATATTTTGTTTTACTGGGCCACTTGAGCCCAGACTGTAATCTCAGCCCTCATAAGCTGAAGCAGGAAAGAGTTCTAGGTTACTCTGGGCTGTACAAAAAACAACAACAACAAAAAAGGATATACCAGTAGTTGAAACATTACTCTATTTTTTGTTAACTGTGTCATTTTTTTTTTAAAGAGTAGAAGGTAGATAAGAAAAATAAAACAAAGAGCTATTGTTGTTGGGTTTTCTGTTGTTATTGTTTTTTGGAGTTTTGTTTTGTTGTTGTTGTTTTTTTGTTTGTTTGGCCAGTCCTGGGGCTTGGACTCAGGGCCTGAGCACCATCCCTGGCTTCTTCTTGCTCAAGGCTAGCACTCTGCCACTTGAGCCACAGCGCCACTTCTGGCCATTTTCTGTATATGTGGTGCTGGGGAATCGAACCCAGGGCCTCATGTATACAAGGCAAAGCACTCTTGCCACTAGGCCATATCCCCAGCCGTTTGTTGGAGTTTTGGTTTGGCAGTGTTTTTTTATTTTTGTTTGTGTTTTTATTTTTTTGTCTGTTGTGGGACTTGAACTCAGGTCCTGGGTGCTGCCCCTGAGCTCTTTTGTTCAAGGCTAACACTCTGCCACTTTGAACCATTGCTCCACTTCTAGTTTTCTGGAGGTTAATAGGAGATAAGAGTCTCACAAACTTTCTTTCCTGGGCTGGGTTCAAACCATGATGCTCAGATCCCAGTCTCCTGAGTAGCTAGGGTTACAGGTGTGAGCCACCAGCACACGGCTCAAAGGAGTTTTATTTTTAAGTTTCTTCCTAAGAAAAGAGATGCAGGAAGAGAAACTTCAGAGAAGCAGAAGTGGGTCAGGACAGCTACAATATTTTTCTTTAGCTGCTGACAAGCAGTTCCTATGTAATCATCCTGTATGGCAAATACAAGAAAATTAGTTCTTTTTCAGTTGCTTTCAAATCACTGCGGTCTAATAAGGAAATTTTTGATAAAGTATTTTCATTCTTCCTGTCAATCACTGATGGATTTCTGTCTTTGTAGTTCTTTCCTCTCCTTTCATATAGTCAAAGCATTCCGAGATGAAAGCTTTAGTCCTAGACATTCCTTGGCAAATGACTTTATGTATGATACCTATTCTACCCCAGAAATATTTCAATGGTTAAACAGATAAATACAACATAAATGCTTCTCAAAGTGCTTGAAAGTTCTCTAAATTGGAATGCCAAATATAATATTCGCATAACTCCCATCATCCTTTTGTTTCTTGTGCCTGAGATAACAAAGATGTATCAGATTATCATCAGATTTCTGGTGCCAGAGTGAAGATTTCTTCCATCTTCATTTTCCTCTTCCTTCTTTCCTAAAACCACATCGATTGAGCATCAGCCTATTGCCAGACACCAGGACTGGAGAAGTACCACCCAGGCTCAATCCCCAGAGTTAAGTGGAAATGTAGATAGCAGGGTGAGGCCCAAGTCACTTGTATACTGGCATCTTCTCCCAATTATCTACATATATGATCTGTTGCCTTATCTATATGGAAATGGTTTTTCTTTTTTGTTTTGTTTTTACTGTGAAGCAGAGTTGCACTTACAGAGCCCAGGCTAGCCTCAAACCTGACATCTTTTGGACTCAGACTCCTAGATGCTGGGACTATGGAAATGAATCACCAGGTTTGGTCCAAAAGGAGATAATTTTATCAGGGGTTTAAATGTGCTAAATTTTTGTAGATCCTGTAGAGACCTAGAACATGGTAAGCACTCGTCAACCATAGCTGTGGCTATTACCTGTACCTGACTGAATCAACTAAGAATCCCAAGGACTATGACTTTTCAGTGCCATTCATCTGAAGAGCACCCCGGAAGAACCTGGCACAGCCCAAAAGGAACCTGGTCAAAAGTTTCAGCCAGAATCCAGACCTCACAATTACCATGAGTGCTAATTCAGTCATTTCTAAAACCACAAATGATATCATACAGAAATATGGTCTTCTTCACTGCCTTTTGTCCTGATAAGAACAGGTATTTTTCAAAATCATGGAAATTAATGCTTACAGTCACAAGATATAAACAATAGCTTACAGGTTTAAAAAAAAACCAACTTTCCTGCTAAGCAATTAAAAACCAAAACCTCAGTGGGGCACTAGTGGCTCATGCCTGTAATCCCAGCTACTCAGGAGGCTGAGATTTGAGTAAACAGTCCAATGCCAGCCCAGGGAAGGAAAGTCCCCGAGACTCTTATCTCAAATTAACCACCAAATAGCTTCAAATGGAGCTGTGTATGAAGTAGGAGAGAACTAGCCTTCAGCCAAACCACTCAGGGACAGAGCCTAAGGCCCCAAGTTCAAGCCCTAGGAGCCACACAAAACCAAAAAAAAAAAAAAAAAAACAACAACAACAAAAAAACCTTTTATCAATAAAACATTACCAAGAAACAAGTGATGGAGTTCCAAAACATTATGTCTGGGTACTATGAAGTTCTAGACCCCTAAGACAAGAATACTAAATTGAGGTGATATTTTTACCCTAAGAGACATTTACAACCAGGGGACAGCAAGGGAAGGATAGGTGACATTGTGCAAAAAGAAATGTACCCTTTACCTGACTTACATAACTATGGCCACTCTGTATACCACCTTTATAATAATCTTTATAATAAAATATTTACAGAAATAAGGAGGGAGAGACATTTAAGCAGTATCTGAAAGCATCCTTCTTGGGAAGAAGATCTGCTGGCATCTAGGCCAAAGATGCTACTGAGCACACCACAATACACAGGATAGAAGTCATTATGTGGCTCAAAATGTCAAAAGGAAGAGGATTATGGGGACCTCACACCCATAATCCTATCTACTCAGAAGGCAGAGATGGGGAAGGTCTTGGTTTGAAGCCAACCTGGAAGAAAGGTTTGTGATACCCCAGATAAACCAAGAGCTTGGAACGGTGATGCTTATCCTGTTATCCTCACCAGACAGGCAGCATAAACAGGAGGATTGTGGTCTAGGCTGACCTAGACAAAAAGGCAAGATATTATTCAAAAAATAACAAAAGCCACAACAATTGGGTTCCCAGCTCATATAGTATAGCAAACAACAAACCTATGTCAGAAGGCCTGAAGTTGAGAAACTCTGGCCTAGTTATTAGCAACATATGGAACAGACAAAGTGCAAGTGTTTAGTCAATTTAATTTGCCAGGCACTTATGAAGGGAGATATTTGCCACTGTTTTGCAGCTAGAAAAAGGATAGCTCAAAGATGAGTCATTTAGGGGCTGGGGATATGGCCTAGTGGCAAGAGAGCTTGCCTCGTATACATGAGGCCCTGGGTTCGATTCCCCAGCACCACATATACAGAAAACGGCCAGAAGTGGCACTGTGGCTCAAGTGGCAGAGTGCTAGCCTTGAGCAAAAGGAAGCCAGGGACAGTGCTCAGGCCCTGAGTCTAAGGCCCAGGACTGGCCAAAAAAAAAAAAAAAAAAAGAAAGGATAAAAAAAAGATGAGTCATTTACTCAAACCTCTTCAACATTGGTAAATACCCCTCTGTCTACCAAGTTCTGAAGTTCACACTCCTAAACTCTAAACTCCCCTGCTCTGAGCCAACAGGTTTCTACTCTTACTAAACAGTTTGTTGTGAGATCAATTTAAAGACACAGCAGATAGGCAAACAGCTGAAGCAATTCAGTCAACTATGGTCAATGCCCCAAGTTCAAATTGTTGGAAACAGAGAGCCAGAGAGAGGGGACCAGAGTTATGGAGTATGGTTGAAGCAGCCTTATTAGTTGCTGTTACTCATTTATTTCTTATATGAACCAATTGGCCATCAATCAGCCTCAGTATACAGGTCATGTTCTCAATTTTTTGGACTGGGTACTGCTACTCCCAGATGGTGTTTTGACTAAAATACTAGAGGTCAAGGGTGAGTATTGGCTTGTGGCTAACTTAGTCCAATGACCTACAGGAATGTAGAATTTAAAGTCAGAACCATCATTTCTGGACAATATTTGAGGTAAGAACAAGCTTTCAAAACCAGCGGTCAGAATTAGTAGTCACTGGCATCCAGGTTACACTCTAAGACACAGCCCTCAGCCATTAGGGGCAGGTATCCAATTAAACAATCACAATCAAATGGGAGCCCATGTTTAGCTACTCTTCTCTAATGTCACCAGGAAAAATGACTTGTTTAGGGAAGGAAGCAGATGGGGTCAAGGAAGAGACAGTAGCTGTTTGGGTTAAGTTTCTGTTTTCTCCAGGGTTGTATAGGTGAACTTACTAAAGAGTAGAAGACAGACAACTCCGTATCCAGGGTCACTAACTACATTCTGAAATCCTGGCCTTCTTACTTATTTTGTGCATGGAACTGAAAGCAATCCAATGGCGACTTTTTAATTGTTTTTTGTTTGTTTGTTTGTTTGTTTTGTTGGGTGTTTTGTTGTTGTTTTTTTTACAGTGCTTAGGACTAAATTCAGGTCAAGTGCTATTGCACTGAACTAAATCTCCAGCCCCTCAAAAAAAGCTTTTTTTACTTTGCCAAATTTTTAACACTCATCTGTCAGTAGGTATGTGTAGTAGACTGCTTTGATAGATACCAAACTCCATAGATTCTCAGTTCTCTGCTCTAAAATAGTGTCTTGCTTATATCCTCTGGCATACTTTAAATCATCTCTAGATTACTTGGGCTATCTAGTACAATGTGAATGGTTCATAAATCCTTAGGGAATGAGAACAAGAAAAAAGTCTATACCCAGTCAGTACAGATTCTATTCTTAAAACTATTTTCAATCAGCTCTTGGATGAGTCTTCAGATGCAAAAAATACTGACATGGAAGACTAATCAGAATTTCACACTTAGGGAAAAGCTAAAGGAAGAATGTAACCTAGATTTCCCCAGTATAAACAGCTCACATTTCATTTCATCTCCTTTTATTTCCATATGTTGTTTTCAAAATGTTTATGTACATATTATTATTTTCTAATATTTTTGACATCCTGCTCCTTAACCATTAAACACTGCAATGTATATTTCCTTAAATAATAGGATATTTTCTACAAAACCGTAGTGTAATGATCAAAATTGGGAAGTTAATATTGATGTCATATTATTTATCAACTGTACATACTTCAACTTTCATTCTTAGTTAATGTAATAATGTTCTTTCTGGAAAAACTAAAAGTGTTCTCCGGTCCACCAACATGTGCTGCACTTGGCTGTCATTTCTCTTTAGTCTCCTGTGATCTGCAAGTCCTGTCTTCCATCTTCCATGATTTTCATGTTTTTGAGCAACACAGAGCACATATTTTGTAGAACCAGTATTTTCCCATGTAATAAGCTTGGAGTTATACACAAGAGTGTTGTAACTTTTCTAGGGTGCCATGACAGTGGTTTGTCCCCAAAGTAGTAATGTCCATCTGCTTTGATGCACAGATTATCTACTTGCCTAGTGAAAGACACCTCCACTGGCTCCTACGTACTCTTGATATGACCCCAATATTCTTTGAGCACTTTTTTAGTTTGTAATGTACTATGTTCCTGGCTCATTTTGTACTTTCCCCCCTCAGTTCAATTCTAACACTAACTTTACCAAAGATTATAAATATGAAACCTAGAAATCAAGCTATGAAGTCAGGCACAGTGGCTCAAACTTGTAATCCTAGCTACTTTAGAGGCTGAGGACAGGATGACCGTGGTTTGAAGCCAGTCTGGACAAACATGAGACCATAATCTTAACAGAAAAATCTGGGTGTAGTAGTATATATCTGCCATCCCATCCACTGTGGAGTGCCTAAATAGGAGGAATGTGGTCCAGGCCAACCCACAAAATGCAGAAACAACAAAATCTCAAAAACAAACAAGGCAAAAATTGATGGCTGTGTGGCTCAAGTGGTACTGCACCTGCCTAGAAAGCATGAGGCCCTGAATTCAAACTCTAGTACCTCAAAAAGAAAGAGAGAGAGAGAGAGAAAGAGCGAGAGAGAAGCCAAGATCTGAGTTCCTAGTATGTTCATTGTTATTAGAGCTTCACTGTTTATAGTTTACCAGGAAGAGCTAGAAACCTCTTTATCTATCCCTCGCTCTACCTACATATGCTTGTAGCTATGGGTTCATAGCTAATCCAATTCCCCTTCCCTTTTTCCATCATTGTCACTATCCTACCTGACCATGAAACTTGGCTTCTATCATCCACAGTTTATTTGTTGATTTCATCAATCATTTGAAATTTTAAGATCATCTGTTTTGTAGTGATGGTGAAGTCATGGACTTGTGATTTTACTTGTTCTTGTTGAATTGCATGTATGTATGCCCACATGCATGTTATACATACAAGTATGTTATGGGAAATTTGAAGTTACATGACATCATTTCCATAGCAACCTTCTAAGTTTGAATAACCATATGTGGTGGCTGGATAACTATCACCATAATTTTGAAGTAGTGACCAGCATGAGCATATTCTGTGAGACACCAACAGCAAGGTGAAATAAAAAGTATTTGTCATTTCTACTGGTGATAAAACCACATATACACAGGTACTGCTAAAGCTCAGCATGACTTTCATAGTTAAAAGATGTGCTACATTGCAGTTTATAGCTTAGAGAAAATATAGACTTTCTTCTCCTTGGACTCTACCCATAGGCTCTCTGGAGGTTCTATGGAACTTCTTTGCCTGTGGAACTTCCATTGATATCCAAATCATCACTCCATCTGAATTCAAACCTCTTTTTCTTAACCCACTTTTGTGTACAGGAACAGCACCCATCTTCCTTGTGGCCTTCCTCTTCCCGAGACCTCAGAAACTTGTGCCACATTCATTGTCCTGGAACTGAGGAGGCCATGACAGGAGATGACTCTAGCAATCACTATGCTAGACATCCGAGGTTGCTCTGGACTCGTGGACTTTTATCTCAATTTCTCAGTCACCAAGGGCAAAGTGCCACACACTGACCCTGTCAGCAAGTTGGACACTGCTCACCCCTAGCCGAGGGGCAGGGATTCTACTTCTCTCACCCTCCTGTCCTCTGTGGCTTTGACAAATCACCTTGTATAGTTAAATCTGTTTTATCTTTCATTAAATTAAGTAGATAATATGCCTTCTGTAATGAAAAGATGGGTGAGAGGATCAAATAAAACTATATACAAAGTTCAGTATAATGCTGGAATATAATCCATGACCACTCAAGATGGCCTCTGGTGAAACTGACCCTTCCGCCTCTGCGCTCAGGAACATTTAAGCCCATGCATTTTCACCTTCAAATACCTGCTTTGGGATTTTGAATCACAATGAAGGCTACAAACATCCACTTGAGGAATACATTCAACATTTTTACATTCAAAAACTCAAACTTAAGCCTGAAAAAAAAACTGTATTAATTGGATGTATAAATATGAAATCTTATTTAAATACTTAGATACATAGTTTCACAAGAGTTCGTTCCACTTCCTCCACAACACATTTTAATGGATTTATGTGTTTCAGAAGAGAAATCCTGCTACATGGATGTTAAACTTGCAACAAATCATAAATCACAAGAAAAAAATCAAAGAAATGACATTAAATTATTAAGTCATAGTAGTCTATAACTATTTTAGAAATAGTTCCAGATATATCACAAGAACCTAATAGTTTTCCCAAACATAGTATATTTTAGTATTTTACCCTGAATTAATAGTTATTCATGGATATTCTTTTATTCTTTCTTCAACTATGGACCTTTTAGAAGGAAAGAGATAAAAAACCAAGCCCGAATTTTTCTTGAGAGATAAAAAAGATACATTATACTGAATTAGTTTTATCTGAAATTCTCTATTACTTGCACACCAATAGAAATGAAGTGTTTGGGGGGTGTAGCTAGTTTTATTTCTATTAGGAAAATATTTGTGTGTATAAAAAACAAATGTAATGTATGCACTAAAATATCGAGTCAAAAGTTATGCTCATTGTTACCTTTTATTTTTCTATATTTGTTCTTTTTGTTTCACTTGGAGTATAAATTGGTTATAGGCAAAAAAAAAAAAAAACACCACATGAATTAAATTTTAAAGGGATTCAAATGATAAATCAGAAGGTACCAAAAGAAAATAAAGTCCAACATTTATAAAACTTCTAAGGTCCTTTTTGAACACAGTAGCCATGACCAGAAGTCTGAACTTCAGTTACTGGGTTTTTGTAGGTGAGGCTGCCCAGGCCTTTGTGATTCTAAGGGAGGGTCCAGATTAGGGAGGGCAGAGAAATTGGAAACTTCCTGGGTCATGGGGGAGGGAGAGAAGCCTTTCCTGCACATGATGTTTGTTCTCTTTAGCTCCCTGCTCCTCCCTCCACTGACTAGAAAGCCAATCCAAGTGTTCCTGGGTGGGGAGGGAGTTAATGACCTCTTTCCCTCAGGTTGCTTTTCCACATGCCTGGGCCTCCAAGATGTGTGGCACTCAGGCAGCCCTCAGCTTCTTTTTCACATCCTCCCTCTGCTGGGATAGGCTTGCTCTTCCCTGGGCAGCAGGGTGTCACATGCCAAGGATAAATGCAGTTGTAGGCTTCAGAGGCAAGGCAAAAGATGTCTTCCTCATGCTTGATTGTAAGCCAAAGACTACACTTCCTCATGCTTGATTGTGAGCCAAAGGCTACCCCTATCCCTGACACATACCATCAAAGCCTGTTTTACAGTATGATTTTGATTCATCTGATCTTCATTGCACATGATTATTTTTCTTACAGGAGACTGGCATCCACAGAAGATAGATTTTAAACATTGGAGATGTGATTTAGGATAATAGGCATTGACTAGCAATTCTCTCCCATTCTCTTCTTGTTCAGTCAGAGCAGTAATGTTCTCACAGATAGGTAGAAGACTGACACTCTCCTATTGAACACAAAAAAACAGAGAGAAATTGAAAATGTTTTCTTAGTGACAATAGCAAAAATGTTTTCCTTTCCCTGAAAATCTGACATATTTGGGAGTGCCACAGAACACAGACTGAGCTATACTTTAGCAGATTCTGAACCCACTTTGCCTTTGAATTCTACCAAGCAGAAAGAAGTGAGTTTTACTGTGAGAACCAGTCTCTCCAATGTATAAGTTCAGGTGTGAAGCTGATGTCATCACTCTGTTCCAGCTCCATCCAGTGGCATGTGTCAGCTTTGCTGTGTCACAACCCTCTCTACCTCCCAATTGTTTTATTTCTGATTTGTTGGCTTTTGCATTGCCTTAGAAGAATGGTTTATCACTTCTGTGACCATCTTCTCAACAGACAACCCAAATACAAATTATTGGATGATATTGATCAAGATTCATTGTGCTCATGACCTAAAATGTTGAAGTAAAACCTATTTGTGGTACTAAAGATTATTTTAAGTTATTATTTTTAGGTTTAATTTTTATTCTCTTCAAGGAGTTATGCAAAGGAGTTTCAATTCAACTTTCTATTTATCTTCCCAAATGGATTAAAATGGTTCTAATTTGATTTTTTTCTACTTTTGAACACTTAGGACATCATCTTTTATTATACAAGGAAAGATTGTCCCTGTCACATAAAGGAACCAAAAAAAATGTTCTTTTTGGTGTTGGTCTTCCTCATTCTCTGTGCTTTCTTGTGGAATTACAAAGAACAACTGAGGATTGCGAACATCACTGAGAAGTATATCTTCATCACCGGATGTGACACTGGATTCGGAAACTTGGCAGCTAGAACTTTTGATAAAAAGGGGTTTCATGTCATTGCTGCCTGTCTAACTGAATCTGGATCAACAGCTTTGAAAGCAGAAACTTCCGAGAGACTCCGCACTGTGCTTCTGGATGTAACTGACCCAGAGAAGGTTAAGAGCACCGCCCAGTGGGTGAAAAATCATGTTGGGGAAAAAGGTAAGAGAAGATCAAGATGGTAAAAATAGAGGGTAGTAACCTAACTAAAAGAAAATAAAATATATTCACATTGTAAAACAGCCTTTCCAGAAAATTCTCCTAAACACAAGGTGTGTACTTCTCTAATCTCAGCAGAAATTTGAAACTGTTGCACATCACAGGCTCTGTGTAAGACACACCCAGGTTGTGCCCAGCCTTAAGTTGCAATGAGTGAATTCAGAACAGAGATGTGAATCCTAACTTTTCCTGGTGTCACGTGATGGGCCACTCCAGCCACATACATAGCACAAGGAATAAGAGCTAAAATTGCCAATAGAATATGAGAGTAACCCTTAAATCTGGATACTTGGGCAGTACTTTTCTACCACAATGGCCCCAGAGGCTATACATTTTCAGTGGGTCAGACAGAAAAAGAAAGCAAGGTTGTTAAGTCTTAGACCTGGGTCAGACAGAAAAGGCCAGTTTGTTAAGTCTTAGACAGTCAGGTGTGCATGAGCCATCAGATATTCTCTAAAGTTTTTCTAAGATGATTGCATTCTGAACTGGAAGGGTTTTATCAGCTTTGAATAAATTAGAAATACTCCCATGGAGGAAAGTATTGGGGTTGATGAAGGAAAAACAGTGTGTGTGTGTGTGTGTGTGTGTGTGTGTGTGTGTGTGTGTCTTCCTCAATTAGACCTTTATCATGTATCTGAGAATGTAATGATTACATAAGCCTCCAGATAATTGTTCATGTTTGAATTCCAAACACCTTCAACAACACTAAGTGTAAAATAAGCTTCATAAATGACTGAATATTTTTATTAAAAATAAATGTAGAGTAGTTTCATATTATTCCTATTATTCTTTGCCCATACATAGTATTTTATAAATGAAGTCTAGCTAGGTAGAACAATCAGATCAAGTTGCTTACACATCTGCCATGAGAAAGGAGAAAGTTTACTTGGAAAGTATCAGTATTTGAAATTCAGAATCATAAATAGAATAACAATGAGGCTAAATCCCAGAACCAAACTTCAATGATTCCAGTTTAGGCCCCCATTCTCTGTCATCACTTCCCCAAACATCCAAGTCATCAAAGGCAGCTACATGACTGCAAAGAGGAAATGGCACCATGGTGGAAAGCAGAAGATGAGCATCCAACAAGATGCCCATATGCATGCTACCCTCCACCTCTCTCCCACTCTGTTCTAGGTCTCTGGGGTCTGATCAATAACGCCGGCATCCTTGGTGCGCTGGCTCCCACTGACTGGCTGACTGTGGAGGACTACAGAGAACCCATTGAAGTGAACCTGTTTGGACTCATCAGTGTGACATTAAATATGCTTCCTTTGGTCAAAAAAGCTCAAGGGAGGATTGTCAATGTCTCCAGCATTGCAGGTCGTCTCGCATTTGGTGGAGGGGGCTACACTCTATCCAAATATGCAGTGGAAGGCTTCAATGACTGCTTAAGGTAAAGTACATTCACTGATTTAAGAAATATTTTTTGTGAATGTTTATTGAATGTTTAGTATCTACTACACACACTGTTAGTATTTTAAATTATTTCTCCTTTATAGAGGATACTACTAAAGCTAAAAACGATTAAGTATCTTGGACAAGGTCACCCAGAAAATCAGTGGTATAACTGAGATTTGGACTTGCCTAATTTTAAGCTTTGTCTTAATGCATGATACTAATAATGGTGGTGAATTAATAGTCAATGGATCAGTTTGTCAGATAAGGATAGAGAATCAGACTAAGAGTGAATCAAAGTAGGTTTCACCACAGTTGCTACTAGCCATTTGGGACACAACAATGTAGTCTTTCTTAAATGCTCAGTAGAAAAGTATCCATTCTTACATAGCTGCTCAGTGCACTTGGTCCACATATTGCAGAAGGAAGAGAGATAGAGAAGGATATGTTTAATTGGTTTCATCTGAAACCAGAATTTATCACTGAAATGACTGCAAGTGGTTCTTTTAGTTGAGGTTCTGGCAAGAAATGATACATATTAAAATTGGGTAAAGGAAGTAGAGTTGCTTTAAAGTTTATTTTCAGAAGGTAGGTGGCATCGAGGCAAATCCTAAGTGTAATATCTAGGAGCTAATGATTCTAGAGGCATTTCTATGCATACACTGAAGGACAAGGAGGCAGGGAAGCTTCCAGAACATGGAGACACAAAGGCTGTCAGCTTCCATTGAGGGATAAAATAATTCATGTTGACAACACAGGTGGAATAACTAGCTCTCCCCTTTCTCTCTTTCTTTCCTTCCCTGACATCCTTCTGGCACATCAGTGTGCCCACTAGACGCCAAGGTATAGGTAACTTGGTGAGTCATCACAAATGTGGTGCTGGCAAAACAGACTGAAGAAATAAATGGAAAAGAGTTAGCTAAGTACACTGTGAGAGAGGACAACATTAGATGACATTCCTTCATTTCGTCTCTTCATTTAATTAATTAGTATGTGTTGAACATATGTGTTAGAGTTTGTGATCTATTCCATGGATCTAGAAGTAACTTACTGATAAAAGGACAGGTTGATGCCACTGAAACTAGTAAAGATGAAATAACTTATTTTCCATGTGATCATGCTGCCAAGTTTGATTCTCCCAGAAACAAATGCAAAATTTTTGGCATATTGTTTCCAAAACATTTAATGTGCATTTGAGTCACTAGCTTGGGGTGTTGTAAAAAATGCAAACCTTGATAGAGTGGAATTGAGGTGAGGCCCGAGTTTCTATTTTTTTGAATCCACCACAGTGTTACTGATGGATCTGAGATCACACATTGAGTAGCAAGGTCACAGAGAACCTTCTTTCATCTCATTGGGTGACCGCTGGTTGCATTCTACAAGCAGCAGTATTTAGTTTGTTTAGAACTTTGCTCACTTTTTGCCCCAGGGCCTGGGTACTGTTCCTGAGGTCTTTTGCTCAAGGCTAACATTCTACCTCTTGAGCCACAGCTCCACTTAGAGATAAGAGTCTCATGGACTTTCTTGCCTGGGCTGGCTTTCAACCATGATCCTCAGATCTCAGCCTCCTGAGTAGTGAAGATTACAGGCATGAGCCACCAGCACCCAGCCATTTGCTGACATTTCAACTAATAGATTTGTGGAAATTTCAGTGTATCTATACTATACTTGAATCATGAGATTGGTATGTGAAGCAGTATTTTTGCATCCAGACACAGTCGAGTTCCAAAATATCTACCTATAGGGTAGCTACCTTTAGGGTCAGTAGTCTGAGACAGGATAAAGGTTCTTTAAAGCTGTATTGGCCTAACACACATACTGATCTCCTACTGATTTTATTACCTTTATAAGCTTAGTTAGGTGGCCTGTCTCTGGATAAGTTGCTATTTTCATGAGTTGAATAGGACTTCTCAAATACTCTCTTGGAACTCTTGGAACTGATACAATTCTACATTAAACTGAAGAAAGGATTCTACTGGTTTGCCATGCCTTGTTTTTTTTTTTCAGAAGAGGGACACCATGAGGCTTCCAAATCCTTGACAACCAGGAAATGAGTAGACTATTGTTCTTTTTTGTAGTGACATGATATAGAAAGCTTGCTCCACAGCATAGGGACCCGGTGAGATAGTTGTGTTGTGGCCTTCAGCATCCTCATTTTGTGCAGTTGTCTTCATTTATAAAATGAAGGTAAACTTTTTCATTCAAGCCAGTCAATGGCTATTGATCCATTCCCCATAAGGTAGTTTAAGTACTGAGAAGAAACATTCTTAGCCCCATTTTTCACCAGTTTCCTGAGGAGAATATAACTTACAAAGATGAACACTGGATCCATGTGGAATGGTGGTCTGCCAAGATAATTTCTCCATACCTGTTTTCTCATCTGCTAAATAACTAGGTAAAACTGCATAGATGCTTGCTTCCAATGCACCCAATTCTGTGGCTCCATGAAAAGATTCATAAGAAACTAGTCACAAAATAGCACACATCCTATAATCTACGTTAAAAACAAAATAAGGGCTCATATGGAGTGCAGATTTAATGCTTAGCACTGCAAAAAAAAATCCTTAAATTAGAAAACATCTTCAACTATTCTTTCCACAGACGGGACATGAAAGCTTTTGGAGTGCATGTCTCATGCATCGAACCCGGATTGTTCAAAACACATTTGTCAGATCCAATAAAGACAACTGAAAAGAAGTTAGCCATTTGGAAACATCTGTCTCCAGACATCAAGCAGCAATATGGAGAAGGTTACATTGAAAAAGGTGAGTTGCAGGGCGGAATCAGTGCCCTCTTGGGCATTGTCTGGGGCCAGTCTCCTAGCCAGTGTGAAGGAGACCCATTTAGAAATTTTAAAAAAAAATTAAAAACAGGTTCTCACAATAATACAGCAACAGAGATTTTAAAACTGGATCAAGGGTCATTATCAATTCCAATGCCATCTCTTGCCTTCTCTGACTCTATAAAATTCACTATAGCAAGTAGCAAGATCTATGCTAAGTACATCTAAAATGCATAATTCTTTCCTTGAAAGAGCTACTGGAGTAGTGAACAGAGGCCTTGAAATGTTCCACCCAGAGTTATGCAACCACTCCTGGACTCACATAGGTTGCTCCAGGACTCAAGGCTTCATCTCTACACTTAACTTCTTCTGATTTCAGAGCACCACTCATTCACTCAACATTACTGAAGGATTTCCAGACATTATAAAAGAATAAAGACTCCAATTCTGACCCTTCAATTTATTTGACAACAAAATGTAAACAGTGAGATTGTGAAACAAGGAGACTACAGTACACAGCCTCCTTCATCGTAACTCTAAATCCCAGAAAAAGTACTCCATAGTATGGTTTTTATTACTCAAGGAATTTAGACCAGAAAAAGTGCACAGCCGGTTAAAAATCTTAATGGAACAGGTCAGGCTTGAATAACATCTAAGAAAAAGGAATACATTATCTAGATGGAAGCTTCTAGGAGCAGTAACACACAGAGGGGGAAATAGGTCATAAAAGTCATGAGTCAGCTGGGTGCTGGCGGCTCATGCCAGGAACTGGCTACTCAGAAGGTTGAGACTCAGAGGACTGCATTTGAAGCCAGCCTAGGCCGACGAGACCATGAGACATTATCTCCAAAATAACCAGACCCAAACCAGGCTGGCAGTGTGGTTCCAGTGGTAGAGCACCAGTCTAGCAAGCAAGCAAGGTGAGTAAGCAACCGAAGCAAGCTCAAGGCCCTGAGTACAAACCAGTACTGGTGGGGAAGAAAAGAGGTATGAGTCAAAAGACCGAGTCAGAGAGGAAGGTAATAATAAAGATTACATAATGATGAATCATATTGTGAACATTTACTAGCCTCTTATTACCATTTTAGGTGTTCACAAGCCCGCTTTCATTTATAATCCATAAACTGTAAAGACAATTCTCTTCCATTTACAAGCCCCAAACTGTAGAAAATTCTACTATCTCCTGCATTTGTAGGAAGAAAGAGGTGGGGGAGAAACTTACCTGAACTTGCACAGGTAGTAAGTGGAAGAGCTAGATTGGAGCACAGCCAGGCTGACTGCCATTGACACTGTACTATAATGCAAACAATGCATTGACTGACACTGGTCATACTTCCTATGTCAGAGCCTGCCACCTCGAACTTCTTGCCCCTACTGATGTTGATTTTCCTGTTCTGCCAACATTTATAAAGCTCTTGCTTTAAGTTGGATATACAGTACTGTGGCACAATTCAAGGTCAGGATTTTGAGATAAAGGCAAAAGTCAAGTCAGATATATCTGGGGAGGGTTTTGAAATAACTGACACCTCCCCCAACTTCACCACTCCAATACAAAAGCACACACATATACATGTGCCATATACATATAGCTTATATTCTGTCTTATTACAATAGCCATTCTAAGAAGTACAGGGGATATGTTGTTGAATTTATATTTCCCTGGTGAATAGTGATACTAAATATTAAGACAATTCATCTTGTTTATTAATTCTTCATCAAATGTATGGTTTACAAATAATTATCCATCCCTTAGCAGTTCATTCATTCTTTTCATTTTTTGCCATGCCAAAGCTTTTATTTGCTATAGTTCCATCTATTGCAGCTTTTTCTGTCTGTGTCTTAGGGTCATATCCAAAAGTTATTGCCCAGACCAATGTCAAAAAGGTTTTATCCTACATTTTTTCTAATAGTTTTATACTTTGAGGTCTTACATGTAGTCCTTGATCTATTTCGAACTGATTTTTGTACATGGCATGAGATAGGGGTCCAATTTCACTCTTCTACATGTGGCCATCTAGTTTTCCCAATACCTTTTATTGAAGAGATGACCTCCAAACCATTACTGATTGCTCATAAGATACCTGCCTCTTAGAAAGGATTTTAGCTTATTACTCATTATCTGAGATACTTCAAACTTCTTTTTTTTAAAATAATAAGTATCCCTTTATTTGTTGACTGCCATTACAAAAACTGGTTTCAGTAGCAACAAAAGTGTTTTTCTTGATGTCAGAGGCAGTTACTACCCAAAGTGTCAAATTTCTTGACTTGAATGCTTGGAATATTTCACTTTTTCCTCACAGAATTATACAGGCCTGTGGTATGTGTTCACACGTTCACATCCATGAGCACCTACATACTCATGGACAAACACATGTGCACACCTATAGTGCTTCTCTAAGACAAATTAGGAACCAAACCTATGACTTCCCAGGCTGAGGGACTTCATGGGCCTTATAAAGTCTTTCCCCCATTGTCTTGAAAGAACAGTGCTCAAAATAGAGTCCCCTGACCAGCAGCAAGATCATTACCTAGAAACATGTTAGAAATACAAATGCCTTGGCCTTACTTCACATCTTTTTGACTCAGAAACTCTAGAGTTGAAACCCAGAAATCTGGATTTTAACAAACCTGCTAGGTTTGCCACCTGTGCTTGGCAGACTCTGGTCTAAAGAAGGCATTGTTTGCCTCCTTTCCTGGGGAAACAGATAGAAAGCCATGACAGATCCTCCATGGACCTTCCCCTTTGCACTGTAGCCTCCCACTCTGCTCTTTCTCTTCTTCAAGACCCAGTGTGCTTTTGTCTCTTTGAATAGGTCTAGAACAACTGAAGAGAGCGACAGCCTCTGTAAACATGGACTTGTCCTTGGTGGTAGAGTGCATGGACCATGCTCTAACAAGTCTCTTCCCGAAGACTCGCTATACTGCTGGAAAAGATGCCAAGACTTTTTGGATACCTCTGTCTCACATGCCAGCAGTGTTTCAAGACTTTTTAATGTTGAAACATAAAGTAGAGCTGGCTAATCCCAAGGCAGTATGACTTGGCTGGCCACAAATGCCTGCCCCAGGACATGCAGTAGTCTGCCTCTGAGGACACAGCTTTCTAGTCCTTTGCAATTCATCAACTAATGCAGTGTGGACTCCTTTCTGTTGATGAAAGGAGTCTCACCATCCCCAACACTGTTCTTAGGTCCAATTTCCAGTTAACTTTGGGAATCAAAAGGACAGAGATAGCTCTGTTTTGTAGGATGGATGGGACATTGAAAGACTTACATTCATAAATGGAGCCAATGTGTTCATTTATCTTGCTTGGAATAAGACTCCCAAGGACTAGAACTCAGTTCAATCATCTTTCATAGAGACAAGAAAAGGAAGAAAGCTGAAGAATTATGCAACATTGACATAAACTAAGACATAAGCGAAAACAAAAGTAGGTAAAAATGCACATCAAAGGAAAGAAAAAGACGGGAGCAGCGATAAACAGAGTGTAGGAGTGATATACACATAGAGGCAGGGGCCCCAAGGCAAGCATCCTGAGCTAAGGAACTCCCAAGGATTTGCATTCTGTTAAAGACCACTGTGATCATTGACTCACACAGTTTTCTGGTGGGAGGATGGAAATCACAGAGTAGCCAGTCCTTCAAAAGTAATAAAGTACAGGGTATTTGTGTTTACTTTATCGACTGTAAGAGTAACCAGAGCAAGACCTCTTACATACCTCACATTTGACATCGGTTGGAAATGTTGCATTTGGTGTGTCACTAGATCTCCATGAAGGCAAAGGGCTACATTTAAAGGCTGTCTTACAGTTACAATGTGCTGAGATTTTAACTAGTTATCAACCAGGTCATCCAAAAACCCTGCCTTTTCCCTGGTATAGTCAAAATAATAGCAATGGTTGCTTAACTCTTAGTGTATAGGTCAGATATTTCATTCATTTGTTATGTCTTATATGCATGATTTCCTCCAACCTGAACCACATCTCAGTCAGGTATGTTCTTCAGAGATGAAGAAAGGAAGTCACAAAGAAGTGAGCAATGTTCCCAAGGTTATCCTACCAGTAGGGGTTGGCCAAGACTCAGACCCAAGCAGTGAATGTCATGACTATGCTCCCAATATTGTGCTACATAATAGAGAATCTGAGTCTTGTAAATGATTTTTCTAAACTTTGAATCTGACTGTACAAAGTCAGCCTTTGTTAAGTCAACCTAATTTAGCCTTTCCCAGCCAATAATGCATATAAGTGATATGTCACTGTTAGTAATAATGATGTGTGTGTGTGTGTGTGTGTGTGTGTGTGTGTGTGCACGCTAGTACTAGGGCTTGAACTCAAGGCCTCATTAAAAGCTAGTGTTCTACCGCTTGAGCTATACCTTAATTGCTGGTGTTTTGTTTGTTAAATGAAGATAAAAGAGTCTCATGGACTATTCTGCCTGGGCTGGCTTTGAACAATAATCCTCAGATCTCTGTCTTCTAAGTGGCTAGGGTTTCAGGCATGTGCCCCCTGCTCAAGGATATATGTTTGCTTTCCTATATTCTACTTAGTTTAAATTTCTCTAACTTACGATAAAACAATATAAGCAGATATATATGTATATATATATATATAAATTCCCAGATCCTTGAAGATTTCTGATGTGTTTTCTTTTTTTCTATTTTCCCTACTCTTTCTTTTTTTCTTTTTCTTGTTGTTGTGAACTTTGTATTGTTAGTTGCTTTAGAAATGTATTTGTACACATGTGTTGCTAATGTCAATAAAGACTTCGGATCAAATTTCTTGACCCAGAACCAACACTTGAATTTTCAGCTTTTAAAGAACAGACTAAGGATCTGAAATTGGGATGCCACAAATACTGTTTCTTGATGACTGAATTGTTTTAGCTGTGCAGATTGTCTGCTCACTGAGGCAAGGGGTCGCCCTAGGAGCTCTGCTGGGGGAAGCAGGGGATCCCAGCCGGAATGAGGTCAGTGCCTCCCAGCACCACCGCACTGCAGTCAGTGCTGGATTTTGCAATTTGGCTAGAAGAGGCCCAGCATCTATGTCATGAGACATTTCACTCAGAACATTCCCAGTGTGACACGTTTCTGCTCCAATACCACAGAAGAATGGAAGGTCCCCACCTTCTAATTACCTTGATGATTAGCTCTCATTACTAGAACATTTTTTATTAATTTTAGTAAAATATCTGGGGTGAGGGGAAAGGAAGGTGTTGTCACTTCTGCTGCCATCATGATAATAATTGTTCCTGTTCATTGAACCTTGGCAATGAGCCAGACTATACCCACAATGCCATCCATGAATTGACTTAAGTCTTTACACCTTTCATACAACAGGCATTTTCCTACTTTGTTTTCTAAGCTAGGAGCCTAATATTCAAAATTCTTTCACCTCTGAGGATCTAAGATTCCTAAATTCCCCTTGCATTCTGTTCATATGGCACATGCTAGTGCACACATAGCTAAGAATTTCTAGTCTCTAAGGCCAGAGGAAATAACAAGGGCCAAATGCTTCCAATCTCAGTTTTCACAAAGCCAGAAATTTTACTTTTTTTCAGTTTTGCTTTAGCCTCTAACCAGCACAAAGGAGGTGGGACCACAGGGGAGGGAGATAGAAATGAAGATGAAGTTAAGCAAACTTCAGAGGAGCCAGTGGCAGTTAGCATAGAAAACAAAAAGATGGGAGAAGGAGGAAGAGAGGGAGGAAGAGGAGGAAGAAAGGGAGGAGGAGGAGGAGGAGAGGGAGGAGGAGGAGGAGGAGGAGGAGGAGGAGGAGGAGGAGGAGGAGGAGGAGGAGGAGGAGGAGGAGGAAGAGGCTGGAAGGATTCTTAAAGCAACTCAGGTCCTTGGCTAGCTCTGTTGTCTATCCAGACCTCTATAGCCACAAGTTCTGAAACCTCAGATTCAACCCATCACAGATGGAAAGAGCTTAACAATTGCATCTGTGCTAAATAAGTACAAACTTGGGTTTTACCTCTCATCATTCCCTATTTACTACAGTCTGACAACTATTTACATAGCATTTGCTTTGTACTGAGTATTTCAAATACTCTAGAAATAATTGAAAGTATTCAGGAGGATGTGTGCAGCTTATATGTAAATAACTGACATTTTCTATTAAGAAGTGAGCATGCTTAGATTTTTATTTCAGTGGGAAGGTTGTGGAGCCAGATCCTTATGGTCTCTAAGAGGTGAGTATACCTGTTAAAATAGGTGCTATAAATGGACATGTAATACATAAATCAATAAAATTATGTGAAAGTGTACAGAAACACTGATTTCTGTCTCCCAACACACACCTCCAGTTCCTAGCAAAGAATTCCTCCTGTGTTCCCCCTGAGATGTATAGATGTGGAGGTACAAAGAACCTCACTCACAAATTATAGCAGCTCTGCACAACTTTGCTCTACAATATAGTCACAAACTTTAATGGACAAAAGACTAAAAACGTTAAAAACATAATAATAATAATAATGCTCATAGTGACTCTTTTCAAATCCAGCCCACTTTATGCAATAGTAGGCTAGGACTTCATCAGTTCATTTTGTCCTGCCTGACTTAACAAAACAGCACCTACAGGGTTTAAACAACAAAGCAGTAACCCTTTCACAAAGCATATCTTGAAGTCAGTGTTCCCATACTCTAGTTTCCTCTCTAATCTGGTATAATAATCATCTTTACTTCAGATAAAAGAGAAATGGAGGTCATTGTGTTCATTGTAAACAGTTCTTAAGAGCAGAATGCTATTAACCAACAGTTGTTGTTACACGTGGAATAACCTCCCCATTAATAAATGCTTTAGAAGGTGTGTTGCTCCCTCTACAATTCATTCTTTTAGGAAGCTGTGTCGAAAATACAGCACTATCTTTTGAGGGTATCTTATGCCCAGGGTGCTTGATTTACTGAGAGTCAGTCCTAGGACATCAACAGTAATACTTCCAAAAGTTAGATACTGACTGAAACTTCCTTTCACTTCTTTATTTCGTAAGCCTGTTCTGTTTTTGTAGATTGGTAGATATCCATTTACTTGAATGTAGATATCCAAAGTAAATGTAGATATCCATTTACTTGACTATTAGCTAATAGTAGCATCAACAAACTTTCTGAATCTAATTCTAAATGCTAAGCCCTTTTGACAGTTTTCTGTTAACCACTTCCCTACTGTGAGGAAATGGAGCCACCACACTGACATAAACCCCAAACCACAGGACAGAGGGGAGCTGAACAGCTGTAAGAACTTACAGAGATAAGCATGTTAAAATGAATCAAAGTAGGCCTTAATCCAATATGACTGGTGTGTCCTCCTAAGAGAACATTTGGACAAAGAGACAAACATGCTCACAAAGAAGTAACAATAAGACACACAGGGCATGATAGCCATCTACCAGCTCAGGAGAGATGCCTGGAAAAGACCCTTCCCTCACAATCTGAGAGGAGCCAGCCCTGCTACCATCTTGATTTCTGACTTTTAGAATTGTGAGAATAAGTTTCTGTTGTGTAAACCACAGATCTGTAGGACTTCATCATGGACCCACATGGTGACCTGAATGTGATATTGTTTTGGTGAAATCATAGAGTAAAAGTATCATTTCAGGGGCTGGGAATATGGCCTAGTGGCAAGAGTGCTTGCCTTGTATACATGAAGCCCTGGGTTCAATTCCCCAGCACCACATATATACAAAATGGCCAGAAGTGGAGCTGTGGCTCAAGAAGCAGAGTGCGAGCCTTGAGCAAAAAGAAGCCAGGGACAGTGCTCAGGCACTGAGTGCAGGCCCCAGGACTGGCAGAAAAAAAAAAAAAAAGTATCCTTTCAAGTCTTGCTTCTTAAGCATCTTTTTCCATGAGTACTGTTAAAAAGAAAAACTTGTAAGGAATCTGTCTGGACCAGATGTGGCAGTTCACAGCTACAACCCCAAGTACTTGTAAGTGGACTTCAAGAGAATCACAATTTGAGGCCAGCCTAAGCAAAAATTTATGAAGATGCTCAATTCAACCAATAAACCTGATCTAGTGGCACATGTCTGTAAACCAGAGATACAGAAAGCTTAGGTAGGAAGATTGAAGTCCAGCTCAGCCCAGATAAAACTGTGACCCTATCCAAAAAAATAACTAAAGCAAAAAGGAGGGAGGGAGGAAGGGGAGGAGAGGAGAGGAAAGGAGAGAGGAACAGGAGGAGAAAGCATGAAAGCACTTCATAAGTGCTCAAGATGAAAACCTTTTGGTCCAAAAACTCCACTCTGCCCTTAGCATCTGCCCTTGTCCCTTGGCAGGCTATTTAATTCTCTAAACCATCACTGCAGACAGAGAGTAAGAAGGATCCACCCCCCTCCCAGATGGTTTTAACAAATGAATGTACATCAAAACGTAACAATGCTTATTGCATGCCAGCTGGTGTTCTTCATTTGGTAATCACCATCTCAAATTAATTCAAGGTCATGTAGGTCACTCCCACATTTATATAGACTGGCCAAAGAGAAGGGCGGGAGGAACTTGTTTCCTGACTTTTGTTCTTCTCAATCTTCTAAGTGTGACAAAAAGAAGCATGGAATGGTGAAAGGAGAAGCATCAACACCTGTAGGAATTTAAACACACACACACACACACACACACACACACACACACACACACACACACACACACACACACACACACAAACACCTCACCAAACTCCTTGGGTCACCATTTTCTCCACAGTCACTACTGCATGTTGGGCTGTGGGAGCCACAAAAGATAGATCACTGGCCCAGAAGGACTTCCAATATTGCAAGGACATTAGCATCCAGGGTGGCAGAGCTCATGGCCTCTTAAGTCTCTGGCCTAACTCCTTGTCTGGAAGAAATCAGTGCCATGCAATTTCAAAGAAACAACAACAGAGGCCCTAAGAGGTGGGGGATGAGGGCAAAGACTAGAACCATGTTTGTCAGATTCTGCATAGAGCAAGACTTGACTAAGAAGAGATGGCCTTCCTCTGTTCTGAGAAAGATAAAAACATTCTGTTCTGTTGCATAGCAGGAAGATGGACCCAAAAAAAAAATGATCAGAACTGAGAACCAACCCCCTCCTCCCTAAACAGTTACAGAAATAAGACAAGGAGGAAGACATGGTTGCCACCTAATGTTGAGCAACCGCCATGTAACAGTGTTTCATGTTTACTGATAAGTTAACTGTGTCGACTGTGCGCATGGTTATATCATTTAACCTTCATGTAACAACTTAGAAAAATTGTTCTGAAGAAGAGCAGAGCTCAGATGGGTTGTGCAATATATCCTGCATCTTACACAGAGCCAGGGGTCCAAGTTGAGACCCTCAGCCTCCACTCTGGACCATCTCCTAGAGTCAGCCACCAGCAGTGCTGCCAAGGGCCCTTCTTGCTATGTGATTACATAGTTCTAGAATATTCAAGTCACAACCACAAGAAGTTTTACATTCTATCACTGAAGTTTGTTCATTTGGTCTTCTATATAAAAATTTGAATTATGAACACTATCATTACCAATTAATGGGCCCAGTCAACTTGGAAATATTTTTAACAAACAGACTCTCATGCAAAGTCTTTGGTGTATTTGGGTCTGGTGCTGATTGCACCTTTGCTACCATGAACTGGCTGAAAGCATTGCTTTCCTCCCAGGAAATGATACTGCAGTGTTTCAACTCTTCAGCACAGGACAATGAAACACAGCCACAGCCACAGGAAATACTGTGGTCAGCTCTCACTCTCAGCCAAAACCCAAACACTGTAACAACAGTATTCAAGAATAAAACAGAGGAAGATATAATATGGAGGATATTTGTCACCTCCCTTAGGTGACAAAGCCACCAGGTGATGACACACAACAGAAATATTTATAAATGACTGCAGGATCTGAGTTGTGGCTCTGGATTGCAAATGTTTTCATTTCAACCTGAACCAGGAGAAAGTGAACATGTCTCTTTGCGAGATTGTATCAGATCTCTGAGTTTCATCCTCCAATGTTGAAAGCTGAAAGTGGTCAGGTTGACAGGAAACAAAGTAAGATAGCCTACACTTCTGTAAATTACCAAGGAAGCTTGCAAAAGGCAGTGTGAATGCAAAGGAAGTTAACAGGGGAAGAAACTGAGTAAGTGACCCAGAAAGGTATTTCACTGGTTGAGAATTCATGTGAATGTGTGCTATGTGTGTTATGAATATGCCACTCATATGACTTTGGGGCCACCACAATGCCTCAATTTACAGATGAAGGTAAGGGATCTGGTAAAGCTTGTGTGTTGAGCTCAGGGACATAGAGGAACGTATGCACAAGCTTAGGACTCCATCCTAGCTCGTCAGACCATAATGGGTACCTCCATCTCTCCTACCCCTTCCCTGCCCGACATGACAAGCTTCCAAAATGATTTAGCCATGTATTCAAATCTATTCTTGTTCCTTGAATTTAAAGCTACCTTAAAAAGAGATCATTTTCAAGGTTCTTTGCATTGCTACATAGGCCTATGTTTACCTATACAACCTGTGCTATCCATAATTCCTCTTTTCTCTGATCAGAGCAAAAGTACAAGACAGAGTACAGTCATAATATTCAATGTACATATGTGGAAATGAAGCCAGGCTGCTTGAAGGGATGGGTAGTGTTAGGAAAGATGGGAGAATGACCAACATGTCATTGTTCACAATACATCATATTCATAAACTGACATGTTACATTGAAACCCCTTTTTACAACTACTCACAGAAAATAAATAAATTCTTAAAAGGAAGACAGAATTGTGTCATTAACCCAAACCCTTCTGTGGTTTAAAAAAAAAAAGGTTTCCTCCAGCTAAGTTGAAGATAAAAGAAAATTAGAAGTCAAAAGTACTTGAATGTTGTTAGGAGAAAGTTTTGATAGTACTTTCAATGGACCTATAGGAAAACCATCTCACACCTTTTGGGGAACCAGGATCTGTACTCTCATTGAACCTCCAGAGCATGTCAGGCCTTGTGCTGCCACCCAGCTTCTCATGACTGTCATGGGTAAACTGGAAATGTTTGCATTGAAAATTAATTCAAGCTGGGTGCTGGTGGCTTGTTCCTATAACCCTAGCTATTCGGGAGGCTGAGACCTGAGGATCACAGTTTGAAATCAGCTCAGGCAGAAAGGTCTGTGAAACTCTTATCTCCAATAAACTACCTCCTCCCTCCCCTGGCCACCAGCCAAATGAAGCTGGAAGTGGAGCTTTGGCTCACATGGTAGCGTGCTAGCCTTGAGAAAACAAAAAGGTCAGAGACAGTATCCAAGTCCTGAGTTCAAGCCTCAGAATGGCTAAAAACAAAATCAATTCAAGGGAGGAATGAAACTCAGTAGAAAATCACTTGCCTTGCACGTACAACATCCTATACTATAAAACATTCTCAGTACCAAAAAAACAAAAAGAAACATTATTCTTTACAATACAGGTAAAACAAACAAATGTAAATCCATTCAAATACAACCATGCTCCAGTGTCTCACATCTATAATCCTAGCTACTCAGGAGGCTGAGATCTGAGGATCATGGTTTGAAGCCAGCCCAAGCAGGAACATTAATGAGACTCTTATATTCAATTAACCACCGAAAGCACAAGTGGGGGTGTTGCTCAAGTGATACAGTGCCAACCATGAGTGAAAAAACTGAGAGACACTGCCTAGGCCCTAAGTTCAAGGCTCAGTACCAGTGCACACACACACACCTACCAAGACAGGAAATATCCTCTCTATATCTACCTTGGTGAGCATAAATAGCATATTCATGAACATAGCCCATGGAAGCTGTTTCAAATTGGGATGAGGGATAAGCATCCATTTAAAAAAAAAAAAAGCCAGAATTAACTACGAGGCAAGGTGCATTCTCTCCTCCCAGGAGGCTCCTAACAACCCTGAGATATACTCAGTTGTGCCACCATTTTGAAGGCATTACTCTCCAAAAGGTTAAGCCCTTATTTCAAGTGCTTTTGGCTGGTGGCTGTGGTAGGATTTGTAGTCTGTTTGAATCTCAAATCTAACCTCTACTTACCACATGATCCTTCCTAAAAGTAAGTCCTTGCCCTTCCTCCAAGAAGTTGTGGTTTGAGTGTAAGATGCTGTAGCTCTCAGCGGACTGGAAGAGCCACTTCCTGAAGATAGTCCCCTCCTTCCTCCCATCGCCATCCATTATGTCACAAATAAAAATCAAGTGTGATTTCTCACTTTAGCATTTGTGTTCAATTTTTTTGGGTGGTTTTTCAAAAAGATTACAAATCAGGATACAGCGAAATCACCAGCACAAACATATCACAGAGAAGGTAAGGAATCACTCCAAATGCCCCTCAATGGATGAATGGTCAAGAAAATGTGTTTTTTTAACTCTGGAAAGCTATATGGAGGTTCCTCAGAAGGCTAAACATAGAACACCCCTATGACCTAGCAGCCCCACTTTTGGACATCTACCCAAAAGATTACAAGCAAGACCACACTAAAGCCACTAGCACAACTATGTTTATCACAGCACATTTGTCATTGCTAAAATATGGAACCAACCCAGATGCCCCTCCGTAGATGAATGGATCAAGAAAATGTGGTATATATATACAATGGAATTATATGCCTCTATCAGAAAGAATGACACTGCCCCATACGTAAGGAAATGGAAAAACTTGGAAAAAATCATACTAAGTGAAGTGAGCCAGACCCAGAGAAACATAGATTCTATGGTTTCCCTCATAGGGAATAATTAGTACACGGCTAGAATAGTCCTAGCAGAAAATCACAATAGCTCAAGAGCTATGCCCGTATGAACACATAAGATGATGCTAAGCGAAATGAACTTCAAGTTATGGAAACAAGTAGTGTTTCACTGTTGTAGTTATTTTCGACATGCCATGTGAAACCATTTCTTTCTTTCTCTCTCTCTTTCTTTCTTTCATTCATTCTTTCTTTCTTCCTTTTTTTTTTTTTTGTATTCCCTTCTTGTGGTTTTACCCCTGATAACACTGTAACTGGTTTTCGTACCCTGGATATTGTATACACATGTATTGAAACTAGGGAAGGGAAAGGGAATACCAAAATAGAGAGATTAAAGGATAAAAAAGACAAACCAATGCAACAGCAATACTTACAAAACGATATGGTGTAAACCAACTGTACAACTCGTGGAGGAGGGTGGGGAAGGGGAGGGGAGGGAAATGAGGGAGGAGGTAACAAGTTGGATAAGAAATGTACTCACTCCCTTACATATGAAACTGTAACCCTTCTGTACTTCACTTTGACAATAAAAAATATATAGACATATATAGGAAAATGTAGTATATACACACAATGAAATTTTACTTGTCCATTAAAAAGAATGTTGTTCTTTCTGATGTTAATAAAAACAAAATTGGTGACTTGAAATTTAAATCATGACAAGGTTTTGATACACTTGTCTTAAGATAATAATGAAACACTACAAAACATTGATATGAAGTGTCCAGGTTCTCAGATGTTGGTTGTGTGTGTTTATTTTAGTTGTGTGTTTTTATTCTCAGTGAATGTCAGGCATATCGCAGTCCTCAAACATATGGTTATCTTTGTTGTATTGGCATAATCAGTGACTTGTACATTCGTGATAGCATTTGAGCAAGTTTTATCAGCAAGCAATATTTTCAGTTAATGTTTCAAAAATTATTTAAAAAGTTAAACTCGCTGAATGTAAAGTTTGAACCTCAAGTCACTATAGCTTCAGTAATTGCTTATTGTATTAGTTTAGAGGCTAGCACTGCATGTGTTGTGCATATTCTGATTTTTATTTTTTTTTAAGTTGAACTGAAAAAAAAGGAATGGTATTGTACCATTTTTAAAGAATGGAAAGATGGGAAAAAATATGGTAAGTGAAGTAACTCAGGTCCAGAGAAACAAATGGCACATGTTTTCCCATATATGAAGCTAGATTTAGCTTATAAACTCATAAGTAAATACACTGGGTCATATGCAAGTATATACAAACGCATGAACTGAAATACTGTACCTTCAAGGGAGATCTCAAAGAGTATAATTCCTTAGAAATCCAAAACCAAAGTTCAGCAAAATAAAATGCCAGGAAACAGGTTCTCAAAAGAGGTAGGGTGGGGTGGAGGGGAAAGAGATAGATAAAGAAGAAAAGAGGGAGGAAATGCAGGCAAGAACCCAGTGTATATCCTGCCACATTAAGAAGAGTGAAGGACAGCTTGGGGAT
The DNA here is from genome assembly GCF_023159225.1 of Perognathus longimembris pacificus. NCBI lineage: Eukaryota > Metazoa > Chordata > Mammalia > Rodentia > Heteromyidae > Perognathus > Perognathus longimembris. The sequence goes on along the minus strand of NC_063164.1, from coordinate 53,844,921 downwards.
GGAAGGAGGAGTTGTAAGTGTTGAAAGGAATGACATTGACCTAGATATATTGTATTCATAAATTACTTTGTTAATGGGAGACTCATTATAAAATAAACAAACATTTGGCCAGGGTTGCCACATGGTCACAAGGGGGCGCCTGATGCTCATAAAACTCCTGAGATGTCCTCTGTGAGGAACCTGCAGCCCCTGCTTGACCTTAGGGATTGCAGACCATCCTGTCCACTTACAAATGGATGGAAGTGTGCTATGTTTTGAAACAAACTCCTTTCCAATAGGAAAGTTATTTCAGTCAACCTAAATCCAACCTATCTCAAATATAGCCCTGTGAGAACACAATAAGAGAACACTCCCCCACATACACTAATAGAAAACCAAAATCCCCCATCTCAGCTATAACCAGCCTTTCAGGTAATCCAGAATGGCCCTGAAAGCTGTCAGTCGATAGCAAATCTAGTAAAAAGCCAAGTGATCAAGACAGTCCTCGAGAAAATAGAAAAATAGTCAGGCATCCCTGCAAAGTCCTGCCTACCTCCTGACCCACAGCTCACAGTGCCTGGAAGCCTTTGATGGGGAGGCAGCAGGAGGGAACTTCTCCACTTGGAGAATGTATCCTTCCTTGAACTTGAGAAGCCCAGAGAGCAACAGCATCATGGGCCAGGGCAGGACAGGCAGGGTGTTCTCATTTTGTAAAAGCTTTTAGAGGCCCACAGGGCCCCCTCTCCACATGCAGGCCTGTCAATGCTAGGCTCTTGGCAACAGCCTTTGGAATTACTGGGTGCTGGCCACACAGGTTTTATTAATATGCAAATAAGAATGTCCCAGTTCCCCTACTTCATGCTTTGGGGTCTTTTTTTTTTTTTAAATCCCACCACTGACCATGACTAACAAAATATAAAGGAAAAAGAAAGAAATGCAAAAGACCTTCATTTGGTTTCTCCCAGTGACCACTCTGTGCTAGGAGCCCAGGCAGTTTTCAGACCAGAGAGAGCTGGCTGGGCTAAACCAGGAGGAGCCAGAGACCACTAATGCTGAGGGCATTTTCATCTTCTCTCACAAAAGCTTTGTAATAGCTAAATAGCCCCTCCTCAGCTCTGTCAATCAACTTCAGTTGCTCTATTTTCATTGCTATAAAAATGTATAAAAAGCTAAAGTTTGCTACAAAGCCTTCCTCAGTGTATTCCGGCAACCATGGGGAGGCTTAACAGGGTTGTGTCTGTAAACTTGCCAGGCCGCTAATTGTGCAGATCATTTCCTTACAGACTCTCCATCCTGTCACACTGCTCCAAATAATCACTTTGGCTTCCATGCTTCTTCTTTTGTTTGCCTGTCTGCCTGCCCCCCACCCCCCATAGGCCTGCAGGAGGCACCTTTGAGGCAAGCACGGCTCTATAATAAGATGTGACAATGAATCTGAGGAATTCGCTGATGAAACATAATTATGAGAAAGAATTTTGCCTCATTACCCGTTGCTTTTCTGAGATGCAGTCTTGAGTGGAAGGAGTCGCCCAGCCCTGTGCTCTGAGGACCAGACCCAGCACGGGACGAGTATTGGCTAGCCAACCCCATGCCAAACCCATCTTGCCAGTGGAGAAGGTGCAAACTTGGGTAAAATTGGCATCTGCTGTCAAACTAAACCTAAGGCACAGAGCAGAATAGTGAAGGGATTAAATAACAACAAACAAGGCATTGAGTACTCAAAGAGGATGTTAGCCTATTCACAAAGTTCTAATCCATACCTTCTGACCAGCTCTCAGGCCAATTCCTGCTTTTTTGTGTGTGTGTGATGGTACTGAGGGCCAGGTAGATTTTTCACTCAAGGCTGGCATTGTCCCACTCGAGTCACACATCCACTTCTGGATATCTTTACTGGTTAATTGGAGATAAAAGTCTCACCAATTTTTTTGTTTGTTTATTGTCCAGCCTGGCTTCACACTACAACCCTTAGATGTCAGCCTCCTGTATAGCTAGGATTATAGGCGTGAGCCACTAGTGCGCAGCTTCTGTTTTGGAGAACTGACTTTGCCTTGGGTGAAGCACAAAGGGTTAGGCACCTGCAATTTCTGGAGCCTGGTCACTTGCTGGAGTTGAGGATGCTACTACAAAAAATGGTCCATTGGCCTTTGAGGAAAGGAAAGCAGAAAGATCTACCATCTTCTGCTTTCCATCCCTGAAGTAGGTTATAAGACCCAGGAGGACTTTCTGGCCTTCCCCTAAAGCAGATCAGAAGACTTTCATGTGAGAAGATAGACAGAAGCCAAAGACACAGGACCCAGAGAAGAATCTGGATGAACAGGCCCTGCTCCCCACCCCTACCCTACCCCCGCGCATTGTCATTAAGTCGTGTCTGTCCAGTCTCCAGTTATACTTCACAATTGTGCACTTTCCTCAAACCTAAAGAGAAAAAGAATACACATGTTCACCTGCTTCTTTGGTCTGCACTTCTGGAGACTCCCTTGTCACATAAAATTTACATTAAATTGATTTGCATGTTTTCTCTTGTTAACCTGCCTTTTGTTCTAGGGGTGCCAGCCACGAGCCCAGCAATGGGTAAGAAATCTCTAAGGTAACAATACTTTCTAGCACTTTGGGGGGTTTTTTCTTCTCTTAATAAGATGGGGATCGTATTAGGGTCATTTTTTAATTTTCAACCTTATTAGCACTGTATATTATTAATTGTGCAAAAGGGATTCCTTATGATTGCATATGATAAACTTTACACACACACACACACACACACACACACAGAGTTACTCTTACTCTTCTTTTCCCTCTTTTGAAAACAATTTTTATCAGATTTGATTATTCTATCTTCACACATGCATATCAAGTACTCTGCATTCACTACCCCCTCCCTCCCTATTACACTCTCCTTTACTCCCTCCCAGTGCTTTCTCCCCAACATAGTTCTTTTTTGTATATAGATCATTTAAATGTCCAGATTCCTTCAACATACAAAAGAGAACATGCAGTATTGGTGTTTCTCTTAACCAAGATGATGTCCAGTTCTAACCATTTCCCCGTGAATATCATTTCAGTCTTCTTCATAGCCAAATAATACTCTGCTGTGTATATGTACCACATTTTCTTTATTAGCCTATTGGTTTCTAGATAGGCTGAGGAATTGCATGCTTTAGATGGGAAAAGTGACCATAAATGACCTTGCCAAGGACACTGAGTATCAAAGCAACACAGGGCATCAAGCTCTCCTGCTCCCAGCTGGTAGGCCACTGCTCTCTGCGGACTTCATGGAGTACTCTGGGTCTTTGCTCCTTTGCCTCCTCTTACAAGTGTGTTGATTTCCTTGCTGCCTCCACTGGGCAGCAGACACAAAGCTGCCATTTTCTGACATCTCTTTCAAAGTGGGGCAGTGGCCAGATGTAGCTGATGCTTCTCTTTTACAATGTTTTCTTCCCTCCCCATCACATTAGTAGGGACGACTGGGACAGCTGGCATTTTTTAAATGATAATCCAATATCTTATAGTCTATAAAAGGAACTGTGACAGGGTAGGGCCACCCCTCTAAATCACATTTCTTTTTTTCTCATCCCTGGGCAGCAGTTCCCAGAATTCTTATTGCAGACAGAGAAAGGGGAAGCAATTTGGAAGTCCTCTGAGTGAAACTCCGAAATCTGTTTCCTGTAGGTACCAAAGGAGGCAGGGAGCCCTTCAGAGCCAATTGTACCCCTGGCCATTCATACCCATCTGGCCAGCAACTCATATTCCTCATTTCTTATTCTCATTACTGAGATGATAGGAGGAGACCTCTCACCACAATCTGTGGAATAAATTGCTAACTTGCAATGGTTGCCCGTTGTAGAATTCTCTTGATGAGACTAGATCTAAGTTTCCCCAAGTGACACCATCCAAGAAGGTGGCATGTGGTGACTTGTGGGCTCTGGGTGCGTCTGAAAGTGAGGAGCCTGTGGTTGTTAATATTCTGCTTGCTTCTCTGGTTGTTCTCCTGGGTGACCTGGCTAATCCTTGCTGGCCCAACAATGGCCTGGTCATTCTCCTCTGCCTCAATGGTGACAAAGCCATTGTCATAGCTCCCCGAAAGGTGAGAAGAACTTTTGCTCCTCATCATGGCAAATCATTGATGGAGTCCTGCTGTGGTTTGAGTATAGTTTCATCTTCCCAAAGACTCATGTGATCAAGATTTGGTTCCCAGAGTGGCACTGTTGGGAGGTAGTGGGTCCTTTAAGAGGTAGATTGTAGTGGGAATCTTTAAGTCCTGGAGGCAAGTTCTTAGAAGGTCATTATCAGGAGATTTCTAGAATGTTCTACAAGGAGCCTGCCTGGCTCTGCCTAACCTCTTTGCTTCCTGTATTGAGTTGTCCTTTCTGTTCCTACACAGGTTCCCACTATTACCATTGCCAAAGAGCATGCACCATGTCTTTGAGCCTCTACAACTGTGAGCTAAATACACTTGTCTGTATGTGTCTCATGCTTGGTATTTTATTATAGTGACAAAAAGTAGACTCATAGAGGTGGCTAAAAAAATATTTCTTCCCTGAGTGGTCACCTGAGTGTTTTCTAGTTTTGCACCCTTCTTCCCCGAACCCTGTTACATGCCTCTGGGGAGCCTGCTGGGAGGGAACACAGACACCACACCGCAGATCTGAGGATGCCCAGACCCTGTCACTTTGCAAGCCTCCAGGCAAGCTGGGGCAAGGGCGCATGCTCCTTTCCAGCCAAGCTCTTCCCCTGCCAGAATATGTCGTGGAATATTACAGAGAAAAAGTCTCCTTGGCTTCCATTCACTCCCTTCTTCCTAGATGTTCAAGAATTTTCTATCCCGAGGTTTTGACTCTTAGCCCCAGAGGTCACCTTCCCCTTCTAGGGCTCTGCAAGCTTTTCTTATTCTAATAGAACCACCCAGTCTCCCAAAATCTATAGCACCAAAGACAGGCATGATTTGTCTAGATTCTAGGAAAGGCACAGACTGAGTTTTGTTCTTAGACCTGCACCATTAATCACCATTTGGAACTGAGAGGGAATTTCTCCCAGAAACAATGTGCCCACTGGTGGTTGAGGTCCCTAGCAAGAGCCCACTGCATCCTAAACAGAGCTCAACTGTAGAAGTCACTGCAAGAAGTCTGGTTCTGTGATTTGGCAAGAGAAAAATCACACAATGAGACAAAAAGAGAAGGAAGCAAAGAAGAATGTCCTGTTTTCTTGGGTCCTGGCCTAGTCCTGGGAAAGTTCATGAAACAAACCAACCACCTGCGTCTTTGATTCTCTGCCAACTCCCTCACGGACCCCTTCAGCACCTAGTGGCTTCTTCTCAAGCATTCCAGGACCCTGACTCTGAAAGCTCATGGCCCACACACCACACAGGTCTGTCCCACTCTTCAGTGGGCTCCAGGTACCAGTAAGTCTCCTTTGCTTCTGCAGCTGCACAGACAGACCTGCATAAAAGGGTCAAGTGCCTGAGTGACTAGAAAGGATTGAGGCAGGAGCAGGGTGCAGGAGTCCATGGCAGAAACACTTACCTTCTTGCTCTGAGCTCAGGCTGAACTCCTACCCTTGCTAAGTGGTCTGCCTGCCGTCATATAGTCAGCCAATACATGAGCACTGATAACAATGATGTCATTACTTAAGGTTTCAGTACAAATGACATAAATGCTTCAGTCCTCATGGAGCTCAGTTCCAGTGGGAAGCTGATACCGTTGTAGCCTCTTGCTCAGGAAAATGCTTGATTATAAAGACATTAAACAACATGTCCCAAGAACATGGCTGGTAAGTCATGAGAGCAGGTTTCCACAGCAGGCTTTTGGCAGAGCCTGAGCCCTGAGCCTGATCTATGAACCAGCTCCCTGATTTTCCCACCACAGATGAGGTCCAGATCATGGTCTCAAAAGTCCAATTTGTGCTTGCTTTTTTTTTTTCCTACATCCTTCCCCTCTTGTCTGCTGAATCTATGGGTCCTCCAGTAACTCAATTTCCATTTCCCCCAAGTCAAGGTGTGGAGAGAAGTCTGGGAGCCATATGTGGAAAGTAGGGACTGCCTATGTGATGGCAGCCTCCCGAGATCCAAGCAGAGTCTTCCAAAGCCTTCTCACAGCTTCAAGAAGGGCATTCATCAAAGAGGTTAAGTTGGCATATAGGCAATCCTACCTTCAAATCATTTACAACAACAGATTTCTTAAATGGCTCTTACCTGGAATCTCAATGGTGAGTATATTTTACACATGTAAAATTAGGAATACATTTCCCCGCACAAACTACTATGAGACAGGCAACATTCTCTAGCCAATGAACTAAAGAAGCAACTAATGATACCTTGATGGTGGCTGGGTTCCTGAAAATTCTGGAAAACAGTCACAGTAGCTCAGGGCCAGCATAGTCTCCAAGAGCCTCGACCTTTCTGGAACAAACATGGGTTTCATTCTCAGGCTCATTGCCCTGCAAAGGCAAATAGAAACAACTAGGCCATGCTTCTTTAGCTAATGTGAGACATCAGAATGCCCTTTTTGTCTTCAAGACCAGAATATCTCTCTTTCCACACTATAAAACTCTAGGTGCCATCTAGCTCCATTTTAAATTCTGTCTCTCATTAAACTGTTAGCCATCTCCTTCCTCATAGTTCTGATGACCAAAGGGATTAGGACGGAGAAAGAGGCCTGCTACCTTCCATCCCTCCTTCCCACAGAGATTCCTCACCCCAAAGCTCAAGCTCTGTTCCTCCCTGCCTTCTTTTCTTCAAGGCAGCACAGAAAGGACCAACTTCCCACCCTGAAAGGTGCCTCAGACTCATCTGAAAAATTAAACTAACAGAGAAAGGGGAACGAATAAAAGTGAAGGTATGCTGTGACTAGGAGAGACAGAGAGAGACACAGAGAAAGAGTACACGTGTGTGGATTTGGAAATCTAGGTGCTGAATTTTAGGATAGCTGCTCCAAATATGGCAGATCTGGCAAATGGAAGCCAGGTCATTTTTATTGGTAGGTTAAGCCATCTTTTGCTAAATGAAACATCATTCTTGCTAGGCAACAGTTCTCTGTTCTCTGCCAAATGCTCAGATTTGGTGGCAGCATCAGATGGAAGCTGAAGTCACTCTTATGTCCCTCCTGAAGTCTCAGAGCTATGCCTCATAGTGGACTTGAGCAGGCATTTCTTCACCATGGTTATGGGAGTGGCCAGTGGCCAATGTCTGGAAACCTAGAAATCCAGACTTGTTCTCTGCATCCATTTGGGACAGCTCAGAAGTCCCATTCCAAGCTCCCAAGCATCCAGTAAGATTTGCTGAGACCTCCATGCAATTGGTTCACAACCTAGCTTTTCCTTCTACCCTTCCTTTTCCTCTTTCCCCCCCACCTTTACAGCATCCAGAAACTCCTGAAGTCCTACGGAGTTCATCTAGCTTCACAAAAGGATGAATCCAAGCATCATTCACAGTGTGTAATGATAAAGCGTGCATTAACTGAATAGAAAGAGCAGAGTTACCAATGAGTTGTCTCTTCTGCATCAAAGTGTTTCTCCCCCATGAATACTGGAATGCTCCATTTGCTCGATCAGCTGGCCTTAGGGGTTGCCCTGCTCAGGGGGAGATGGATGCTAACAGTAGGATGTGGGCACTGCCTATTCCTTAGGACCTGATTTAGTAGGGGAAGGATGCTATCACCCAATCATAATCAGAGTAGCATTCCATTCATTAAGTCCTGTGAACTAGACAAGACATGTGCATCAACGGGATCATTCATCTGTCTCTGGACACTAAGAGGACTTCTTTTCCGCCTTCTTTTTTTTCCAATTTATTGACTTGGCTAGCATGTATTTGGCTTCTAGTGTGCACCAAGCTCAGTATCAAGGGCTAGTTGTGGGTGCTAGCCATCTTCCCAAGATGCTCACTCAGGGGAGGAGAAAGAAGAGAAAGGTAGTCAAGTCCCTCTTGTGTGTAAGAAACTCAGTGTGGGTTTAGAATCCTATGAAAGTCCCCTGGAGCCATTGATTGATAAGAACATTTGCATGAGTCCCCTGAAATACACACACACACACACACACACACACACCTTTCAGCCCTGATATGGCCAGGCCAGGCCTTCAGATACTTAAAATTGAGTAATAGTACTAATATTCTAAAGTGCACCTCTATGACAGTTCAGCCAGAAAGAAACAGTATTTGCAGATAAAAATAAAAATGTTATCATGGAGTCAAGTTTCTTTGAAGTTAGTATAACAAGCTTAGAATTTACTTTAACAGTGAGTTTGAAATTAACTGAATTCCAAATGAAGACTGGAGGGGAGATAAATTATTGAGCTCTTGGACTTGAAAGCTTGAGGAGAACTTGAAACTCAACTTGTCCAACTCCTTCACTTTCCCTCTAAAGCTGTTGACCTCTGGGGAGGGGACGCTGACCTCTGGCCAGTTAGTCAGAGGTCAGCAGCTCTGGAGAAATCCTACTTGCTTCTGTGACTGGAGTCTGTATGTGCTGTTTCAAACAAGGCTCGAGGCAAAGGCCAAGGCAGGATAAATACACTCTCCAGCCCAAAGCCTACATCCTATCTCCACAGTTTACATGTCCATGCTTTTGTTTTGTAAATCAAGTCTCATTGCCTTTCTCAGAATGAATCTGGTTCCTTTACATTTTGGGGGGAAACGATGGCAAAGTACAGTAGCAGGAAGAGCTGGAGGGTGCTTATTTTCCCAAACATTTCCTTCTCAATGCTTTATTCTTACAAGTCACCCTCCTCTGCACCCCCCTACACCCTCCATCACCCCAAAAAAGAAACATCTAAAAGCAATACACAGGGGGAAGGCGCGGCTGGCATCATGTCCCGCTGAGAAGGTGGCAAGAAGAAGCCCCTGAAGCAGCCCAAGAAGCAGCCCAAGAAGCAGGCCAAAGAGATGGACAAGGAAGACAAGGCCTTCAAGCAGAAACAGAAAGAGGAGCAGAAGAAACTCCAGTAACTGAAAGCGAAGGCCGCTGACCACAGGTAGAATTAAGAAATCTGGCAAAAGTAAGTTGTTCCTTGTTCCTGAGATGATGGTGATCCTTGATTCCATTCCCACTAAACATCTGGATTTCCTTTCGTAACATCTCTGCCACCTAGAAGTAGAATGAAGTTTTGTTTAGGACTCTGAACATTAAGAACAACTTTTTAAAACAAAAAAAACAATCCTACAGTGGCTCAGTCTATAATTTGTCAGCCATTCCTACCTCAGCTATAAATTGAAAGTCAACCCAGCCTAGGTTTCTGGCAGAATCTGCTCTTTGTTCTACTGTTGCGTTCTGTATCATCTTGAAATTAAACCAACTCATTAAAAAAAAATGCAATACACATGCAGCTGTCTTGCTGGGAACACACTCTTCCTTGCTGTTCCTGTGTGAAGTCTCATCACTGTCAGGGCAAATGCAGGGAGTTCTAATCCTTCTTGCGGGAGATGCTGCTAAAAATTCTTCCAGGGCCATTGCTACCATAATCAAGCTCAGGGAAATCAACAAATAAGAACTTCACTAACTCTAGTCCCTTGTGGTTGGGGCTAGAAACCCAGGAAAGGAGAATATCCACACAGCATCATTAGGGGAATATTAATGCAAGGGCCTTAACCACTGAACTGGAACAAGAAATGCTGATATAAGACAAGAGCCTTAGAAGCCTTCAGGGGAGGTGATTTCAGTCATGTGTGGTTCAGCTCTCTAGACTATGGCCTGAATTTGCATTTCCTTCTTTCTCAGCCTGGGTTTCCCCACCTATGGGGTGTTTGTTACCTTTCCAATCACCTGGAAGGCACTACCTTATTTAATCTGGGGAGGTTTTGCCAGTTAGGAGGCTTGAACTTGTGGCTTCACATTTTATATTAGCTCTCTTGCTCATGGCTGACACTCTGCCATGTCAACTACACCTCTAGTCAGTCCAGCTTTTAGCTGGTTAATTGGAGGTGAAATCTCATAGATTTTTCTGCCCAGGCTGGCTTTGAACCACATTCCTCTAGGATTCAACCTCCTAAATAGCTAGACTTTATCCATGAGGCACAGGTGACTGGATAACACTAAACTTTTTATTGTGTTGATTTCTATTCCTTCACAGACAGGAGACAGGTATACTCTCAAAAGCCCTGCCAATAATTCCATCATCTTCTCCATTTACAAGTACATGAAAGAGCCAGTTAGAGTGGTACATAGCTGTAATCCTGGCACTTGGGAGACAGAGACAGGAGGATCACAAATTCAACTTGGACTACACAGAGAGACCCGATCTCAAAAAATTAAATTAAAACAAATAACAATGAAGGAGAAGGAGAAAGAAGGGAAGGGAGGATAAAAAACAAAAACACTAGCTTCTCTACTTAAAATAGTAGTTCTCAACCCTGGCTATGCATTAAAATCACTTGAAGAAGTTTTTTAAATTATTATTGTCACTAAGTAGTTGTACAAAGGAATTTCAATTCAATAAATCAGTATGAAAACGGTTTAAAATGGCTCAGATGTCTCTTCTGCTTTCTCTCTGAATCATCAGTCATAATAATCATGGCCACTACTGATCAAAAGCACACTTTGCACCTGGCTTTGGGCCACACTCCTTACATACATTTTCACACTAACCTCCCATAGCCCATGGAGATTAGCATCAGAAGGATGGACTTGCCCCTATGCTGAAAGTAATGCTGGGAATTGGTCCTCCTGACAAATGACTGAGTAATTAGCACATAGGGACACTGGCTGTCATTGCAGTGAATGAATGCTATTGTTGAAAGCAGTTGTTGCCTCTGAGTCTACTTTCCTACTACTTCCTAGAGTCCTATTTTCTTCCCCATTAATTTACTCCCACATATTCCTGATACCAGCAAAATGAATACAGAGATTTGTGGATTTTTCTAACAACTTGCTATGGATTTATGGCATGGAATTCACGAAGCAGAAAGCAATCAAGCTTTTTGCCCAGTAATGTTTGTAATGGCGACATAAGAAATACACAGATGTCTGATAAAATACACATTTATTAGAAAATTTTCAGCAGCATCATTTCCAGTTGCTTTTCTAATCAAAGTACATTTCAAAGTAATTACAATCAACACTCAAAATACAAATATTTTGAGAGCTCAGGAATAAAATAATCAGTAGTACGTTTCATCCATCCATCCATCCACCCATTCATTCACTGTTTAACAATTGTGCAAGATGAGCACAGAGCGGCAGGAATGCTACTGGCTGTGGAAATAGTATATTCCTGTCATGGTTCTTGTTCTTCAGACAATACCAGCTACAATGAGAAACTCTGGGTTATACAGAACATCCTGACCCAAATGGACAGATTTAGGCAAAGGACCTGAAAAATAAAGGCTCAATAAGAATGGTTTCCCTTTCTATTCATGTTCAACTTAAGAAATAAATAGTCAATAGAATGATATCTTCACACACAGAAACAAAACTCTAGCTGAGGCTTCGCAGTTTAGGAAGTTGTGCTGCATCTTGCTTTATGAAGATGTGGATTTGGTTTTAATCAATCAGCTACTGAGCTCCAATCACCAGAAATGCTAGGCAAGGGCCTAAGTTGCTCTAAGGAAAAGAGCTCATTCAATTGAATACCAACTCAGCATAGGTGACATGTTGTTTGATCACATAGGATTTCCTTCAGACATTGCAAATAACAATGGTGATTTGGCAGCTAGTCAGAGAACACATGTGAAGCTGTAACTAGACAACAGAAACGTACAGACGGGTGAGATGGATCCATGATCCCTAACTTCCATATTGTCTGAAGCATCCCTAGGCAAATCCAGATGTCTGTACAGACTATGGCCTCTAGCCATGCACCTACTAATCCAGTGACATGTAATTTTGAGCAGTAGCTAAATGCTGGTGCACTTATTAATGGACTCAAGAATGGACTCCTTTCCTGAACAGCTTCAAAGGAAACACAAATAATATCTTTTCTTTAGACATGACCAAAGGCCTAAGTCCATTCTAATGATCACCAAACAATTCAACAGATCATTTCATTAGCAAATTCAGTGATGTGATAATCTTCCCAAAATTTACAAATATACAATATATTTATAGCATTACCTTCAGACAACTTCAGTGCAAAGATATACATATAGTACATCGTGATAATTATTTGTAAAAATATGAAACGGCATGAGTAAAAAAAACACACACACACATAAGACATATCTGACTCCAGGCAACCCAAGAAAAATATATTTTTGTACATTTTTTAATAAAGTACTGAATGTTAACTCTTTTCATTTGTTTGTAAAAAATATACGTGCAAAAGTGTGTTTCTAATTATTCCCTAAGTAACCGACATGGCTAGGCCTCCGAATCTTCTTTAACAAGATTTGCAGTGTCTTTGAAAGTGTCTTCTGTTGCCGTGTAGCCTACAGTGGGGTCTCCTTTAGAAGATATTTTCTCAGGGGCAGAGGGGGACGGAGGTGGGGCCACAGCCACGCCTTCCTTTGGCTCATTGTCCATCTGTAATCACAATGAAAAGGAAATCAATTCCTTAGTGTCCACTAATAACACCAGTCACAGTTTTGTGCTTAGATGAATCTTAGCTAGATAGCTAAGAACAACGGTTAAAAATTACCTCTGCATAGATAGGATTTTCAAAGTTGCTGCTTTGTTTGAGTTTTCGTTTGAAGATATTCCATTTTGAGGCCTAGATTTTAAAAAAGGAAGGAAATAAAAATTGAATAATGGGGTTTTTTATAGGTTTCTCTTCCTTTGGTTCAGATTGTAAACTATCTTCTCACAAAAGCAGTCATTTGGAGCAAGGCTCCTGTGGTAGATTTTCAATTCTTCCTAGAGTCCCTGAACATTAACTGTTTTTTGTTGTTGTTTTTTTTTTTTGGCCAGTCCTAGGCCATGAACTCAGGGCCTAAGCACTGTCCCTGGCTTCTTTTTTGCTCAAGGCTAGCACTCTGCCACTTGAGCCACAGCACCCCTTCTGGCCATTTTCTGTATATGTGGTGCTGAGGAATCGAACCCAGGGCCTCATGTATACAAGGCAAGCACTCTTGCCACTAGGCCATATCCCCGGCCCCCATTAACTGTTTTTATCTAATCTGTACCAGCAACTATCTAGAAGCTTTGCCACACAGATTATTACTGGTACTTTGGTACAGGAAGGACAAATGAAGCTGAGATATACACAAGTTTCCTGGAGGGAAAAATGTTTCTAGAGCTTCCTGGAAACCAGAGGGAAAAGACAAATCGTAACATTCCTTTGGTCAATTCAAGAGTAGTCATTCAATTAGATACCAGTGACTCACATCTATAATCCTAGCTATTCAGAAGTCTGAGATCTGAGGATCAAGACTCAGAATATAAAAGCCCTTCAGGCTTCATCTCCAATTAACAAGCAAAAATGCTGAACTGGAAGCATGACTCAAATGATGTAGCCATGAGCTGAAAAGTTGAGCAAGAATACAAATCCCATGCCAGGTGCCAGTGGCTCACCCCTGTAATCCTAGCTGCTCAAGAAGCTAAGATTTGAGGAACATGATTCCAAGCTAGCTTTGGCAGAAAAGTATGTAAGACTCTTACCTCCAATTAACCAGCAATAACAGCAAAACAACTAGAAGTGGAGCTATGGCTCAAATAGTAGAGGGCTAGCCTTGAACAGAAAACTTTAGGAACAATGCCCAGGCCCTGAGTCCAAGCCCCAGGATAAGCACAAAGAAGAAAGAAGGAGGAGGAGGAGGAGGAGGAGGAGGAGGAGGAGGAGGAGGAGGAGGAGGAGGAGGAGGGGGGGGGGGAGGAGGGGGAAGGAGGAGGAGGAGGGGGGAGGAGGAGGAGGAGGAGGAGGAGGAGGAGGATAAGAAGACGACGACAAGGCTCTAAGTTCAAGCACCAAAGGGGAAAAGGCAGCAGAATAGCCATTCTCCCTTCCTTTTCTCCTGGAACCATCACAATAACAACAATAACTTATTGAGTGCTTACTGTGCATCAGGAACTATTCCTACAGTTTTACAAGTTTCTCATTTAATCTCAGCCACCCCTTGAGGCAGGTCCCTTTATGATCCTTTTAAGACAAGAGTCATAAAGATTAAGTAGTCCAGTTCTGGTCTTGAGAATCAGCCACAGATATTCAAGGGGCTCAGAGGATTATTATCTGGAGAGCCCAAAGAGAAACTCCGCAGATGATGGTGGGTGATTGCACTCTTAGTGGAAAGGTGGCTCTCCTGCTAGCCACAGCTCTGACTACAAGACTCAAAACCTGGCAGGAGACAAGGGACAGCCTACTCCTACCACATTTTCTGGAGTGTTTTACTCTCAGAAAGTTAGGACCATCACAGAAGGTGAAGAGCACCCAATTACTGGAGAAGTAGATGGTACCATTCACAAACCCACGTTAAAGGAGCCCCTATACTGTACAGGGCACCACTCAGGAAGTCAGATTCCAGCCTCTAAAAATTACCCTCAGTGAGAAGAAATACTAGTGCAAGATTTTAGAGAGGACCAGGAATTACACACTGCCCTAATTCACAGAGCAGTTTCTAAGGTACAAGGAACTGTGCACCCAATATTCCATGGGGATGGGAGTGCTCTGAAGTAAAACAGTCTATCAGGATCAGACAGCTAGCTCTGGAACAACTGTGTGTGAGTGTGTGTGCATTCAAACTAGGTATATACTACCCATTAATACTCTTACAGCAAATGTATTTACTGAAATTCTCTCTACATGTCAGTCTATCAAATAATGTTTTTCTTCTTTTAATCTCTAGTATTAAACACTATGCACAGCACACAGAGAGCAATAATGTTAGTTGGATGAGTGGTCTAACAATTACAGGAACGATAAAGGCAGATGAATAGATGAGATGGATGTAAATTAGTGCCATCTGGTGGTATCCATCAGTAACAACAATAGAGCTGAGAACAACATAGATTATTTCAGGGTTCAGCCACTGTTACCTGAGTTCCATCAGCACTGGGGGAAGTTGGCACTGGCTCTGGCTCTATCTCAGAAGGATCTATAGTACTTCCATAATTCTTGTTTTCCACATTTTCAGATGTAGTCACCTGTGAGCAAATCAATGGTGCTTAATCACTTTTGAAATAATTCAGTAATAAGCAAATTTGCAATAAATTCCTTCTGATTTGATTCTGTTTACACCTTGTTCTCTCACAGACATGACTGGACAAGAAAACCTGACAACCCAGACCCCCAAATCAAAAACACCAACCACTAAGTCACCGCATCCATTAATCCTAGAAGGCAAATACCTTCCACACTTTAGTGACAATTCCTATAATTTCTGTGACTCTTTGCTCCCATTGTTGACCACATTTTTGGATAAAAGATACTCTTATTTTATACTGGCAGCCAAGTACTAGAAGGATAGCGTGGATAGGTGCAAATTCACTCATGAGAGAGAATCCTCATGAGAAGACTGAGAATCCTATATTTAAATGTACAGGATAAAGTTAATGATCTCAGAGGACCACTTAAAAGAATCTGAATTTTTTAAAGAACAAGCATAATAGAATATGCCTCTACACATTTGTATAATACTCATTTGATTCCAGGTTTCCTCTTTAAACCCAAATTATTTTGAATATTTAAATCATAGAACAGATAATTTTCTCCTTTTCTAACACGTTTACACTAGCCATTTTGTTTCCTCTCAAACTTTCCTATGTGTTTGTATACATGGCCTCATTTATTTTAACTGAACAGGCCAGATGAACTATCACATCGATTTTATCAAGTATTAAAGTCTTGCTATCTCCTATGAAAGAGTCGGACAAAACGATTTCAAGAGTCAAATATGTCTGTACTTAGGAAAACTATTTCTATTTTAGTAAAACATGCCACATGTTGAATCTGAAAGGAGTGTGGCTGTGAGCCCCGAAAGTTCTTCATTGTCAATGATGTCATAGTTGCAGGGGCAAAGGAGGTACAGGTGGACACAGGTTGTTCTGGATATTGGTTCAGACATAATGAAAAGGTCTTTTCACCCATATTGATCTCTTCTCCAAGCTGATCTTAAGGATATTGAATAGTAAGGGCTGAATGAAAGGAAATGTGTGTATACACACACACACACACACACACACACACACACACACACACATACATACACACATACAGGGCTTGTGTCCTGGGGCAGCCCTGTACTGCAGAGAGGGAGGCCGAGGCATGGGCTACATGTCCTTTGTGGGGGAAGAGTGGGTCTGGAGATGCCTCCCACAATGCTACCCGCTCATAGAGTGAGACCAGCAGCAGCAGCACGCCTCAGAGGAAGGGTGCATGGTGCCTCACCTGGGCTGGCAGCTCCACTTTGACAGCAATGTCTTTGCTTGCATACATGGGGTTCTCAAATATCACTGGCTGCTTTCCCATCTCCATGACGAAATGTTCACTCTGGCAGGGGAAGAGAAGAGAGGTCAGGCCATGTGGACAGGGGGGTGCTTTGCCCAAATCACTAAAAACCAAGAGGGCTTAAGAGACTGGGGGAGGGGACAATGCAGTGGTAGCAGGAGAGACCCAGGGACTCCAAATGACAAATCATTATTTCATGTAACACAAAGGTGCTAAGTTATGAGGTCTAGGAAAAGAATATTTCCTATAACTCAATTCTCTATGACCCTTTATGTAAAACAATGCACTTTGTGATGGGGTTGGAACAGTAGAGAAGACAGTGGGAAGCACAAGGAAAATAAAACGGAGGAATAAGGAGAGGGGAAAACAAGAAAGAAACAAATAATGTTGTGTTCTCAAGGCATGGAAAAAACTGAAAACTTCAGAGGAAAAACAAAATACTGGAAGTTGGTTCCTAATACAGATTGTGAACACTCCCCTCTGTACTAGAGCCTTATGAAGTAGCTCATCTGGCCCTCCCAGGAACTGTGCTTATACCCATGCTACAGATAGGGGCAATGAGGTCAGAAAGCAAACTCTATGCCTTTTATAACATCAAAGGTGTCAAAGTCATGGTTTCAATCAACCCTAAATACACTATTTCCCAACGCTACACAATGGAAAAACATATGACACATTGTGGAGTAGAGAATTACACACATATATGGATATAAAAAGTCATCAAGTAAGAATAAATCATGTTCTCGCTCCACCTTTAAACTGTTCATAAAGCCCATTAAGATTCCAATTAAGCTTAAGACTCTTTATGGTTCCAATAAAACAGAGTGGCTTAGAGTAGGGATAAATTTCAATTTTATTACTGTTACCGATATGTGTAGATGCATCTAACTTGGTCTAAATAGTGTCGAGTTTATTCTTTATTTCAATCTTCTCAAGGCTACTTATAAATCTTTATAAGAAGTGTTTCTTTGCTAAAATAAATGACAACCCTCAAATCATCACTGGGAAACCCAGACTCACCATGGCCATTGATCTGTCGATATCAGACTCAGGACCAAAACCAGATACTCCAATATCCATATTCACATCGGCCCCTGATCTGAAGGTCACCCCACTTCCATTTTCAGAGGGTTTGACAAGACTGCTTAAGCTGGAAGTAACCAGAACAAACTTATGTTATTTAAAGAAATGTTACAATTGCTCCTTTCCCTCCACAGTGCTAAATCTTAGAGGAAAGGTTCAACTCCCACTTGGATGTGCACGTGAACCTCGGTGGTTACATGCCCTAGTCTACCTGAACACATTCAAGGACATTCCCAAATGCCTGAGACACCCAGGAGCGACATGGCTGGAACAAACCCAGTGGGTTATCCAGAGGCCTGGCTCTGCTTCAGGCCAATTGGATGACCGCTAGGAGCACAGCCACCTGGGCTACAAAACATGATCTGTCACTCAAGCTTGAAGATGTGGTGGCATGTGGTGACTGCTTTAAACCCTCATGACTTTTCGTTTCTGCAGAAAAAGTGGGCTGAGCATTGTATTTTTTTTAACACTTAATTCATTCACTGGGTCATATTGACCCCCAGGCTTCACAAATCAATGTTCCCCAGAATGCAACTGACCTTGGCAGCTTAGGCAGAGCAGGCAAAAGGGAGCCGGTTTTCTTATAGTGGAAAAATCCTACAAGTGCCAGAGCTCCAATGATGATAATCAGGAGGAATGTCAACAGCACAGCCATTGCTGCAGTCACAGAAGGAAAACACAAAGAACCATTAACACAAGGAAAAGAAATTCTAGCTCTCAGCTGTAGAAGCTGAAGCTGAGGCCTAGAATCATTCAAAGATTGAGTGAAAAGAATGTCTCACAAGGACCTGGAGGCTCTTGCCTTTAATCCTAGCCAGGCAGGAGGCTAAGATCTGAGGATCAAAGCTTGAAGCCAGCTCAAGCAGATAAGTCCATGAGATTCTTATTTCCAACTAACCAGCAAAAAAGCCAGAAGTAGAGCTGTGGCCCAAGTAGTAGAGTGCTAGCTTGAAAAAAAAAGCCAAGCAAGAACACAAGGCCCTACATTCCAGTCCCAATACCAGCACAAACAAACAACAACAAAATAATGTATGACAGTTTTCAATTTAGAGGTTACAACTATTACATCCAGGTTGCTAGTCTTCATAGATAAGCTATCTATCTACCAATCTTTGGTAATACAAAGGTATGAATGCTGAACCTCAACCTTGTTAGGCAGATGCATTGCTACCTGGGCCATGCCCCAGTCCTATTTCCTTTCCTTATAGTTGTGTTCACAGATGTAAAATATATGGTGATGCATGTTCCAAATACAGGATTGGTTTTTTTTTTACTGCTCTCTTTGAATTTGCAACTCTCCTACATTATCCCACACCCACCAAGTTCACATAATGGTAATTTCTTGCATCTCCCTTTTAGTTTTGTTTAGTCTATATAGTCTTGTCTGTTTTATCCATTTTCTCAAAAAAGAAGGGCTGGGAATATGGCCTAGAGGCAAGAGTGCTTGCCTCCTACACATGAAGCACCACATGTATTGAAAACGGCCAGAAGGGGCGCTGTGGCTCAGGTGGCAGAGTGCTAGCATTGAGCGGGAAGAAGCCAGGGAAGGTGCTCAGGCCCTGAGTCCAAGGCCCAGGACTGGCCAAAAAAAAAAGCCTTTGATTAAATTCATTATCTTTGTTTATTTCCCTTACAGGTTGCTCATATTCTTAACACTCACTTGTCCCTGGGGGGAGGCCTTTGGAAAGCCCAATATCACAATATGCGCCCGTGTAGCCACTGGAACACCTGGAAGGAAGAAGAAAACCTTCATTGTCCCTGTCGCCCTAGTTTTACTGCAACTGTATAAGCACATTCATCAACAGCATTCTGATTGGATAAATGACATGTCTGCCAAGCACGGTAGGTAGCCCACACAAGGTAAGTTCTGTTCATCCTGCTGAAAGAGCAGTGGTCTGATTCAAGAAATTCACTTCCAAAGGAGTAACTGGGAAATGTACATGGCCAGTCACACCCAATACATGATGGAACTCCTCCCCAGAGAGTGAGGATGGCCTCCAAGGTGATATTTTCCTGTGACATGTTCTCATGAAGCTTGTTCTGAATACAGAAGCCTGGGAATGAGCATAGGCATTTTCACCCACTTCCCAGGCTGTTCTAGTAGGAGAAGCACCTCCTTAGTCTCCATGGACTCCCCTAAAGGAAGACCCAGTGCTTAAAATGTGAAAATAAGTGAATTGGCAAGGTTCCTGTGCTTTTTCTCCAGCTACCATTACCATCTCAATTTCCCCAGTAGAGCAAGGTCAACCCCTGGATGTTCAGCATTCAGACTTACTTGCATTTGGGGAGGTCATTCTCATCAAAGTAGCAACTTCCTCCATTCATACATCTGCATGGCGCAGGCATGGTGACAGGAAGTTCAATGGCTGTAGAAGGAAAAGTCATACTTGTTACTCAGCCATGCTCAGCAGAGCTCCCACCCCATCCAGACCTGCCCAAGACTGGGGTCTGGAGGGGTGGCCCAGCTAGTATATCTCTCTGCTCTCTAAGTCAAGTGAATCTTGGGGTGGGGGTGAGGATTTTTGTGGAAAGAAAAAGGCAATTTATAGCATTTCATCACCCCCCACCCCAAGAGTGAAAAGATGCTAAGTTCTATACTAATCACCAAAAGCAGTTTGTGGTAAGAAAATCTCTTAAGAAATTTACATCTCATTGAAATTCTTCAAAGTCCCCTCTAAGAGCCATTAAAAACATGAGTTTCAAAAGTGCAATGCACTGACGTTGGTTACTCACACCTGTAATCTCAGCTGCTCAGGAAGCTGAGATCCAAGGATCTTAGTTAAAAGCCAGCCCAGGCAGGAAAATCCAGGAGACCCTCATCTCCAAGTAACTACCAAAAATCCAGAAGTGGAGTTGTAGTTCAAAGTGATAGGGCACTACCCGTGAGCACAAAAGCTCAGGGACAGTGCCCAGGCCATGAGTTCAAGCCCTAAGACTGGCACAAAAACAAACAAACAAGAGGCTCCAAAGCCTCATAAGGAGACAGCCAACAGGTGGACACAGATACAGATACACAGGTACCTGATACACAGGTAACCAGAGGCCACCTCATTTTTAAAAAATTCATTCTCTGGGTCACTGCTCCCCTCTCAGCCCCACGCTCCCCATGCTCCCTGGATGTGCCTGATGGCTCCTGTATGCTTCAAAGTCTTCAAAGATGCTTGAAGACTTTAGGAGTGGCTTTGGGCTCTCCACCCCACCCCTAGGCTTACTCCTTCCATTTGGGCTCTCATTATCAGAGAAGCCATTCCTGAACATTCCCCCTAAAACAGTGAGGCCATCGTGCCACCCTCTTCCTTTTCTGTCTTCTTGGCACCTTCGCCTCCTGACCTGTTATACATTTACAGTTTCTCTATTTGTTATTTTATTAACAACTAAGCTCAATGACACCAAGGAACTTGGTTTTAATCCACATAAGAAGCACTTAATTATTACTGACTGAACTGATTAAGTACCAATACATGAATGACTGTCATCATTAATGTACTTACTTTGATTAAAGTCATTTTAAATAGAATCCTAATACAATCTGTTTGATTAAAAAATTTCTTCCAAGTGCTGGTGGCTCATGTTGTGATCCTAGCTACTCAGGAGGCTGAGATCTGAGGATCATGGTTGGAAGAAAACCCAGGCAGGAAAGCCCATAAGACTCTTATCTCTAATTAACCACCAGAAAACCAAAAGTGGTGCTCAAAGTGATAGAGCACTAGCCTTGAACAAAAAAAAGCTCAGGGACAGTGCCCAGGCCCTGAGTTCAAGCCCCACAGCCAACAAAAAAAAATTCCATAAGTAGTAAAATGTGAGTGACAGCTTACCCAATAGCTCTTCTACAATAAACATCATAATAATCCATCCTAATCACAGAGCAGATCTCTTAAGACTATTTTGTTCAAAATTCTGCTTTTACTATTGGATTCATGCCAATAGTTCCCTATCTGTGTTGATATAACCATATGGGTAAGGGAAAAAAGGAGAAAGGAAGCAATTTTTCCCCCCCTTTTTTTGATCTGGTTAGGATGAAGGTTCAAAGGGTAGCTCCTTGTTTTGCTGTTTTTGCCCCCTGGTGGTAGAAAGTGGTAATAGCTCTTTAGTTTTCCTCCAACTATAAAGGCCCCCTCCCCCATGTTAATCATAAAAGAAGCTGCAGGATGGCTTTTTAACGTGCTTGTTTAGCTAGCACAGTAGTTGAGAACATTTGTTAGTACTCATGATCTGTTAGGTGCTTAATTCAAAAGAGTCACTGAGAAAAGGTCTTTCCAAAAAGAAATCCTCCACAGCAATTGGGATGGGAATTAAACCACTGCTTCCTAATTCTGGTCTTTGTTTCCCAACAGCATAAGGTATCTCCCCAAATATGGCCCTTTTTCAGTTGTTACAATTATGAGATGAGTATGTGAGACACACAATGAACAGAATATTCACTGTGTAAGCTCCTCCCTCTTTAGGAGTATGGTTCTCAGCCTGGCTTCTCACCCAGGAGGACCTCAGAAAGGCTGAGTGAATTCGGAGACAACAGAATGCAGTGTGGGATAAAGAAATGAGGAAGAAGCCTTGTAGAAAACACTCTTCAAGATGTCTGTACAAAACAATACAACTGTAGGTTTGGGAGTACTGCACACAAATCTTTGCAGATCTTAACAAACAATTCTCAGAAATCATGATTCCCTTGCCCTCCGAACACCTCCACCCTCTTGTACAAATGACCCAGCACCCGGGGCTCTTCAGGCTCCTGAAAGCCCCATGGCTGCTCAGATGGCCTCTTACCTGCATCACACTCAACAGTGCTTCCCTGGAGGAAGCTGGAGCCTTGAGGACAGGCACAGCTGTATCCTCCAGGTCTCAATAGGCAGAGGTGGCTGCAGACCTCTTTGCAAGGGTTGGACACTGGAAGAAAGACCAGAACAGCAGTTAGGTCCTAGAAGGAGATTGAATAGTCAACCAAGGGTAAGCCCATCAAGTGAGTGTGATTGTGGTAGGTGATGGCGGAGCCCAAGCAACATCCCAACAGCTCCAGGCCATGTGCTACCATCTTATCCACCCTTATCTTCACCACCATCCTTGCTGCTCCCCAAGTACAGTCTCTCCCTGGGGTCCCCAGGCCCTGCATACCATTTCTGTACTACTCCCATTTTCTGTGGGCATTACTTAGCTCCTCTGTGCCCTGGGAGACTTGGAAAGTGGGCATCTATTTGCTTCACTGCCTAACTTCAAAAATCTCATCCATGGGCTGGGGATATGGCCTAGTGGCAAGAGCGCTTGCCTCCTATACATGAAGCCCTCGGTTCGATTCCCCAGCACCACATATACAGAAAATGGCCAGAAGTGGTGCTGCGGCTCAAGTGGCAGAGTGCTAGCCTTAAGCAAAAAGAAGCCAGGGACAGTGCTCAGGCCCTGAGTCCAAGGCCCAGGACTGGCCAAAAAAAAAAAAAAAAAATCTCATCCATGACAAATAAGTTGAGTTGGGCCAAAAGACCAAATAAGAACTACTACTAGGTCAAGATTTGTCATCATCCAAATAGTTACATAGATGGCCTACCCAAAGCATGTAATAGACAAGATTTCCACTGTGGCTCTCTAAGGAGACGTTGGGCTTTGGTTTCCACATTTACAACAAAAGGAAACTTATAGCTATGACTCATCCAAATAACACTGGAGCTACTCAAACTATAAATCTTCATTCCCGCAAACTCAGATTCAAATTGGTCTGGGTTGGAGTTCCAATATTAACATTAAAAGCTCCTCATGCAATAGCACACGATCTCCAATTTTATCCTTTGGGTCCAAATGGCTTAAACCACCTACCCATACTTACACCCACATGAATGTATACACACATACCTCTTTCAAGCCCCCAAAGCAGCCTATTATAATACCCTACCCTTTTCCAACACTATAACCATTATTCTGAAATGATAACAAAGGGCGTTTATTCCAAAATTGTTAATTACCTGACTTATTATATCTAAGTTGATGAAAGATTCGAACTTGCGTGAGCCAAGGATTCACAGACAGCATTTTCTCTTTGTTTCCTTTTCCAAATTTTTCTTGTTTCCACACTTCTCCCTTCTCCTTAGCTACCCAGTATAACTGGTCTTCAAAGATGTCCAGATTATAAGGCTTGTTTGCTGTTCACCCACAGTGGGAAAAAAAAAAAAAACATAGTTCTTAAAAACACAATACCCTGGCATGACTTTCTATGTCTGATGATTTTCTGCTTCAATTACTCCCTAATACAAAGTCTTGAAAGCCCAAGATTTTCAGGGGCAGACTTTGTGTACATGTGACTGAAAAAGCACTATACTGTGAGACTAAGATGACAGAAATTAAACAAAACAGATTAAACAAACAAAATGCACACTGTCTAACGTCAATTGTAGGACACAACTTGCTGATTCTATTCCATTTGGGGGAAACAAGTTGTAAAACAGATTTTCTTTTTGTTTCTCTTTTAAACATAAGACAACACTGGTCAGATAGGGGAAAATGTGATATGTTCTAGATCACTGCAGTTCTGCAGACTCTGGATAAGCCAAATGCTGCTTTCCTTCTAGATGTTTCCTGCTATGCATAATGAGAATGAATTGTATAAACCACTTCCTAAATCCAGGGTTGCTTCTTGAGCCAAAAGACAAAGACATTCAAAATATGTTAGTAAATTATTTACTATATTAAATCCTAACTCATTTCCTACCTTCACGGACAATGATTCTCCTATCTGTGCCATCATATTTTATGGTTTCAATCACATCTTCCTTGGAGTCGCTCCAATAGATCCGATCATTGTTCAAATAATCAATTGAAAGACCAGTTGGCCAGCCAAGTTCCTGGGAAACCAGGACATTGCGATGCTCTCCATTCATCCAGGCAGACTCAATTTTAGGTTCGTTTCCCTGGTCAGTCCAGAACATAAGCCTGCAACAGAAGTTTTCTTTACTGTAGTAACTCAACTAGTGGAGCTCTACTTCTACCACAGAGACTTGAGCATTATCAACAGCTTTTTTTTTTTGCCAGTCCTGGGGCTTCGACTCAGGGCTTGAACACTGTGCCTGGCTTCTTTTTGCTCAAGGCTAGCACTCTGCCACTTGAGCCACAGGGCCACTTCTGGTCGTTTTCTATATATGTGGTGCTGGGGAATCGAACCCAGGGCTTCAAGTATACGAGGCAAGCAATCTTGCCACTAGGCCATATTTCCAGCCCTATCAACAGTTTTTGAATCAACACTTTTTGCACAGACATATGAGTACTAAGTGACACTGTTCGTAAACTTTACTAAAGACAAGGAGAGTCTCTTTGTTCCTATTATACATATAAGACAGAAGAAGCAAAGACTGATGCTGAAGTCAAGGCCACTTTACATGTTAGTCTTTGTCAGCAAGCATTTTCCAAGTGTCCTGCTGAGGTTCTGAGGACAGGATTTAACATACGTACATAACAGAATCCAAGTAAGAACAACTCATATTGTTTTGTGTACAAATATTACTATAACTACAAAGGCTATATAACTGGACCTGTCCAAATCGGGAGTATTTGGGGCCAATCAAAACAAACAAACAGGGCTGGGGATATGGCCTAGTGGCAAGAGTGCCTGCCTCATATACATGAGGCCCTGGGTTCGATTCCCCAGCACCACATATACAGAAAATGGCCAGAAGTGGCGCTGTGGCTCAAGTGGCAGAGTGCTAGCCTTGAGCAAAAAGAAGCCAGGGACAGTGCTCAGGCCCTGAGTCCAAGCCCCAGGACTGGCAAAAAAAAAAAAAAAAAAAAACTCAAGGTGTCCCTATTCTGAAATTAAGTATGTATATAATTTCAAATAAATGTTATGAAGTGAAGGGGAAAAATTACCAAACTAATTCTCAAGCTGAAATAAATGATTCTTAAACAAGCTACTGATAATATATCTGTATAGATATGTTATTATATGAATTTCAATATTGGAGGAATAAATGCTTCTTATATCCAATAAAATGGGACCAAATTCTTAGCTGAGTTGCAACTAACAGATTATTTTTTTAAGTGATTAAATGTAAAGAAAACAAACCCATTGAAACCTTCACTTAAAGCAGTAAAATGCACAATGTTAAAGTTCAGACAAGAAATTCACATCCTCAGAAAGATTTCTCAGGTGTATTCTCAAAGGAATTTTTCTATCAAAAGCTGTTGGTCTTACATGATCCCATGGTCTAATCCTCTAAACCATCATAGATCCCACTCTGAAAAATTACTGACAGATGCTAATTGCTCATGCTTGTAATCCTAGTTACTCAGGAGGCTGAGATCAGAGAATCACAGTTTGAAACTAGCCCAGCTGAGCAAGCAAGCCAAGACAGTAAGAAATAAAAATGAAATAATTGTCGGGCACCAGTAGCTCACTCCTAATAATAATCCCAGCTGTTCAGGAGGCTGAGATCTGAGGATCAAGGTTCACAGCTAACCCAAAGAGGAAAGTCCATGAGACTCTTATCTCCAATTAATCACCAAAAAGCTGGAAGTGAAGCTGTGGTTCATTCAAGTGGCAGAGCTCTAGCCTTGAACCACTAAAGCTTAGGGACAGTGCCAAGGCCCTGGCACAAAAAAATTAGTTAATTAAATCAAAGGACAGTTTCAATACAACTAGGATAACACTGTTGCAGATGTGTACTTTTAAGAGAATCCAGATGGAGAATCTCTAGAACATTAACAATTCCTTCAAGTCCTTACCCTAGTTTGGGATTCACAACGATTGCAGCTGGTTGATCCAACTGGGTAGTAATCAGCCATTTTCTATACCTTCCATCGAGTTTAGCCACTTCAATCCGTTGACTCTTGGCATCTGACCAGTAAATATGCCTGAATTCAAAGGAACAAAATTAAACAATAGAAAAATCTAGATGGATCATTTCAGGGAAAGAGGTTTGAAGATGAGAAAAATTTCAAAGCTCTAGCCAGTCAGACAACTACACAGATCTCTAATCTCTCGAGCCAAGGGGATGTCTTTGGAAGGTTCCACGTGTAAGTGTGAGGTATAGAGGGGACTCCTGTGTGACCAACCCAAGCCACCGAGGCATCCAGGATCAGTAAAGGTGCTGTACACAGCATGGAGCCTGGTTGAGCTTCTGGATGGTTACCAGAAGCATGCTTCCAGCTTGCAGTCATGGGCATTACTGAGCAGGCCCTCTAGTTCTCTCTGCTCATAAGCATATTTCCAGCTCAGTAAAGAGCCCCTGATGGAATCACTGTAATCAATAGGAAAGATGAAGAGAAAAAACATTTCAAAATAACAGGCTCAGCACAGCTGTCCTGCCCTGCCCTGCCCAGCCAATGTTAGTCTCTTACAAGCAGGAAGCCCTTGTTCATTAAGACAGAGAAAGAGGTCAACCTTCAAACAAAGAGACACATCTACCAGTCTTTCAGAAGGGCATGTCATAACAGTTCTCTAAGGCTCTGTTTCCTGGTCTAGCCTCCTGTTAGCCTGCAGGCACAATGGGGACCTAATTAATTTCTTCAGAAAAGCTTAGGTGAACACCAATCAAATTTGTGAAAAGGAGAAAATGAATGTATACTGCAGATGACTCCATTCTCCAGGAGAGCAGCAAGCCTCTGAGGCCTTCCTTTGGAGCATCATTTGTCCATTTTCAAGGACACTGTGGGCTCTCAAGGCTTGAGCTCTTTTGCATGTGGTCACTTTCCTGCCACTGTCACTTTAATGTAAGCTCAGACCTTTTCCACATCAGTTTGCTCCTCACACATCTGTCTGAGGGAATTAAACTGCTAGAGGGCTTCCTGCTTGTAAGAGACTAATGTGGGCAGGGCAGGGCAGCCATGCTGAGCTTATTATTTTGTTCTTGTAGACCCTCTGGTACCTTAAGCTAAGGTTTTGCCTTATGGATCATTCAAACTGTGTACTTCTGGTCCCTAGATGGGAACTGGAACCAAATCGTTCCAGAGGGTCTACAAGAACAGAGCAGAGCTGATACCTCTATTAACTCTAGCTTGGTGGTGGTTAAACAAGAAAGTCAGATTTCCAGTTAGTTTCTACAAAGCTAGCCTGACCAAAACAAAACAAAACCAAAACCAAGTGTGGACTGTTCCTCTCCAACATAAGTACTATTTAATCTCAACTGCTTCATGAGGCCATCTGATTTAGTCACAAAAGGCACAATGAGCAATCTTGAAAAGTAATATTGGAATCCAGAATTCTGTTAGCGTCTCAACACAGAAGCTGGGCCTTGGTGTTTTTCTATCTCTTTCATCGTGTCACATATAGAATACAAGAGAAAATCGCATGTCCATGGCACACCAGGGTAAACAGAGGTGGGTACAGGGGCCAGGGAAAGTCCAGGAATTACTGAGCTGTACCAGAGGCTCAGTCTGTACCCATACCCAGGACAAGTAGAACTTATACAGTGAAAAGGAATAGACAGCTCTTGCCAGGAAGACAGAATAGGCAAGAGGGAGACAAGTGGCAAATTTACCTTCCAACCCAGTCCACTGCTAATCCATCTGGCTGCATTACATATTTCAGGCCCAGGTCAACTTCTTGCATGGGATTATTGCTGCCGGATTCAAAGTTGGGGATGTAGGCACGTTTGATAGCACCAAACTTAGAGCCCTGTGCTAGCACAGTATAATATACAACACCTACAGAGGAAAACACATGCCCAGACTCACATTATGAGAAGGTAATAGAGGAACTGGAATCTAGCCAAGGATTCAATTACTGACATCTTCACCTCCTCATCTTTATAATACCAACAATTAAATTATCAAAATGAAAAGGCTTACTTATCATACTTAACTGTAAATTACTCAACAGATCATTTGTTGGTTCCTATTTGAAGCTAATTCACTAAAATACATTTTGGCCAAAAGCCTATTCACTTCTTTAAGAACAAAGTCTAGGGGCTGGGAAGATGGTCTAGTGGCAAGAGTTCTTGCCTCATATACATGAAGCCCTGGGTTCAATTCTTCAGCACCACATATATAGAAAATGGCCGAAGTGGCACTGTGGCTCAAGTGACAGAGTGCTAGCCATGAGCAAAAAGAAGCCAGAGACAGTGCTCAGGCCCTGAATCCTGGAAAAAAAAAAAAAAAAAAAAAAGAAGAACAAATTCTAGTTTCCAAAATAGAATGTATAGATAAATCAGATTAGACTTCTGACAATTTGAAGTCAGAATGCTCTGTATTAATGTCAATTTTTTTAAAGCCACATAGACAAGAATTCCTTTTTCAAGTACAGTTTTAAGAATAGTATACTACAAATGTTGTTAAAGCATAGGAAGATTGTGACGGATTTTTTTTTTAACTGTGTTTTGTACATAACTCAGGCTGGCCTTGAACTGGCAATCCTCCTGCCTCAGTCTCCTAATAGCTTTGATCACAGGCCAATACCACAACCCTAGGCATAAGATCATGACATTTAAGGCATATATTTGGCACCTGCTGCTTTCTTAGATATGCAACATTCTTGAAAAGTGTATTGTAAACAAAGAAAGAAAAAAAAAGGACAGAAAAGCCTATTGTATGTGTGAATAATATGTATTTCATATGTATTATTCCATTCAATCTTCAAAACAGCTCACAGAAGTAGGTATAAACAACAATATTACTACATTATCTTTCAGATGAAAAATTGAGCCCCAGAAAATTGTTACAATTCCTTAAGCATAAGCCTGTAGACAAGGGAAGCCAGGATAGAAAACAAGTTTATAGACATAACAGACAAAGGTCAATACTAGGTATTATTCATTTCTTCAAGCAACTAAGCTTTTCAAACACCCACCACATATGCTGTGCTACTAAGCTTTTCAAACACCACCACATATGCTGTGCTCCATATTAAGCCAGATGCTAGATATATGGAAATGAATCCAATCCCATCTCCAAAAAACATGTGTTTAGAGACTGAGGACAGCTAGCTGTATTGCTCAGTGTAATGTACTCTGGCTGTATAAGACTGTATATACTGCTGTGGCTCATAGGAACTTTGATGAGAGCAGCCATCCAAGATGTCACAGAAGCTGGGACACTGAAAATAGGTCTTGATGTCTACATAGTAACTTCTCAAGCATAAAATGATAGGGAAGAATAGGAGCTGCACAAGCAAAGATGAGGAAGTAATAAAATACAAAAATGGGGGGAAAGATTTGGAAAATTTAGAAAAGATTGACAGGAATAAATACTTGAAATAATAAATACTTGAAAATTCAACATCGACATATTCAATAAGGTCAATTCATATCAATGCCAGATGCTAATGTTTATACTCACTGAGGCCTATCCCCTCAGGATCCCAATCATAATCAATACTTTGGATGCGTTCCTCCTCTTCAAGATACTCTGAGTACTTCTTAGATGAGATATTGTATTTTCGAATGCGAACATTCTCAGGCAGAAGAAACAAAGGTGGGTCCCCTAGGGGGGAAAATTAAGAATTGTTTTTATCTTTTTTGAATTTTACAAACTTTAAGATGTGAAGTATGATATAAAATGCAGAGCAAGTGTTTAACCCTTCCTGTACTAAAAAAAAACAAAACATGGATTAAAAAATAGGAATCTGATTATCTCTGTTAATTAAATTAATAAGGCTGTCTGTCTACTGAGTTACAAAACCTCTGATTGTGGATATTTTAAGTCCAAGTACAAATGGAAAGCTAGCACTTCTGTAATCCTTAGTGGAAGTATAAGCAAGGAGAAGATGCCTACTGAGAGACCTTGTTTCACTGCAAGTTTCTACCTTGCCCACTGACATTAAAACAGATAAGACTGCCAGGCCCCAGTGGCTCATGTCTGTAATTGTAGCTATTCAGCCTGAGATCTGAGGATCATGGTTTAAAGCCAGCCCAGGTAGGAAAGTCTGTGAGACTCTTATCTCCAATTAACTACCAAAAATCTGGAAGTAGAAAGGTGTCTTCATTGGTACAGTACTCACTTTGAGCAAAAAGGTAAGGAACATCACTTCCAGGCCCTGAGTTCAAGCCCCAGGTATCAAAAAAATGAAAACAGATAAGACTGTAGCTATTCTACTGTAGATATTCTATCTCACAAGAGAGATACAACATTCACAGCTTCACAAGACTTTACTAGGGGAGTTTTTACTCCTCACTCTTTCCTGACAAATTTTATGATTCTTTTAGCAAGTAATGATCTACATAATGTAATTAAGCTTCTAGCTAATGAAGGAGGGGAAGTCATTCTTGATTTTTAAAGGAATTACCTAAAGCAGGTCTTTCAACAGTGACTCATTCTAAAATGCTTGTCTAGAATTGTTAAAATGTAATTTACTTGCAAAATGTCAATCAAATGTAATTTAAGTAACTTTTGTTTATTTGTTTTGTTTTTGTTGCCAGTCCTGGGGCATGGACTCAGGGCCTGAGTACTGTCCCTGGCTTCTTTTTGCTCAAGGCTAGCACTCTACCTCTTGAGCCACAGCACCACTTCTGGCTTTTTTTCTATATATGTGGTGCTGAGGAATCGAACCCAGGGCTTCATGTATACGAGGCAAGCACTCTTACCACTAGGCCATATTCCCAGCCCAATTTAAGTAACTTTTAAGAGTTCATTTTATATATTTTCTCAATCTTGACATTGTTTCATATGGATATTCTAATTTATGCCACTCATCTTCTTAATTAAAAGAGTTGAACTTCCTTAAATTTTCTGTTTAATACAGACCAACTGTTCACACGCTTTAACTCCAGTTTATGTCCACTATCAGAAGTGTTTGGAAGATAAAACATTTAATTATGCTAGTCAAATGCATGTGACACATGCCCAATTCATATGACTATATTGTATGGCCTTTTTGCCTTTAATTCAAAAAGTAAAAGCTATTTTCTTGCTAATTTTCTTAAACTCTAGTACAAATTTCAAATCCAAAACAAAGTCCTATACCCTTTTACTAGGATGTACTGATTTAGATTCAATCTCTGAAATTTAGAACATAACACCCCTTGGTCTTATATTCATCCTCTTCTTGTGTTTTCCATCTAGAATTTATTACTGCTTTTCATCTATCCTGATTCTGAGATGCTAGCATGAGCTCAAAATGTCAAACTATTGATTGAAGTTCTCAGTGGCCTGGCCTTTCTGTCTGTGCTCGGTGGTCCATGAACAATAGCCAGGAGCTAGGTCAGCAGTGTCCTTGATTTGCCCTAATGCAAAGTTCTTTGTGCTCATCTCGAATGACTTAGTTTTAGATCTCAGTGGAGTGGGGAGGAAGAGCCTCATTTGTTTCTTTCTGCTGATGACTGTCTTACGACAAGCTTGTGCTGTTGTTTTGAGTCTTCTGGAGGCTAACATCCTGTCCATTTTTTTTTTGACAATTTGATTACAGTGGAAACCAGACTACATCCAGAGCAATAAGGAATTCCTGGTTTATCTCTATCCCAACCTATTTGTTGGAAGATGGTATATAATGTTTTAAACTGGCAGAGAGAAAGGATAACAAGAAGAGAGAGACTAGGTATTGGAAGAGAAGTAGCTGGCAAGTTAAAAAGAAGAGTCAGAGTCAAAGGTTTATTTCCTCACACAGTATACTCATCAGCTTTTCTCTCTCCACAGAGTCACTTGATGTTGATGTGAACTTAACCTACCATCAGCTGCACATCGTTCTCCTTGGTGGGTGCTCATGGACTGGAAGCCAGCAGCGCAGAAACATTCATAACTTCCTTTGGTGTTTTCACAGCTCTGAGGACAAATTCCAAATTGCTCACATTCGTTGATGTCTGCAGGCAAAATGAAACTAAATATTAAGAACTGCTTCAATTTATTCCCAGAGACCTCATTTTTATTTAAATCCACACTGCTAAGCAACGAGGAACAAAAAGAGTACAGATGAAATAAGCAAAGACACTAGCTTTTGTGGAACACTCACTAAGTTGCAGGTAGTATTTCACATGTCTTTTCCTCATCTAATCTGGAAAAGGAAATCCATTAAACATGGACTATCATTAAGCCAAAAGGTCCCAAAATTGATCAGATGGAAACAATTTGAAGTGAAGTGGTATTTTTTTTAGAACACCAAAGCAAATTTTTACTTTCAGAAAACATCCAGAGGGTTGGTACTTCCCTTAGCTCACTAGTTTTAGGACTAAGATTCATTGCTATGCTTTTCCAATTGAGTTTTAAGCTTTAGCACACAAAAGAACTCTTCAAGGAATTTGAGTACAACATATAAGTTAGACAGGAATTTGTTATTATGTCTATTATTAATTATAACAATGAATTTTATTTTTTACCTAAATTACATATTGTTTTAAAACTTAATAAAATAAACAAATTCAGACTTAAATTAAATAATTTTACATAATAAGACACTTAAAAAGCATAGTCACCACTGACAACCTTGATGAGTTATTTTCCATCTCCACACTCTACAACTTGTATATGCTTTAGCGAAGTAATCCATAATAAATATATTACTGACCTTAAGATCAAGACAGAAATCCTTGTTTGATTTTTAAAATTTGATTTTATACATGGGCACAATAATCAACCCTGCTAATCAAATCCTTCATCACTCCAATCAAATCCACAGATATTACTGTGGGTGCACTATCTGCTACACATTTCACTAGGCACCAGTAAGATGGTTTGATTCAGAGAAAGCAAGTAATTGGCATTCTTGAGTGAGGGGGGAGGGGGACCCTGGGTGCTGTTCCTGAGGGGTGTGTGTGTGTGTGTGTGTGTGTGTGTGTGTGTGTGTGTGTGTGCTCAAGGCTAGCATTCTACCACTTGAGTCACAGCTACATTTCTGGCATTTGGGTGGTTATTTGGAGATAATAGTCTCACAGACTTTCCTGCTCAAGCTGGCTTCAAACTCTAATCCTCAGATCTCAGCCTCCTGAATAGCTAGGATTACACAGGTATGAGACACTGGTGCTCAATTCACTCTTGAGTATTTCAGTGACTAAGGCATTGCATAGTAACTTAGTAAAAGAAAATATGCTGAGAACCTGTGAAGTACATGTAAGGTTCTCTTAGTAAGGATTACAGGAAATCTCTTCTACCTTGACAGGAGTTTCTGTCCAAAATATCAGCTTTGAACCCAGCTCTACAGGAACAGATAAATCCTCCTTCCTTCAGTTGTGTACAATTGTGTTCACATAGATTTTCTGCACATGTTCTTTCTTCTCCCAGATCTGAAAAACAAAACCCCAGCATCATTAGTGAACTATACCAGTTAATTAGTTACAAGTGAATGATAGGCAATTGCCATAAGCAACTGCATAACATCTTGAGATGACTTCTTCCCAAAGCTCTTGAATGGATAGAGGGCAACTACATTCTGCATTCTGGGAATGGTCTATACTATGTCACCTATACAAATGTATATAATATTACTTCCCATTATACATAGCACTGCTATACTCATCCTTACAGCATCTTCTGAACTATAAATTAAGGACTCCACAACTATCACCCCCTGCTTTCCTAATTTTTCATTCTATTCTACAGAAATACATAGGTAGGTAGGTAGGTAGGTAGGTAGGTAGGTAGGTAGGTTGGTAGATATGTTGGCAGAAGGCACTAATGAGGTTAAAACAAAACTACAAAAAGAGGAAATTATAATATGAAATTTGTCAAATATTACTAATTAATTACATATATCATGTTGGCTAGGATGTAATAGAATAGACAGTCATGATATACAATTGCTATTAGAACCATAAACTGGTAATACATGGAAAGGAACTTTCTAAAATATTCATACTGGATGGGGATGTAGCTCAATGATAGAGCATGCTGGTGGCTTTGGGATTAATTCCCAGCACTGAAGAAATATAACTAAGCACTGTGATTTGTGTTTAAGGATTATGACATTACTTATAGTAAAAAAATGTTGAACACAAGTGAATATATGTTGAATCATAGAGAATAAATTATGCTGTACTATATTGTTCACATCTAGCCAGCCTGGAGTGAAAAAGCTAAGGGATAATGCCCAGGCCCTGAGTTCAAGCCCCAGTAGGGGGTGAGGAAGCTCATAATATCTAAGTCATAAGACTGTTACCAGGATGAAATGAGATGATCAACATAGTGGATTAATACAGTGTTGATACAGAACAAGTACTCAATGATAGCTGTGGGCATGAATGCGCTTCAGAACACTATGTCATTATCATCTGCTAGATGTCATTGCACACTTCAGTTCTGTAAGCCTCAGTTACTACAGTGAAATATAAAAATGTGTTTACTTACTGCAACCCATTTCATCAGAATGGTCACCACAGTCATCGACGTCGTCACATACATAGTGATGTAAAATGCAGTTTCCATTGCCACACTTAAACTCTTCTTCTGTACAAGGTTTAGGAGTTGGTTCTCTACCTTTAATTTAAGAACAGGTTGAAATCAAAACCTTTTCTCTTGTGAAACCAGGTTCTTCCCTCTATGACAAAGGCATTTATGACTTACTAAAGAATGCATGCTTCCCTACATTTCCCAGGATCCCTTGAAGCTAGGTTATCCTATAACTAGCTCCAGACACTGGGTAGTAAGTTATAAGTGACATGTGCCACCACTGGGCTGAAGTTCAGGTATCTCCAAGATATCTGTCTCTTTTGCTGTTACTCACCTTGCTACCAGGTATGTTCAGAGACATGGCTACACGATGGCTATTACAAGGAGCAAAAAGAGGGTCTATGTTATGTCACACCACTGAGATTTTGGGATTTGTTGGTTGATCATATACTGCAGATGCCTTGCTTTGTATAGCATGATTTGTAATGGTGTGATTAGTAGGAGAAATGGGGAGGACAAAATTGGAGGAAACTTCAAATTTTTAAAGATCATTTGTGTGAGTTCTCAAATAAGTATTGTAACAGTATTATAATCACAGATTTATTTCTGCCAAGAAAAAAAGAATAATAAAAGTACAAACTGAAATGTTGCCATGGTAACACCATTCCTGCTAGGATGGGAGCCAGTAGCAAACACTCTAAAATATGGCATGCTAAGAGCCTCCCCATCAGTACAAGGGATGGAAAAATGAAAACAATTAGTTGTTTGTACCTAGATTTTCCAAATAACATTTCCTTGGGAAAAAAAGAAAGAAAAAGTAGAATCAGAAAATAATTTTCCTAACTTTTCAGGCAAATTAAATTATCCAGAAAATTAAATCAACTCTCTCCCACAATGGATTTATTTTAAGACATTCTGAAAGCAGGACAGTACAAATAGGTCCAATGCCTGAAGGATTAAATGCAGCCACTTTGAAACTGCTCTGTTAAATTGATCTATTATTTTTTTCTCTTCTGGGAAATTAATTTCCATTTTTCAGGAAGAAAGTTATGTAACACCAGCTTAGCTCCATCTTTTCAGCTGGAGATGAGGAGGAATATTCATTCACATGCAGAGATTAGCAACTGACAACTACAGGCTGTAAATGAGACCATGCCTTCTTGTTGAAAAGAACTCATCAACTTGTTAAGTATGATACAAACAATAGTTAAGGTTTGCTTTCATATATGACATAAGAAAAGAAAACACCATATTCAATGTTTGAGAATATTGAAATGTTAGGAGATTTGTTAAACTCTTGCTCAAATAAGATAGTAGGGCTATACCTGAGTTATGCATGTGTTTGTACAGTTTTTAAAACACCTATGTCATCAGAGACACACTATCATACACACCAGTTAAGCCTCTACTAAATGAACATAATCATCCTATGGGTATATTCTGCAAACTGCAGACAATTGGGAGCCCCTTGTTATCCTTTCCCTCCCTCCCCACTTTGCTTTTTGCTTACAGTGCTCCACTTTCTCGTCAGTCCCATCTCCACAGTCATCCCGAGTGTTGCACAGCTGGTGAGCATAAATGCAGCGACCATTGTCACACCGGAAACGGTAAGGTGGTTCACACGTAACATTGACTGAAAAGAAAGATGGAGAGATGAAATGGTGAATGAAGAGGAGAATATGAATGTTAACACCTAAAACCCCAGTGCTTGTCCATTTCTGGGCTTGCTTCATTCAGTCATTCATTTGTTCATGTGATTAATCAATCAACAAGCACATCTTGAGTCTCCAGTATGCACCAATAAGGAACAAAAAAGACACAATCCTTGTCAGCCTGGAACTTCATTGCAATAGGAAGAAACTTCACACACAGACTACTGAGGGATACTCAGGGGGGTATGAACTCCACACAGGGAGGAAGGGTCACAAGAGGCTCCATGGAGGAAGGCTCTGAATCTGGGAGGAACATAGCAGAATCAGGACCTTGAGAAAGGTTTCTGTTGCTGGAACACAGAGTGAGGACAACAGCAAAGATCATGAGGGAGGAGAGGCTAGTAGAAGATGGACTTCTACCATACTAGCCTGTTCGGTCCTTCTGACTACAGCTGTCATTGAGTCTCCAGAGCATTAAGTATTCACTGGATTTTTAATCTAAGATTTTCCTGGCTAAATTCCCTATTACACTTAAAGTTAGTATCTCACAATGAGTGCATAACTCATTGGAGGCCTCCAAGGGCTGCTTTGACACAAGTGACAAGAACCCAGGTGTAGAACGCAGGTCCTTTGCTTCTTCAGCACAGGAGGCCCAGTCCTCTGTGCCTGTCTCAGGAAGTCAATGAATTCCACATGCACGGGAGCCCTCCTCCCCATGGAGGAATTGGGCTATTTGGTTTTCTTTTGACTTTATGCCCACATGGAGATAAAAGAAGAAAAAACTAGTAAGAGGCTGGCTATAGGGGAAAAGTCACATCCCAGAATGGATCACTAGAATTATTGCTAGTAAAATTACTGTAAGAAGTCACTTGCTGTGACAAAGTGCAACGTTAAATCAAAAGGGTTGATCTGTGTGTGTGTGTGTGTGTGTGTGTGTGTGTGTGTGTGTTCCTGTTTCTCCAAAATTTAATTTCTCTGCCTATTGGCATTTTATTTTATAAAGAGAAATTATTTCCTTAGTAATTTTTTGAGCATTCTTTTTTTGTGTGTCAGTACTAAAACTTGGACTCAGGAGCTGGGAATTGACCTTGAACTTTTTTATTACAAGGCTGGTGCTCTTCTACTTGAACAGCTCCACTTTTAGGTTTGGAGTAGTTAATTAGAGATAAGGGTCTCAGACTTTCTTGCCTGGACTGGCATTAAACAACAATCCTCAGATCTCAGCTTCCTGTATAGCTAAGGTTACAGCCTGAGCCACTGGTGCCCAGCTTTCTTTGAAGACTTTACATGCCTAAGGTATTTCCCAAGATTCATCAAGTTAAAAGCAGAGTAAAACAAAAACCATTACTAATTTCTAACAACTAAAAAGATGGCAAAAGAAGTGTTGGAACACAATTGTAAAAATAAAACATACACAGTAAAGTTCTCTAGAAGGAAGGAAATACTCTGATATATCTTCAAGAGTTAAATCTCCTACTCTGAACGCTGAGATCTGAGTCAAAGCTTGAAACCAACCCCAGCAGGAAAGTGTGACATTTTTATCTCCAACTAGCCACCAAAAAGCCACGAGTGGAACTGTGGCTCAACTGGTAGAGCACCAACCTTGAGTGAAAAAGGTAAGGAACAGCACTCAGGCCCTGAGTTCAAGCCCCAGTACTGGCACACACATAAAACACACACGAGAGAGAGATAAAGAGAGAGAGAGAGAGAGAGAGAGAGAGAGAGAGAGAGAGAGAGAGAGAGAGAGAGAGAGAGAGAGAGAGAGAGAGAGAGGCCTTGAATTACGATATTAAAGGGAAATGACTCTACAGATAACTCTTAAAGCTATCTAAAGCCTCCGAGGATTTGGAAGGTGGACTTTAAAGAGCACCTTAAGTAGGATGGAGCGAAAGAGCAGGAATCTACCCCTTAATCTCTGAGGACTTCAGATGCAAAGGACCTGCCTCCATTTAGCCACATAGTGTTGCCAAGTAGAATTTCTTGTGAATGAATTATATTTAAAACCATGAACACAGGTCCAACTTTCTCTGATTCCACATAGAGAAATGAAGACCAAGTGAAATCACATCAATGCTGATCATGTATCTTGTTCTCAAAGACTCTCTAACTGGCCCCCACAATCACACACTGCATGTAGGAAACATCAAGATCGTGCCAGGCAATATTGGTTCCATGCAATCCGTTCGTTCCCCATGCTCTTACAGCAAAGGTGAAGCTCTTCATCAGAACCATCGAGACAGTCATTATCCCCATCACATATCCAACGTGGCTGGATACAAACATGGTTTGCACATTCAAACATAGAAACCGGACAGTATGCACCATTGGGAAAGCGAGTAGCTGTTGGTGGGGAGGAGACACAAATTATGAGATGAATTTACTCATTTGGGAATGTTTCCCCACTCTTTCTCCCTTAGCTCTTTCTGTTTTAACCCACTCATCCTGACGTGTTCATCCTCATATGTTGTAGCCTTAATAGGGTATGTCTTAGATGGGAAAGCGTAACTAACTGTTCAGCTATACCAGAACTGGCTTTACTCATCATGTATTTCAAAACTCTCTTTACACTCATCTCTTTACATCATCTTTACAATCCCTTTCTGATTCATAAAAAATGGTGAATCACTGAATAAAACATGAGTGATCATCCTAGTTCCCATTGTAATCATTCTTATGCTTTCGTGCAATTTAGAGAATTTTAATAGTGCAAATTTCATATACCCCTAATACCCAACCCAAAATCTTTATACTAGTTTATTCATTGCCCAAACTCTCTTTACAAATGATTTATCCAAATAATGATTTGCATAGCAACTAATAACACATAGTTTGTTAGAAAA
Source organism: Perognathus longimembris pacificus (assembly GCF_023159225.1). Classification (NCBI taxonomy): domain Eukaryota; kingdom Metazoa; phylum Chordata; class Mammalia; order Rodentia; family Heteromyidae; genus Perognathus; species Perognathus longimembris. Next base: position 53,805,848 of record NC_063164.1, on the reverse strand, counting down.
GACTACTAGATATTTAAAATATTGTTAATGAAATGAACTTGAATGACCACTATGAAAATGATCAGTATGATTCAGATCCTAAGTGAATAGAAAATACCTTCGGTCTTTTTATCTACAAAGTGGTAGGTAGTGGGTGTCTAAACTATCATATCTATATGCTCAGACACACAAGATCTCAGGTGTCCAGGAACTTACGGCAAGATGATTCATCAGAGGCATCCAAACAGTCAGCGTTTCCATCACACTTCACTTGGTTGGAAACGCAGTGTCCGCTTGTACACTGAAAGTCATCAGGATGGCAAGTCCTCATCTCTGAAGAAAAAAAGACCATCCTTCCTTAAGACCTTGTCATTTGCAGACAGGTATTAGTACAAGGAGTATAGGAGGACTTCATCACTTTCCTAGCCACATCCTGTACTTACAGAAAACCCACCACAGTTATGAAATAAGTAGACTCTCAAAACTTACACCATCTCCACTTGACATATGAACTACATCATGTCCCTTCCATTTACAAATTTCCAGCTCTCAAAGCTTTCCGTCTGAGGAGGAGGGTATGAGGGACAAAGTAACAAACAGTACAAGAAATGTATCCCATGCCTAAACGTATGAAACTGTAACCTCTCTGTACATCAGTTTGATAATAAAAATTTGAAAAAAAAAAAAAAAGCTTTCCCTCTGAAACAGAATTCCCCAGCTTTTCCTGTAACCTGACTTTCCTCAGACCCTACATTCAGTCAAAGCTATAAAAATTACATGGAACTTCTCCAGGCAGCAGTGGCTCACACCTGTAATGTTAGGTACTGAGGATCTCGATTCAACACCAGTTGTGTAGGAAAGTCATGGAGATTCTCATCTCCAATTAACTACCAAAAAAAAAAATCTGGAAGTAAAACTGTAGCTCAAGCACTAGATAGAGACAGTGCCTCAGGACAGTGCCCAGGGCCCGAGTTCAAGTCCCAGGACACACACACACACACACACACACACACACACACACACACACTCTACTTGGAATTTGGGATATGTTTATACATTACATAAATTACACAAAAGTCATTTGACTCTTCTAAAGAACCTTGTCAATATTAGCTTGAAGTCCATACACTGTTATAGTATTAAATTATATAGTATATACATATATATCATATATATGTGTAGATATACATGTATATGTATGTGTGTATATACACATATACGACCAACACTTACCACAGTCTCGTTCATCTGAGTTATCCCCACAATCATTATATTGGTCACAGACCCATCGAGAAGGAATGCATTGCTCATCAGCACAGCGAAACTCACTCTCTGTACACTGCCGAGGAGCTGAAAAGGAAAGCACGTGGCCATGAGTGTGTACCAGGAATCACACACAGGAGCTAGGCCTGGGAGCCAGCCATGCCACCTTCATGCCAAATACCTTGCTGTGTCCCAGGGCCAGAAGTCTATTGGGGAAGATGACTCACCTTCTAAAACTAGACCTCTGTCTTAATTTTAAGGCTATGCAGAAGCAGTACGTTCAAAGGTGATTTGACTGTAAGATAACTTTATTTCATAAAACTCAAAATTACCTCTTATAAGATTCAATATGAATGAACTATTTTTGTAATAAACAATAAAATGCCAAAATTGGATCATGCTCTTGTTTAAGAAGTATTTATGTATTAGTTTGTTTATAGCACAGGGATTTGGATTCAGGACCTCAAGCTTGCTAGCAGGTGTTCTACCACTCAATCCATGCTCCCAGTCCTTGCAAAAGAACTTTTTAGCTGACTAGTACTTGCAGGTATAACCAATATTGCACAAGGGTATCACTTCTTACTTTCAAATGGTGGCTAAAGTTAAGCTGTACTTTGGAATTTTGAAAATCTAAACCATATCATGAGTCACTAACAAATGCTGAGGGTAGGTCTCACTGAAGCTGTTTTCCAAACACACTGGCTATTCAGGATTCACCTGAATCTAGACTGGTGTGTTCCACTTCTCCACACCTTGTCCAATTCCTTGTAGTTAAACTGTCAGTTAGGAGAAAGGAACTAAAGTCTGACCTGGTATTTAACCAGTAGCCTTCCTAAAAGAGTCAGCTACTCTAGGAAAGAGGATAGAAATCTGTCCTCTACTATTAGGGCCAATTTAGGGGAAAGCTTACTAAGCAGGGTCTTTACCTTCTTCTATTTTTGTTGGTGCTGATTATTTATTCCTGTCTCGCTTATATTTGCCCTTTATTGTAAGTTACCTCTTTGGATTAAATAACATTTTGAGCACACTAAACACCAGTGGTTCATGCCTATAATATTAGTTCTCTGGAGGCTAAGATCTGAGGATCATGGTTTGAAGCCAGCCTGGGCAGGAAAGTCTATGAAACTTTTATCTCCACTAAACTAACCAAAAACCTGGAAGTGGTGCTATGGCTCAGCCATAAGCAAAAGAAGTTCAGGGACAGTACCCAGGCACTGAGTTCAAGCCTCAGGACTGGCACAATTTTTTAAAGTAATTTTAAAAAGTTAGGTAAATAATTGTGATTAATCAAAACTATACTTCATCAAATATCTTGATTAAGAGCATCTCAGAAGGAAATGCATCCTCCTGTCCTTTGGGGATAATGGGCACAGACAGATGAATGATGGACCACGAGCAGATACCCAGCCCCAGTACCACCCAGGATCATGGGACCTTGATCACTCACCACAGTTTTCCTCATCTGAGTTGTCTCCACAGTCATCATACTCATCACACCTCCAGCGAAGAGGGATGCAGTGGTGATTTGCACAGCGGAAATCCCCAGAAGGATGGCATTCCATTGCCTCTGCAGAAAACAATCGTAGTCAAAGCCTCAAAAGCCAATGGTCAAGAAATGTACTAAGCCATACTGGTTTCTAGGAATTGTGCTACTGTATTCTTAAAGCTTTCAGAGACAGGAATGCCAGCCACATACATTTGTCAATACTCACTTGAACTAAATAGCTGAGGCTGAACCTATCCTAATTCTTGAAATTAGATCAGTTCCCTTTTATAGAAACTGCTCCAAAAATAAATTGGTGTCTAGTTTATCCTTTGCAACAAAGGCCTAGTAAGAGAGACTGAAAGACACTGTTACATTGCCTTCATTGGGCTGGGTACATGTTAAATGACCACAGCTATCCATTCTAATAGATGATTAGAAGAAAAGTCAGAAAGACATCCAGAATGTGACAAGCATCAAATGAGATACATTCTGATTTGGAAATGTTTCTTTGGAAACCTATACCAAGTACCCCCTTTCACCAATTTCAATCAAGTTCTAAAGTTTTACTAAATCAAAATTTCAAGTATGAATAAGGATTCCACATTAAAGGGAAGGTACACAAGTTCCTAACATTTACTTTTTTCCTCCTGGTGGTACTGCAGTTTTAACTCAGGGACTCATGCTTGTTAGACAGGTGTTCTACTGCTAAGCCATGCCTCCAGTCCCTTTTTGCACTGGTTATTTTTTAGACATGGTCTAGGACACATCCCTAAACCATGATCCATCTAGCTTATGCTTCCCATCATAGCTAGAATGACAGGTGTACTCTACTGTGCTCAGCGTCTTTTGTTGAGATGGGAAGTCTTATATACTTTTTCTATCTGGGCTAATCTGGAACTCTGATCCTCTTGACCTCATCTTTTCATGTAGCAAGAATGACAGGCACTGTAGCCATCTATTGGTTGAGAAAAAGTCTTATCTGTATGCCCAGGCTAGCTTTGAATTGTGATCATCCCAAACTTAGCCTTCTTAGTTAAGACAGTCATGAGCCAGAGGTACCTTGCTCTACTACCTTGATAATATCTTTCTCAACTACAGCATCATTTGGAATCAGATATTATTTGAGATTATATAAATTACATTCCCTTAATAACTTTGTGAACTGCTACCAAAAAAAATGTAATGTGTCACTAAAGGAGCAACAAATGATCCTTTTTCAGAGACTAAAAAAATAGAGGAACAACAACAGAGGAAATCCACTCTCCTCTAATAAAGGAACATGACCCTGGAGTGTTTTTGCCCTCCCCTCACTCCTCACTCCCCTATAGCCCCTCATACCACAGCCCTGCTCATCACTGTTGTCCCTGCAGTCATCGACACCATCACACATGGCCCACTTGGGGACACAGCGGTAGTTCGTTTTGCAGCTGAATTCCGTGTGGTTGTCACAGTTATAGGCAGAGCTCACTGAAAAGGGGGAAGACAGCAAAGTCAGAATTGAGGTCTCAGTCCTCCTGGGAAACGGCACCGGAAGGCATCTTTCCAGTGTCTCACTGAGGTCCCAGTGCTGATAAGTAACTATAAACGTGTCACCACTAAATGGATGACCGCGCCATACATCTGCTTTCGAAAATGGAGTCCTAAAGTTGCTCACTATCTCAGCCCCATGCATTTGTTTTGCAGTGTAATTTGGGGTCAGAGAGGGTGAAAAGTAGGTTTGAAGGAAAATATGTAGGTTGAAGGGTATGTTCTGCCACTAACACTTCCACAAACATCCATCCATTTAATACAGGCTTCACTTCGTTAGGTGTAAAAGAATTGCCTAGCCTTCACCTTCCCTGACTCAGAGTGCTTCTCAAATGAGAACATACTAGAAACATAAAATGTGAATATTCTTATGATTGTGGTCTGCATGGGTAGACACAAGGTGGTATCACTTATTCAGACACTGGGTTTGTGTCCAATCACCCTGCTATGCTTTGCCTTGTATTGCCAAAGTTTATGTGGAAAACCAAACAGGAATGTCCAAGGTGTTGATCCAGAGGGTTCTGGGTCCTGTCCCCATCCACAGGAAGTTTCTCCAGTCTGCCATGGATAGGTAGGCCCCTCCCCGGGGAACTTACTGCATTCATCAATGGGCTCATCTGAATAATCTCCACAATCATTGTCTACATCACACTTCCAGGCCTGCGGGATGCAGCGTTGATTTTTGCATTTAAACTGGCCCGGTTTGCAGGTCCTACTGGCACAGTGGGAACTATCTTCATCTGAGTTATCTTGGCAGTCATTTATTGAGTCACATTGCCAGGCCTCTGGGATGCAACGCTTGTTGGCACACTGCCATTGACCGGGCTCACACCGGTGATTCTCTGCAAGCAGGAAATTAAGTGATCAGCTTAAAATGCATTAGGAGTGAAAGTTCCTAATTTATTCTCATGGAACCTAAAGACCTCAATCTTAATTTCTTTCCATAAGACTTACATCCTAAAGTACTTATTATCCATCATTACTACTACATGAATGTTATTCCTTTGGCAATTACTGTTTCCAGGTTCTTAAATATCTTTTCCTTGCCTGTAAAATTAAGAGACAGGAACTGAATGCCCTAGAGATTCAGACTGTACCCCAGTCTTTAGCTCTGTATTTATGGCCTTGTTGTTTGTAGTTTGGAGGGCTTTTTTGTGTTATTAAGTAAAACAATAATAAGTATTACAGTTGACCGTACTTGCTTTAATGAAGGTGAGAAATTCCTCATTTCACCCTAAATGTTAACTTACAGAGGACTTTACACCCATCCCATGGCAAAGAACCACCTATCTAAACAATTTATCACAATCATTTGCTTTGCAAAGAACTTTTAGAAGTCTTTTCTTTTGTGTGTGTGCCAGTCCTGGGGCTTGAACTCAGGGTCTGGGCACTGTTCCTGAGCATTTTTATTCAAGGTTTGCATTCTAACACTTACACCACAGTTCTACCTCCAGTGTGTGTGTGGGGGGGGTTGTGTGATTAATTGGAGGTGAGTCTCATGGACTTTCTTACTTTGACTGGCTACAGGATCTTATCTCCTCCTGAGTAGCTAGGATTAAAGTTATGAGCCACCCAAACCCAGATAGAAGTCTTATTCTTAAAACCAGAAGACATAGGGTGAGCTTCAACTTTTCTTCTAAGACTTTGAACAAACTTTTGGTTTAGGTCATTGAGGAAATCACTATAGAAACTTCATGGTACATAATCAACTATAAATTAAGCAACAGAGAAAGCAGCTCAACACACCACAGAGGGCAGGGTCTTCATCAGAGCCGTCAGGGCAATTATGCAAACCATTGCACAGAGACTGGGGGCTGGTGCAGTTGTTATCATGGCACTGGAACTGTCCTAGCTGGCAGAAGCGTTGCGGACACAGGTCCTGTTCATCAGAGCCATCAGCACAGTCTTTTTGTCCATCACATTTCCACCAGATAGGAATACACCTACACAAAGACATTACAGTACTTCTCTAGGAAAGTATGGAGGTGAGGGTCAATGGTGAAAGGCATGAGCAACAGCTATTATAGAAGAAATCAATACCAATATAGCATATGTGAATTCTCTCATAGCCTTAGAAGAAGATCAATTAAATCCTAGTACCTGTGGTGAATTTTCAGAGAAAAAAAATCACTTGATAGAATAGAATAGGTGTGCTAAGACCTAAATGCACACTGAAACTTTGGATGCTTTGGATTATGATGATTAAATTCCTTGCACAAAAAACAATGGACTAAGTCTTTGATCTGAAGTTCTAGAAGCGAGTAACTAAAGGTTGTATGCCAACGTGATTATTTTAAAAATTGGCTATTATTTGGGAAAACTATGAGTCCTATGAAAGATACATACTATATTCTTAATCTCAGGTATTTTATTTAATCTCCCAAATAATCTGCCATTGCATTTCATGTGTGATGATTTGCATGAATACACCTCTCCACTTCAATTGCTGACTCAGTTCCTCTAGCCATCAATGTCCTATGACCATTATTAGGTAAATAATGATACTCTTGTTTCAACAACAAACATAGATGATCAGAAGTGGACTTGAACAAATCACCCTAGATCTTCTGTATAGATAACTAAGGAGTAGACTATAACAGGTGTAGGAATTACAGTGGCCTTTTTTTCTCCCTTGAAGGCCACTTTCCAGTACAAATGTATGTATACTTTGGCCCTAACATTCCGGACAATTTATTAGAGATAAGAAATCATTTTCTTCCTATCAATACACACACACACACACACACACACACACACACACACACATATCCATGCAATTTGGCTAACAAATATTTTCTATTGAAGGAAAGAATCATCTGAAGTTGGAAAGTGGCATTCCATTATATGAACCAAAGAGTGGGGAGAAAGGACCCCTTACTTTTCATTGTTGGCACACAGGAACTGGGTGCTAGAGCACATGGGCAGGCATACAGTTCTGTCACTCAAATGAATGGTCTGGAAGTCATCAGGACACTCGCAAGTGAATCCTTGTCCCCCTGCTTTGATGAGGCAGAGATGAGAACAGCCGCCATTGTTGGTACCACAAGGATTGTTCACTAGGAAGGAAAGGAAGAAAATTTAGGTTCCCTTGGTTAAAGAGAATGTTAAGTATAGATTAGCTGGTTACCTCTGCTGACTTTGAATTAATCATACCTTAGAGACTAAGAAAACTCATTATCCTAGTTTTGTAAAAAATAAAAGTGAAACATACCACTAAAGTATACAACTGACCTTACTTAGATTATCTTTAAAGTATGCCACAGTGTTAATAGAAGTTCACACACACACACACACACACACACACACACACACACACACACACACACATTTCCTAACAAAAGACACTGGCTCTGGTTACCAGTTATCTTCTAGAAGCCAGGAATAATACTTGCTTGATATAATACAATGTCATATGCAAAATCCATTTCATTCTGTTTAAAACATTTGTTTTAAAATAAAACAAAGCCAGATGCCACTGGCTCACACCTGTAATCCTAGGTACTCAGGAGGCTGAAACCTGAGGATAGTGGCTTAAAGCCAGCCTGGGAAAAATGGCTCACACTTATGATCCTAGCAACTCAGAGGCTGAAGTCTAAGGATCAGCATTTAAAACCAGCCCAGACACTTATCTCTAATTAACCAGTAAAAAGCCGGAACTGGAGACATGGCTCAAGTGGTAGATTGCCAGCCATGCATTAAACAATGTCAAGTAAAAACACAAGGCACTGAGTTCAATGTCAAGTAAAAATGCAAGGCCCTGGGTCCAAGCCTCAGCATCACTGAAAAAGACAGACAGACAGACAGACAGACAGATGGGAGGGGAGGGAGGGTTGGGGATATAGTTTAATCATAGAGTACTTGACTACTGTGCACAAAGCCCTGAGGTCAACCCCAGCATCAAATAAATAAATCAATTTAAAAGTAACCTTTCTCAGGGGAAAAGAAATAAACTCTATAGAGATATTTCCATATTCTCAGCATATGCTTTTAAGAAAGCATTGATATGTGAAACCAAATGATCTTCTAAATCCTGGCATTCATTCTTAGAAAATATCAGCATGTACAGAACCTAAAGCAGCAGTGCCAACTCCTCCATTGCCTCCATCATCTACTTACCAATCGGCTGCCGGTACGGATGATATACATGGATGTCAAAGGGTCTGTGTGTGGTGTTCACCAGCACTACCCTACCAGATCCATCAAATTTGTTTCCTTTTTCAACTGTCCTTGTATTCCAATCTGTCCAGTAAATAGTGTCTTCAAAAATGGTGATGGCAAAGGGGTGAGGCAGAATACCATCATATACTGTGTGCCGATGGTGACCCTCCAAATCAGAGTACCTGGGGCAGCAAAAAGATCCATCACTCAGTGAAAAAAGACCACCCCATGCACCTGATGCCTTCAGTATAAACAAAGTAATACTGCCACTCAATAAAGATTCTGCCCTTCCTAGTCTTTAATAAAAACTAAATAAAAGATGTCAACATTGAAAAAGCGTGCTTTACAATTTAGAAATAGCCACAGGGATTGAAATGATTGCTCGTTCCTAACCACAGCGGCTGTCCTGTAGCTGATATGTATGGCAGTTACAGGTTTACAGTCTCTCATGATGACGCTCCAGCTAAAGATGCTAAACCATTGGGAGATAAAAGATAACAAACTAAAACTAGAATTCGGCCTTTTCCTGACCATTTCAGGAGAGAAGCTGTTTAAGACACAGCTAGTTCTCAGCCTAATCTGGGGATAATATATTTTGCAGGCCTGCAGAGTTAACTCTGCATACAGCAGCAGAATATTATTGTTATTAATAACATCATGGATACTATTACTGAATACTTCTGCAGATAAGTAAACCTCCAAATCAGTTCTCTGAATTCAAGATGTCACGGCATGTTCAACCACATTTCCTATTGTCCATGTCCATGCATTACTGTGAAGTTATGTCAGAAGCCATTTCTAAAATACGGGTGTTTTAGTATTTTTAATTCCCAAAGTTCATTCAGTAAATATTTGGAGCTAGCAATTAAAAAACCTGACAATGTAATCTTGCAGTATTAAAAATATTTCCCCAAATACCATCATTTACAGATGCCATGGAAAACTTGGCCTCTGCTGATTAAAATGTAGCTGAACAATAAGAACTTAAGTCACCAGAAGTTCTAAAAGCACTCTGTCCATCTCTTCCAAGTTAATGATACTTCTAAGTTTGGAACCTAGAGGATATATATGAAGACACTACTGTGTTACAACTAACCATACGTAGCAGTGTCCCAGATAAACATGTTCTGGTTGGTTGATAATGTGTATTATCTTTACTGAATAGTGTAAGAGTTAACATACTTTTTAACAATATCCTAGGGTTAGGAGTACAGCTCAGTGGTAGAGTATTTGCTCGCATGAAGGAGACTCTAAGTTCTATTTTCAACAGCATCTCCCAAGATTTCAATGTATTATCATATTGAATAAACGTTAACAAGCTCTACTGCTACATTAAAATTCTCATTATGCTTATCAATAAATACACCAAAGTATTTTACAGAAAATCTTCTCAATGGTTTTTCAAAGATCATACTAAAATCTGTCCGTTATATATTTAGGAGAGAAGAAAGAAAGGTATAGAAAGCAACATGGATTGAATATTGAAAAATAAGTAAAAGTCACAAGCTATAAACTCTCTTTCTATTATATCATACCACAGAGCTCATTAAACCGCATTTAGGAAGTTTTAGATGGAAGTAACACTAGAGTGACTTCTAATATACAGTTAGAAGATGAGATAAATATAATGGAAGCACAGCCCCAATGTTTGCAATGAACTGTTGTCCAGTTATTTTATCTTTTTCTAGGTACATACTCAATGTAACCCAGATGAGCGTCTGCCCAGTACAGGAGATCAGAGGTATAATCAATGGTGATGGCATTGGGCCACGATAATTTGGTGGAGATAATCACAGACTTATTGGTTCCATCCATGCCGATTCTTCCAATGTAGGCACGGTAACCCCAATCTGCCCAGTAGACATGCCTGTGGGAGTAAACACAGAAGGTGAACTCCTAAAGCCTAAAGGAAGTCACTTGCCAAAAAGCTACTCCATTTAAAGAAATGGCATTTTCATCCTACAGAACCTCTCAGAACAGAAAGAGAACAGAAAATATCTAGAGAGAAAAAAGCAGGAGGGGATATTGTACAGTGGTCAAGAATGAACATAATTAGCTGGGGCTAGTGGCTCATGTCTTTAATCATAGGTACTCAGCCCAGATCTGAGGATCATGGTTCAAAGCCAGCCAGGAAAGTCTATGAGATACTTATCTCCGATAAACTATTAAAAGTTGAAGTTGTGGCTCTAATAGTAAATAAAGCCCTTAGCCTTGAAGCCTTGAGCAAAAAATAGCTCAGGGACAGTGCCCAGGCCTGAGTTCAAACTGCAAGACCAAAAAACAAACAAACAGACAAAAAAGGATGAACATGATAAACTAGATATCAAGTCCATTAAGTGTTTCTTTTTATCACAACCTTCCTTGCATGCAGCCAAAGTATGTGACTCAGAAAAGTGAAAAGGTATGTCATAGTAAAAGCAAGAGACTAGCAAATGAATATCATGTGGACAATCCATGCTTCTACCATTATACTAAATCAGTTACCAGAGAAGGAAAGCAGAAGACAAATCTCAGCGAGGTACTGGCCTTGAGAGAGTGCCAAGAGCAGCCTTTTGTGCTAAAAGAGGCAGCATGACGATATAAAGGAAGAGCTCAAGATTACAAGGAGACCATACCCATTTTGAGGGTGAAGGACAATTCCTCTGGGATTCTCAAAGCAGAAAGTGTTGTTGACATCTGCACAGTGCTGGGCTAATGTGCGGCGGTATCGACCTTCAAGGTCAGAGACAAAGAGGCAGTCAAAGCTGGCATCCAGCCAGTAGAGCTTTCTGAAATGGAGAGCCACACGTTACCTATACAGTCCCTTTATTTAGCAACCCAATTTCCTATCAGAGGGACCTGAGGATGTCACCGACAGCTGCTCTTAGAAGGCACCTTTCCCCAATCAAATGAGGACAGGACGAACAGGAGGTGGGCTTTGCTGCAATTGAAGCAGTAGAAGATGCACAAATGTGATCCACAAATGTGATCCCCCTTTCATGTAATGTTACATGGAGAGTTCTGGGTCCATACTTCACCCCAAGAGTCTAGATTTTACTCTTTTCATGCAGCCAAACAAAGGCATCCTTCCCAAGCAACACAAGGCTTAGGGAAACAAGCAAAGCAGAACTGACTGTCATGGCAGTTTAAATGCCAGAGTCAAAGGAATAGACTTATCTGGGTATATCACTGAGCCTGCACAAAGGAACTCTGAGTTTTGACAGGTTTAATATAATGAAACCTCACACATGCCTGGCCCTGTCAGACTCAGTTGGCAACATGAATACCTTACCCTGTGATGTGTTTTACTTAATCAAACTAAGACGACTTAGAAATGCAGTAGAATCTGCTACAAACTCCTGCTTCAGAAATATTCCAGGCCCCAAATATACTGCAGGTCAATAAAACCTATTTATATTCCATTTATATTTATATTTACATTCTATTTATAGTCTATAGGACAAGTGTTCTGAACCTGAGGTTAACCTTGCATAAGGGAAGCCTATTATGTGAGCATAAATTTGTAAGTGCTGTGATCCATCAAGTCAGCCTTAAAAATTTCCCAAACCTGCCAAAAGGTTCATACTCTGAGAATTGAAGAACCTGCTATAAGAGTTCATCGGATCACAGAGTCTGATAATCATTTACAACTGGTCAGAGAACAAATGGTTTCCCTTCTAAAAGGCTCAAATGCCTTTTGCAAGAGTAAGGCCAGATCCAACCATGGCACAGGTCACAAGATTTAACAGTTGGAACTGTAGCATCCTCTCAGGCCAGAGTGGAGGGATAAGCACATGAACTCTGTTCACTTGGGCATGTTGATGGGTGAGCTGGCCACAGCATGGTCTCATCACTGACAAGACTCTAAACAGTCAAAATTTGTTGAAGGGCGACTCCTTTATACAAGTACTTAAAAATAATTCAAATATATACATATATTTTTTTAAAAGAACAGCCAATAGTAGTTATTGAACCCATACTAAATGATAGGTCCTACTCCAAGGATGGGGAACCTTTTTTGACCGAAAGCCATTTGGATATTTAGACCATCATCCATAGGCCATACAAAATTATCATTATAGGCAAAGGCTATAAAAGCCAATGAGAATCATATGGATAGTAGACATCATGTACCAAATGATTCTGCAGACCTTATATGGTGCACCAGCTAGGCATTCCTTATCCCTTGCAAACTAAATACTTATAAGACATTTTATTACTTAAGATCACAACAACCATGGACAGAGATACTGTTTCCCTGAGGAGGCTGTAGGTGCTGCAAGGGGCTGGGAAGAGTAGAGTTCTTTCCTTCCTTATAATGTTCCTCTCCATACCTTACACTTTTATAGTCACAAGCTTTTAGGTTCTGGGGTATCCCATCTCAGTATTAACTGCAAATTAGAAGAAAATATGTAAAATGATAAATGTCTTTACCTGCTAACCCAAGTTGAAATGGCTAATTTCCTATCACTATAAAAAATGTTTAAACTTATTTTTAATTTTGAACTTTGAGAAACCTCATCCATGTTTCCTTACCTGGCAACCCAGTCTACAGCCAGACTTTCTGCCGCTGGTAGTTTGTGGCTTAGGATGGTCTCCCTGTTTGTCTTATTGAGAAACATTCGCTCAATGACTTGCCTCTCCTTATCAATCCAGTACAACCTCTTTTCTACTCTGTCAAAATCCAGGGCCACCACATTGCTCAGTCCTTGCAAGATGAGGGAGTAAGAATAGCCATCGGTGGTTAGATTTCTCAAATAGTAACGGTTGCTGAAGATGAGATAGGGCTCGATGTTACTGATCTGCCGGCAAGTCTTCCCATCTGGCTCACGAATATAACCTGGAGCGCACTTACAGATGTAGGAGCCCACTACATTCTCACACTTCTGGCTGCAAACATGGGGTGACTCCTGGCATTCATCAATATCAGCACAGGACTGTTTGTCCGACATGAGCTTGTAACCAGGGAGACAGGAACAGTAGAAACTGGTGAGGGTATCTGTGCAGTTGTGATCACAGCGGCTGAGTAAAGGGTTCTCACACTCGTTAATTCCTGCAGATGGAAGACAGTTATTAGAGAACCTAGAATTCCAGCAATGGACTCATCACCATGGTCACTGTGTCTACTGGACAGCACTAAGTCTTAACAAATCATGCCAGGACAAGACAGATCATGACAATGACTGACAGCCTTGGGTTATTCAAAAGTTGCTAACTTTTCAACTGCATAGATTGTCCCTTATTCACATTCACACAGCCTTTTCATTCTGAGTTTGTCTGTCTAGTACTTGATTTTGGTGTTGCTTCCTGAACAGCAGAAATCATATAATATACAAACCTCTGGGTCAATTAGGCAGGAGAATTCAGTGCATACTAACATACACCAGTGGAAGAAAATAAAATAGAAAAAGTTGATAGGTTCTTTTCTTCCAAACATTTAAATTTTTTATCACGGAAACAATGGTGACAAGGATTAAGTACCAGAAACAATATTCATTTTATAAATTCAACTGGCTCACTTACTGTGGCTGGGCTATCAAAGAAATTAAAACTATCACAGAGAATGGAACAAATGGATATCAGCAGGCTAGGACTTCTAGCCATTCCAAGTGGCTTAAGGCAAGGAGCATTCTATGAGTCCAAGGAGAATCAGCACATTCTCTTCATTCTAAGGCACATTAATTAGCAATGTGTATGTTTATGTGCACCCAAGTGTGTACACACATGCACACTAGTGTTAGGACTCTTGAACTTTGCCTCGTCAGTGTCCCTTACCTTTTTACTCAAGGTTGGTGCTCTACCACTTGAGCTACAGCTCCACTTCTGGCTTTTTTCTGGTTGATTAATTGGAGATATGTGTCTCATGGACTTTCTTGCTTTAGCTGACTTCAAACTGTGATCCTCTGATCTCAGCCTGAATAATGACCTGAATCTTATTCATTTTCTACTCTCTCTAATAACTACCTGACTGAAGAATTGTCCAAAATGTTTTGTACTATATACAAAAAAGTCTTTGCTTTTGTTATAAAGGCAAGAATAAACGTCTGTAAGCTTTCTAGGGAGAAGAGAGCAAAACTCAAATACACTTTAAAGGCTGAGAATCTATACCCAGTCCCCCAATTTCCTCCCAAGTTTTCTGGGGCCCTCACCACAGCCTTTCTCATCACTGTTGTCCATGCAGTCATCTACGTGGTTACAGACATTCCCCATCTGGATGCAGTGCCCATTGTTACACTTGAACTGATGAGGGGGGCATGTGGGTTCAGGGGTATAGCACAGGTGTTCCAGCTCGTCAGATTCATCTCCACAGTCATTGTCACCATCACAGACGAAATCCTTATAGACACAGCGAGCATTCTGACAGGTAAAATGAGTCTCTGGGCAGGTTGGGTATGAACAGCTCCGTTCATCACTGTAGTCACCACAATCATTGCGCCGGTCACACCTATGATAGGAGACCCAGGACTACTTTTAGACAAGCTGACATTAAGTCTTCACTTTCACCCATGTGGGGATCTGCTTCTTCCTCTATTTACATGAGTGTCAGGTTGACTTCAATAATTAAAGATTACCAGTGCAATAGTCGCCTCCCCCTTACCAACCTCCATCTCTGGAAGAGATGGTGCTGGTGACAACTCAGAAATGGAGATCTAGAGCTACAAAAAAAAACTATCATGTTGTTAGATTAGTTAGTGTTTGTTATTCTAGTGTTCATCTGATCTGCTCATTGGGTAATGAGATAAGCTTGTAAGCACTGGAAATATACCAAGGAGCCATATGATAAAAGTGCCTGTACCTAAACCTAAATGGAAACTTTCAGGTGAGTGGTGAATGCTGGAAAAGGTAAGAGTATTGGATGTGTCCTCTATGAACACACACACACACACACACACACACAAAGGTGTATGTGTGTGTACATATATAGGTATATATGTATATATATGTGTGTATATATATATATATATATATATATATATACACACCTTTTCACAGGAGTGATTCTCACATTGACCAACCTGTTCCTTCTACCTCATATACAATTCTACTGCCACCTATTGTGAGAAGCAAGGTTAGTATGGTGACAAGAAGCAGCTCAAGCTAGTAGATTAGTACATTTAGCATAGAGTGAATGGATAAAGGAAGAAGGCCTGTTGTCGTAGAAGCTATCATAAAACCTAGAATTCTTAAGCATGGTCAGAACAATTCCATTTCCTGTTGCCAGACTGGTCTCTCTTCTCTATGGCATTCCAAGATCCCATACAGGTCATGTTAACTGAAGAGGATCCTGCTGACAGTAACAAAGCCGTCATCAGTAGAAAGGAATATAAGCTGAGGACAGATCAAGCTAATATATGGCAATTGATTAGAACAAATTTGCCATAAAAGGTCTAGAAGCTAGCGGCAGAACATTACAAGATTGCAACTGATCAACAACCTAGTCAGCCAACTAGAGTTGCCATCCATAAACCCAGGACTCTACTAATGTGGCATATATCAATCTGTGTTCATGAAAATTAGAAAGCCAAGTCAAATAAAACTGGCTCAACCCCCAGCCCAATGTGGTCTCCTGTGAGATCTCTAACTCATTCCCAAATGGTCTGAGACATTGATGCTTTGGTTTCTCTAGTTTACTTTCAACTCAAACAGGAGGGTGGGGAGAATGCAAATAGCTAGGCACACTTTCATGTCAGATAGCTGCTTAAAACTCAGTCAGGTTCTTCAGTAGCAGCTATAATGAACCAAGAGAACAAAAAAGTTAAAAGAAAAATGATCCTCTGTCTACCATATCAAATGGGAACACACATTCTGCCAAGAAAGCAAGAAAGACACACATTAACAGTGCACTTAGTGGAGGCTAATAGCACTCCAGAAACATAAGAGTTAGATTTAAACCCTTTAAGTCTCTAGACCAAAAAAATTACACACACACACACACACACACACACACACACACACACACACACACAGAAAGAGTTCTGTTCTGTTCTGTTCTGTCATAGCTCTTGGCAAAAGCAAATCAGGCAGTAAAAAGTAAGAATGAGACATGGAAAAGGATGGAGATCAAGAAAGAAGAGAGGAAGGAAAGAAAATAGGGATGAATGAATGAAATCCATAAAAGTACAAGTCAACTTTGAGAGCACAGTAATAATCAAGACAAATACAAATGGAAAAAGAGACATATGATTCTCTTGAACTGGACAATTTCCTCATTTAAATTAAGATGCTGTAGCTCTATGTCTTGGATCCTTTGCCTAGGTTTTCAGAAGTTATTATATCCAAGTTGTCAATGCAACCCTGGCATGGTTCAGCAACAGGTGCTTGGGCCTAATCTGGGGACAGACAGATCATCCCACAGAATAAATACACTTTCTAGATGACAATTGTCTGCTTCATTCTTACGTTTTCTTTGCCAGATGCTGAGCTGAGCCCCTGCTCCTTTTGCAACCTTTATACAACATGACTTAACCTTCTCTTCCCACTCCAAACCTCCAGCATTCACAGGCAACTGTGCATTGTACTCTATCCCACAGATGCTGATGGCCTGCTGTTGGACATCTGGCCACTGAAGCAAAGATTTGTGTGATCTCTGCTGCCTGTTCTCTTTATCTCATCACTTCCTTCTCAGCTCCTCCTGCTCTGGGCATTTGGCACACACAAAATCTCTTCTTTACTCTAGGTCCATGTGTTCAAATGCCTACTTCTACCTGAGGATGTCCAATGATACCCAACATACCTTACCCCTTGAGCAAATTCTGTTCAGAGTTCCCCTATGGTGTGTGTGTATGAGCGTGTGTGTGTGTGTGTGTGTGTGTGTGTGTGTGTGCATGCGCACATGCCTGGCAGCCTGAGGCTTGAACTCAGGACCTAGGCGTGGCCTCTGAGCTTTGCTCAAGGCTAGCACTCTACTACTTGAGCCACAGCTCTACTTCTGGCATTTAGGGTAACTTATTAAAGGTAAGAGTCTCACACTTTCCTCCCTGCTCTGGCTTTGAACCATGATCCTTAGATCTCAGCCTCCTGCGTAGCTAGGAGTACAGGTGTGAGCACCCAGCACTCCCCTATTTTCATGAATGCTCTTATTCATCTCATCCATAAGAATGGAAATTTACACACACACACACACACACACACACACACACACACACACACACACACATACATACACACAACACAAGTCTTCCGCATATTCCTCTATGTCCAAAGATTTGGTGAGTGGAGGGAGCAAGTGGCTGAGACATTAAGAAAATAAATCATGTGAAGTAACCCATTTGAAGAAATCATAAGAAACTAAGCAGGAATGATCTCCCAAACTGGCAAGCTTTGAGATGAATCTGTCTTGCCCATACAGTGGGCTAAGAATCTCAAATTTTGTTTCCTATATTTAAAATCAGCATATTTTACATTAAAATCTATTTCCTACTTTTCCTTACAAGTACCAGAAGTTCTGGCCCTCAGTCTCCATTCTTCAGCATGTTTCACTATTATTTTTCTTGTAGCAGAGTAAAGGTATTAAAATATTTCTTGTACCCATGCCTATACTATGTAAAACTAAGGATTACTGGTTTCAAAGACAAATGTTCTTCTATCAAACTCACTTCATCTTTGGAAGGCTACATTTATGCCTTTCTTGGGCCCCTTCATCCTTAAAAATATAAAAAAAATTAGTTACATGTCTAGATGTGGTAGTTCAAGCCTGTAATCCTAACTACTATGGGGGTGTCAGTCAGGAGAAAGTAAGACTAGTCAGTCCAAGCTAAAAGAAGTTGGTGAGTTGCCATTGTGGCCAATGGCTGGGTAGAGTGGCATTAACCTGTCATCCTCAGTGACAGGGAAGAATAAGCAGGAAGATCACAGACTCAGGTCAACCTGAGCATAAAGTTAGACCCTACCTGGAAAATAGCCAAGGCAAAATGAATTTAACGGTATGTCTTAGGGTTGGAGCCATGACTCAGTTAGTAGGAGCTAACCAATGAGCAAAAAGCATCAAGGTACCAAGTTAAAGTCTTGGTTCTAGACCAAAACTAAACAAAGGCATGTCTCAAGTGGCAGCACACCTACCTAGCAAGCTCGAGGTCCTGAGTTCCCCGTGTAGATTAAAATGACCAAATTGATAAAGAGGTATAAAGGTAGACAAGTGAATATTACATATCAAAACATGTTCTTTAAACTGTAAGTTCTTTTTATGTTTTCTTTTGGTTTCTTTTTTTTTTTTTTTTTTTGCCAGTCCTGGGGCTTGAACTCAGGGCCTGAGCACTGTCCCTGGCTTCTTTTTGCTCAAGGTTAGCACTCTGCCACTTGAGCCACAGCGCCACTTCTGGTCATTTTCTATATATGTGGTGCTGGGGAATTGAACCCAGGGCTTCATGTATACCAGGCAAACACTCTTGCCACTAGGCCATATTCCCAGCCCCCTTCTTTTGGTTTCAAAAGACTCCAAACATTTCCTTGGTCAATTAAAAGTGTCATGAGAACTAAGCACTAAGGACAGTATGCCTAGTAGGTAAGTCAGCCCAGCCCCTCAACAGATATGTGGAGTTTGTTGGGAAATTTTCAATCCCCAGTTCACCTGAAGGGTTGTCGAATACACAGCCCATTATCACAGATGAACTCATCGGCAGAGCAAGATCTCCTGGTGCAATTCTGATGCTCATCAAGAGCATCAGAACAGTCTGCATCACCATCACAGACCCAGGTTCGTGGGATGCACTTTCTGCTTGGAGGTCTGTTGTTTGCACAGAGGAATTCGGAACTTGAGCAGGTCTCATTCTCTGAAACCAAAGCAAAAAAGAAAAAGAAAGAAGAAAAAATAAGAAACCATCAAAAAGCTCTTTGTATGAATTCAATTCTCTTGCCTTAAAGGAAAGGGAAGGAATCACATTGCTGTGGGAATAACATCATATTATAAATATTTCCGAAATGTCTATCTTAATTGTTTTAGACCCTTGATTTTTTTTCACAAGAATGAAATGAATATCATAATATACTTCACTTACTTTTTCATAAAATTCATATAAAATCATATTTCTTTCCTTAAGGCTTCAAAGATACACTCCTCTTCTTTTACTCTGATACCAAATGCCTTAATTTTTGCATCATGTTTTAGTTTTCAAACTGTGCAATCACAAAATATGATTGGTATTTTATGAAAATTCTACAGATGGGAAACTAGATGGCTCAGAGAACTAGGGCTTCCAATGCACAATGTTTTCCTCTGATGTTGGAGCCTTTATAACTTCATTACATGCTCAATAGAATGAGGATGGTAGCAGATATGTATATCAGTAAGAGGTAAGCAATGACATGCTCACTCAGAATCACTAATGTCTGCTTGAAGATCAGAACAAGTATTTCCCCAATCCCATAGTAGACAAATGGGAGAAACAGGCAGGGATGCTAATTTGGTACAACTCATGTGCCAGTCAGTCATCTCAATAGGAAGAACACACATGGATCTATGGACCACTTTCTACATTTGTATGCATTTGGGAATCTACTTATTCTACACGGTTCTTCACTCCGCTAAGACACTCCAGGTGAGAACATAAGGCTTTGTTGGTAAATAATGCTCTATAATCCATTGAAAAGGAATAATCTCCCAACATGTCTCTCCAAATTCACCTTCCCCACCCCAGCTCTAAGGCTATCAATGAGACTGGAGGCATACTTCGTTGTTACACAGTTTGAATGGCCAACTGACTTCTCTTCCTCTGCTCCAGAAACCTAGCACATTATTTCCATCAGTTAAGTTTAAGAGAATGAAAGCAAAGTCATTTTCCATCACTGGAAAGCATGCAAGTGGATGATGTCAAACAGCCCAGGGAAAAAGACAAAGGTTACATTCTATTAGTGCACATTCAATTAAACAGGAACCTTCCTGACAATCAGAAAAGTAACTCTACCATGTTTCCAGCAAGAAGGAATTAACTGGCTTCACTTACCACAGTGGTGCCTTTCATCCTCATCACTCATGTCCCCACAGTCATTATCTCCATCACAGAGCCAAGCCATTGGGATGCACCGGCCATCATCACACTGGAACTCATGTTGTAAGCAAGTGTGTTCAACAAGGGCTGAAAAGAGATAAGAAGTCGTTTCAGTGAAAAGAGTGCCTTACAGTCTAGAAATCCTGAAGCAGGCTGTGCTCTGGGTCTAGAAAGTGTGCGGCTTAGCATGACCTCACCAAATACAGCTAGAGAAGGCTTCCAATGAGATACGTGCCAGTGACCGAGGATGCAAAGGAAAAGCAGCCCACTGATGGTGCAAAATCATAACAGTCTTTGGTGATTAGGATAACTTCCAATTGAGAAATAGAAAATTCAATAGAGAAATAGCAAGTTCTTCCAAGGAATAATATGAGTCGCCTACTATTACATGTGTTTGCATTTTTAAAATCTACTTTTCATCCATAATCACTGTTTAACACACTGTTTCTCAGCCCTTCCCATCCTTGTTCTGATCTCATTTTCCTCATATCTTTAGTGTCTAAGACCTTTCATAATACTATACAATTTCTTCTTTATTGTTTTTGCTGCTGTCTCCTCTCATTAAGAATAAATTCCACTTGAGCACAGAATTTTATCTTAGTGATATAACTAAGGGCCTAGAATGTAGGTGCTCAATAAACACTAAATTAGAGTGACATGTCACCCTTGTACTTTAAATTAGCTCTCACTGACTCAAATCCTTCAACTAGAAATTCAAGGCCCACTATAGGAATTTTTAATCATTAAAGGTACATCAAAATGAGAGCAATAGGGAGCAACAAAAACCTTTCAAAATCTGGTTTCTTTTTCTTTTTTAACAATTAGAATTATTTACTAATAGTTCTTGTTCTTCTAATTTCTTGAGGGGATTACATTTTTCTACATTCTAAAAGTTGAGTTATTCTACAAGTTAGGTTATTTGCTGTGGCCAACAAAATATTTTGTTTCTTGTCAGAAAACTTTTTGTTAACCTTTAGGTGGTTGTACAAAGGAGTTGTCATTTAACAAAGCAGGCTATGATTATAACATGTCTTGATCAAAGTCACCCCTTTTCATGTTCTCACACATTTCTACCCTACCCACCCCTTCTCTCACTCTTCTTAATTTGGTAGGATATACATTGGATTCTTGTCCACATAATCCCCCTCCTTTCCTCTTCATTCATCTATCCCTTTCTCCTTAACCCACCCCATCCTTTTTGAGAATTCACTTCTTATTATTTTATTTTGCTGAACTTTGATTTTGGCTTTCTAAGGAACTACTATTTGAGATCTTCCTTAAATCTACCACATTTCAGTTAATACATTTGTATACACTTGCATACCACCCAACATATTTATTTATATAAGTTTGTAACCTAAATCTAGCTTACACACACACACACACACACACACACACACACACACACACACACACATATAAACATGGATCCTTTGTCTCTTTGGGCCTGAAAAAGAACCAGTGAATATCCTAAAAAATTAAGAAGAGTTAGGGAAGGAGTGGGTGGAGGAGGGATCTCTGAGAAGCTTGAAAGGGATTGCACATTGATCAAGGAAGTAATAAGTTTGACAAGAAATGTACTCACTACCTTATGTATGTAACTGTAACCCCACTGTACATACCTTGAAAAATTAAAAAGATACAGTGTATTCAGAAACTTTATTAAGTGGAAACTCCTTTGTACAACTAAAGATAATAATTTTAAAAATCTAAGTGAAAAAGAAGCTGGTTTGAAAAATGTGCACTGAAAAAGACATTTTGAAGAGATTCATCTGCTTCATCACAGCAACATACTTCTAGAGCTCTAGATTTAAGGAAGCCTCCCACATAACACAAAGCAGTTTCTAAAATTGTACTCCTATAACATTTTTCATCAGGAAAAAGTGGTAGAACTCTAAACGTCCAACAGTTAGGAAAGTGATATTAACATATGAAACAAAAAAGCATTGCAGAAACATATAGCAAGATCATATTGTGTTTTTAAACTATATATGAGTCTGGGTGCTGGTAGCTGACACCTGTAATCTTTGCTACTCAAGAGGCTGAGAACTGAGGATCAAGGCTAGAAGATAGTCCCAGCATACAAATCTGAGAGATTCTTAGCTCCAATTAACTAGCATACAGACAGAAATGTAGGTGTGGCTCAAATAGTAAAGTCCCAGCCATGAGAGAGAAAACAAAAAGCTAACAAAGAGCTCAAGACCCTAAATTCAAGCTCCAGAACTGGAACTAAAAAGAAGAAAAGGAAAAATTGAACCACAGTTTCCTGACCCTTAAATAGCAATTTGATGTATTAACAGACTTAAAACAAGAAGTAGTTGTTCCTTTAGATGCTTACATATTTTAATATGTAAGGATAGAGACTAGAATTTGAAAATGTAAATAAATGAGAGACTCCAAATACAAACAAGACACCATGACAACTAGACATGTGAGAGGGTCCTTGGAAGTTCTTAGGAAGCTCAGTGGCCAGGGGACCTCATTCCATATAAAGTGGCACAGAAAAAAACAACAACAAGCAAACAAAAACCAGATAGAGTATATGTGGCTGCAACACATCCCTTGTCCTGATTCCAATTACTTCTGGATCTTCCATAGTCTTATGGAACATAACTCAGCCAAATTTGGAAATTCCACCTGAATCAACTAAAATTAACCAATTTCTACAAGCCAAGCACTAGATTACATGCATCACCAACCTAACCTTGTTTTATCACAACAACCAGCAACTATGGTATTCTGATCAGCTCTGCACCTGCTCTGAACTAGCAAGTCTTGGATGAACATCTGTTGAATGGCTCCACCCGACCTGGGAGGGCAGGGAAGCAGGGAGAACCAGTATGCAGCAGCCCGACCCTGGGTTGCACGTGAAGTGGCTGGAGGAGAGTGATGTTCTCCAGCTGTCTCCTGTTGCTTTTCAAGCTTGTTGGTTCTCTTACCACAGGAAGCAGGTTCATCGGAGCCATCAGAACAGTCCGCTTCGCCATCACAGTACCAATGATGTGGAATACAGCGCTGAGGAGACGTGCACTGGAACTCATCACTGGTGCATGTTTGTGTGGCTGGAAGGGGGACAGAAGTTAAATCCATAGGCAAACCCAAGCAAGACTCACATAAGGATTTTTTTTTTGGGGGGGGGGGGAGGGAGGGTTGTTGTTTTGTTTTGTTAGTTTGTTTCTTGCCTGTCCTAGGGCTTCAGCTCAGGGCCTGGGGCTATCCTTGAGGATCTTTGGCTCAAAGCTAGTGCTCTACTGCTTGAGCCATAGAGCTACTTCTGGCTTTTTCAGAATAGTTTATTAGAGGTTAGGGTTACAGGGTCTTTCCTGCCCAGGCTGGCTTCAAACCATGATCCTCAAATCTCAGCTTCTTAAGTAGCTAAGATTAAGAAGAAGAAGCTGCCTCTATCTCTAAGCTAAATAACAGCTGCCACAAAAGGAAAGCTGGGGCTTGAGAAATGGACTTTTATATAAATTTTCCACAAGAAAGGAAGATTGTTACAAACAGAGGGCAATACTGCCCCAATCTCTCAGAATTTTTGTTCTAGATATGATTACATATAATGGCATCTGACAGCAGTTTCAGCTCCTCAGGAGGCTAAACCAGATTGATCATGTGAGCACAGGAGTTCAAGGTAGCCTGGGCAACACAGTAAAATTACAACTCAAGTTAGTCAATCCATGTGTTAATCAATAAATAATGAAAAAATTAAATACTGAAAAACTACCTTTGTGATATTTGAAATCACAAATTATATCAAATAAGTCTTGATTTTACTTTTTCTGCTACAATATAACAAATTCTATTGAAATAAAAAATAATATAACTGTACCTGAAGTTGCCCCATATACATCCTTTAACCATATCTCAGAGTTAACAGTTCTCTATTCATCCTTGCAATGCTGAGTTTTGATCTAAGTAAATGGGAACACTCTGTGGACCTTTAAATATAGATTTACTCCTTAAGTAGACTCCCTGTCCAGACATATTTTTCTAATATGTGGATACAAATCAGAATCAAGTCATATAGTTCTTCTGATCTACTGGCTCCCTTCTCTGGCCCATGACTGCTAAGGGCTTGTTGGTTGGGTAAGGCATGAAAACCACTGGGGAAACAGAAGTCCTCAAAGTTCAGCAATAACTCCAATCTGCCCCGCTCCAGCTGAGGACTGTAGCCTGAGTTCTACTTCCTAGTTTTGCTATTACTGCAACTGATTCCTGTTCTTGGACTGCAGCCTAGTCTGGGTGACAAATTATGTTATGGTGCTCTGTGGTTTCCTTGGGAGAGTACCAGTGACCAGAGTTGAAGCACATAAAAATTGCCCACATAAAAAGGAAAAGAAATTATTAAATTCTTATATTAAATTCTTTATACTAGCAATCTCAAAGTTCTCAAACTTAAGAAAGACCTTTTTTTAACCTTTCACCTTTTAAACTGTTAAGTACAGGAAATTGTTTCAACGAACCAATCTGCTAAATATGAAGTGAAAGTTTCTGAGAATCAAATATTGAGGGATACTAAAATACTTTTGCTGATGGCCACTACCATCTTACTCCACGTAACTAGTAAGAGCTAAATAGCAAATTCTGCCTGGAGCTCCTGAAGATAAAAGGCCTACAACACGGGGGTGGGGGAGCGGGAAGGGGGGGGAATAGCTCTCCAATGACAATACATTTGCAGAAGAAATATTTTGGGTCTGGGGCTTCTTCCACCCACTTCAATCACAACCTAAAGCAAGTGCCTTGCCACCCACTTACAAACTCAGTTTGAGATGACAATCAAAGTTAACATATGTTGATGCATGCTCAAGATATGTGTCTCTGGAATCACAGAGAGGCAATTTTATCTTACTCACTGCAAAAAATGGGATTTTCATCACTGCTGTCTCCACAGTCATTGTCTCCATCACACAAGTAACTTCGAGGAATACAAATATTTACATTTGGACATCTTATAGATCCAGACTGGCAAACGCGATCGGCTTGAAAAGAACAACCAGAGAAACATTTGGAATATATCCACCACAACCATACATCCATATGCAGAACTCAAACCACCATACTGCAGAACTCAAGCCACCGCACAGGAGGCATGCTCAGAGATTCAGAAGCATGCAACCTGTAACACTTCAGTTACATATAGACTCTCTGGTAAAGAAATAGTTGCGGGCTGGGAATATGACCTAGTAGCAAGAGTGCTTGCCTCATATACATGAAGCCCTGGGTTTGATTCCCCAGCACCACATATATACAAAAAGGCCAGAAGTGGTGCTGTGGCTCAAGTGGTAGAGTGCTAGCCTTGAGCAAAAAGAAGCCAGGGATAGTGCTCAGGCCCAGAGTTCAAGGCCCAGGATTGGCAAAAAAAAAAAAAAAAAAAAAAAAGTTGCGATTGATCCTGAGTGGGGAAGAGATGAAGAAAGAGGTTGATTTGTAATTTCTTTACACTTTCCTTTATTTACTAGTACCAATAAAAAGCCCAACTCTTAGTTAGAGAACCTATGGCATATCCACACAATGGAGCAATACATAACCAGAAAAGGAAAAGAGGCAATCTTTGTATGTGCATAAGGAATAACAGTCTCCAGGATGTATTGGCAATAGAACATAAGCAAAGCTCAAAATGGTAGGCTAACTTTTGTGTAAGATAAAGGATGTTAAGGTTCAATGTCTCCTATTTTAAATGCTTGGAACCTGAAATGTTTACAATATTTTTCGATATTTTGGAATACTTGTACATACATAGTGAATTGTCTTAGAAGTGAGACCCAAGTGTAAATACTAAATGCATTTATCTTTTATGTACATCTAATACATATAGCCTAAAGGTAATTTTATTGAATATTTTTCATCATTCTGACATGAAATGATTTTCTGCATCATGTCAGCACTCAAAAAAGGTTCAGATTTGGGAATTCAGAATTTTGGATTCATGGTGCTCAATGTGTGTGTGTGTGTGTGTGTGTGTGTGTGTGTGTGTGTGTGTGTGTGCATGCACACTCATGTGCATGGGATATTCCTAATGGGATGTGATATATGAACAAGAAATATCTTACATTTAATATGTTCATCATTAATAGTCCCATTTGTGTGGTTGTGATAATTTAGAAAGTATATTATAGGTATTTTGGAAATTGTTATAGAATATATCAAAGAAGCAATGAAAGATAATGCTATTAGGAACTCATAATAAAAGAAAAGGCATAATTATAAAATCTATGAAGAAAAACACCTTCAATCTTAATTTACATGATAAATGTCAACATAAATTTCTTTCCTTAAACACTGTATTTCCTTGTTTTAGCTACTGAATAGGCCCAGGAATCAGTGAAATCACATAAAAATGGGCATTCAACACTGGGAATTTTTAAATACCAAATCAGGGAAGCTGTCTCCTGGGATAAGGGACAAAATATAACTTTAGGATAGGAAATGTACAAGGCACACCTCAGCCATAGAATATTGAGTGGGATCATGTAAAAAGAACAAAGGATTCAACTCAGTGGCCTAAGATAGGATAACTGGTCACCAAAAAGAATAAATGGTGGTATTGCATCAAAACAAATCAAATATATAAAAACCCATGAGTTCAGTAGTACTACACAAAAATACCTTATTATAAACTCACTACTCTAAAACTTTACAAGTTAAAGAATTATTTGTCTTATACTTGCAGTTACCATCAGATGGTAAGGAAAATTTCTCCTTTGTAGAACTTCAGACAACAAATATGGAAGAAAGGAAACAGTTCTACAATGGTCATTTGATACACTATTAGATTTATAGAATCACCCACAGATACTAAAAACCACTGAATAAAAAGTTGATGAGAACTTCAAGACAGAGTTTAGGTTTACACAGAAGTCTACTGATAGATTTTATTGTCACTTTGAGTAAGACAACCAAAGATTGTGTGTCTCTTCATGTGATATAGTAACACACAGCTGTGTCTATTCACATGTAGCCCTTTAGGTCTATTCCAGGTCATAGGAAATAAGATAATGGAATCAGTTAGATGGACCAATTACAAATCCAAAATGTTGGTATTCCACAAGAAAAAAATCACCTCATAAACCACTCTACCATAAAAAAGTGGGAACTTGCCAGGTGCCAGGGGCTTGTCCTGTAATCCTATTTAGGAAGCTGAGTTATGAGGATTGAGGTTCAAATCCAATTGGGCCACGGAAATCCATGAGACTCTTATATCCGATTAGCCACTAAAACGCCAGAAGTGGAGCTGTAGTTCAAAGGGTAGCATGCTGGTCTTGAGTGAAAAAAGTCTAAGGACAATGTTTAAGCCCTGAGTTCAGACCCTAGGGCCAGTGCAGACATACACAGACACACACAAAGTGTGAACTATTACGGCATAAAGAAATTAAACTCTTGAATCATAAAATGTTTAATTGTTTAAAATCAATCAAAATTGATGTGCAAATCATGTCTGAATCTAAATTTAGCAGATTAACAGGAGGAGAGGAGGAAATGACAAAATTCAAATATGGACTCAAAGATTCTAAGTGAATATTGTTGGTGATACCAGGCTTTATCATAGATATCAGTGTATTTTAAAATGACTGTCTGTGAAATTCATGTCTAGGATTTGCTTTATAATACTCACAAGAAATCTGAGATACGTGAAACAAGGTTGGTATTGATTGATAATTATTGAAGTTGTGTAATGGGTACATTATGTTATTCTAATTTAGTATACGTTTGAAATTTTCTACAACTTTTTTTTTCCTAAAACAAATCCAGCTGAGAGTATAGCTTAGTAGCAAAGTGTTTGCCTAAAATGTACAAGCTCCTCCTGTGCTCACTCTTCAACATCAAGGGGTAGTGAGTAACCAAGCCAATTTAATGCAAATAAATACAAATAAATGGAGATCAGCAAACGTGAACCTGGACTCTGCTCTTTTGATTCTCTAAGATGCTAAGGTACAAATCCCAGAAAGCTTAGAAAAATCAATTAACTAAAAAATTATTTACTAGGAAAACTAAAGAAAAATATTGTCGTCAACAGATATTATATAGCTTTTTGCACAGAACACATTAACCACAATGCATTTAGTTAGTGATTTTTTGTCTGTAACTAAAGAGGAAGTGTTTGTGTGTGTGTGTGTGTGTGTGTGTGTGTGTGTCTGTGTGTGCACATGCACAGGCATACATACACACATGCCTGTTTAGGGACTTGAACTAAGGGTCTACATTCATTCCTTGAGCTTTTTTTGCTCAAAGCTAGCATCCTACCACTTGATTCATAGCTTCCACTTCTAGCCTTTTTTTTTTGGGGGGGGGTGTTTAATTGGAGATAAGAGTTTCATGGACTTTCCTGTCCAGGCTGGATTCAAACCATGATCCTCAGATCTCACCCTCCTGAGTAGCTATGGGCCACCAATGCCCAGCTAAAGGTGAAGCACTCTTAAAAATAAAAAACTTATAAAGTGATATTTATAATCTAACAGATATGCCAGTCAGGAGCAAAGTAATCGAGTCAAAATGTTCAATGATTCCATGGATTCATCCATTTAAATAAATAATTCAAATATCAAGTACAGTTGTTTCTAAAACCAATTCTACACTCCATCAGATGACTTTATTCATGTTTTGGTGAATACTTAAGAGGTGGTTGTTTTTGGTTTTTTTAAAAAACAAATTCCATTAAAATTCCATTTCTGGTGGTCTTAAGACTTCACAGCCAAAAGAACAGTAAGTACTTAGAATAAAACTTACGGCAATTTTTCTCATCGGAAGTGTCGTTATCCCTGCAGTTGTTTATTCCATTGCAGACCAAGTCTAGAGGTATGCACTTCCCATTGCTACAAGAAAATTCAGTAGTGCTGTTGCAGGACTGAAACAGGCACCCAGCCTCGTCACTGTTGTCACCACAGTCATTGTAGTAATCACAGCGGTAACTGTAGGGAACACATCGCCCATTGCCGCAGGTGAAGGCTGTTGGCAGGCAGGTGTGATAGGCTAAGAGGAGACAAAACAAGTTGAAGTGAAATGCCTTGATCTAAGCAGCATCCTTGTTTCTACTTTTATACTTTGACAAAAGTGGCTACAAATCAGACTGCATTGCGAAGCAAAAGGACATCTTAAACAAAAATATGCTCTATGCCTCTTAAATGATCACATTTTAAGCAGAAAGTAAAGTCACTCCACTTCTCTATAATCTCAATTTAAAAGTATCTCATTTTAAAAAGCATAAAAATATAATTTCTTTGGAGAAAACAAAAATTTCTAGTGTTACCCAGGCTTATACCTATAATCTTAGCTACTCAGGAAGATGAGATCTGCAGATCAACATTTGAAGCCAGTCTGGGAAGGAAGATCCATGAGATTAACACCTCTAATTAACTACCAAGTATCTGGAAAGGAGCTGTGCCTCAAATAGTAGGGTGGCATCTCTGAGCAAAAAGAGCTCAAGGACATCGCTCAGGCCCTGAGTTCAAGCCCCAGAACTGGGGATGAGGGGAACATCAAAGAAACTAACTTCTAGTCTCTATGTTAAGATACTCAGATTCAAAAGTCTCAAAAATTTACTTGGTCTTATTGTCTCCATTCTCATGAAAACTAAGGATTGGCAGTAACTTCACTACAGTTATTGTGTTGATGACCTTTCTGCGATGAAGATTAATAAAATGATAGCAATCACCTAGTGGTATCCTTAGTCTCAAGCTAATAAATCCTGCTTAGCATGCACCACATCCTTTCCTATCCTCTCATTCCCACACAAACCCTAGTAACCACTAATTTCCCTGCCTGCTAAATTTTCCTGGCCTACACAGGTTGTAAATGGCATAGTCAGGATTTAAATCCAAAACTTCTATTTTTAACCCTAACTCTAGAGATGATTTAACACATGTAATCAGGTTTTCAGAGTGAGTGTATTTCAACTCAAAGGATTCTTGTACACAAATTTCAGACCAACTCATTCGGTATCAAAAACACAATAAAGGGGCTGGGAATATGGCCTAGTGGCAAGAGCGCTTGCCTCCTACACATGAAGCTCTCAGTTCGATTCCCCAGCACCACATATATGGAAAACGGCCAGAAGGGGCGCTGTGGCTCAGGTGGCAGAGTGCTAGCCTTGAGCAGGAAGAAGCCAGGGATGGTGCTCAGGCCCTGAGACCAAGGCCCAGGACTGGCCAAAAAAACAACAACAACAACAACACTAAAGATCCACTGAGCTCCAATACAGCGTAGTGGTAGAGTGCTTGCCTCGTATACATGAAGCCCTGGGTTTGATTCCCCAGCACCACATATACAGAAAAATGGCCAGAAGTGGCGCTGTGGCTCAAGTGTCAGAGTGCTAGCCTTGAGCAAAAAGAAGCCAGAAACAGTGCTCAGGCCCTGAGTCCAAGGCCCAGGACTGGGAAAAAAAAAAATGTAGCATAAAAGTACTGTGGATTCAGCTGGGTGACAGTGATATCTGTATTCCTAGCTATTCTAGAGGCTGAGATCTGGAGATCGCTGTTTGAAGCCAGCCAGAGCAGAAAAGTTTGTGAGATTCTTACCTCTGATTCATCACACACACACACACACACACACACACACACACACAGAGTACTGAATCCAACCCACCACAGACACTTTCCAGCTCATCACTGCCATCGCCACAGTCATTGTCATTGTCACATATCCATTGCTCTTTGATGCAGTGCCCATTGAGACAGGTGAAATCAGATGCACTACACCGAGAGCCCTTGTCCGCAATACAGTGTTTGTTGTTATTGGCCAGATACCAGTCGCCTACATGTGGACACTGGCACTCAGCTCCGTTGGGACCTGGGACAAGAAAAAAATAAACACTAGTGTAGCAACCATTCATTGAGTTCCTGGTAGAACAGCATTGCAAGTTTCATGTGAAATGCTCCACACAAGTATGGACACACTGTACAGCAGTCTTTTCACTATGCCTGAGTCCTTCTTCCCTCAAGAACAGCTACCAATCATTACTATATTGAATAGTAATGATTCTTCTCAACAGAATTTGCAGAGAATATCAGAAAGCACATACATATTCTTATGTGTTTGTTCTATGTAAAACACATAATGAGATTGGATTCTGATGGCTCACGCCTGTAATACTAGCTACTCAGGAGGCTGAGATCTGAGGATATTTTCTCATTCCATCAAGCTTGCATTTAAAATGCCTTCATAAGAGAGCTTTATTGAGCCAGGCAGCAGTGGCTCATGCCCAAAAGCTAACTATTCAGGAGCCTGATATCTGAGAATTATAGTTCAGAGGCAGAACCATGGTTTTAGTCTCAGGCAGCCAAAATCTAGACACTCTTATCTCAAATAAACCAAAAAATAAAAGCCTAATGAGGAGATGTAGCTCAAGTGCTAGAGTACCTGCCAAAAGTAAAAGCGCCAAATGAGAGTACAAGGTCCTGAGAGTACAAAGCCTCATTACCAGCACACACATACAAAAGAGGATTCCATACAGAATAGAAAAAGAAATCTGCTAACAACTAATTACCCTGAAATCAAGGACAACCGTATATTTTTCTCTTCTTGTTAGAGATGGCTATCCCCATAAACTCCCTTATTAGGTGCTATTACTGCCACTACTAATTGTTATTATTATTATACATGTTTCCATCTTCATGGGCAATGCCTTACCTGGTGCACAGATGTGACTGCATCCCCCGTTGAACTGATCACAAGGATTGCTACATTGCTTCTGCTCATCTTTCCTAGCTACACAAATATCCCTAGGCTGGACCAATAAATTCATGGTCATTGGAATCAGATCAGACCCATCATATTTGTTGGCTCGGTAAATTTTTTTTGTGAAAAAGTCAGTCCAGTAAATGTACTGGCCATAGAGAGTCAAGCCGAAAGGATGATAGGCAGTGCCAACAATGACTTCCCGGCCCGTGCCCGTGAGAGTGCCTCGCTCTATCTTCTGCCTGAAATGAAGTAAAACAGAAAACATTGCTGAAATCCACAAAGAAGAACCATGGTTAGGCTCAAGCTTTCTCTTATACTAGGCCCTGAACTGGCTTTTTCGGTGAGGAATATGGCAGCTAGAAATGTTTCTTTTGGTAATGGGAGTTTATTTGCAGATCAAACAATTGCCTAGATCTATTATTACTATCTAGATTAATGTATATTGTAATAAATACAATATAACCTACAAGAGATACTACCATAGCAACTAAGCTGATATTACAAACAAGACAGCATTATGAAAGTAATCATGGAGTTTAGGATGGAACACATAACTGACTCTTCATGAAGTGTCAATTATCTGTCCTTCCCACAACCTTAGTAATGTTTCTCAATCATTTATTACTCATGATTTCTAAATAAATGATTTCTCAATCATTTATTACTTTGAAATATTTACTAGAATGAGCAAAAAATCAGATACAAAACATCACTACTGTGTTTCAAATGAGACAAGAAGGAAGAATCTAGATATTAGGTGCTTGTCATCACAAGACCAAAATCATGAGGAAAACAAAAGTTAGGCTTCCTTATATGTAGACACCAACTACAATGAAGAAAATCATTTCTTCCCTTCCATTATTCCACTAGGCTGAATGGAATGAGAAATGATTGGGAGTTACTTAGAAACATTGCATATGAAATTACGGTTGACAAAAATTTACAATGAAAATATGAATTTTGCTGAGAAGCATGGCAGAGCAAAAGGATCTGTTTAAGAGATGATATTGATAAGGATGCATTGTACACACAAATTGCTATGTTGAGTCTTTTAAAAAGAAAGGGGATTTATTTGGGTGGCAGCATTCTTTATACATCAATTGCCATTCATATGGAAAAAATGCTCCAAAAATCAGACCTTAAAAAAACTCACATTTAAGAGAAATGATAATAAAACCCAGAAAGAAAATTATTATCATTTAAGAGCCATTCATATTTTATGATAGTTACCTAGGACCTATTGCAAACTACATTTGCAGTTATAGTTGAAATAATAGATCCATTTAGTGATGCAACTTCAGATGTCTTTCTTCATAATTATTCAATGTCATGGTACATAAAAATTTTCACAAATACATTCACCAGGCTAGAATATAATCTAGTTCCTAAAACTATAATTCTATGTTTAGGAAATGTCTTTCTGGCATACTGTATTTTTCTCATATTAAGGAATCTTTCTAGTTTGGAAACAGAAGGAAGAACTCTTTGCAACACACACATAAGTCATCAAAGACACATACAGACTAGCATCTGCCCAGTAGAGAAGGTCTGTCTCAAAATCCAGAATGAGCCCAGTGGGCCAAACCAGGCTGGTGTTCACAATGGGGACTCGGAAGTTTCCTCCAAGCGTGGCTCTCTCAATTTTGGCAGTGGTACCCCAGGCAGTCCAGTACATGTACCTAGTCACCCAAAAGAAAGCATAATGAATTTACCACAAGGAAACTCCTACTCCTTTCTATCTTACTCTTCGTATTCAAATTGCCATTACTATATCCACATATATAATTTGCTCAAAAAGGACTTACTAAGACACAGCATTGGTTTCCTAGAATGCCAACACTCTTCCTTCTAAAGGGAGTTATGTAATGACTTCCCCTTCCTAGGTAAAAATCACTTTCACCTTTGCAAATGCAGCCATAGTGTTATAAGCCTATAAAATAGTTCCTGACCCTACTCCTGCCTCAAATGAGCAGACAGAAATATAAGAAGGAAGGCCATGGCATACCCTCGGCAAGGATCTAGCACAAGGTCTCTTGGCCTTGTAGAATGAGCTATCACAGTGCGCTGAGATCCGTCTTCAGCCACAGAATTAATGGTTTCATTGAGGAAGTCACTGTAATAAATTCTTCTATTGATCCAGTCGAAGGCAATACCATCAGCAGCCCCTATATCTGAACACATACCAGCAGACATACACATAAACACCACAAAGATGTTAGAGTCCCAATATGCATTATGAACACTTAGTCATGCATGTGTCTTGACCCTCTGTAAGTACTTCCAAAGTAACTCCACCTGGAGTGTACTCACCTGAAACAATAACAGTTGGAGAATGGGTGCCAGAATATAAACTGACATAGGAAATCTGGTCAGCTCCATAGCCTAGATTTTGTGTGAAGTAGATTCTGTTATTTACACTATCATAATCCAGAGCCATGACATCTTTTCCCACATTTATGGCTTGGAAAGGTGGGCTATGGTCTTCAGGATCAAAGTGTAAGCTTTTCAAAGAACTACCCAAGGCAAAGATAAGGAAATTCTCGGTTGAAATGGTACAGCTCTTGCCATCATGTTCTAAGGTCCCAAAAGCACAGCCACATTTTGGGGTGGCTAAGTCTGGTAAAGCAAAGCAGAAATGGGAGCATCCACCATTACTTTCCAAGCAAGGGTTGTTGTTGACCTCTGCTTGTGTCCGGGGCTGGACACGCTGGTCAAAGACAGTCACATCTCTGAGCCAGTAGATATTGTCTCTTATCACTGCTGGGGGTTCTGTGTTCCCTGGTTCCTTGCTAGCTTTGAAGATTTTTTGCAAATTTCGATCAACCCATATGATAGAATCTCCAAAAACGGTGATACCGTAAGGAGTTGGGTAACGACTGCCATAACGAATCATTTCAGTTTCCCCTCCACTAATATGGATCCTTGCAATTAAATCTAAAGAATCATCAACCCAATAAATATAGTCATTGCTATGGTCCACTGCCAAACCCCGTGGTGTAACGATGCCTTCAGACACGAGTACAGTTCTATTGGTACAGTCAAGAAAAGCACGTTCGATCTTCGGTTTCTGCCCATAATCAGCCCAAAAGAGGTATCTGTTCTTAGGGTCTACAACAATATGCCGAGGCATGTCCACTGTGGCTTTAAGGAGAATGCGGCGGTAGGTGGTATTTATTCGTAGAACTTCAATCATTGTTTCATATGAAAAGGCATTGGTGAAATAAAGATTTCCTGTAAAAAAAAAAAAAAGAAGAAGAAGAAGAAGAAGAAGAAAAAGAATCAGAGAAGGTGGTGATGAATGGAAAATGAGGAATTCCATATCAAAGTCAGTTTGGGTCAATATAGGTCATTTTTCCAAGACATTAAGTATCTCAGTGTAAGCTTTAAAACATAAATAGGTATATATTCTTTGGAACTAAAGGGAATGCTTCTTAAAATTTATAAAAATAGTAGGTCCATTTTCAGGTTCTAGAGCACATCAGAATTCATAGCAAATGTTAGGTCACATTCTACTAAAAGGTAAATTTTCCAGAATGTTCTTTCTTATTTCCTCTTGAAGTACTGGATGTTTCCACTCACTTCAAAGACTAACCATTATCATGCTATAACTTCTACTCAAACACTGCCAAAGAAGCAAAGAGGAAGAGCCAGCAATATCTTGAGTTATTACCAATATTATCAAATATTTCATGTACTTAAGACTAAAATGAGATCTTTTTTAAAATCACCAATGTCCACTTCTGGCATTAAAGCACATCACAATTGCTACAGTAAAGCAACAAACATGTGAAGATAACATAATGAATAGAGAATAATCCCAAATTATTGATCCTGTGTGATAGAAAGTCTATCATCATTATATATTTTTATTTGGCAGCATTGGGGTTTAAACTCAGGGCCTCATGCTTGTGAGGCAGGTGCTCTACCACCTGGAGCCATGCATCCAACTCCTCTAACTTCTTTTATTTTTGAGATACATTTTCAAATCATGACTGGACCATTATCCTCTTCTTTACGTTAATTTTCTAAAAGATTAGTTACTAAGCTTAATAATAAAGAATGATACTCGCTTTGATCAGAATTGGATTATATTTCAAAAAGATCTAATGCATTTGTTTTTCCAGAGTATCATTAAAAATCAAGTGCCAGTGGCTTACACCTGCAATACTAGCTACTCAGAAGGCTGAGGATTGTGGTTTAAAGCCAGCCGAAGCAGGAAAGTCCATGAGACTCTTAGCACCAATAAACTACTCAGAATGAACCAGAAGTGGCATGGTGGGTCAAGTGGTAGAGCTCTAGCCTTGAACACAGAGAAGCTCAAGGACGAGCCCTCCCCAAAAATGATCATTCAAATTTAAATGCATTAATCTATGTAATTAAGTCAATGTAACACCGGATCAGGTAACTCAATATAAGCACTAACAGAAGAGCACCTTATGAACAAAAAGACTTTTACCTATTAACAAAGGAATAATTAAGATTTTGTGGGGCTGGGAATATGGCCTAGTGGTAGAGTGCTTGCCTCACATACATGAAACCCTGGGTTCGATTCCTCAGCACCACATATATAGAAAATGACCAGAAGTGGCGCTGTGTGGCTCAAGTGGCAGAGTGCTAGCCTTGAGCAAAAAGAAACCAGGGACAGTGCTCAGACCCTGAGTTCAAGCCCCAGGACTGGGAAAAAAAAAATCATAATTAGCATTCTTATTAACAGAAGCTAACAGGATAGACTTCATGGAATTATATGTCAAATCTTAGTCAAGCATTAAAGGTAAAGCTCAAGCAGTACAGCAAGGCCATAAGTTCAAACCCCAATAAGTAAAAGAGAAAAAAAAAATCAGACAAATCCTTACTTTCATAGAAACAAAACAAAAAAGAATTTGTGAGTGAAATTGCTTGGCTTTAAAATAAAAGAATGCCACTTTGTTTTCTATTATATATAAAATGTACATATATGTACATAACATATACTATAGTATATAACATAATATACATATGTATGTGGGATCTATGCATATATATGTTTGTATGTATGTGTATGTGCTGGCACTAGAGCTTAAACTCAGGGATTTGCACTCTCACATAGCTTTTTGCTCATAGCTGATGCTATACTACTTGAATGATACCTCCAGTTCTAGCTTTCGGGTGATGAATTGGAGGCAACAGTCTCTAGGGTTTGTCTGCCCCTGCTGGCTTTGAACCATGATACTCTTACCTCATCTCCTGAGCAGCTACAAGTACCTAGGATAATTGTGAACTACTGTCACCCAGCTTACATTATATTTTAATATCCACATCTCTTTTAAAATTTAAGACATTTCTAATCCAACAGTGAGGTGTGGATCCAAGTGCAGAAAAAATGTGAATGTATTTCTAAACACTTGGCCTGCAGTTTTGATTATATTAATAACAAAAATAATTAATCTGTAATGAGTTTGTCAGCCAAAACATCTGATTGTTTATTCAACAAACACAGAGCTTGGTCTCATTATAAAATTCAATTTATTTTAAATATGGATTTGTCAGTGATTGCTAGAAAAAATAAAACTATATAACATGTATTTAGGCTGAACTTTCCCACATAAAACATGACAACAGAGATGAAAATACAAAACAATAAAATCAAATACAATAAAATCAGCACATTGATAACTTACCTGCTACCCAGTCCACTGCAATACCCCGAATTCCACTTCTTCCTATCCCATGGGTCACAATGTTTGTAAAAGAAGACCCATCTGATTTGATTCTCCTGATTGCATTATACGAAGACACAGAGATATTAAAATCACACCAGTAAATAAAGCCAGAGGCCACATCGACATCCACGTGTAGTACATTTCGTCCTAAAATTTTAAGAAAATACCATTAAACTATGCTCATACGAGAACCAGATCTTTTTTAAATTTTTTTCCCCTTCCTTCCTCAGATCTTTAAAATGTCCAAACTGGTTGCCAGTTGCAATAAACATATCTACTACCCAGATCTTCATTGCTAAATACTATTCCCCCAATAAGGAGTTTCAATTACAGTGAGAAATGACTGATTATACGTTTGGGCAAGGAAGACCTGAGGTAAGTCTGAAATATTGTACTGCAAAGCAAGGAAGTGCTCAGCCACTAATGGGATGATGAGAGAGGAAAAAATTCATATGGAACAATAAAAAACTCCAAATAGCAAAAACAATCCTACATAGAAAGAACAGTGCAGGAGGAATATCAATACCAAACTTTAAATTGTACTACAAAGCTATAGTAATAAAAAACAGCTTGGTACTGGCACAAGAACAGGCCTGAGGACCAATGGAACAGAACTGAAGACCCAGAAATGAACCCACAGACATACAGCTACCTAATCTTTGACAAAGAAGCTAAAAATATAGGTGGGAACAAAGACAGCCTCTTCAACAAATGGTGCTGGCAAAACTGGGTCAACACATGTAACAAACTAAAACTAAACCCCTATCTATCACCCTGCACCAAAATCAACTCTAAATGGATCAAAGACCTGGAAATAAAATCAGATACCCTGAAAACTCTGCAAGAAGAAATAGAAGAAACTCTAGGACTCCTTGGCACTGGAAGAAACTTCCTCAACAAAGGCCCAGAAATCCAACAAATCAAAGAAAGGCTGGACAAGTGGGACTGTATCAAACTGCAGAGCTTCTGCAAGGCAAAAGATATAGCTTCCAAGATAAATAGAAAACCCACAGATTGGGAAAAGATCTTCACCAGCCATACAAAGTACAAAGGCCTGATATCTAAAATATACACAGAACTCAAAAAGTTAAATTCCTCCAAAACAAACAACCAAAGAACCAACAGCCCTCTCAACAAATGGGCTAAAGACCTAAAAAGAGCCTTCTCTGAAGAAGAAATGAGAATGGCCAAGAGTCACATGAAAAAGTGCTCTACAGTGGGCTGGGGATATAGGCTAGCGGCAAGAGTGCCAGCCTCGGATACACGAGGCCCTAGGTTCGATTCCCCAGCACCACATATACAGAAAACGGCGAGAAGCGGTGCTGTGGCTCAAGTGGCAGAGTGCTAGCCTTGAGCGGGAAGAAGCCAGGGACAGTGCTCAGGCCCTGATTCCAAGGCCCAGGACTGGCAAAAAAAAAAAAAAAAAAAAAAAGTGCTCTACATCACTGGCCATAAAAGATACGCAAATCAAAACAACATTGAGATACCACCTCACCCCAGTAAGAATGTCTATTATCTGGAAATCTAATAATAACAAATGCTGGAGTGGATGTGTCCAGAAGGGAATCCTACTACATTGTTGGTGGGAATGCAAACGTGTTCAACCCCTCTGGAAAGCAGTGTGGAGGTCCCTAAGAAGGCTAAACATAGAGCTCCCCTATGACCCACCAGCCCCACTTTTGGGCATCTACACAAAAGATTACAAGCAAGAACACACTAAAGCCACCAGCACAACTATGTTCATTGCAGCACAGTCTGTCATTGCCAAAACATGGAACCAACCTAGATGCCCCTCAGTAGACGAGTGGATCAGGAAAATGTGGTACATATTTACAATGAAATTCTATGCCTCCATCAGAAGGAATGACACTGTCCCATTCATAAGGAAATGGAAGCACTTGGAAAAAAAAAATCATACTAAGTGAAGTGGGCCAGACCCAAAGAAACATATACCCTATGGTGTCCCTCACAGGGAATACCTAGTACAGGAATAGGCTGTCATGGTAGAAGACCAAAATACCCCAATAACTACACCCATAAGACAACATAAGATGCCAAATGAAATGAACTCCATGTTACAGAAACAAGAGTTGTGCCACTGTTGTGATTGTTCTCAGCATGCCATGTGAACTCGTACTACTTTTTTTTCTTTTTCTTTGTCAGTTTGTTTGACTGAGTGGTTTGTCTAGTTTTGTTTCTCTTGTAGTCCCTTTCTGTGGCTGTGCTCCGGGTACTACTGTGCTACATCCGAGTACCCTGGATATTCTCTGATACGGGTTGTAGAAACGGGGAAGGGAGAGAAAATACAAGGATCGAGAGACAAAGAACAAAAAGATAAACCATTCAAAAAGCAACACTTAGAAACTATTTGGTGTAAACCAACTGCACAACTCTTGGGGGAGAGGGAAAGGGGAAGGGGGGGAATGAAGGAGGAGGTAACAAATAGAACAAGAAATGTACTCACTGCCTTTCATATGAATCTGTAACCCCTCTTTATCACACTTTGACAATAAAATTTTTTTAAACCAAAACAAACAAATTCAGGGATCTATTAAAGATGAGCTCCCTGACCTAATTTGGCCATTTAAGGCATCAAAGGAACAGTATGGTAATTGATAACCCACTGACTTTCAAAAAATTTAAGTAAGTCCAAACTAATAAGAATCTTTATAAGATAAACTAAACAGAATAGGGGAGTTTCTCTTTACAAACAAATGTTATTTAGTAAATGTGACAAGTGGAAGAATAAGAAAATCACTATTTGTAATGTGCAAAAGATGCCTGGGAAACAAGATATTCATAAGGTCAAAGTTGAATTTCACAGATTTTATAAAAATTTTAAAAGGAGAAGTATACTTTAAAAGGCAAGACTTAGGAGGACCACCTTAACCAAATAATCAAACTTAAACATCACTAAGAGTCACCTATGAAGTATTCTTTTTTGTTTATTTCACTGCTCAAGATATACCCCAGGGCCTGGCACATTCTAAGCAAGAGCTCTACCACCACCATCCCAATCTCTTCATCTTTTTTCATTCCCTTCCATCCTCTACTCTTTATTTCTGCATATTCCTGAAGAAACATTTCCCCTGTAATGTACACTTACAAACCGTAGTTTATTTAGGAGACATGTAATCACTTGAGACATTCATAGGATGCCAGCATGATATGTTGCAAACATATGCTTAGGAGTGACTACTTCTGTGAATTCAATACTTCAATTTACAAAATATATATTAACAAATATTTGTGGACTAATTAATTACTGAATTAAATTCCCATTAACAGAAAGAGGCATAGTTCTGTAATACCTCTTGCAAATCCCTATTTCATTCTTCTAACTTGCTTTAGTCCATGGCTCTCATAAGCCATAAATGTTTGCAGGCCCTGGAAATTGGTTAGGAATGTAGATTCTCCAGAATACTAAATCAGAAGAATCTGGAGATAGGATTCAACTCTGTGTTTAGTAGCCCTCTAGATCATTCTTGTTGTACACTAAAGTTTTTTAACCACTCTAGTCTGAGCCAAACACAAAGAAATGGGTTTCTTTGCACCAAGGACTACAACTTGGCATCAGTTAAAGTCAAATGCTACTTGTTCCCGAGTTGGCATACCTTGGCCAGCCACTGGTACCATGGCCTCCGAAAAATCTGACAATTCCAAACTAAAGCCTCTGATTGCATACAGCATCGACACGACAATGAAAGAGTTATGTGGAGAGCAGGTCCGATGATCAGGGTTGAGGTTAAATCCAGTGGCACAGGCACAGGAGAACAATCCTCCTGGTATGGGCAGGCAAATCTGCTGACAAGCATTCACGTTGTTGCTACAACCATTTGAGGACTCGCTGGTGCCTAAATGAAACCAAAAT
Organism: Perognathus longimembris pacificus; assembly: GCF_023159225.1. Classification (NCBI taxonomy): domain Eukaryota; kingdom Metazoa; phylum Chordata; class Mammalia; order Rodentia; family Heteromyidae; genus Perognathus; species Perognathus longimembris. Next base: position 53,764,229 of record NC_063164.1, on the reverse strand, counting down.
CAGTGTGTGACCTGACTATACTTACATGACACTTCAACTCAAATATTTGAAAGTGGGTTACTGAATAATGCATTATAAAATTAATAACAAATATATAATAGCTGGGTTAAATCAAAAAATAATAATGAGAGGAAAACTTATACCATAAAATGAGTACCCCAAATATTGCATAGTATTTTTTTTAAATGAAGCACCAATTGCTGTTCTTCTACAAAGCATGCAAGTAATTTAGAGAGGGCAATGCAAAAATCTGTTGTTCTTTCTTTTTTAACCTCTTGCCCTATGCAATGGCATTTCTATTAGTTTGATTACATGATCAAAAATGGTATGGATAGTTGTTTTAAAAAAAAACCTATAAAAAAAAGAAAGCAATGAAGGTAAGCAATAGAAGAATAAAGATGACAATACAATTTAAAAAGACTTAAAAAAAACCTATAAAAGGACAACACTAAAAAAGGCCATTTTGTACATGGAAAAAAAAATACCAAGTGGTATACCTAGGTTATAAAATTGAAAAGACATTTCTTTGTTTTGTTTTGGGGTTTTTTTTGCCAGTCCTGGTGCTTGAACTCAGGGCCTGAGAACTGTCCCTGGCTTCTTTTTACTCAAGGCTAGCACTCTACCACTTGAGCCATAGCGCCACTTCCAACTTTTCCTATATATGTGGTGCTGAGGAATCGAACCTAGGGCTTCATGTATACAAGGTGAGTACTTTACCACCAGGCCATATTCCCAGCCCTGAAAATACATTTTTTGATAGTCCTTGGTAATTTAACAACTGTAAAAGGTCAAAACTATGAATAAGTCTCCAGCCAGTTGCAAAGGTTTGTGCCTGTAATCCTAGCTACTTGGGAGGTAGAAACTAAGAGAATCACAGTTCCAGGCCAGCCAAGACAAAAAGTTAGTCCAAAATGAACTATGCAAATATTAAAAAGCTAAGTGAGTGTTGTGTCATCCCAAATGAGAATGAGAAATGGAAAATGCAAATCCAGTTTGGCCATGGCATTAACAAGACCCTCTGGGGGGAGGGGGGAACCTCTTTGTGAAAAAAAAAAAAAGAAAGAAAGAAAGCCAAACAGGCTGGCTAGTGTGGTCCAAGTAGTAGAGTGCTTGCCAAGCAAGCATAAGGACCTATACCACAAAAAAATTAAATTAAATTTTTAATAACCTTCCAGTACCACAAAAAACTACATTACAATGCTAACTTAGAAGACTAAGTCAAACCAGATTGTCTTTAAAAATCATCTTGCAATAGGCAGCATCTATGAGTATATATAACTTTTAAGCTTAAAATTTTATCTTACTAACATTTTCCTAGAATCCATGCAACGAACATTCCTATTCTTGTTACTGGACACTGGACATAAACACCTAAACAAAAAGGCTAGCACACTTGCCCTTATGAGATTACATTCTCTAATAAGGAACACAAACAGTAAAATACAGAAGTGTCAGAATGCTATGAAGAAAGTAAAAAGTTAAAGTGATATGCTGAGTGCCAGTAACTCACCCTGTAATCCTACTACTTAGGAGGCTGAGATCTGAGGATCAAAGTTCAAAGCCAGTCCAGGCAGGAAGTCTGTTAGACTTTTGTCTCCAGTGAACCACCGAAAAGCTAGAATTGGAGCTGTAGCTCAAGTGATAGAGTACTAATCTTGAACAAAAAAAGCTCAGGAACAGTACATAGGCCCTAGGTTTAAGCCCTGGGACTAGCAAGAAAAAGAAAAAAAAAAAAAACTAAAGCAATGGGAACATAAATTTCTCTGAAGTTCACCTGGCTTTTCAGATGTCATGGTGGTCTTTGATGTTTAAGATGGGTATCTTTTATGGATGGGTATATGCCAGTCCTGGAGTTTGAACTCAGGGCTTCTTGCTCTCCGTTGGCTTTTCTGTTCAATGCAGGTGCTCTACCACTTGAGTGACAATATCACTTCTGGCTTTTTACTGGTTAATTGGAGTCTGTCAGATTTGTCTGCCTGGGCTGGCTTCAAACCGTGATCCTCATTACAGACATGAGCACCCATTATTCTCTCTTTTTTTCTTTCCCTTTAGCACTTATCTTGGGCACTGTTCCTGAGCTTTTCTTTTCTTTCTTTTTTTTTTTTTTTTTTGGCCAGTCCTGGGCCTTAGACTCAGGGCCTGAGCACAGTCCCTGGCTTCTTCCCGCTCAAGGCTAGCACTCCGCCACTTGAGCCACAGAGCCGCTTCTGGCCGTTTTCTGTATATGTGGTGCTGGGGAATCGAACCTAGGGCCTCGTGTATCCGAGGCAGGCACTCTTGCCACTAGGCTATATCCCCAGCCCCTGAGCTTTTCTTTTTGCTCAATATTAGCACTCTACCACTTCAAACACAGCTCTGCCTCCAGCTTTTGGTAGTTAAAGAGTCTTACAGGCTTTTTCTGCCCAGATTTGCCTTGAAATATGACCCTCAAATTTCAGCTACCTGAGAGCTAGGATTATAGATATACGCCACTAGAACCCATTGTTATTACCATTTTTAAATGTTATTAGTAACTTATATTTATGTGCATGCATGGGACTTGAGGGAGGGTCTGCACTTACAGATATTCAGTGTGTACAGCTGTGTGACTATGAATTACACATCCCCAAATGTGTTTCAATGACCGATACTTACTGCGTCTGTGATAAACTCGAAGGCCTCTCAGTTCTGGAACATTATCCCTCAAGACTACTTTGTTGTCGCCAGAGACCTTGTCAACTCTCTCGATAACCTCATACTGCTCATCAGTATAATAAAGAAAAGCATCAAAAACAGCAAGTCCCCATGGATGGGCGAGATGATGTACCAGGATCATGCGCTCTGTACCATCCACGTTTCCTCGTTCAATCTGAAGGGGCAGAATTCTTATTAGCTTCAGTGATTCAGAGTGAAATGCAAGCAGACCTTAAAAACAATATTCTCCTACTACTAATATTTCACATTGCTCTTACACACCATCCTTTCTAGAGATTTTTTTTTCCATACCTACTATCAGATTGGATCATCACAGATAAACTGAGCAAGAAGTCAGGCAAATTTCCCTATAGGCATTCCATTGATAATGAAACTGACAGCAAGTCAAAGAGAAAACGGCCAATGCTCTAGCCTGTGCATTTGCTATTCTACTCAAAGGTGTAAGAAAACTTCCAGCTGTGATCATCACACAGGAGATGACAGGCCCTGGCTTTAACATTTTCACCCAAAATTTAATACTATGAGTAAAAAGCATGACCCCAGGATGGTAAAGCAGCAAGACTGGATGGAGCCAAGGATGATGCTAAAAGAACTCATAAAAATGAAATTCCTAAGAGAAATAGCAAGCAATCTCTACCTGTGAGCAAAATGAAATGTACATGCAGCTGGTTTAATTCTAAAAACCCAAGTGTTTTCTCTGTACCAAATCTGAATGCTTTCTTAGGGGGACATGAAGTCTGGCTCACTGCCTCAATGGACAAGAAAACCCAGCAATTCCAAGAGAAGATGAAGTCTCCAAACCTGACAGAAGTAGCAGAAGGATAGGACATAGGGAATGTGAGTTGTAGAGCTGCTGATAACCAGAGCAGATCAGCCAAACAAACTCAGCTGGAGTGTTGGGAACAGCTCCTCTGGTCCAAGGCCTTCATCTGAGCAATGGTCAGACTTGGTGATTATGGTTTTGTGTCTCCAACATGAAAACAGAATTCAGTAATAGGGGCCAGGAACTATGGAGATGGCAAGGAAAAGACCTAAGGAACTAAAGTTGGGTGGTGGGACTTTGTATATGACTAAATAAGGAAAGAGAAAGAGGACTGTGAGGACACTTGCCTAGGGGAAAGGACAGAGAGTTGCACCACTAGCAAGCTCAGGGATTCTGGAGAGCAGAGCAGGAGTGGAATAGCAGGGGAGGGAGCTGGTAAGTCCTGTCTGGCATATGGCATCTTATATGTAGAAAGCATAGTGTAACAAGAGTTTCATGTGATAAGAGCTTCATGTACACATGCATCCAAACCTGCAAATGGGCATCACACACATCACTACTTCTTTCTAATTCTTAAAGCTTATTGTAATTCTAAACTATACTAGAAGAGAACTTAGAACATATAATGGACTGAAGCTTAACTGCCACACAGTATTATGGAAAACATCAATACCAAGGACCTGAGATTACTGCTTAAAAAGCAAGGAAGAGTGCCAGGCATCGGTGGCTCTTGCCTGTAATCCTTGATACTCATGAGGCTAAGATCTGAGGTTGGTGGTTCAAAGCCAGCCCAGGCAGGAATGTCTGTGAGACTCTTATCTCCAACTAACCACCAGAAAACCAGAAGTGGCGCTGTTCAAGTGGTAGAGCACTAGCCTTGAGCTGAAGAGCTCAAGGATAGCATGCAGGCCCAGAGTTCAAGCCCCACAACTGACAAAAAAGACAAGGAAGAGTTGAGCATGTATTAAATCCAACGTACAAAACAATGTCTAATGACAATAATCATTACTGAACTCTTTCACACCAGCTCAGGTTGCATAAGCAGGAATGGTCAAACATGATTTTTCATTGAAACTTTATTATTTCTTTTTTTTTTTTTTTTTCTAATCCTGGGCCTTGAACTCAGGGCCTGAGCACTGTCCCTGGCTTCCTTTTGCTCAAGGCTAGCACTCTGCCACTTGAGCCACAGCGCCACTTCTGGCCGTTTTCTGTATATGTGGTACTGGGGTATTGAACCCAGGGCCTCATGTATACAAGGCAAGCTCTCTTTGCCACTAGGCCATATCCCCAGCCCCTGAAACTTTATTATTTCTGCAAAATATGATGATCTCAATACTGGAGTTTAAACTACCAGTGATGAAAATTCTACATTTCTATCAGCCATGTGGGGATAGTGGAGAAGAAGAATGTGTAGCCATGAAAGGAGACTGAGCTTAGATGTTTTCTCAGCCTATCTTCTGTCTGCTCTGTGCAAACTACAGAATCTTGAGTCATTTCAAATTGAAAAAATTAAACCTAAGACCTCAAAACTTTACATAAAATGTCTCTGGAAGCACAAGAGTTATTTTATCATAAAGAAAAGCAGAATGTGAGAGGAGAATAATGAACATCATCCTACAAGAACTGCATATGCATATGTTTTACTGCAGAGAACAGGACTTCAAGATGAGGGTGAGATTTGCTCAGTGGAGATTAGTTATTGGAAGAAAAAGCAATAAAACATCAAAGGAAGTTGTCAAATAAGGTTACTCAAGAACCTCTTCTAGACAAGTCAGAACACCCAGAACCAGAACGGAAGCTCAGTAGTGAAAACCAACGGGTGCCATACCACTCCTCGGCTAGTGACCGCCCAATACAGCTTCTGCTCCTGGATGTCAAGAGTGACAACCTCCAGGTGTTCAAGATTCCCAGTGAAAAGGATCTTCAAGGATGTGCCATCCATGTTAGCACTTGCAATCTTGGCAGGGACCCCGCTTTGGCTGCCTTGGTCTGACCAGTACAGTTTCCTGCAACAGCCATGAAACACAAAAAACAGCATTTAACAAACAGAAGTTAGAATGTTGTCTAAAACATTTCATTCAAAATGTGTATTTCTTGTCTTCAAGATACAATCCAATAGAGGTGTCTGAAACATCAATACTTGTTACATACAGTATTTCATCAGTTTGGTCTGCTTCCTAGTCATTTTGGGGATAGAGACCATTTAAAACAGGAGGCTAACTTCTTCCATTGGTGGCTAAAGCTTTAGTCTGGTCAGATAAGTAGGAGGCTTATGACAAAGGAAAAGCTTCCATGAACCACTAATCCTTCAAAGAATCGCATGTTACCCAGGATGCTGGGGAAGCCAGTCAGTAGTGTGAAAACTGCCCATACCACCCTGCTCACTCTTTCATTCTCCAAATCACCATCCAACACACATATCAGCTATTACTTTCTTAACTCATCTTATTTCTGTGATGCAAGTAAAAAGTTTTTAAATTTAAGGCAGAAAACAAGCAAATTAATAAATAACTCATTCCCAGGAGTGTCAGAATCCAATGAGCATGATACTACTAGGAATGTTTTTTTTTTTTTAATTTTGGCCTTCTTCATAGTGATATCGATGAACAATACTCAGGAGTTATACACATATTAATCATAACTGAGCATTGCTAAGCCCATGATATATGCATTAAGGTATTTGAAGGGTTAATTTCTATTCCCGCTGATGAAAAAAAATTTTAGACTTGACTCTAAGTTTTAATTCCTTTTTACTCCATCTATTACTACTGTAGCCTCAATAGACAGCGTTTCTACTCTCCTTTCTCAAAAGTCCTTGAAAGCCTTTAAGTCAAAAATCTTTGCTCACCTTCTTCCAACATTAAATCAACATGCTCATCCCAATGACCTTATCTTCAGCATTACACACGTCTGCCTTCAAGTTTACATACTGAATTTCTCTGCTTTGACCAGATTCTTTCATCTCTTCTATGCCTCAATTTTATTTTCCCTGTTGAACTTGTTCTCTGACTTGAAACTCCACCTAAATTTCTAAAACATCAGCCTTTCTCCACCTGGACTCTGTATGTAACCACTTCAGTTATACTTTTGTTTATTCTCTTAAGCACCCATTGTGCCTAATTTAATCATTTCTAACTCTGACTTGCTGAAGTGTTTGTCTTCTCCTCCCTCCATTCTAGGATGGGAGGTAAATCAAAGGGGGACAAAGATTCCCCCTTACCATTCCCTAGATGCGATCCATTCTCCTCTTCTTCAAGGTCTGGTGTAGACGTTACCTAGAAGCTTTCTGTGTTCATTCAAAGTCAGAACATATTGTCCAGTGTAACAATTCTGTTTTTCAAAATTCCTGAAACTCTTGCTTATATGGTGTTGAAGTTTGGTATTAGTAACATGAAGAATATGGAACAAAACACAAATTACATCCCTCATATTAAATAGAACTTGGAGCTGCACCAAGATCTGAATCTTGCAAATGATAACACAGGAAATAAGAAATTATCCTGCCTGAAATCTTGTCAGGACAAGACATTGTTACTGCTGTGAGCATGATACCACTATGAACACTCACCCACGTGCAGGATCAACAGTTATGCCAACTGGATAGCCAACTCCAAGAGCTGTGCCATCATTGCTTATCAGTGTTTTCTGGTATCTGACATCACCCTGGAGTGTCAACACCTACAGCACAGAATCATTTATTAGAACTCAGTTTCTTTCAGGGAAGCAGAGATCACTGACATAAAGGAGAACTTAAGACAAAAAAGACTTAATATTCAAGTAGGAATGAGAGTTTCATGACATACAGATAACCTAGAATTATATTTCATATTTATGAGGAATCAGTTCCATGAGAAATGAGAGCTAAAAGAGGAAAATCTCCTATTTGCAACTCTTTTAAAATTTCTGAAGAAAGTTAGATGGATAACAGAAAGATTCCAATAGATAAACATACAGAACCACTGCCTGGATACTCTGTAAAAATGCCTCCAGACAAAGCTAAAAGAAGACACCTAGAAGGCAAATAGGATGCCCACAGTCCTCCTGTATCCCAAGGGACTGGCCACAGCACTCAGTGATCTATCATTGCAAACACAGTTGATCAAAACAGATCAAATTCATACCATGTTAAGTGATTTCTGCTCCAAATCAACAACCTTAGTTTTAAACACTTGTGCTCAAAGCTCTGCCTTGCCATGCCCTGACTATATGGCCTGAGGCAAGTTAAATTCAATTCTCAATCCAGTGTCTTCACTACTAAAATGTGGATTTGGGTGATACTTTCTGCATATAGCTCACGGGGCTAAGAGATTAAATTCAAGGAAATCACTTAGCACTCTACAAGTACAAGTATGTTTCATAGATGCCCCCATACTTTTGTGGGACCATTTACTGAAGACTTGCTATACAATAGGCATTAAACTAAGAATTATCATATTTGATTCTCAAGTAATGCTATGATAGATACCATTGTTATGCCCCTATTTCAGATAATGAAAAGGAGACCTAGTGGCCTTCCCAAAGTTATCCATTTTTTATTATCAGTGTTGGAATCACAGTGTTAATAATCTAATAGAAGAGTAGATTACTGGATTATCAGCCAATTTCATATGGAAACAGGGCTGTTTTAATATGTACTTAATAAATACAGAGAGACAGGGCTGGGGATATGGCCTAGTGGCAAGAGAGAGCTTTCCTCATATACATAAGGCCCTGGGTTCGATTCCCCAGCACCACATATACAGAAAACGGCCAGAAGTGGCGCTGTGGCTCAAGTGGCAGAGTGCTAGCCTTGAGCAAAAGGAAGCCAGGGACAGTGCTCAGGCCCTAAGTCCAAGGCCCAGGACTGGCCAAAAAAATAAATAAATAAATAAATAAATAAATACAGAGAGACTACTGATGGGAAATCAGAAAATGCCTTTTGATTAGCAGTAAGGTATTCTTATAAAATTGCTTTTCAAGGCAATAGGCTATTTATATGCCTCTATTTCTCTCATCTCTCCTTTTAACACACATACACACACACACACACACACACACGTCCTTCTCTCTCTCTCTCTCCTACCTGCATTTTTTTACTTCTACTTGGACTAGGAAATGTTTATCTTTCAGTTGGGCTCTTTGCTATCATCTCTCTCATTTTCCTAGGACAAAGGATCTCTGCTTCAAAGTTAAGTTTCCCTCCTTGGTTGGAGGTTTCTATCAAGCTCTCCCTCACACACGATAAGCTTCACATTTCAGTCACATTTCTTTCAGTGAACCGGCACACAGCTACCCCTAGTGGAAAATAATTTCTTCGACATTTCTCTTTTCAAGTTGGAAATAAATGGGAATTGCTCAGGCTGGAATATAGATAAACCATAAGTGGGAATAATTCCTATTTTCTTTGTTTATCCTTCACCTACAGGAGTTGTTTAAATTTGTTACCTTAGGGAGAAATGAATATAAATAATTTAAAAGCCCATTTACTCTTGGATCATGATTCTCATAAGCCTTTTATGGGTATTCTAGATACATTGACAATTTAAGTGAAACAGCACTCTGGAGTCACAAGGTGCCTCAATGTTATGAACTACTTGTACTTACTGAGTTGTCATCCATTTTTTACAGATGAGCAAGCAGAGGCTCAGAGAAGTTTAGTCATTTGTTCAAAGCCAAAGAGTTCATGAGTGAAGGAAATTCAGTGCTGTTCCTACATAAAACGCATTTTTGTATTTCAGGGATCTTTATCCCTCTGTCTGGGACCCCTTTTCCCTACTTCTTGGTTTGGCAGAAATAATACTGCTCATCCTTCAAGATTCAGCTCTCAAATAACCACTAAAGGAAATCACCTTTCTCATTCTTTAAGAAGGGGGAAGTCAGCAGGTTGAGTCCTGCCCCCTAACCTAGAGCTTCACATTCACTGTTCAGGGCAAATTCACTTTTAATGGTTTTCTTTGGGTTGTTCTTTTTATCTTTCTCTCTCAGACATGTGAACTATTGAAAAGGAAAACATCTTTCTTTGCATTTTCAATACTCAGGTCTTCCCATCTGACTGATCCACATTGCCTAGGTCTTGTTGAACAAAGTGAGCAAGCAATATGCACCCAAAGCTAGGTCTTGGGACTCCAGTCAAATCTTTCAAATCAGGAAACAACCCCAAACTTGAGGTTAGTGTGGACAGGAAGTCCTGCCAACTCACACTATGCACTGTGTTACTATCCGGGAGGCTCCTTCCCATGGTGCCTGACACCAGTGTGGGAGATCTGTTTGCTACTTTGGGAAATCATTCAGTTTAAAAGAGAAAACACCCTCCCTCTCCCTCCCCATGTACCACGCAAGAAAGTAGGAGACTGAATAAGTGCCTATTAATCTTCATTTGAGATTGCCCCATGTTTCCATGGGAGGATATTTTTAGTTAAGATTGTGAAAGATCTTCTCCAACTATTAAATGGGGTTTAAAAGGTCTGGATTACTGGAGTTGTGACTATGACAATGTGTATAACAACTAACCAATTTTCTATGTTTCTGGGCTGGCTTGCTTACTTTTGTTGTTGTTGTAATACTTGGGATTGGACTCTGCCTGGAGCTTGCCAGGCAGGCACTCTACCATGGGAAGTCCTGCTCCCAACCCCTTTGGCTTTATTTATTTTGGTGATAGAGTCTGACTTTCCTGCTGGGGGCCAGCCAGAACCTCAATCCTCCTATTTACAGTCTCCAAATAGCTGGGATGATAAATGTGTGCACCACGTTCCCCAGCTATTGGTTGACTAGCTTGAACTGTCATCCTCCTACCTCTGATCTGTTTTCTGAGTAGCTGAGATTACAGGCACGAGCCACAGCCCATCTGGCCTTTGTCTTTAACTCACTTTGTATAAAACAAAAGACTTGAACCAGATCTTCCCAGATCCCCGGATGTTAACACCTGTTAATACCTGTTGGTTCTATCTGTTTTGAAACACTCCCTGGGTTAAGCAAGTGCAGCTACTGTAAATTTCCCTCTCCTGCAAATGGCAACCATATTCATCTCTACTCTCATAGATATGAAAATTAAAGGCAAGAGTGCTTGGAAAAGATTTTGTGAGATAGGAAGCACCATTCCCAAGGAAGTTCTTCCTGTCCAACTTCACACCAGGCTGCTTTGCACCTTCCTCCTCTCCTGTATTTTCCATTCCAAATGCTCCAAAGGGCAGCCAAGTCCACAGCTGTACCCCTCAGCAGGGGAGTGTCACTGTGCAGAACCCTGCTGAATCTCCCCCACCTACAACCCTTTTACCTTAAGAGGAATTAATAATTCTTTTGCAAAGAAATCCAGTACTAATCAAGGTGCTTTGGATATACTTCATGTGATTTCAAGCCTGCACCCCATCTAGAATTTCTTCTGGGAACTGAAGAACACTTATCTCACAGAGGAGAATATCAAAAGCATTAGAATCAAGTTTCTACTTTCTGGTTCACAGTTAGAAAAACTATATTGTAGTTATAGAAAGATTTCCATCTGAGAACAGAAGTAACCCAGAAGTTCAGAATTTCAGTTCTCCACTTCTTCCAGAAGTGGAGAACTGAAATTGCATTAAACATTAGGTGGAGAAAACTAATGAAAATTTCTTTCCTACTATAGTCTTACTGTTGGCCAAATTTCTTACAGAATTTTTAATTGATTTTCATATATTTGCCTTGGGGACAGGATTTCAGTTTCTTTTTATAGAAAAATGTATGTAATATAAATGTATGTACATGTACTATGTGAATAGGTTATATATTTATATAAATAGTATAAAAATATATTTATATACAAATATATACATATATAAATGTTTATATACATTACCTGTATGTTCCATATGTATTTTCTACATTTTATATGTATATATACATACATATGTTTTGGGGAGAGAGCTTGAGACAGAGCCTCAAAATCTCAATCCTCTTTATTCAGCATCCCAAGTACTAGGATTATAGATGTGGGACACCATTCCTAGCTCCCTAATAGCCTTTATAGGAACACAGTGGTATTGAAAATTAGGAGGAAATGAAATAGAATAGAACAAAGTTCCAATTATCCATTTTTAAGATGATTTTCCTTCTTTGCTTCAGAGACTTTGACAGTTAAAACTATTCTTTCTTCTCATACCCTACTTGTTTAAAAGTAATTTCAATATCCATATGACAGTGTTTCCTAAGAATAGATCTATACATGAGTCTAAACTCAGTGTTTTTTTAAGTGGTAGTTTGGGATCATTACCTCGATGGAATAAGTTGTAGGAGTGGTATAATAAATGTTTCTTGATATCCAGTCTAAGGCCAGACTCCTAGAAGACCCAAACATAAATAGAGGCGCGAATACAGTCCTGTTGGTGCCATCTGTCTTCACTCTGTGAATTTCACCCTGGAAGAAAGTCAAGGATGGTCTGTAGCTGCACTCTTTGAGGTTAAGTTATAGACTTTGAATGCTATTTATAACTTACTGGATTCTCAACCCAATAGATGAATTGCTCTGAGTCATCAAACGCCACATCAAAACCATTCTGTATCCCTGATATGGGGACCATGGCATCATTGCTCTTCACCTCCGGATCAAGGGAGATGCCAAAAATGACGGACTCTTGTACAGACATCAAGAAAGCTTGATCACCTGTGAAAATAGTTGACCACCCGTCAAGTTTACATCATGGTGTTTCCAGACATTTAAGAGTAATGGGAGGCAGTGGACTGTCATTATCATATGAGCCGAAAAGCATCACAGCTCTGCAGTAATATATACAATGCACAGCAGATATTTCATCACTAATAAGTTACAGGCTTTCCATGGGGGTCAGTGGGAAACCAGGTCTTCAAAGTCCCCAGACAACATTATATGCCCTTTTCCAAGGTAGGTAAGTATTTTAATACCTTACTTTTACTTTTTTGTTTAAAAACATTTCTTTATTATATACAATTAATGAAATCCTTAAGTTATAATATTTAGCAACTTGATTTATTCATCTAATGCATTATTGGAGATTCTCTATAGCAGTGCACACAAAATAAATATTGGATTGTTTATGTAAAACATCCCATGGAATGCTTCCTTTTAGTGGCATTTTTGTCTTATGTAAACTGTTTATATTATCAAAAGAACATGCAAGGATCTGAGTTGTCCATGTGTAATTTCATTCATAAGTGAACATGGCTTTCTAGATTTGATTCAACAGTAACATAAAAGTATTGCTTTTTTTTTCAATACTGGAAGTGGAACTCAAGGCCTTGCTAGGGAGAGGCTCTACCACTTGAGCCATGCCTCCAATATTTTCTTACTGTAGAAAGAGCCTTTTTGTTTGCTCAGAATTAGCCTATGAGGTTGATCTTGCTATCTATGCTTCCCACAAAGCTGGGATTATAGACATGTGTTACCATGTCTGGTGTATTTATGTTGTGATAAGAGTCTTGTCAACTTTTTTGCCCAGGATGACGTCAAATTGTACTCCTCCTAGTAGGTAGGATTACAGGTGTGAGTCACCATGCCAGTTTGCCTTACTCTTCATTAATCCCTTACTTACACTGACAAGATCTTTCATTTCTACACACAAACAAACCTAACACTGAAGAACTCTAGGAAAGTTGGGTTTTTGAGAAAAAATATGAAAGAGAATTTAGTGCATAGCAGCTTACTAGTTTTAAGCAAGTTCAGATAATAAAAGAAAAAAATTGTCCAGTATATGTTATAGACTTTAACTACTTATAATAAATAAATCCAATTTACAATATCATCAATTGTTAACTTGACTAGTATCTGTCTTTCTTGCTCCATTATAACTCCCAAGGGGCAAAAATTATGTTTGATTTTCTTAGTATCTCCAGAGACTGGCAGGGAGTTGGGCATAAATTAATTTCCCAGTAAATATTAATGACATAGCAGAATAAACAGATGGATATATAAACAATGTCTTCAAAAGTTCTCTAGGCATTTGTTTGAGGCTCGTACAAAAAGAGTTGCTTTCCTGATTTCAGCCTAGGAATTAACTTAACCAAAGATATGAAGAACCTCTATGATGAAAATTTCAAAAACCTGAAAAAGGAAATTAAAGCAGAGTTAAAGAAGTAGACAAACCTCCCATGCTCCTAGATTGGGAGGATTAACATCACGGAAATGTCAATACTGCCCAAAGCTACCTACAAATTCAAAGCAATATCCATCAACATCCCAACAACCTTTTTAAATGAAAAAGAAGAAGCAATCCAAAAATTCATATGGAATAGTAGAAGACCATGAATACCAAAAACAATCCTTAGGAAGAACAGTGCTAAACAAATATCAAGCTTCAAACTCTGTTATAAAGTCATAGTTACAAAAACAGCTTGGTACTAGCACATGAACAGGCCTGAGGACCAGTGGAATAGAATTGAAGACCCAGAAATAAACCCACAGACCTATAGCCACCTAATCTTTGATAAGGGAACCAAAACACAGGATGGAAGAAAGACAGACTTTCAATAAATGATACTAGCAGAATTGGCTATACACATGTAGAAAACTAAAGTTAGATCTTTATATATCATCCTGTACCAGAATCAATTCCAAATATAAAATAAAGTATCAAAGACCTGGTGGTAAGTAGTGCAGATACCCTGAAAATATTACAGGAAGGAAACACTAAGGTTCCTTGGCACAGAAAGAAACTTCCTAAATAAAGATCCAGGAGCACAACAAACAAACAAACAAAAAAGCTAGATAAATGGGATCGCATTAAACTACAGAGCTTCTGCATGGCAAAGCACATAGCTAGCAAGATACACAGAAAGCCCACAGATTGGTAAAAGATCTTCACTAGCCATACAACAGATAAGGGCCTCATATAAAAAATATACTTAGACTTCAAAAAATTAAACCCCCCAAAACAAAACAAAACAACAACAACAAAAACCCAATCAAAAAAGAAGAAGGTGGTTAACACACACACACAAAAAAAAAAAAAAACCCAATCAACCCATTAGTAAGTGGGCTACAGACTTAAAGAGAGACTTCTCTGAAGAAGAAATAAGAATGGCCAATAGAAACATGAAGAAAAGTTCAACATCTCTGGCCATAAAGAAATGCAAATCAAAATAATACTGAGATTCCACCTCACCCCAGTTAGAATGGCCATTATCAAGAGAACAAATAACAGATGCTGGTGGAGATGTGGCCAAAAAGGAACACAATACTGTTGGTGGAAATGTAAATGTGTTCAATCACTCTGGAAAAACAGTATGGAGATTCTTCAAAAAAGGGAACGTAGAGCTAGCTCCCCTATAAGCCAGCAATTCCTCTCCTAGGCATTTACCCAAATGATCACAAACAAGACCACACTAAAGCTACCAGCACAACTATGTTCATTGCAGCATTATTTACCATAGCTGAGATATGGAATCAACCCAGATGTGCCTCAGTAGATGAATGAATCAAGAAAATGTGCTATATATACACAATGGAATTTGGTTCATCAGAAAGAATGACATCGCCCTATTTGTAAGGAAATGGAAAGACTTGGAAAAACTCATATTAAGTGAAGCAAGCCAGACCAAAGAAACATAGGCTCCATGGTTTCCCCCATCTGTCATAATTAGTAGATGCCCAGGATAGTCTTGGAAGAAGTTCACAATAGCCCAATAGCTAAGTACATATAACCATATAAAACGATGCTGATCAAAATTATCTCCACAATATGGAAATAACAAAGTTTTTTGTGGTTGTTTGTTTTTCTTATTTTTTTAGTCTACTGTTTTCAGTTATTTCTTTTGTCTTTATTTTTTTCTCCTTTGGTTTATTCCCTGTGGTCACTGTTTCTGATTTCCATACCCTTTGTCTTATATTTTGGGGAAGGGAAGAGGAATCACAGAAACGGTAGGACAAAGGGAGAACCAGTGCAACAGTGACACCCACTAGACACAACACTGAAATAAACTTTACAACTTGAGGGAGGAGGGAAGTCAGGGGGAGGGGAAGTGGGAGAAAATGAGGGAGGGGGGTAACACTGTTCAAAAAGAAATGTACCCACTACCTTACTTATGAAACTAATCCCTCTGTACATGACCTTTACAATAAAATATTTTTAAGTTCTCTAGGTATCTTTAATTGCAACTTAAGTAGCCCCTATAATATCTGAAACTATCCATTTAGCTTCCTTAACAGATAATAAAAGGGTTTTTCCCCCAAAACAAATTAATCTTTATCCAGGCTGTCATCACTTCACCTAAAAATATAAATTAGTCTGGGCACAGAAGCTCACAGCTGATATCCCAGTACTTAGCAGGTGAAAACTGATAGGATCTTAGTTAAAGCCCAGGGCAGGCAAAAAGTTAGTAGGATTCCATCTCAATGAATAAGCTGAGTGTGATGGCAAACTTGTCATCTCAGCTACATAAGACTGTATTTTAAAGTATGTAAAGCACCAATAGCAAGACTATGTCTCAAGTGGTAGAATGCCTACCCAGCAACTTTGAAGCCCTGAATTCAAACCGTAGCACTCCATAGATATACATATATAATATATATGTATATGTATATATATATGTGTATGTGTGTATATATATATGCTATACATCTATAGACATAGACAAAATTCAAGAAAAAAATTTCATTTCAAAATTCTACTCAGGAAAGGGAAATTTCTGAATGAAAGTTTTGTGTTAAAATATATGCATATTTGGCTGGGGATATGATCTAGTGGCAAGAGTGCTTGACTCATATACATGAAGCCCTGGGTTCGATTCCCCACACCGCATATATAGAAAATAGCCAGAGGTGGCGCTGTGGCTCAAGTGGCAGAGGGCTAGCCTTGAGCAAAAAGAAGCCAGGTACAGTGCTCAGGCCCTGAGTTCAAGGCCCAGGACTGGCAAGAAAAAAAAAAAGATACATGCATATTATATTTCAAAACAAAGTATAAAATGATTAACCACTAAATAACGTGGGAAGCATCACATAGTCAAAAGCATTAGATTAATACTTTTTCTTCGTTTTTACATCTTATGAACTTTTCCTTGTTTCACATTTTTTTTATTACTGAGAAATAACTCAGCACTGGTTGAACTAGCACAAATTTAAACTGAATTGAATGTAAACTTTGCAACTACCAGTGCTTTGTATTATGCAAAGCAAAATGATATATAGCATTCGATCATTGGGAACAAGCCTTCAGAGAAAGTAGTTTTCAGCTGGGGCAAGGAAGACTTGCTGGATATGTCACTGCCATGGGAAACAATGTAATCAGATTTGGACCAGTAACTCCTAAGCCTTTGCCTTGCTACTTGGCCCACACTCCATTGTCCACTGCCTGTAAACACCTGCAAAAGCCATAACAAACCTCCCCCCACTATTGAAACTATATGTCACATGGTATGCGTCAGATATCACGTATTCTTCCTACCATTTCCCAGTCTTGTTTGCTAGATAATTATCTTCCCAACTCACAAATGAACAACAAAACAATTTGACCAATGTCACACAGCAGGTCTCTTGGGCTCTAAAAATCTATGTTCTCTTTTATGCTCTACTGGCCAGGCACTATATACTGACTTGCTTTTAGTTTGACTGCAAGAATGAAAAATGAAAGCTAGATTATAAATTTCAGATATATCTTGGAAATCAATCATTCATTGTTATGTGTTATAAATGCTTATTGGTTCAAATAAAAATAAAAGCTATGCCAGGTGATTAGCCACTGGCAAGGCTGGTGCTCATGCCTATAATCCTAGGGACTCAGGAGGCTGGTATTTGAGGATCCCAGTCAAAGCCTGCCCTGACAAGGAAAGTCCTTGAGACTCTTTTCTCCAATTAACCACCAAAAAACCACCGAAAGTGGTAGAGTGCTAGTTTTGAGCAAAAGAGTTCAGGGACAGTGCCCAGTTCAAGCCCTATTGCCAACCCAAGACAAAGGGTATAACTCAATTTCTTTTTGTTTTGTTTTTGTTCTTGTGCCAGTACTGAGGCTTGAATTCAGAGTCTGGGCACTAACCCTGAGCTTTTGGGCACAATCTAGCACTCTACTGTTTGAGCCACACCTCCACTTTCAGTTTTTGGTAGTTAATTGGGGATAAGAGTCTCATGGACTTACCTGCCAGGACAGAACCATGATCCTCAGATCTCCTAAGAAACTAGGATTACAGGCATTAGTCACCAGCTATTTCTCCATTCTTTTAGAAGGACTTGAAATTTTCATCATTCCTGGTACTGGCTTTTTGTGATGGGTGATCTGGGAAATTCTCAACCAAAGCCTTGCTAAGGACCTAAAACACCATAAAATGTGCACCTTCCTGACCCCTCCCTACCCAATTCCAGTCACTCCTCATCCATTGCTTCTTTCTGGGGCCTTTTTGCTGATGTCTCCTGAAATATATAGAAAGCTTGCCAATGAACCAGAGAGTAAGGTATCATTTAACACTTTACTGACTGAAAGTGTGACAGTTGGGTGAAGACTGAGCCAGGAAAGTGAAAAAAAAGTAAGTAATAGCCAGGTGTCAATGGCTGACACCTGTAATCCTAGCTACTCAAGAGGCTGGGAGCTGAAGATCCTGGTTTGAAGCCAGCCTAGACAGAAAAGTCCATGAGATTTATTTCCAATGAACCACCAAAAAGGCAGAGTAGAAATGTGGCTCCATTGGTAGAGCACCAGCCTTGAACAAAGTCAAGCTAGGGTGCTGGGCCCTGAGTACAAGCCCCAGTATAAGCAGACATAGAAAATTAAGGCAAAAGGCAGAAAGTGGCGCAGAAGGGAGTAGGAAGAACAAAGTCATATAATTTCTATCACATCACACACCAACCTGAGAAGGAAATGAGTGAAAAAACACAGATCTAGAGAAAAAGAGAAAAATGCAGGAAAGCTTGACATTCACTCAGCATTTACTGGGCTACCACATGCTACAAAGCACCACCAGCAATACACATATGTGCACAAGTCAAGGAGGCAGGCTTTAGCTGCCCCAGGCCAACACCAGTTATGAAGACCTTAGAGTTCACTGTGCAAGTGGTAAGCAGGAGTGCCTAAGGGTGGATGGAGGGGAGCTCAGGAGAGGAAAGAGTCAAAATTTGTCTCAGAAATAATCTTTTTATGTCAGGATCCCACTAAGGTTAGTGGTTGCACTATTGGCAAGAAGAGGGAATAAATGTTGTTATGAAAATATAGATTTATGTTGGCACTGGTGGTTCATGCCTATAATCCTAGCTATTCAGGAGGCTTCAGTCTGAAGATCATGGTTCAAAACCAACCCAGGCAGTACATTCCATGAGATTCCTATCTCCAATTAACCACCAAAAAGAGCCAGAAGTAGAGATGTGCTTCAAGTAGTAGAGCACTAGCCTTAAGCATTAAAAAAAAGAAAAAGCTCAGGACAGCACCCAGGTTCTGAGTTCAAGCCCCAGTACTATCACCAAAAAATAAATACATACATACATACTGAAGGACTGATTACTTGACTCTCCTTTCTAGGCCCATTCTTTCTATGTATCCAAAGATAGGATCTGAAGGATTGATTCTTACTTTATTCCCCAAGATCAAGCAAGATAACAAGCTCAACCACAGGCCTGTCCTCAGGCGTTCCAATCTGGGCTGGGCCAAGGACACCACCCTTGGTCACCAGGAGACAATAGCCCCTCACCTCATGTGGAGCATTCCACTGTAGGGCTGGTCAAGGACATCACCCTGAGACCATAACCCACTTTCTGTTTTCTATTTCCTTGTTAATCCCTATTCCTTTTCCATTCTCCTTCATTTTTCCAACATACATACATACATACATACATAAAATGGTGTTTAAACCTAAGTCATTCTGTGGCCTTGCCTGGCAGATTGAAAGGAAGATTTTCTTATTTTGCAGTCATGGAAGCCAAGGACAGCTCCCTTAGACTGAGTCAGATGCCTCCTTGGGATCTAAGGACATTATAAGGGGTAGTGGCTTAAGCATTCTCTGTCTACTTGGTTGATATTGTGGGAAACATTTTTTATAAACACCAATCAGAAGAATAAAAATGTTAAAAAGTTCTGGCTTAGAATTTTATAATATAAAATTAGAAAAAAAAATAGAATCCTGTAATTCCCCTATGCAATCCTATCCACTACTGGCATTTGTGTTTTCCCACAGATGTTTTCAACACATATTTTTACAAGACTACATCTGCACTTTCATGTATCAGTATCATTCACATGCCTTTAAAGATATACCAGATATGTAACAAATATTGTTTTAAAGGCTACTGAATGGCTATTATGAATACATGTTTTCAACTATATATAGTATTGAGTCTTCCATACTTCTTTTACAAAAAGAACCTTGTACACCTACTTAAAGATAATAGTAATAAAAAGAACCTAAGTGACCACTATTTTGCAAGCAGTTGTTTAGTCACCTCATCTAACTGGTACTCAGAAGGCAACTAGGAAATACTGAGAAAGGCCTGTTAGTAAAGTCAATGCAGAGGGAACCCATGAGCAGAGTTATTTCTTAAACAAAAAGAAGCTCTGCTTAGAATTAGCACTTATCAATCCCCATCAGGCAGTAACAGCAAACACACCAATCCCCAATGTCCATCTATATGTGGAGAAAGAACTCTTTGTACCCAAATATCTATAGCCCAGATTAATCTTTTCCTGAAAGACTCTGAGGACACACTAAATTAAACAATGTCAACAAGGATTAGGAGCATAATAAGTCTCTGGAGAAAAACAGTGAATGCCAAACTCTTAGGTAATCATTGTCAATAATTAAAAATCTTTCATCATGGAAGTCCCATGTTAAATATTACATCCTGATGGAATTTTTATCTTTATTAGCCTACATCTGCATAACCTGTAAGCACTATATATTTGCTGCATTCGGTTTTCAACATTTCATTTGAAAACAGAATTTCTCTCTAGATGCTGACCCTATTATCCTTTCATCTAGGAATATATCATTGGCCATTTATTTGTCCACAGCAATATATTTCTAACTATAAAAATTCCCCTTCCTCCATTACTGGAGCTTACTCTGGGCCTCAAGCTCTCATCTAGCTACTGCACTCAAGGTGGGCACTGTAGCACTTGAGCCACACCTCCAATTCCAGATTTTTGCTGGTTAATTGGAGAAAATAGTCTCTCAGAATTTTCTGTCCTGGCTGGCTTTGAACAAGATCCTCAGATCTCAACCTCCTAAGTAGCTAGGGTTACAGGCATGGGCCACCAGTGTTAAGCCCAAAACTCTTTTTCACAGAAATAGGTTTCAAGTGACCTTACAGATTGTTAAGCACATTAAGTGGTTTTTAAAGAGTTTATTACATGTAAGTATACACTCCCTCCTAAAGAGAGAGTTGGGTTGGAATTATTTTGTATAACTACTTAAAGATGAAGGAGGAAGAGGAGCAGGAGGAGAAGCAGGAAGAAAAGAAGGAGGAGGAGGAGGAGGAGGAGGAGGAGGAGGAGGAGGAGGAGGAGGAGGAGGAGGAGGAGGGAGGAGGGGTGGAGAGGAGGAAGAGAAAGGGGAGAGGAGGAGGAGGAGAAAGAGGAAGAGGAGGAAGAAGGAGGAGGAAGAGGAGGGTTTTCTTCTCTACTTCTTGGAGTCCCTAGAACAATCCACCAAATGTCTCTCAGGCTGTCCTTGCTCTTAACCCAAATGGAATGGGAAGGGGCAGTGGCTCCCAGTGGCTCCAAAATAGAATGTCACACTTCTGCTGGGTTGCTGTCAACTTTCTGCATAGACTGGTTAAAGAACCATCTCTCACAAGTACAGTCTCGCCTCTTGTACACTTGTTACCACTGGGGAAGCAATCAACCTAGTAAGATATGCCCAAGATGAGATAAAGATTAAATTACTCAAACATTGCACACAGAGACAGCTCTGATTTTTAAAGTATCAGATAGTAATACTAAAGGTATAGAAATTAGAGTTAGAAGATCAAGGACAGAATGCTGATCACTGATTACTGGTTATAACCATAAAAATGAGACAATAAACCTGAAAAATCAGGCCACAGACATGTCAAGAATCTTTTTACTTTTTGGGCACTGTCTCTGAGCTTCTTTTGCTCAAGGCTAGCACTCTACTATACTTGAGCCACAGTGCCATGTCCAGCTTTTTCTGTTTATGTGGTGCTGAGGAATCAAACCCAGGGCTTCATGCACAGTAGACAAGCACTCTACCACTAAGCCACATGGACTGAGAATTTCCACAGCTTGTACAAACTAGGACAAGCTCCATCTTCAGACCACATGAACAGGACATACTGTACCTTGTACACAAGTCACAGAATCATGAGAGAGGTTCCATCCCGAAGGACAAGCACAAGAGTAGTAGTGAGGACTCTGGGTGGAGAGCAGACAGAGATGACTGCACTGGGCCGAAGCACATGGATTCGAGGCTGTAAGAGAAAAAAACAGAAAAGAACACATCTGTGAGTGGAAAATCTCCTACCTTACAGTCCACAAAACCATGCTGTGGTTATCCTTCCCAAGGCTCCCAGTCTTTGGAGCCATGAACACTGTGTAACCTCTGTGTAAGCACACAAGTTAGGAGTGGAGTGTACCCAAAGTCTCAGGTCAATCTGGTCTATAACAAGCCATGAACAAACACATTGGGTGATCTGGAACTTAGTAACAGAAATACAATGCTAAATAATATGTCTCCTTGCCTGACCTAAAACACATCTTTTTACACCAGGTTTATGTTTGCTCTGTGACCTTGACATTTACACAGTGCTGTCCAAGTTTTTGATTAGATAATAATCTTTTATTTTTCCACTGATGACATCTTTGTGTGTCTCAGCTCCTTGAAAAGAGAGGCCCTGTATTCATCCCTAACTCACATGATGTTTCTTGATACTATCTGTACTTGCTACACATGCCAGTTAAATTATTAATACACACACACACACACACACACACACACACACACAAAAACTGTCAAGTATTAACTAGATAAATACCCAACATCATTGTAAGCACTAGAGATAATACAAACATGGCAAAAACATACAGTTTAGTTCTGTATGTACGTGTGTATGCAATTTTAGAATGTGAAAGTAAAGAACAAAAGAATTAATTATTAGAGGAGTGACTATTTATATAGGGCAGTCAAGAAGGGCCTCTCTAATAATGTTCCTTGAAGACAATATGCTATAAGCCAACTGTACAACTCAGTGGAGGAGGGAATTGGGGAGGGGGGAAGGTGGGAGAAAAATGAGTGAGGAGGTAACAAGTTTGATAAGAAATATACTCATAGCCTTACATATGAAACTGTAACCACTCTGTACATCTCTTTCGCAGTAAATACATTAATTTATTTTTAAAGCAAATGAAATACAATTAAGTGAATTAAATGATACTAAAAGATAATAATAAATGGTTGCATAAAATTTAGAATGTTCCTTGAACAGAATCTTAAATGGCATGATAAAGCAACTCATACAGAGACATGGAAGGCAAAGGTTCCAGACAGAACAAAGAGCTAGTGCAAAAGTTCAGGGGCTGGAACTAGGCTAGTAGGCTTCTGGCCCATGATGTATATAATCCAGAGTTTGGTAAAAGTAAGTAGGAGGAGAAGAAGCCAAGGCAGAGCAAGGTAAGACTCTAAAGTATGAAGAGAGGGATTAAGGGAGTAGCTAGGGGGTAGAGTGCCTGCCTAGACAATGCAAGGCCCTGAGTTCAAATCCTAATACTGCCAATAAAAACAAAAGTGGAGGGCTTTGCAGAAAGATTATGGAAATGTTAGTTCACTTACTTTACTTCCCTTTACTACCAGGAAGAACATAAGCAAAACCAAATCTTTGAGTTGCTACCCACACCACATGTTTGCATGAGGGTGACTTGGGTGTTACCTACAAGGCAGTGTGCTATAAAATACAGAGAGAGAGAGAGAGAAAGAGAGAGAGAGAGAGAGAGTCCCAAGATGGATGCAGGTGGCGCACACCTGTAATCCTAGCAACTCAGGCTGAACTCTGAGGATATACTTTGAAGCCAGCCTGGGCAGGAAAGTCTGTGAGTCTTATCTCCAATTAACCATCAAAAAGGTCAAAGTGGAACTGTGGCTCAAGTGGTAGAGCACCACCAGCCTTGAGCTGAAAAGCTAAGGGATAGCACCTAGGCTCTTAGTTCAAGCCTCAGTACCAGTACCAACACACACACACACACACACACACACACACACACACACACACACACAAATGAGTGCCCACAACAAGCTGCTTTAAGCCATCAAGGGGCAAGGTAAGAGGGTCTTAAGGTAGTATGTCAGTGAGGAAAATGAGGCTCCAAAAGATAACAGCAGCAGTAGCTAATTGCTGAATATAACAACCCAATGCAGACATGCTATTGTCTTCTACACAATCTACAAGGCTTGAGTTTCCCACAGTATAGGCCTGGGTAGAGCATGGAGCAGTGTGGTTAGTGAAAAGAGAAAGCTATTTCCCAAACAAATCAGCTGCTACAGCCTGCACTTATCATTTCCTGACATGATTTCCAAGCAACGCTCAGGCAGGATGTTTCAGTGTGATCACTTACAGTCAGGTTGCTTTGAAGGATGCACGGCAACAATCCCAAGCGGCTGGGGGACATTATAGATTATAACCGACTGGTTGCCCCCATGCCATCTGTTGGCTTTCATCACCTTCCGAGTACCACGGTCAGTCCAGTACACAGAATCCTCAAAGAGAGTCAGGGCATGGGGATGCACCAGAACCTGAGGAGAAAATGGCAATGAAAATTGTTCTCACCCACAAATGAGAGCCAAGGAGAACTAACTTAAAATTGGTATCTGGTTAAGAACTTGGTTTTCTTTGCATTAAGAAATCAGTAAAAACACCCAGAAGTATTTGTATAAGAGGCCAAAAAAAATAATAAACCCCACCATAACACTCAAAATAATTTAATGCACAAATGTCTATTCTATTAAGGACACTGGCCATTCATTCTAAAATGAAAATAAAACAAAAGCATAGAAAGCAATAGGTCTCTCCAGATCACCAATTAGCTAGAGGTTAGATGTAACTTAAAAACCCAGTTCCTCAAAGTTTACTGCAGGGCCCAGGCATTCCCCCCTTTTTACCCCCCTACTTACCCCCCCCCTCACTCCCCACATCCTCACCACTCCTTTCCTAGTGCTATCTAGCCATTCACTGTTTCCCATCAACCTGTTACTGCTTAAGTACATATTTTCTGAAAGGAAGGAAGTCTCTCAGGGACTCTCTAAGTAACAGGAACTGCAAGCAATCTTTTTTTTTTTTTGCAAGCAATCTTAAAGTCAATAACAGCTCTTCAATAAAGGTATATTGTTTTGAACTTGTCCATTTAACTTATAAAAATTAATTCAACAATATTTATGCATTTATTGGAAGTATGTGATTTGCACTCAGAGCCTTGTGCTTGCCTAGCAAGCACTCTACCTCTTGAGCTTATTACACTAACCCTTTTTATGGTTATTTTCAAGAAAGGATCAGCCTGTGCAGCAGTCCTACTATTCATGCTTCCCATTGTCACTGGGATGGCAGCTATACACCACTGCACCCAGCCACTGTGCTCCCCGTTTGCCTAGCAAGCACAAGAAGAGTTGAAACCCTAGTACTGACACACACACACACACACACACACACACAATCCAGTGCACGCACACACATACATACATATTCACCAAGCTGTAAATTAATTAGAAAAATTTAAAAGTAGTTAAATTATTAACTATAAAATTAATTTTTTAAAGGTAGAGAAACAAGAGATCACCATTTACAAACCGATTCAGTCATAAAAGCTATTAATTCATCATGGCACAAGCTGATCATGAATTATAATACAAAATATTTCTTTTCATCCTATTAACAGAGGACGTGTTGTCCCTTTCTGTTGTTGATACTTCCTAGATTGGCCTGATGGTGTTACTGATGTGAACATTAATTTCTTAAGTCTTCTTGATACTCTAGCCATAATGGTATTTTTACTTTGGTTTCCTTCATTGCCAACTTACCAAATCACTGGCTATCACCTGTCTCCGATTATGTCCATCATAATCACAAAAGTCGATGTAATCATGATAGGCATCCATGAAGTAGAGTAGTCTGTTGGGGTAGTCGATTGTTAAGCCACAGGGCCAGTAGATCTTGTCCTGGACAATGATAGTGCGTGAAGTGCCGTCCATGCTGGCACGTTCAATACGTGGGTGACGGCCCCAGTCTGACCAGAACATCAGATGATTACTGTGGAAAGAAGCTAGTTACCAACTGGAGAGCATATCTTAATATAAAAAAAAAATTGTTCTTTAAAATAATATAACTTTCTCAGCTCACATAGAAAGCCTCAAATCTCAATGGAAAATAACAAGTTAATTAAAACTATTCCTGATATTAAATTTGAAAAGAAAGAAATCTATTACTCCTAACCAAAATAAAAGAGACTATAATTATTCTAATAATAGTAATAGTAATAGTATTATGTATCTTGTTCGTGCTCTGCTTAAAATACAATGTCTCCAACTCATAATGAATGGACATAGCTTAGTATTTCCTCTGAGTGCCACAAAGGAAAACTATAATCATAATAAAATCACAGGCCTTCTGGGTGTTTTTATAACATTCATAAAAGAAACAGTGCACAATGACACTGGAATGTCTCAATAGTGATTTGTATGTGTGCTTAAATCATAAATAGTTCATCCAGAAAAATCCTTCTGTCCTTGTTTGTCTACCCTGATATGTTTTAGATAAGACAATCAATTTATTCCTTCTCAGAGATTCATCATAAATATCACTGGTATGTAATACTTTACATCTAAGTAATCTTCCTCAATCAAACATAAAATGCCTAATTCACCATTATGCAGAATAGAATCTTAACTTCTAAAATCTAGCTCAATTCACATGGGAGAATTTCTTTCTTCTCTTTATCTCCATCAGCTAATTTTCTTGCTTATACAACTTACAAAGGGGCTCTAGTGAACAATGTGAAACTGAAGCGGGAAAATCTGACTATTTTTCTTCAAAGTCATTGCTAAATGGTCTGCCTATGGGTTATTATTGCATGCATTAATTAGAAACTTAATTATATAAATATATAGCAATCATTTTAATACTTGCATCGCCAAGTTAATAAAACTCTTACTTTACTCTGGGATCTAATGCTAGTCCTCTTGGATTTGATACGTTCTTGCTAATCAGCACAGTCCTGTGACTCCCATCAATTTTCGAGACTTCAATTGTTTCCAGAATATAATCTGTCCAGTAAAGGTTACGGCCTATCCAGTCCACTGCAATAGTTTCAGTTACAAACATGCCACTGTCATGGATCTAAAACCAGAAGGAAAATCAAGGGTAAATACCAAAGAGTTCGATGAGTGAAAATATAGAAATTACATAAAAATCTAGAAGATAGCATACACCATGTTCTTTTTTTTTTTTTTTTTCTTTGCCAGGCCTGGGCCCTGGACTCAGAGCCTGAGCACCGTCCCTGGCTTCTTCCCGCTCAAGGCTAGCACTCTGCCACCTGAGCCACAGCGCCCCTTCTGGTCGTTTTCCATATATGTGGTGCTGGGGAATCGAACTGAGAGCTTCCTGTGTAGGAGGCAAGCACTCTTGCCACTAGGCCATAGTCCCAGCTCCTAGTATACACCATGTTCTGTGACAGCTGTTGTCCACATGGCTAATCAGTAAACTAAAAGTATGGTTTTCTAGGGGAAAGTATACAAAATTTTTCTAATACAGACTATAATAAGATGACTCTATTATTCAAATAGCAGGTAGTTTCATTTTGATTTCCAAAGTTGTTGCACTTACACTACCTAACAGCATTGACCATTTGCTATGTTGACAACCTTATGATCCTTAAAATGTTCCTATGCCAGGAGCCATTTCTTTATTGATTAAGTGCCAACAATGACAAATAAAGTCCTGAGAGACAGAGGAAACATAACTGTCAAGGGAAACTCCAAGAAATGAATTGAGATATTTAACTAAATTAAAGAAAAATAATCCCTTGACACTCTCATACTTTCCTATGCTCTCACTCACAAAAGAATGCAAAAAGGAACCTCAGAGACATGAAAAGTCTCTGCACCACATGACAGGACAGAATCATAGATAGTCCATCTGTAAGAGCCCACAGTCTTACCTAAGCACCCACAGAGAGGAGTCATACACATGCAGACCTCATGTGATAAGCTTCTTGGCTGAAGGCTCAGCTGTAGAGTATCTGACTAGCAATCACAAGGCCTTGAATTTAGTCCCAGAAAGGACTCTAAGAACTGTCAAGGGTGAGGAAGGTAGGACCTTCACTAACATGAACAGCAGCAAAACAAACTTAAGACAGGGAGCCAGGTAGGCCAATGGTGTGTAGAAAGTAGACTTACCACTCTTTTGTCTGTTCCATTTTGAAATGCACTCCAGACTTTGCCCTGACGTAAGTCAGACCAAAAGATTCGACCACTGACTGAATCAAAATCAATAGCTACAATGTAAGAGCCATCCGTTATCAATGAATAAGTATTGTGGCCCTGAGAGGTGATGTTGTCAGCAATAACTTTGTTCACACTTGACACAAGTAACAGAAGACTTCCAGATGCTGTCCAAGGAAAAAAGGCAAAAGTGTCAGTGATACTGGGAGAACAAAACAATCCCAGGCTCTCTTAACCATCTTTTGGTAATTTTTGGTAACCAATACTTTTGGTAACTTTCATGATTCCAAACCACAGTAATGGGGAAGAAAGGGCTAATAAGAATTATTTTAATCAGGGCTGGGGATATAGCCTAGTGGCAAGAGTGCCTGCCTCAGATACACGAGGCCCTAGGTTCGATTCCCCAGCACCACATATACAGAAAACGGCCAGAAGCGGCGCTGTGGCTCAAGTGGCAGAGTGCTAGCCTTGAGCGGGAAGAAGCCAGGGACAGTGCTCGGGCCCTGAGTCCAAGGCCCAGGACTGGCCAAAAAAAAAAAAAAAAAAAAAAGAATTATTTTAATCACATCATTCTTAACTTCAACAATTAGATGATTTTCATGAGTATTTAAAATAAATTCTTTCTGAAATGTCTTTCTTGCTGGAATTATCTTTCAGTGGGTAAATGCCAATGTGAAGGAAGCTTGCCTTCTTCCATGTTCTGTATTTATTTTTGTACTTTACTTATCTTCCTTATTAAAATGTAAGCTTTTCTGTAACAGAAGTCAAGTCTTAAACATTTTTTTGTAGCAAGAACCATGTCTTAAACCTTTTTGTTTTCCTTGAGGTATTTAGCTACAACACAGAATTTTAATTGCTTTCCAACATCCTGTTCCCTGTTTTTCTTTGTAGCAAGCAGTAAGACATGCTATATTGTTGTTCTACCCAAGACCACTCAGCTTGAGTAAGGTCTCTGACTCCATCAAGCTTGCAGCAACCATGTGACTAAGTTCTGATCAGTAAGATGTGAGTAGAAAAGATTTATCCTCTTCCAGAATGCATCCTTAAAAGAAATCTGTTTGCCCTCCCCTTTCTCTTTCTCTTTCCTACTTTCTGAAGAAGGAAAGATTGGGACAACAACATCCCAGATGGAAGCCACATGGTGAAGGTAAAAGACCAGTGCCACACCCTGGACTACCTACCATCTATGCATCTACTTGTCCTACAAAGAAACTTTCTGACTTTATCCTCTTTCACCTGGTCACTTTAAAAACAGCCACACTGAAATTCTAATGCACAGTACAATCACTGTCATAAACTGGAAGCTGAATTCATTTTGGAATATGAATTCATATTGAATACATATTAAGTATCTTATATAAAGATACTTAAATATAATATAGAAATCAGAACTGGAGATATGACTCAAGCCAAGAATGAAAAAGTCAAATGAAAGTGTGTGGCCCTGAGTTCAAGCACTAGTATTGCAAAATGTTACATGTACACTATATATATATAGCATACATATATACTATATAAATGTAAATTTATATACATATAATTTGTATTTTTATGTATTTATAAATGTGTGTAAATTTTATGTATTTTTATAAACATATATGCAATTTTCCTCAATTTCTAAGTATAATATCTCATACTATATTGTTTACTATATATAATAATATAGAAATCATTTAAAATAAAATGAAAACCATTCTGTTATTTAAAATACTAAGCAAATCATCAATGTTCTGTAATTGTTTCAATTACTGTTTTCGAAAGTCCATTAAGACTTTTGAGGTTGAAGATATTACATAATATGTCTAATATTCCAATCTGACTCCTAGTGAATGCTAACACGTGCCTATGCATATCAGATAATCATAAGCTCTGGGATAGGCTATTAAACTGGCAGCAGTTGGTTTATTTTTTAAGATTAACAATTAATTACCTGTAACTTTGCAAGTTCTCCCATCATCTTCTAACATGTAATCTTGATCACACGAGCACCGGAAAGAACCTCTACTATTGTAACAGTGCTGGCTACAAAAGCCTGGAATGTCACATTCATTTATGTCTTCACATGTCTTAGTATCATTGGCAAGTTTGTATCCCTGTGGACATATGCATCTAGCCCCAAAGGGCCCTTGAACACACTGGTGAGTACAACCGCCATTGAAATTTGAGCAGCTGTCCTGGTCTAGAATAAAGATAATCACAAAATGAAAAAGTGAATCATCTTTGATTTGGTATCAGCCATGTCTCATGCTACCTTCACTGTGATGCTCAGATAAGAGCTAAGGACCACAGTCACTTAGATGAACATAATCCACAAGACTTAGATCATTTGTTTCATTATAACTCTCCAGTATAACTCCATTTGATACAATAAGATAACCTTGGAGAAATACTGTGGACATAAGTAAACAAAATGATCATTGGTAAAGCATGCCAAGAAAGCTCACTTGCTGAAATTCTTCTACTTATGTAGAAATGAAGGACAAGACATAAATACATAAGAGAAAGGGTGAAGTGTCTATGAATGTGAACACAGGGAAAGGAAAGTAATTGGAACAATAGAGAGTACATATCCACTAATACTCCTTATGGTTGGGGACAAGGCAGCAATGCATAAAGCCACCCAAGGACAGGTCACATGCCTGGGATGCAAGAACCTTCTGTTGCTGTGAGTAGCCTAAGAGTCACAACACACAGCATGCACTAGACTGGGAAGTTGTGGTCATTAGGACACTTTCAGCACAAACACAACACATATGAAATCATAAGAATCTAAATACTTCACAATCATACCTGGCTGCAGTTCATCTGAGAGTGAACATTGATTAAAGAGGAAAGAAAGAAAGGACAGTAATTAGGATCACATGCCAATCACTGCATTTTAATCACAGCAAACACAAATCCCCGAACTTCATTTATTTTATGGCAATTTGTGATTGAAAATACAAAGTATTAATGCTAGAAAACTTCATGAGCACATTACCAACAGAACCCAAGTTAATTTTGACCATCTACAAGCCTACTTTGATCTCCTTTTTTGAAACAATGACATATAAAGAAGGAAAAACACATAGCCAAGTGCAAAGGATTTAATGAGAAATATTATCCATTGATGATTTACTTGAATTCAATTCCCTTTACCCCTAACAGATTTAAAGTCACAGAGGAACTAAGATCCCCTCCTAAAAAGCTTCATGGGGATTGTGACAGTGGACATGGGGCATGCAAGGCTGCTGCTCAGAATGAATTTGAGGCCAAGAAGGTATAGTCAGAAAACTTACTGCAAAGCGGGGACTCATCTGTCCCATTGGGGCAGTCAAAGACGCCATCACACAGAACACTCAGATTCACACAGATGCTATAGCCAGGGCACTGCCACTGCCAACTGGGACAGCGAAAGGGCGGAGGAGGACAGTCCTTCTCATCACTCATATCCCTGCAGTCATTGTCCCCATCACAGAGCCACGCTCTGTAGATGCACCTCCCATTGTCACAGCGGAACTGTGATGGAGAGCAAGTCTTAGGGACACAGCCATTGTGCTCATCTGATCCATCAATGCAGTCCGGATGTCCATCACACTCCCAGGTGTTTGGGATGCACACACCATCACCTTGGCACTGGAACTCATCTGAATGGCACATACCAGGGGGCCTGGTTGCTAGAAGAAGAGAAGCACAGGGGAAGTGGCAATTTATAATCCATTGTCTAGTCTAGAAATCAGAGAAAATGACTTTGGATCAAAAATTGCTAGGGTGTGTGTGTGGGTGTGTGGGGGGGGGGGTATGGGTGTGGGTGTGTACTATACTGGGGCTTGAACTAAAGAGTCTGGGCACTGTCCCTTAGCCTTTTCACTTAAGGCCCTACTACTTGAACTACAGCTAGACTTCCAACTTTTTGGTGGTCAATTAGAGATTTTAAAAAAATCTCACAGACTTTCCTATCCAGATTGTCTTAGAACATCAACCCTCAGATCTCAGTCTCTTGAGTAGCTAGGATTGCAGTTTAGCAGCACCAAGCTTCAGTAGTAGGTTTAGAATAATAACTATGGAAAAATTAATATTAAAGACCAACATGACATAGGGTCTTGTCCCACACTGAGGTACACAGAAATAGTTCTATGTATCAGATTGTGGATATGACAAGAAACTTAAGAAGAGAATGTATAACTCAAGGAATATGAGATCCTGAGTCAAACTACTTCCTACATTTTTAATATTTGTTCAACAGCAGATTCAATATAACAGAATGTATCCATCTTTCTATTAAAGAGTCATCATTGAATTTCTGCAATTCTTTTTTCACTGTTTTGTTGTTGTTGTTGTTATTGTTGTTTTGCTGCTCCAGGGGCTTGAACTCAGGGCCTGGGTGCTGTCCCTGAGCCTGTTTGTACTCAAGACTAGCATCTACCACTTGAGCCGCAGTGCCACTTCCAGCTTTTTCTGAATAGTTTATGGAAAATAAGAGTCTCATGGACTTTCCTGCCTGGGTTGACTTCAAACCACCATCCTCAAAACTCAGCCTCCTGAATAGCTAGGATTACAGGCTTGAGCTACAGAAGCCTGGCTTACTGGTTTGCTTTTGCTCGTGGTTGGCCCTCCACCATTTGAAATCCCTCCAGTCCCCTATTTCTTTATTTTTATGGATTAAACTTTTCAATTGAGATTCAAAAGAAGCCAATCACACATCTTGAAATGCAGCAAAGTCTCAAAAGTTTGAAACCTACTAATCTGGAATGTCCTGGGAAAAATGAAAATGTCTAAGACATGTTTAAACCACCTAAGAAACTGTTTGAAGGACATATTTATACAAATAATTGATTTTCCAATTGCAAACTTTTCTGGTAGTTTCTAGATTCTTAAAATATATTTAATACTAGATTCTTTTAAGAATACTTTGCAATTTGGGATGCCTTTCCCCAATTTTGACAGAGCAGTGATAGCAGCAATAGTTTTGTTTTGTTTTGTTTTGTTTTAGGAAAATAAAGAAATGATCTCTTTGTGTGAATTAAGCTGGCACATGGTACTTACGACAGCCAATTTCATCAGAGTTGTCTGCACAATCAAAAACACCATCACAACGATAGCTGTTAGAAATACATTCACTCCCATCAGCACACTTGAACTGAAAACTGGTGCAGTTTAATACTAAGGATGGAAGAGAAGAGCATTAGAAATTAGCTCGGAGTTAGAATGATTAGACATGGGGATTCTTCTAAACAGCAAGAAAAGAAAAGCAATCCACTCACCACAACCAATCTCATCAGATCCATCTGCACAGTCCTTATCCCCATCGCAGACAAAGGATGCGCCAATACACCGATGATCAGGGCAACGAAACTGATTTGGTTGGCAAGTCTGTGAATTTTCTAATGGCATAGAAAAATAAAGCCAAGTTAAGTTTATTTCCTGCTCAATAGATACCAAACTGAAAAACACCCAGTAAATAGCTACATACGTTATCTTAGATTTACATATGTCCAAAATTCCTTCAAATCAGAAATTTTGTCAAAGTCAGCCCACCAAGACATCTCAAAACTTGCACAATCACAGGAAAGAGTCCAAAAATGTGATTACATCATGATGAATAGAAGACAGTCAAAATGAGTACCATGTTTTTGGACTGGCACTACAGCTCACAAATACTCAGTAAGTCTCTGAGTGTAGAAGAACTAACTATCCAATGGAGGCCAACTAAGCAGTGTAGGCAACCCAACCCACATGCCCACAGCAACAGTGTATAGACAGATCACACTGATAGTTCAACCCAATGTCTAAACAGAACAATTCTAAAATCCAAAGACCTACTAAGTAAGGTATAGCCTTCGAGTCACATGTGCTGACTCCAAGTCACAAAATAAAGTGACTGTTGAAGACTCATGGAATTCAAAAATTAGAAGTGATTTATTTCAAAGCCTAACAACTTTAAGAGAAAATTGACTTGTCATTAACTAGTCATTAACTTGACTAAAATTTACTCCAGAGAGCTCTGCTATACCTTAAATTACTATTGAAGATATGGAAATAAATGACTAACCTAAAGGAATGACAACTAGGAAAATAAAAAACAGCTATATAAGATTATTAGATATTTCAAGCCAGGTATAATGGTGCACATGTTTATATAGTATTTTTGTAATTGTTTTAAATATCTGAATTATTAATTAAGGGATTCTTTTTTCCCCAAGCCTAGGCCCAAGCAATCCTCCTGCTTCAGCCTTAGCCTTCAAGCTGCTGAGAAAAGTGCATAGCACTGAACCTGGCTCTGGGTCTGATTTTTTTTTAAGTTCCTATATGAATGAATGTCATCAGAGACAATCTTGTTTTGCTTCCATAAAGCTCAGTATCTGTAGAAGAACTCAAAGCCTCCTGTTTGCAGGTACACATCTGTGGACACAGGGATTGACAGGCATGACAAAAGGAGTACCTACAATGGAATGGGAATTGTGAGGATCTGTGGAAAGAGCACCCGATCAATTGACGGTGCATATGGATTTACTCAGCTTACCAACAAATGCATTCCAAACTTACCACAGTTCTTTTCATCAGATCCATCTCCACAATCATTGTCTGTGTCACAGACCCAGCTTCTTGAGATGCAGTGGTTATTATCGCAAGTGAAGAAGGACTGAGGGCAGACAGTAGGTGCATAGGTGGGGCAGTTTTGCTCATCACTGCCATCCGTGCAGTCGTTATGTCTGTCACAGTGCCAGTGTCCAGGGATGCACTGCCCTCCGTGGGCACAGGTAAATGCCGAAGGTGAACAAGTATTATCTACAACAGCCACAAATTGGTAATGAAGACATTGTGCTTGTACTGCCATTTAAATCAGTTCTCACCTTCTAAAGGCCAAGTTATATTTTAGTGGACCATTACTCAATAAGGAAAAATGTGCACCAAATTTGCATCACCACCATCATCATCATCATTTATTTAGTATCTATCATATATCAAACACCTTTTGTTTTGTTTTGGCTTGGCTGTCAGTCCTAGGTCTTAAACTCAGGACCAGGATGCTGTCCTTGAGCTTTTTTTGCTCAAAGCTAGTGCTCTACCACTTGAGCCACAGCTTCACATTCAGCTTTTTGGTGGTTGCTTGGAGAAATGAGTGTCATGGACTTTCCTGCCTGGACTGGCTTCAAACCTCCGATCCTCAGATCTCAGCCTCCTGAATAGCTAGGATTACAGGTGTGAGACACCAATGCCTGATCCAAACACCTTTTGAAGTACTCCATATACTTTTTGTAAGACATTGTCTTCCTATATAGCCCCAGCGGGGTTTAGGTTCATCCTCAGGGCTTACAAGCCTGGCAATATGTGTATACACATTTATATGGCTACATCCCCAGCCCTATTACTCTTCCATTTCTCCAAAAAGGTAAGTTATTGTTACTTCTATTCTATCCTTGATAGAGATTTCTGAAGGTTTTGATCACTTTGTAATTTTTTTAACTTTAATGGAATACTTAGGTCCCAAACTTCCTATCTCAAAGTAACATAAAGAAGAACATAAAAATACCAAATTTGAGAGACACAGGGTAAAAAAAGACAAACAACTACAAAAGGAATACTTGCAAAACTGTTTGGTGTAAGTGAACTGAACACCACCGGGGGTGGGGGGGGGGGGAAGGGGGAGGAGGGAGGGGGGATGAGGGACAAGGTAACAAACAGTACAAGAAATGTATCTAATGCCTAACGTATGAAACTGTAACCTCTCTATACATCAGTTTGATAATAAAAATTTGAAAAAAAATAAAAAAGAAGAACATAAAAATGAAGATCACAGGGCTGAGAATACGGCCTAGTGGTAAAGTGCTTGCCTCACATACATGAAGCCTTGGGTTCAACTCCTCAGCAACACATAAATGGAAAAATCCAGAAGTGGTGTTGGGGCTCAAGTGGTATAATGCTAGCCTTGAACAGAAAGAAGCCAGCGACAGT
Source organism: Perognathus longimembris pacificus (assembly GCF_023159225.1). Taxonomy (NCBI): domain Eukaryota; kingdom Metazoa; phylum Chordata; class Mammalia; order Rodentia; family Heteromyidae; genus Perognathus; species Perognathus longimembris. The sequence goes on along the minus strand of NC_063164.1, from coordinate 53,728,504 downwards.
GCTCGGGCCCTGAATTCAAGCCCCAGAACTGGCAAAAAAAAAAAAAACACAACATAGAGATTTTCCAAGTCTGTGATTGCAAATACTCATTCCAATCCATTTATTTGGTTTCTGCTTTTATATTTTTGGTACATCGAACCCAAGGCTTCCTGCCTGCTCCTAGCTCCATTCCCAGCCCTGATTTAACTTTTTTGAGAAACTTAATCAAAATGCAATGACTCGTGGGCTGGGGATATAGCCTAGTGGCAAGAGTGCCTGCCTCGGATACACGAGGCCCTAGGTTCGATTCCCCAGTACCACATATACAGAAAACGGCCAGAAGCGGCGCTGTGGCTCAAGTGGCGGAGTGCTAGCCTTGAGCGGGAAGAAGCCAGGGACAGTGCTCAGGCCCTGAGTCCAAGGCCCAGGACTGGCCAAAAAAAAAAAAAAATGCAATGACTCTGCCTTAGTCTAAACAGCTCGTGTCTAAACAAATTTCATGGAAGATACCTTAAATGGATGCCACACATCACCTGTCATATTACCTAGGAGTGAAATTTATTACTTAGTTTCCTAAAATGCCTTCACAGTACATGTTGGAGAGCTGATATCCTTTTTTAAAAAAAAATCTAAAAAACTATTTTTCCCATCCCCATAACCCAAGCTTCTATTCATGTGTAATCTTATCCCAGGAAGAATGTCCAGAGCGCAGCTAGCTACTTACTAAATGCACCACAATGACGCTCATCACTGTTGTCATGACAGTCATCAACTCCATCACAGCGGTATAAGTTGGGCACACATTTGCCATTGTCACATGCAAAGGAAAAGGAACCACATTGTTCCGTGGGTGGTTCATTGATTGGGTCTCCCTCACAAGTTTGCTGATTGGAAGCGAGCTTCATCCCATAGGGGCACCCACACACCCGCTGATGGTTTGGCACTGGGAAGCAGAAGTGACTGCAGTCGCCGTTGGGGTGAGTGGGCTGACTGCAGAAGTTAGACCCTGCCAAGGCAAAGACAGAGATCAGTCAGCATGTTCCCATGATGTGGATTGCAGGTTTGAAAAAAGAATATTTCCCAGCCCCAGAAGGACCAAGTAGTTGAGTGCCAGTGGCTCTTGAGCTGGTGGCTCACACCTATCATCCTAACTACTCAGGAGGCTGAGATCTGAAGAACCTGGTTCAAAATAGCTAGAGCACACAAATCTGAGACCATTAGACCAATTAATTGGCATAAACTTGGAAGTGGAAGTGTGGCTCTAGTGGTAGAGTGCCATCCACTAGTATATATTAAAAAAAAAAAAAAAAAGCTGGTTCTCGCTTCAGCAGCACATATACTAAAATTGGAACAATATAGAGAAGATTAGCATGGCCCCTGCCCAAGGATGACACACCAATTCATGAAGCATTCCATATTTTTCACAGAAAAAGAGAAATACGAGGTTACAAAGCAGCGCAAGTTTTATCAGAAAGCTGTGGACTCACAAATTCTACCCCAAATCAAAGCTGTTCCTCAACTCCAAGGCTACATGATATCTCTTTTGCTCTAACAAATGGGAATTACCCTCATAAAATAGTATCCTAAACTTAATTAAGCCTAATTAAATCATTTATATGTTTAAAAGGAAAAAAAGCACACTAAGAGTTCAGTCTCTGAGTTCAAGTCCCAGTACCAAAACAACCAAAAAAAAGAAGTATCAACTGACCTCTTGGAAATCAGCCTAACAAATAGAACAGTCAAGTACAGTAAAGTGCCAAGAAATGTGTATTTCTCAACAACACTTTTAGGATCAGCACAGCTGAATGGAAATGTGACATCATACAGTGTTGAACAACATGGATGACAGAATCAAATGACACGGTCAAAATGCTGTGTTACCTAAATGCTTATAAGAGAAAGCAGTCACCATATCAAGTGCACACATCCATTTGCCAAAAGAAAGCTCAACAAGGTCACTTACCAGTCTGGATGGCCCTGTCATAGGACTTCACATGCATGATGTTGGTGATGCCATTTCGAATAACTGTCATGCCTCCCCCATCTAACTTCCTGACTTGAACAAGAGCACCCAGCCTCCAGTCAGTGAAGAATACAGAATCTAAGAAAAAAACACAGCAGTTCATGTTTTCAGTTTTAGCTTCCCTACAAAGAAATCACATGAGAAAATGAAATAGACTGCTGATGCTTCCTGTGAGGCTGAGAAATCTTTACCCACAAATATCTGTAATTGGTTTCTGGAACCATTTTCCATAACTAGTATCGCTCAGAATGCTTCTGGAAACCTGCATTTTACTGATATCATGGTTCGGGTTCAAACACATATAGAGTTTTATGATGGCATTTAATAGTAATTAGGTTAAAGTTTCCATAAGTAAAAATAAAAGTAAAAAAATCTCAGTATTTCATAGCTCCAGAAGACAGAGCTCTTACGCCAGCTAAAGCACAAATCTGATGAAAACTCTTAGGCAAATATCTCACCATATTAAGAGAGTGAACCACACCATATCTAATATCTTTTCCAAGCCCATAATCCATAACCATACCTGAATCTTCAGGAAAACATTTATTTTTTTATATGTCAATCCTAGGGGGCTAGATCTCAGGGCCTTGGGTTCATGATTGGTTTTCCACTCAAGGCTAACCCTCTACCATTTGAAATATACCTCCACTTCTAGCTTTTAGTAGGTTAACTAGCTGTCTGGCTTTGAATCTTGATCCGCAGATCTCAACCTCCTGAGTAGCTAGGATTAGAGGTATGAGCCACCTATGTGCAAGATTATCATTTTTTGAAATATTCTGGGTAATTTCAATTTATATGCACATATGGATGACAGTCAACTTTAATAAATCACTATCAAGAAAATAAAATATAATCCAGCTCCAAAAAAAATCCCAGAACTTTCAGTGTATGTTTGGTAATTAATAAAAATTATCTATACAAGTATACATATGCCTATACCATACCAGTGCTCCATGGTGCTCAGAACAATAAAGAGAGGCAAAGCAAGATTCTGCAGAGAAAAAAATTGTTTACTTTATACTAACTAAAAGGATGCAAGGAAGTATGGTAGCCCTAACCCAGTAGGCTTAGATAGGTAGGAGAATCTTAAATTCCAGGTCAGCTCCAGATACAGACTAACACCCTGCCTAAGAAAGAAAGGAAGGAGGGAAGGAAGAAAGGAAGGAAGGAAGGAAGGAAGGAAGGAAGGAAGGAAGGAAGGAAGGAAGGAAGGAAGGAAGGAGGGAGGGAGGGAGGGAGGGAGGGAGGGAGGGAAGGAAGGAAGGAAGGAAGGAAGGAAGGAAGGAAGGAAGGAAGGAAGGAAGGAAGGAGGGAAGGAGGGAAGGAAGGAGGGAAGGAAGGAAAGGAGGGAGGGAGGGAGGGAGGAAAGAAGGGAAGGAAGGAGAAGAGAAATCTTCTCTTTGTGTGATTAGAAATTCCAGCTAACCAGATGAATGCCTACATAGTCACAACTGTTATCATTAGCCCAAGTTTCCTTATCTGTGGTCTAATCCATGACTAGTGGGTCACTGAACTCACTAAATCTTATCTCCACTCACAGTTAAGAGTCCTACCATTCAGTAAACTATCTGATAATAGATAAGAGGTCCAATCCAACTTTTACTCCTGTGCTGTGTATACTGAAGGAGATCTAGTCTTTGTTTGTTGTTGTGTTTTTTTTTGGCAGTCCTGGGCCTTGGACTCAGGGCCTGAGCACTGTCCCTGGATTCTTCCCACTCAAGGCTAGCACTCTGCCACCTGAGCCACAGCGCCCCTTCTGGCCGTTTTCCATATATGTGGTGCTGGGGAATCGAACCTAGAGCTTCATGTGTAGGAAGCAAACGCTCTTGCCACTAGGCCATATTCCCAGCCCGAGATCTAGTCTTTGGACAAAATGTTACATAATATAAAATATAATATAAATATATGTAACACACAACAAAACAAACTTTCCACAAGAATTTATATTGAGGCTGGGAATGGTAGTGCAGGGCTATAATCTTAACACTGAAAGGTGAAGTCGAATGATTACAAATTTAAGCCAGCCTGGGCTACACAGCAAGTTCTAGGACAACCTGGGAAAGAAAAGAAGAGGAAAGGGAAATGAAAATGAAAAGGAGGGAAGGAGGGAAAAAAGAAAGGAAGGAGGAAAGGAGGGAAGGAGAGAGACAGAGAGTGTGCACCAACCCACCATGTGTTGTACACTCAAATCTTCTTCGTATTGATGAAACTAAAAGATACTAAAACTGCATTTTTATTCATCCCCAAATATTCCATCAGAGAACACTCATATTGTTCCTACAGCAACAAATGGCTTGTGCCTACCATCATAAAGAAAGAAGAGTAAATGTATGGAATGAATATTGTTTTACAATTGACTCAGCTCATCAAAAATTTCACAAAACCATTTAATTTTTTTGACATTACATATTCCACATACAAATGGATAGCAGAATGGGATATAAACATATTTACTATTTATTCTTTATTCCATGTGTGAAACTCTTGATTTGCAGTCATTGTCTAATTTTGTGAAGTGCTATGCTAATTATTCAAAGTAGGAAGTTTCTGCCAGAAACACAGAACATATACATATGACCTCCGGAAGCTCTCAACAAAATGTTACCCCTCAAATTAGGTTTGTTTCACACAACCAGGTTAGAGTTCATCCCTCCTCACTCTCTTGGGCTAGCACATCTGCGAAGTGTACACCCTATATAACCAGTCACAGAGCCATTTTCAAGACTAACTGAGCCACCTGTGCCATGGTGCCAGGTTGCATTCTTATTCCCAGAAATTTCACTCAATAGAAGCATTTCTATGCTCAGTAAAGGGGATGATGGCAACTCATGCCTATAATCCTTACTACTCAAGAGAACTTCACAATGAATTCAAGAGGACTGCAGTTTGAGACCAGCCTGGGCAAAATGGCAGAGAGACCCTAGCAAATGTGCATCGGTCTACATCTGTAATCCCAGCTAGAGGCATACATAAGAGGATGATAGCCTGAGGCCGACACAGGCAAGAAAACATGAGTCCCAATTTGAAAAAAGGCTAGGTGTGTGGCTCAAGTAATAAGAGTACCATCCTAGCAAGTATGAGCAAAGGGGAACTGGGAGAAGATAGTTTGCGTGGTATGGCTGCACTTTCCCAGAATTCCCTGCTTCCAGGGAATAATCTTTACTAGTAACATGAAGATTATTTCCCAGAATTGTTGAAGAAACAACTGTGTCTTTCTGTTCTTCATAGGTTTCCTCCTGGCCTGGGGCTGTAACTCAGTGCTGGGGATATCACTCAGTGGCAGAGCACTTGAGATCCTTGTCCAATCTCCACTACCAGAACATTTTTTAATAAATATTTTTTTAATTTGGAGCCTACAATTTCTTTGTAACAGATGATGTCAGTTACCCAGTGTTCTAATTAAAAGGCTTCAATCCAATGAGAATACAGTGGTACATATGTAATCGCCTTTCCAAAGTTACTATAAACTGCTTTTGCTGTGTTAGTCTGAAAATAATGAAGGTAAAACCTTACTATTATTTCCTATGTAATACCAAGTACACATTCAGGAATTGTATACATGAAATGCATATAGTGAAACACATTCATAAAAGTTATCAATATCTAAATGTATCCAAAACAACACACTCTAAGGGTGAATTTTTTCTTCAACAAACCAACTGTTATGTCCATGTAGATCATGGCACCATTGTAGGTTTTCTGGTGTTTTAGTTACAAACTTTCCCAAACTGTGACTATACCAAATGGTGATGAGTTTACTCTTAAACCTGCAAAGTATAAGACCTTACATTCTTTGCATTCATTCAAAACATACCTTTAAAGATGGTGATTCCAAATGGGTGTGTCATCTGCTCTATATGGCCCAGATTTCTTCTGTCTAACCCATCAAAAGTGCTGTGCTCAATTTTATCAAAAAAGGCATCGACCCAGTATAATCGTGATGATCTAGAATAATGAAATAATTCATGTTATTATCCAAAAGCTGGCTGAGCCCCTGCATGCCACCCCATTTACACTCTGCAGGCTCATTCAGAATGTTTACACAAGGTCTTAAAAGTTGTTATATTCATTGAAAATTTGAGTTTTATGCCTCCCAGAAAAAGTCTTCATCGCATGCTTTTCAATTAATTGTCTCAAAAAACTTGAAATGCTGCTTATCCTTGAGTTAGTTAGGAATTTTAAATATTTTTGCCTTGAAAAACCAACATATTGGGCTAGGGATATGGCCTAGTGGCAAGAGTGCTTGCCTCGTATACATGAGGCCCTGGGTTCAATTCCCCAGCACCACATATACAGAAAACATCCAGAAGCGGTGCTGTGGCTCAAGTGGCAGAGTGCTAGAGCCTTGAGCAAAAAAAGAAGCCAGGGACAGTGCTCAGGCCCTGAGTCCAAGCCCCAGGACTGGCCAAAAAAAAAAAAACACCAGCATATTAAGAAAATATTGGTCATGATATATGTTTAAAAGGTTGAATACATTTTTTCTCCTTTCTCTCCCATACATTAATCTGATATTTCCTATTTCTAAGCTTATTTATCTTATTTAATTTCAATTGTTTTAAATAGATCATCAGTGCTTGAGAACTATACTTATGCTTGAAAACATTTTTCCCAAGATGCATATAAACAAATGTACATTTGTTGACTGAGCATCTCAAGATGCCCCCAGAAAGAAAGTACACAGCTCTTACATTTCATCATATCCCTGTCAACTTCTAGTGAGGTTTGGAACTTACAAACTCCTTCTCCAGCCTCCCTCAACTAAATCATTCTTCTATTTCCAGCACCTTCCTCAAAATATTTAAGGCTAGACTGACTTGTGTCCCACCAGTAGTTAGGCAAACTGTATTTGTGTTCTTCGTGTTCTTACATCATTCAATGTCCTTCTCCCATTTTAAGGACTAGCCTGTTACCCAATGTGCCTCCTGTATGTTGCACAGGAAGTGGGAAGCCAGTCGTATGTGATGTTTTCAACTTACCCCCAATCAATGGCCAATGCATTGGGCCATCCAAGAGTAGTGTTGACTATAGGCATAAGGTGAGATCCATCTCCCCATGCTCTAAAAATTTTAGAAGGATGGAACCAATCACTGATGAAGATATACCTAGAAAAAGAGGTAACAAGTCAAAGATGTTTAACACTTGCATAGATTGCCTGGCTTAAGTAAATGGAACACAAAGAGATGTTCTAGAAATTTGCTTCAATTAATTTCATTTTCTGTACAGGTGATGGGACTATCTAATTACTAAAGTATATATACACACACACACACACACACACACACACACACACACACACTATTATAAATAAAAGTGGCATCAAAATAAAGACCCAGGGCAGAAAAAAAAACAAACACCTACAACTAATGTTACCCAGAAATTCTTTGAAAAGACATTTGAGTTACTTTTGTTGGGTTTTGTTTTGTTGAGACAGTCTCACTATGACTCCTAGGCTGGCCACAAGCCCTCCATATAGCATATTCTCTCTCATATGTGGAAGCTAAATTATGAATGTACAAGTAAACACATATGGGGCTATATGCAAGTGTACACAAATGTATTAACCAAAATATGGCATTTGCAGGGGAGAACTGAAACCATGTAATTTCTTAGAAAAACTAACTCATAGTCCAACAAAATGAAGAAAGTAGTGCTTGAAAGATGTGTAGTGGAGGTCAAGCAGAGGGGATAGATGAATGAAGAGAAGATGCAGGAGAGAGAGAAGGCAGTCATAAGATGCAATGCATATCTTATGGCACTAGGAAAATTCAGGGAGGAGTAGAGTTGGGAGGGATGGGAAAGAATGAAGGAAGGCGTGAAAGGGATTAAGATGGATTAGACATAAACTGATTTGTTGAATGGTAATTTCTTTGTACAACTACCTAAAGATAATAAAAAATATAATTTTTCATAAATCCAGGTCCTTCTAGGTCACTCCTCACCTGTTTTTCTATAAGGAACTGATAAATTCAGAGAAAAACATTTCTGGGTAATGAATGGAAGCATCATCACTCAAACACACCAACAAAGATTTAGGGTGAGATAAAGACATTAGAAAAATGAACAGGTTAACTTTCTGGAGGGACCTAGGATTTCTTAACAGTACTATTTATAAACTCTATTTCTTATATTATTTTCCAGAGAAAATAAAACTATACTCAAATGAGCAAAGAAGTTTGTTAGACCCATAGCTCTGTATATAGGTAGATCTAGAGTTTGAGTGCTAACATTGAGCCCCTTGCAAGTCACTTGACTTCACTGAGCCCCAGATTCACTGTCTTGATAATGGGTATCACACATACCCCTTCATTTCTGGATTTGATATGTAACATGTTAACAGCTCACTATGTGAAAGAAGCAGGCTGCATGAATCACTAGCCCTCTTCATTATTTCATTCTATGCAACTGCTTATCTCAGACTTGTTCTGCACAAATGTGTTAGCCACTGAGTATAAGAAAGCTAAGAACCAAAAAAGAATAATGTAGGCTAGTCTGTGCTTTCTGGTCTCACAGCACCAAGTACAACACAGTAAACAGTGAAACTGTGATCTGGAAACCTTCATTCTAGAGATTACTGAATGACTAAGCAGGTTTTACGAAGCTTCGTAAGCAATGCAGTAGAGCAGGGTAAGAATCTGAGCCTTTCTAGATAATTCTGCATTCAGTATAGTCGCTCCTCCTCCATGAAACTGTCACTTTGCTTGGTCCTCTGCAACTGCAGAAAACTCACACTTCAGTGACCAGGAAAGCTGTAACTTAGAAGAAAGGTTTTTGAAAGAGATAATGTGGTTGTATAAGCTTACATGAAAGGGATAAAATTGAAGGTGATTGCAAATCAGTTCATCCTTCTATTTGTTCAACTTGACAGATCCTTGTGGTATGTTTCCATGACAGTGAAAGATACCAGTCCCAGGATCTTAGGATATCATGAACACACTTACCCAGCAGAAGGATGGACCACAACTGAGCGTGGGTTATTTAAATTTAGCTTCACTATTTCGCGTCTGGATTTATCAGCCAGCCTCATGACACTGACGCTGTGGCGCAAGGAGCTTGTCCAGTAGAGATTCCTTGAAATCCAATCAAAACTCAAACTTTCAACATTTTCCACCCTGTTAGCTAAAACAATCTCTCTTCCTATAAGTGAAAAATATAGGCACAGTTTAAGCATATTACATAAGACAGGATTTTTCTCTGTGGCTGATATTTAAGTTTTGCATTAAAGTCAAGGCACAGCAGCCCTGGAACACATGTGGGAGAGTTAAATTTAAAGTAAAACATTTTGAAGCAACAACAGGAGATAAGCCTTGGCTATACCTATTCTCCAAAGTTTAGATCTCAAAGAATAGTTATGACACTGATAAACAGAACCAGGAGTGCTGTGGGCCGGATTCACTCCCTTGTTCAACCTTCCAGGAAAAATTTCTTATTGCAGAACAGCTGAAAAAAAGATACCTGAGTTCACCTACTACCACCCCAGGAGGCTCTGAGGAGCTGACACCGCCAGGTACAACCAGGGATAACCCAAGGCATTACTGCCGAGCCCTCCCAACCACTTTCAACACTTCAGCCACAAAGTTGCCAAGACTGGAGAGGAGCAGCAAAGATGCCAAAAAGAAAAGCAGTACGGGGTATGGGAGAAAAAGACCACTTTCGTGCCTGGGGAATACTATGTTCTTTCCCTCTTGCCTCCCCTCCTCTCCTCTCCTCTTCTCTTTCTCTCTCTTTCTCTTCTTCTCCCTCTCTCTCTTTCTCTGTCTCCTCTTTCTCTGCTTCTCTCTTTCCTTCTCCCTCTCCATCCTCACCTCTCTCCAGTCTCTTTCTGTCTCTCCTTCCTTCCTTCTTTCCTTCCTTTTCTCCTCCTCCTCTTCCTTCTCCTCCTCCTTCTTCCTTTCTCTCTCTCTCTCAATAAAATCTCAGTCACAATACGCAAACATATCTCCATATTTTGCAACAGTAAAAACAAAAGCTTCTATTGTTTTTTCCCAGCAAATTGTAAAAAGAGACTCCTCTGGGGTCTAGACCACCTATTGGCTGTTGAGGCAACATGATACTGATAATAATAATAATAAAAAAGCTCATAGCAAGCCGGGAACCAGTGGCTCATGCTCATAATCCTAGCTACTCAGGAGACTGAGATCTGAGTATGGTGGTTCAAAAACAGCCCAGGCAGAAAAGTCCCCATGAGACTCTTACCTCCAATTAACCACTCAAAAACCAGAAGTGGCTCTGTGGCTCAAGTGGTAGAGTGCTAGCCTTGAGCACAAAGAGGCTCAGGAACAGTACCCTGGCCCTGAGTTCAAGCTCCATAACCAACCAAAAAAAATTTTTTTTAATCCCACATAAACTGAGCACTTACTAGAAGTTAGACATTGGGACAAGTACTATCCGTGCACTCATTCATACATCCTCTCAATGCCACTCACAAGACACATTGATAATGTGTATGTATTACAGATGCAGAAACTGAGTCACAAGGAAGTGAAGCATTTGGAAAGAAGCATGATAATCACGTGTGTGCTAAGAGAAGACAATTAGGCCAAGATGCAAAAAGAAACAAGTAGTTGGTGCTGTGATGTGGTATGATGACAGCACAGGACAAAGCAGAAGTAGAGAGGTCCCCAAAGAAAATGAGAAGCTAGGGGCTGCAGGGTAGCAAAGACTTGCAAGTGGGAGGGAATGAGACTTGGAGCTCCACATGCTCTGGACATGGCTGGCAGTGGAGTTAAGGACAGACTAAAGGAGGAGGGTGGTTCTTTGGACCACAGGCTGTAGGGAGGTAGCAGTGAATGAAAGATGCTCTTCCCTAAGGCCAGGAGATCTGTGAGGACTATGAGTTTCAAGGTGTCAGGAGGATGCCCATGTGAGGTATCCCAAAGAAAATTGGATTGTTTCTAACTCCAGAGAGAGAACTTGTTAGCGATCTTTGTCATCATGTAAGAGAAGCCTGTCTTGCCCTGTCTCTCACTTCCCAGGTTAGGAAGAAAACATCCAGTAGATACCTTCTTAAAAGTCTCTCCATGGTGACTTGGAGCTGCTGCAAAGATGGGAATCAAAGACATGAAAGTGCCAGGTGCCGGTAGTTCATGCCTGTAATCCTAGCTATGCGGGAGAACAACATCTGAGGGTTGTGGTTCAAAGCCAGCCCCACAGAAAAGTCCCCATAAGACTCTTATTTCCCCTTAAAAACCAAAAGTAGAGCTTTGAGCAAAACAGCTCAGGGACAGCACCCAGGCCCAAAATTCAAGTGTCACACAGACCAACAAAAGAGAGAGACAGAGAGGTGGGGGGGGGGGAGGGGAATGTTATAAAATTAGGCAGAAGAAGAAAAGGACCAGTGTGGGATGGCAGAGATCACAATTATTTATAGATTACAGCTCTTATAAAGAACACAAGATATGGGCTGGGATATGGCTTAGCAGTAGAGTGCTCACCTAGCATGCATGAAGCCCTGGGTTTGATTCCTCAGCACCACATAAACAGAAAAGGCCAGAAGTGGCGCTGTGGCTCAAGTGGTAGAGTGCTAACCTTGAGCAAAAAGGAAGCCAGGGACAGTGCTCAGGCCCTGAGTTCAAGCCCCAGGACTGGCAAAAAAAAAAAAAAGCCACACAAGACAGAAACAGCAGGAAATACAGAGGCGTATGTTGTCATAAGGGAGAATTTTTTTATTAGACCAAAGGGCCAAAGATAAGATAAGCATCTCTTTAGCAACAGAAATAACTGGGGGAAGAATGGGAAGGTAGAAGAGGGGCCTGAGAAGTGCAGGTCAATTCTTCAAGATGGTTGACCATGAAGAAAAAGAAGAGAACTGGAACAGAGAGAAACATGGAGTGGAGGGTGAGCTGTATGTTCTCAGAATGAAAGAGACTTGATGATATCTGATAGGAAGTATCCTAGGAAGGAATGAATAAAGAAGGTGGAGAGAAGGAAGGATAATGGATAGCGGGAATTCCCCCAAAGGCTTCATTAACCCATCTTGACATTAATTGATTTCTGGCTCATTGTCTGCATATATCCATTGAAAATTCTTCTGTCTCAAAAAGCAGAGCAATCACAATATTATTTAGGACACTTGAAGTTGAGTTTTAAAATACAAAGAATGCATGAGGTCCTGAATTCAATCCCCAGTACTTTTTTCCTCATGGACAAAGAAGGAAGGGGAAAATACCCTATGGTGAGAATTCCAAATCAGCAGGTCAGCAAAGCAAAGCAGGCCAACTATATAGAAGAAGCCCAGAAACCCAAGGCTGCCTTTTGCTGAGAGCTCAGTCAAAATGTTCTCCGAGCTATAGACTATCAGTTCTAGTTCAAAATACCAGTTTGAACATTCATTTGCCCCTACTAGATGATACTACAAGAATTGCAAGTGAGATATTTTCATAAAAGTTTTCAAGCTAGCATTATTCTAGGGACAGCCTAGAATTCTATGAACAATGACACATCTATTAATACTCCTGTTACTACTTATCCATACTAGGAAACTCAGGCAGAAAGAGACATTAAGTAATTTGCCTGCTGGTTACACAGATAGAAAAATGTGGAGAACTGGAGTTTAAACACAGGCAGGTACTCCTGACCCAGCCCTCTTAGTGACTCCATTATGTTGATACATTGCTATGTAGAACAGCTATTTCCAAATGGCAGATTCCAACCCATTCATTGGTTTAAAATCAACAAATCATGCATCATTTAAATAAAGTGCCTAACAGTACAGTGTGGCCATATTGTATCTATCTGCATTGATGATGAAGATCTTAACGGAATGTCAACCAACTAAAAACTGAGTAATAAATTCCTATTTACCTAAAATTCAGTTTTTCAACATCTTTATTTTCTTTAAGTAGTTGTACAAAGGTGTTGTCATTCAACAAAGTAGTTTATGAATTCAGTGTGCCTTGATCAATGTCACTCCTTTCAATATCTAAAATTCATTTCTTTTTAAGAAGTTATTATGATTACAAACTATTGGCATATAAATAGCCCATCAAATATATTTTACTGTTTGAATATGAGCAGTTTCTAGTCAACTATCTATTAAGGGCTTCCAGGTACTTAATCTTCCTCTCATGTTACTACTTGTGATAAAATACCAGCTCATTTATAGCTTGCTTTGGAAATAAAGGAAGATGTTGGTTTAACTTGATTTGATTTTTTTAACATATTTATTTTTCTGATCCCAAGGTATTCACCAAGCTTCATAAGGGGATGCTGTTTAAGGAATAGATGCAAAATTATACTGAGTGAATCCATAATTATTATAAATAGGCAAAATGTACATGCACACACACTTTTCCTCACCTGTGCCATTAATCTTTTGCTTATATATTATGTCATTTGCTGTATCTGAGAAAAAGATGGTATTCTCCCGGGCATCAAAATCAATTCCAACAAAAAAGGAAAGGCTCCCACTCACTGGTACCATGACGTCTTCCTGAACGGAGCGCGAGAATGGGATCCCACGCACTGCCAGCTGGGAGGAAAAGATCAGGAAGTTGTTGACAGCTGCAAAGAAAGGGACACCAAAGTCAGCCAAAGTGCAGTCTAGCCTCCCTGAGCTTCACAGCACTTATTACGATATTCACAAAGTACACATATTAAAGCTGTGAAACATAGTACTAAAATAATAAATAAATGCATGTAAATCATAACTGGAAATAACGAATGGGAAAGAGAAAAGATAAGAAGCTATGATAGTGATACAAATATTATAATCTCATTTTTCCTAAGAAACATTTCCTTAGAGAATACATATACTTGTGCATATGCAGATATATGTATACATTTATGTATACGTGTGTTTTTTATATAAACAGTGATTTCCAGGGATGGAGATTTCCAGTGGTAGAATGTTGGCCCACTATGCAAAAGGCCCTGGGTTCTATTATAGCACTGGGAAAACAAAGTGTGGAAAGAGAAATAACTCAAAATTCAATCCCATGAAATTTGAATGCCATAGTTAATGTTTCAAACAACAAAGGGAAAAAGAAGATCAAGAAATCTCTAGAGACCAGGCACCAGGGGCTCACACATGTAATCCTAGCTACTCAGGAGGCTGAGATCTAAGGATCAAAATTTTAAGACAGCCTGAGATTCTTATCACTAATTAACCACCAATAAACCAGAATTGGAGCTGTGGCTCAAATGGTAGAGCACCAGCCTTGAGGGGAAATAAACCACTAAAGGACAGAACAACCCAGGTCCTGAGTTCAAGCCCCAGAACTGGCAGAATTGGCATAAACAAACAAACACACACACACACACACACACACACACACACACACACTCCTCTAGATGAGGAATTAAAGGCAATTTCCAAACACTACAGATTGACTTGGTCAAACACTGCTCCTATAAAAGCAGATAACATATGGGCTGCAGAAAGCTCATTCCCAGTGAGCAAGGCAGAAGGGGAGCTGCCCCCCCCCCATATGGACAGCAGTTGCCAGAATGGGGGCATGCACATACCATACCTTGAGCTGCCTACCATAAAGCTGTCATAGATATCTTACCCACACAGTGGCGCTCGTTGGTGGCCAGCTCAAAACCAAATGTACACTTGCATCGATATCCCAGACCATTGTTATCTGTTCTGTGGCTCAGGACGCAGACCTGCTCACAGCCTCCATTGTTGACTGCACAGGGATTGCTAGCTGGAAGGGAGACAGCAGAGGACTGAATCACAATACAAAATGTATGATACACAACCTGCAACACCACATAGGCTCTGCTGGCAAGAGACAGAGTTTCAACTCCGCGAAGCCACCACTCCTGGCTACCCCTGTAAGCATCCACAGCTAGCCACCCCACCACACTCTCAAACCAGCAGGATGTTCATAGCTAGATAACTATGGGATTCTTTGTCCCACAATAATTATATTAGAGTCTGTCTGCCTGTGTCCATGATTAGAAATAACTGTCACCAAAAATGAAATAAAATAAAATAGCCTTTGGTGCTGTTTTTACTATTTATGAGATACAACTATTACTTCCCTGGGTGCTTATTTTGTAAGCAAGCAAATGTTCAACCAATAATCCTAAGAGATAAATATTATTACTCCGGAAAGATGCAAAGGATTAGAAAAGTTACCCAAGATTATTTAATGACCAGATAAACAACTAAAGTAAAATGCAAATCCATTTCTGACTCAGAACCCTTTGTCTGCCATGCAAATCAGTTTATACTTTCAAAAGCTACCCATGAGGTAGTGACCTCAAGAGGCTCACTACACAGTGTGCAGGAGGCCACCACAGAGAGAGTTCTTCTATCTGTTTTTTATACTCTCTTCTGAGACTTTGACTTTCTTCTAAAATTCACTTTCCTTTCTCAGGTTGTCAGATTTGGGAAACAACATCAGAAACTATTTGAAGCCAAATAATAGGAACAGTCTGGATGATCAAACTAGGCAGGTGTAAAGGTCAAATTAGTAGCTCAAAAGTCTAGTCTAAAACTATTCCAAATAGAAATTTCCAAAATGTTTTCAGATAAACATGTTTTTGCCCATGGTGGTAATATTAAAGAATATTCACCTAAATGCCTCAATTCTGTATTTGCCAAGTCAACCAAATTGCTTTATACCTTTTCTCCACTTAACCAGACTCATTACTTAACATAGAACTAACCTAAAACAAGGATGTCTTTCTCTAAGTTACAAGTCACCAATATTAAGTTGTCTACCAACATAGCCTCACTTATTATTGTATCTATTTTCTTTGGTCCACAAGCAAATATAAGAAAAGAGCCATGTTCATATAGACATATCAAAGCTCAATTTAAAACCCTAGAACACAAATAAAACTTAAAATAAGATGTGAATCAAAGTAAAATCTGAATCAAAATATTTCTTTCTTTAAAAACTGGCCAGCTACAGACAGCAAACTCACTGGCCCATGACAGATCTAATGCAAACCAAAGGACAGAAGAACACATCTTACACATGTACAGCAAGGAAGACAAGATCTGACTCCACTCAACATGAGCACAGAGACTGTCATTATCCTCTGTTGACCTTCAGCTCCCTCAAACAAAATTGAAGAGTTTTCAAATGGATGATTCCTCACTGTAGAATGAAACTAGTTATGTGGGTTTGCTTTGCTTGCTGCTAGATCCCCAGCACCGAAACACTGCAGAGGTCAATAAACATTTTAACTCCAAAACATATCCATAGCTTTGGATGGCTGAGCAGCAAAGTCAATTTCTAAACAGCCCTTCGCATATCTGAGAATATCATCCAATTCTCAGCTTCTTCATCATTAACTCTTATAATTCTCAGAAACCAGGGTTATGTGGCTGGAAGCTTACCATTGGGCTGCCTGAGAGCATGGTAAACAGTCACTCCGTAGGGCCTCAGGGAAGACTGGTGGTACACCTGGGGCTGAGGCTCTGTGAACTTGTTAGCCTTCATCACAGCCATCTTTGTCCAATCAGTAAAGAACACATGATCCTCAAACAAGCTTATTCCATAGGGGTGAGGAATGAGGGAACCTCCATAAACCACAGTCTTCCTGTTACAAAAGATATAAAAAGCATTTTTTGGGTTGTTTTGCTATATTTTTATTCAAGATCTAACTAGTACAGTGATATGCCTAAGAGGCTAAATCATTTCTTTTACCACATACAAAACATAGAACAGACATGTTCTGTCCTTTATCAAGAAAAGTAACAATAAAAAATGTTGAAGGGGATGTGCCAAAAGGAAACCCTACTTCATTGTTGGTGGGAATGTAAACTGGTTTGGCCACCCTGGAAAGCAGTATGGCAATTCCTCAGAATGCTAAACATAGAGCTCCCCTATGACCCAGCAGCCACACTTTTGGGCATCTACCCAAAAAACCACAAACAAGAACACACTAAAGCCATCAGCACAACAATGTTCATCGCAGCACAATTTGTCATAGCTAAAATATGGAACCAACCCAGATGCCCCTCAGTAGACAAATGGATCCGGAAAATGTGGTACATATACACAATGGAATTTTATGCCTCTACCAGAAAGAATGGCATTGCCCCATTCGTAAGGAAATAGAAGAACTTGGAAACAATTATACTAAGTGAAGTGAGCCAGACCCAAAGAAAAATGGACTCTATGGTTTCCCTCATAGGGAATAATCAGCACAGGTTTAGACTAGTCACAGCAGAGGATCACAAGAGCCTAATAGCTATGCCCCTATGAAAGCATAAGATAATGCTAAGTGAAATGAACTCCATGTTATGGAAACACCTGTTATATCACTGTTGTAATTACTTTCAACATGCCCTGTGAAACCGTAGCTTCTTTTTTTGATGATCTTCTTGTATCCCTTCATGTGGTTGTACTCACGCTATCACTGTATCTCATCTGAATACACTGGACACTGTATATACTGGTATTAGAACTAGGGAAGTGAAAGGGAATATCAAAATTGAGAGACACAGGATAAAAAGACAAACAACTCCAAAAGCAATACTTGCAAAACCAGTTGGTGTAAACCAACTGAACAACTCATAGGGGGAGAGGGGAAGGGGAAGGGGGAGGGAGGAATGAGGGACGAGGTAACAAACAGTACAAGAAATGTACCCAAGGCCTAACATATGAAACTGTAAACTCTCTGTACATCAATTTGACAATAAATTTTTTAATAAAATAAAAGAATTTTAATTCTCTAAAAGAAATAAAAAAGAACAGACACATTCTAAGATGCATGTAAAATTCCATCTCCATTTGATGGGACATAAATGTGGTTTCTTGGAAGAGACCATAAAGACTTAGAGTCCAGCCCTAGACAGTCAGTCACCCAGGTTGTTTTTAGATTTGGAGATGAAATTAATATTTCCCCCTTGGTCAGTATTCCTTTAAGTTTGCTTCCTATATGAAAGGTTAAGATATAGGACAGTGTTTTAGATTTCATAGATGGGTTAGCATACTAAAAGTTGCAAGTCTGGTGGGAGATGTTCCCAGTACCCATTAACTACCTCTCAACAACGAGGGAGCAGACTACAAGTGATAGGAGTTCAACCCCAGCAAACACCCAGACCTTATGCATCTGCTTGATAAAACTGTCACTAGATCATACTTCTTTAGTAGAAGTACAGCACAGATCTGCTTAATTAGAAATATAACAGAAGCAAACAGTGCTAAGAAGGAAGAAAACCACCTTGCCCACCGTGACCACATTTAGGTAAACAATGATTAATTTCGACACATGAATAAAGTAATATCAAATTTCACTATATCTCACTGAAACTTCTTTATTCTCTTAATTTTGGCAGTCTCTTTCTTTTGGAAAAACCTTAGCTGCACCACAAAACACATAGAGTACATAAGACTCTCAGAAAAAAACTTGAAGAGACCGAGCATAGTGATCGACAACTATAATCCCAGTTATATGGAATCTGTATGTAGGATGTCAGTTCAGGCCAGCCCAGGCAAAAAAGCACCAGACTCTATCTGAAAAATAATGTAAAAGAGAGAGGGGGGAGAAAGAGATTGGAGGTGTGGTATAAGTGGTAGAGTACCTGACTAGGAAGCACAAGGCCTTGAGTTCAAGCCCCAGTAAATTCTACCAGACTTAAAATATACTCCATGGGGCTGGGAATATGGCCTAGTGGCAAGAGTGCTAGCCTCCTATACATGAAGCCCTGGGTTCAATTCCTCAGCACCACATATATAGAAAATGGCCAGAAGTGGTGCTGTGGCTCAAGTGGCAGAGTGCTAGCCTTGAGCAAAAAGTAGCCAGGGACAATGCTCAGGCCCTGAGTTCAAGGCCCAGAACTGGCCAAATAAAACCCATATATATATATATATATATATATATATATATATATATATATATATATATTCCATTAGTGTATACTCAGTGTCAGAAGACATGCTTAGCATGTATGAGACATAAAACAAAAACAAATGTAAAACTGAAATATATATGAGCATAGTAAAATCCAGCCAATTCCCCCTGGATAATGTTAAGTTAACATGTAGCTAGGTGCCTATAATCTTGGCTATGTGAAAGACAAAAATTTGGAG
The DNA here is from genome assembly GCF_023159225.1 of Perognathus longimembris pacificus. NCBI lineage: Eukaryota > Metazoa > Chordata > Mammalia > Rodentia > Heteromyidae > Perognathus > Perognathus longimembris. Next base: position 53,709,505 of record NC_063164.1, on the reverse strand, counting down.
AATCAAATTTCCAGACCAGCTCAGACAGCAAAGTACGTTAGACTCTATCTCAATAGAAAAAGTTGGGTATGGTGCCATGCACCATACACATCAAGCTGTGGAGAGTCCCAGCTATGGATGGAAAAACAGGAAACTCATTTCACAAACCTGATGCATTCCTAAGCATACATATGTCTTTTTTGAAAGATTGTATGTCAAAAATAAGCAGTATTTTTAAAAGGAGGTGGGGGAGGGGCTGTAGATATGACTCAGCTGTAATGGAGATCCCAGTACTGTGAAAGCCAATAATAACAATAATAATAATACGCTTTTTTGTTGAGAAAAAGTTAGAAAATTCAGGTAAAGTGATCTGGGAAAATAAAGCATAAGAGGAATAAATGGACTTCAGGGTTAGCAACAATTATGTGTTTCTTGAGTTAAGGAAGATCAAAGAACTCGTTTATGTAATATTTTGTGACTACTTTTACAAAACACAAGAGAAAATAACAAAACTTGTAAAACTATAAAAATGCCTCTTACCTTTGAATTCCATCATAAGTTACAGTTTCAATGTAGTCAAAGCGGGAGTCAACCCAGTAAACTCGCTGGGATATAATATCCAGAGTGAGGCCAGCAGGCCACCCTAGCTTTGTCTTTACTAGGTCTTTCCTGTTACTGCCATCCATGAAAGCTCTTTCCAATTTGGGCTCCCCAGAAAGACTCCCCCAATCTGAGAAAAACAAATATCTACAAAAGAAAAAGCCAAAGATGAAAAGTTCTGTCGTCTTGCAAGTTTATCAGAAAATACTTATTCACTATATTTGGATCAATGGAACTTTCCATTGCCTACCAGTGAAGGGATAAAACATTGGATATTAAAAAGTGTTTACAAAAAGAAACACAGTAGGATGTCAGTGGCACATGCCTGTGACCCTAGCAGCTTAGGAGGCTGAGATCTGAGGATCATGGTTCAAAGGCCAGTCTGGGCAGAAAGTTTGTGAAAATATTATCTCCAAATAACCACTAAAAAAGCTCCAGAACTGACACCAAAAAGCAACAACAACAAAAAGATACAAAAGCAAACACTATATTTTTCAAAGATACAGGAGTAAACACGTTATATTTTTTTAACATACAGGAGTAAACATACTTCATTGTTTTAAAAACAAAAATAAATGATTCTAAATAGCAACTACTAAAATGCATTAATATAGCAGTCTGAAATTTTGTTTGTCACCTTAATTTTTGCCTCTGTTCCTTGGCTCTATATTTCACTTCTTGTTGATATGCAAGAAAACTTATAAATACGGTTTAAGAAAAGCCACACAAGGTGGGTGCTGGTGTCTCATGCCTATAATCCTAGCTACTCAGCAGGCTAAATTCTAAGGATCTTGGTTCAAAGTCAGCATGGACAGACAAATCCACGAGACTCTTTTCTCCAAATAACCAGGAAAATGCCAGAAGTAAAATTGTGGTTCAAGTAGTAGAGCACCAATCTTGAAAGAAAAAACTAAGAAGACCATAAAGCCTTGAGTTCAAGCCCTAATACTGATCACATGTGCATACTCATACAAACACATACACACACACACACACACACACACACACACACACACACACACACACACACACGAGCCATCAAGCTATCATCTCCCTCATTCCTACACTGTGTGGCATAGCCCAAAGGACAGTACTATTTTCAAGAACAGCTGATATAATAAAATTGAAAATGGGGCTGGGGATATAGCCTAGTGGCAAGAGTGCCTGCCTCAGATACACGAGGCCCTAGGTTCGATTCCCCAGCACCACATATACAGAAAACGGCCAGAAGCAGCGCTGTGGCTCAAGTGGCAGAGTGCTAGCCTTGAGCGGGAAGAAGCCAGGGACAGTGCTCAGGCCCTGAGTCCAAGGCCCAGGACTGGCCAAAAAAAATAAATAAATAAAATAAAATAATATTGAAAATGACCACCATCAGTCCCTAAGACCTTGGTGCAAAATACTAGAAAATTTAAACCTTCTAAAACACTTATCAAATGTGGAGATTGGAAAAATTTACATTTAAACTTGAAGAAAAGCTGATTGATTCATGCTATAATGAGATATGGCCTTAATCTCAGCCCTAGTCCACAAGTCCTAAAAGGGACATTACAACTGCCTTTCTCTTAAAAAAATTTTTTAGCTAATTCATATTAAAGCAACATCTTCTAACAGTGCAATATGGTAGTATTTGACCATAATAATTAAATAATAATTGGATCAGACTAGAATTCACTCTTAGCTAGCAAATATGATAAATACTAAGAATAAAGTTCATATCTTAATACATCATGTATATTTAGTACAGCAGTAGATGTGTTTGTATTCTGTATCCTCAAATAGGACTATAATTAGGCAACTTCTTTAAATGTCCCATGAAGAGCAACAAAATAAACAAAAGTAATTTGGATTAACCACCAAATAATCCACTAGGTATTCCATATTTAGGGAGAGGAATAAAATTCTGTAAATTCAAGAATTGGTATCCTTTCACAAGTCTTACCCCACAGTTGGGTCCAAGGCGATTCCTCTAGGGTGCCCTAAGTTTTCTGTAATAAGGGTAATTCGATGGCTTCCATCCAAATTCAACATATCTATGCGGTTGACCTGGGTCTCCACCAGATAAAGTTTATTGTTAATCCAGTCCACAGCTAGATTTTCTGGTGCTTCCACAGAAACATTGAGAACTTCTTGGATATTTAAACCATTAATGTCAACCGAAAAAACCTACAAGAAAAGCCAGAATTATACTTCATAGTGGGAAGCTTTCCCAGACTTCATTTAGCATATCTATTTTGTAGGAATCAGTTATCATCTAGACCTTCTTGGTAGTTATCAAAAGTTTAATTAGAAGGCTGGCAGTGTGGCTCAAGTGGTAAAACACAAGCCAAACAAGCATGAATCCTGAGTTCAAGTCCCAGTAAAAAGTTCAATTAGAGTATGGATATGATGGGTAAAGATGGTGGTGATGGTTTGTGTTAATGCTTGGTTGTAATCAAATCTGAATTATTAGTAATCTATATATGCAAGTTAGTATTTAAGTGAATTCAGCTTCATGAGTATGCAATTATATTAAAGGAAAAATAATAGGATAAATAAAATTCTGCACCTCCTTAGAGTCTCTATGACTTAGGTTTTAAAAATCTGCACTGCATGACTCAAAGTTGAAATCAAATCAATCTCACTTTCCAAATAAGATAGTGTAATGAAGCTGTGGCCATTACATAGATACTGTCAATATTTCTTATACCAATCCTCAATTACAGTTCCACTTAAAAGATGCAAGCAGAAGTCTGATTTCTATCATCCAGAAAAGTAGAGTACTTTTTACATTTTAAATGATCAAGTTTCAAAATGGACTACATTAATATCTATCTAGTTTTTGAAAGAATGTCTACTATTTCTTTTAATTAGGCTTTTGGACTCATTTTGGAATAAAATTAAAAGTTGCCCCAACCTAATCCATATAATAGACTGCTTTGTGTAATAGGTCCCATGAAACAGTATAGCATGGAGAAGGTGCTGATTAACATAAAATATCTCAAGGGCCTTTTCTGTTAGAAAACAATGGAACTTTCCCTTCAAGTCCCCTCAAAAGGAGAAGCTATCAGCACTTTGTACTCCAAGTTCCAGTCAGCTCCTAAGCTACACTCCAGAAATTTCTATTTACCTTATCTCGCACAGGATCTGTCCAAAAAACTTTTTTCAGACGGTAGTGAAAATCCACACCCACGGCTATTCCACGATTTTGAGACTCTACGAGAATCTGGAAGCTTCTTCCATGAATATCACCAATGAGCAAATCTCGACCATTGGAGAAGATAATGGAGGCCTCTTGAACTAAAGGTGAAGAAGGAAACACTCCTTCATATGAGCAAGGTTGGTGAATTGACTTACAACTGATAAGCTTTCTGCTTTTGCAAATGTTTTCTTCCAGGTTATCTTAGTTCATTCTAAAATAAACCTCTAAGAAAGACAGATGGCAATCATTCTACACATTTTATAGATGGACAAACTGAGGCACAAGGATGCCTAGCAAACATATCCAAAATTATAGTGAGTTAGGGACAGAATCAGGCTAGAATTCAACCATCCTGTCTGCTAGTCCAATGACATTTCAATGACATGAAGGAGAGGACACTTTATCTCCATGTCCACCTTCAGACTGTATGACCAGACAATCTAAATTCAGAACATACTTTAAAGATTACCAAAGAATTCTTTGTTCTGGAAAAACAAAAAGTATATATGGCCATGTCTGAATGTTCTCTTTCTGTATGCTGGAGGGTTATAGTCTTATTTGTAATCTGTGTCTATAGTATTTGCAATAGTTAAAGGTAAGAAATGATTTAAATTCCATTAGTAGGGTATTAATTAAATAAGTTATATACATAAAAGAGGGAATCTTATGACACTATAAAGAATTAAAGAAGAGCTCCATGTGCTCATATGGAAAGCTTTCAAAAATACAGTGACATTTTGTTTTGGAGTTTTTGTGTATGTGTCTTTTTAGAGGGGCCGGGGGGGATGAAGAACAGGAGAGGAAAAGGGTTGTAAACATATACAGTCTTTGTATTCAGTATGCTCTATATGGAAAATAAACTGCAATTTGTGGGCCGGGATGGAAGGGAAAATCTGGGGGAAAGTGAAGGAAGGGATGACATTGTCCAAAAAAGAAATGTACTCATTATGTGACTTGTGAAATGGTAACCCCTCTGTACAGCACCTTAATAATAACACTAAAATTATATTTAAAATATATATTGATAGCAAAGTACACAACTGCACTCCATTTATTAATGTAGATGTAAAAATAGTTAAATATCTATACTTACATATACTTAATTACTCATTAACGATGTCTAGAATTGGAATAAAGAAATATAAATTATCCACAGGAGAGGTGAGGTAGAAAGTTGCAAGGGAACAGGAATGAAGAAGATACTTTACTATATATTCTCTCAAAAATTGAAAGTTTTGAACATGAGTATATTACCTATTCAGAAAATAAAGAAATTTTAAAATAGGCTGCACCTAAAAGTAAATGCATAAGAAATCAGCTATTTCTAGGCAAAAAAAACTAGAAAATGGACCACTCATAAATCCTATTAAGATTATAGTTTCAGAAGGCACCAAAAGCACATTACAATCAAGTATAAAATACTAGCTGATAAATGGAGGTAAAAGCTAAGTATGTGACTCAGTGTACTTGCGAAGCATGTACAAGGCCCTGGGTTCAATTCCAACACCAAGGAAAAATAAGAAGTTAAAATAGAGATGTAGAAATCAACAGTGACGAAAGTTCTTTGGAGTGATTACAGTACTCTTAGAAAAAGACCAACAAAATATCCAGAATGAAGACACTCATGAACATTTTCATCCAAATTTAGCATATCCATTTTGAAACATGACTAAATATGGTATGAGTAATGCCAAAGTTATTTCTATAGAAAGCTTTCAATTTTGTGGTAAGTAAATTAATTAAAAGTTAAGAGCCGGGTGCCAGTGGCTCCCACATGTAATCCTAGCTACTAAGGAAGCTGAGCTCTAAGGATCATGGTTCTAAGCTAGCTCAGACAGGAAAGTACCTGAGAATCTTATCTCCAATTAATCACAAAAAAAATATGAATGTGGAACTGTGGCTCAAGTGGTAGAATACCACCCTTATGCAAAAAAGCTAAAGGACAGTGCCCAGGCTCTGAGTTCAACCCCCAATACTGGCACACACACACACACAAGAAAAAGTTGAGGGCTGTGGATATGGCCTAGTGGCAAGAGTGCTTGTCTCATATACATGAGGCCCTGGTTTCAATTCCCCAGCACCACATATATAGAAAAAGCCAGAAGGGGCGCTGTGGCTCAAGAGGTAGAGTGCTAGCCTTGAGCAAAAAGAAGCCAGGGACAGTGCTCAGGCCCTGAGTCCAAGGCCCAGGACTGACAAAAAAAAAAAAAAAAAGAAAAAGTTGAATGTCCAAGTCAGTCAAATGTAGCCACAAGACTTACTCTGAAATCAAATGTGGTGGATATCATAGTCACATTGGCTTAGGCTTAAGCCAATAAAGAAACCAAAAAAAATTAATAATGATCACTATTAATACACATATCTATATGAAATTAATATTGACCCATTCTTCCAAGCAGTAGGGGCCATCCCAATTTGAGATGATAAAACCCTGCCGATGGGTTTTATCAATGTGAGTAGCTGTTTGTCATCAGAAGGAAGATATACAGACGTTAACTGTTGAGAGGTAAGCAAGTATGCACCGTTTACTCACAGGAATCATTAGCTCTGCAGTGCTGCTGACGCTCCAGGACATACCCCTCCTCACAGTGGCACAGATGGTGGCCCAATTGGTTCTCACACCTCTGATCACAGATTCCCCAGATCTTGCAGTCATCAAAGTCTGTCATGTTTAAAAAACAAAACACATGTATAATCATGTTTAGAAGCATTTAAGTACTCTCAGACAAAATCCTGGAAAACCTGAGGAGGAATATAGTTTTTCCCTTGTTCAAAAGCAGTGGACCCTGGTACCAGGCATACTGTAAAAAGCAGGAACTCAGAACAGGTATCTTCAGTAAGAAGACACAAACCCAAGATCATGGAAATCATTTGGTTAAATCTACCTGAAGGACATCTTTACAGAAGATCACAGCACTGATTCATAGCCCTGTGGCACACCGGATTTCATTTATTTGTCATATATGAACTTTGGTATAGATGCTTACCTCTAAAACTTTGCTTTTCAAATAGGAGCCATTTGGCCCTATCATTATCTAAATTTGGTATTTCTTTGAAAATTTAAATAAAATTAATAGTCCTGTTCCTTGGTCATATGTGCCACATTTTAAGTCTCCAATGTTATATACATTAGAGAATATTAGAGAGTAAAGATACAGGAATGTATGCGTACTGCAGAAGGCTCCATTAGGCAACACTTTCAGAACAAAGTAAGACTTAAAAATTAAGACTTATGGGGGCCATTTGCTTGATAGATTTGATTCTAGCCTTTCACTTTTAGAAGATGTTAACTTTTGCTGGATAGATGAGTCACTTGGAGACAGCAGAAAGTGGTTCCAGAGACACGGGGTAAAAAAAGACAAACAACTACAAAAGCAATACTTACAAACTATTTAGTGAAAATGAACTGAACAACTGAACAACTCATGGTTTGGGGGGAGGGAAGGGAAAGGGAGAGGAGGGAGGAGGGAATGAGGGACAAGGTAACAAACAGTACAAGAAATGTATCCAATGTATGAAACTGTAACCTCTCTGTAATTCAGTTTGATAATAAAAAATATATATTAAAAAAAATTAAGACTTGACTTAGCCACACTAAACAGAAAGCAGAAGCAGGAAGACCACAAGTTCAAGGCCAGCCCAGGCAAAATTAGTGAGATCCTATCACAAAATTAAAAGGTTTTGAGGGTGTGGCTTGAGTGGTAGTGTGCTTACCTACCTAGGCCCTAGGTTCAACTCACTGAAACACACATTCACACACCACAAATATACACATATCCATCATCAATTAAATGAGGAAAAAACAAAGAGAGGACAAAGCAAGATTTTTTTTTCATGAGAATCAAAGAGAGTGAAAATTATATGAAACACTACTTTATATACTAGCCCATTATTTTTATCTAGGTTTCTTTATTTCTCAGTATGTGCCTCCTCCTACCACCAAATACTGCTCTGAAAATAATTTAAAGCCTCCTTTTTTGCTTGGGCCACCTTGCGCACCTCTGATCTATTGGCTGCATGTTACCCCTCCATGTTGAATGACTGCCCAGCCCTACCTCTGCACCACCACTACCAAAAAACAGCATATCCTCTCAGCCAGAAACAAGGAGCCTTTAAACTGCTTCAGTATGCCACAGAGGGTCGATGACAAGGTCAAGGCTACCAGGAGCAGAGAATGGGTAGAAAGATGCCAGATCTCGTGTCAGGATCAACTCAGTTTTGTTCTTGATTACCAAAAGACCTTCATCAATGAACTGTGTCTAAAGATGAGAAACACTGCATATATTGCCAACACCAGAAGGTTCTAGCATGAGCCAGCCACACAGAGAGAAATCTAATTGTGTGTATGTGTTCATTTGAAATGCATGAATAGCAAACCAAAACAATAATTTACCTAGTTAAACAAGTACAATTGGTTTCATAATATCATGTATTTAAAGAGCTCTCTTTACAGAAAAATATGGTCTTCTTTGAAAAAAAAGATGAAATAAATGTTAGGCCAGCTTCAAAACTCATCAAGCACTTTTGAATGACAGGGAGGGTCCCAGGAAAACAATTTCAGCAGGTAGGTAGCAAGCCTCACATTCACAAAGTCTTCAAATGTAGACTTGTAAGCCTGTCTCTAAAAGAGATTGCCCATAGTAAAGTCCCAGAAAGACACTGGGAAGACTGAAAGATGTCTTTTGTGAAAGCTAAACAAACATCCCTTGTGTGTTGGGCCACAATGAACTAAATGTGTCTTATGAATCCTGAAATGGTCCAGTATACAACTATGTTGTCATTTTCTATGCTACATTCATTAGTGACTATGTGTAAAATTTATAACAATAAAAACTTTGTTGTATCAACTTTTCATTTAAGGAAATACAAAATATTGAAGTCGGAAGAGGAGCTGTGGCTCAAGTAGTAGGATGCCAGCCTTGAGCAAAAGAAAATACATGATCTTGAGGCCCTGAGTTCAAGTTCCAATGGTGGTACTAAAAAGAAATCAGAAATAAGAGCTAGGCATGGTGGCACATGCCTGCATGTCAGCACTTGGGAGGCTAAGGCAGGAGGATAGAAAGTTGGAGACAGTTCAGATTATATAGCAGTTCAGATTATATAGCAAGACTAATTCAACAAGAAAATAACAATAAAAGAAAACGAAACAAAAATCATGGGGGGGAAAAAAGGAAAAGGAAATGAAAGCATTAAAGCTTATTGTTCACAGCCTACAATTTGGTAGTCCCTGGTCATGTCTAATTTCTCCAGCCTAATTACAGTAGGATGTAAAGCTGCAATCAGAACCAAAAGTTCCCCACCTGGAGAAATCATTTTTGTGATTCAGATAGGACAGATATAGGAAATCGATTGGTGAATTGGTATTGCAGTGAGGGACAGCCACTAGCTGGAAACATCATGATAATTTTTTTTAAAAAAGGTCGGGGTGGGGGGACTGAGAATATGGCCAAGTTGTAGAGTGTTTGCCTCAAATACATGAAGCCCTGGGTTTGATTCCTCAGTACCACAAAGCTGGAAGTGGCGCTGTGGCTCAAGTGGTAGAGTGCTAATCTTGAGCAAAAAGAAGCCAGGCCCTGAGTTCAAGCCCAGGACTGGGGGGGGAAAATTGCTTGTCTTGAATGTGGGCTCCAAGCAGAGGTAGAAAACAGTGGAATTAACCATCAGCCAAGAACAGGCACTGACTGGCCTATCCCTGCCAATCACCAGAGCAATGACCTGGTGATCCTCTACTCCATCAGGCAACAACTCCTTAGTTGCTGGATCCTGGGGACATTTGTGCATCCTAGAGAACAGGCCAAGAAAGCAAGCCCTAGAGGGGCACTGGATGGGCTCAGGGCAGCAGATCTCTACCAACCACTCTGATTTCCTTACTTAATACAGCATGGTACCGACTCTTCTTCCAAACACTGCAGAAGGAAACATAAAAGAACACCCTCCTACAAAACTACTCAAGGTTTGTGTATCTCACAAAAGTACCTCAGAGTTCAAACCTCCCACTTTGCAAGATTTCTGTGAGGAATGAGCACTCTTTGATATACAGGCCATCACTCCTACCCACAAGTCCAAAGTGCTAGAGGTCAGAGGTCACAGAACCTATCAGCATACTATGATGAATCCCAGAAGCTCCCACCTGTTACTTACCAAGACAGGTGCGGCTGTCATTGTGGTTGATGATATATGCTGGGGGACAAAAGCACGCGCCTCCACTTGGTGTCTGGTGGCACTGGTACTCACAGTTTAAGACAGAGCACATACTCATATCTAAACAGAGGGAAAAAGAAAAAAAATCATGGTTAAGTGAGCAGTTTCTGGAAAGAGCGGCTTACCTAACAGCTTCTTTTTCTTTAAGTAAAATTCAAAATAAGCATATGGTAGACGAAGAGGAAAAGTCTGTAGCCATAAAACCTTACTGCAATATTGCTCAATAAAACCTTTGTCCACAAGAGCATTATAGATGCTCTTGGGTGTAATTGTAAACCACTGTACATGTTATTTGTGGAAAAAACAGATGCTAAGCTATCATTGTGTCTAAGCACTCAAAAGGGCAAAGAACTCGCAAAGGATTGACTGAGAATATGCTCTAAAAAGGTGAGAGCATGGCTAGCTTCAAGTGGTAAGATTCTATGTGGGGATTTTTGTTTGTTTGTTTCCATTTTTTACTTCCCTTTGAAATTTTTTTAATCCTTTGAGAAATGACAATGTTAATTTTTGAGCCTTTCAGCAGAGTTCCTACATAAGATGGAACATCTCTACATATTTAAATATTACAGATTTTTTTCCAGGGGAAAATCCTTGGGGTTACTATAGTATCATAGGTACTTTTAGATGACCTTGATTTAGTTAGAATACACAGTCATTTAAATCAAATTCATGGCTCAGAGTGTGGCTTAGTGGTAGAGTGCTTGCCTAGCATGCATGAAACTCTATATAAAGTTCATATATTGTATTCCCTACTGGACCATCAGCTGTTCAGAGTTGTTAATAGTGGGGAGAATATAACCATCAACACACAACACTGTGCATGATCAATTCAATTACTATTAGAAAATAATTCAAAGTACATAACCTAGGAATCAGGAGCATTGTGTGGGACAGTAAAGACCCAATGAGGCCTTTGTCTGTTAAATGACAAAACTAGAAATAAAATGCCCTAGACAGAACTTAGAGTGCTTGGCTAACATGTGCAAGTCCCAACATTTAATCTCCAGCATCACAAAAAAGCAATTATCATCATCATCAATAATAATAATACCTCCAAAGTATTTTTCCAGTCATCAAAATTGTTCTTTACTTACCACAATTTCTTCCACTAGTCGCGTTGTTTTCATCTTCTCCTTCTGGACAATCTACAACCCCGTCACAAACTTTAAAAATTGAGATGCATTTTCCAGACTTTGGACAAGCCCATTCTCTTGGGTAGCATGTGTTGTAGCGATGATGGCTGCTTTCTGTGGAGGAACAAGAGACAGTTGCAGACCTGCAAGGTAGAGTCGGCCTTTCTAATTCATGGTTAAGAGAAGAGATGGGCCAAGTTGATGAGAAAAATTTATAAATGACAGATAGTTTGCAATGAACACACGGTTTCTAATGCTACCTTTAGCCTTTTATTGAGATTCTAAGAAATCAGAAAATGAAATTTTGCCTCTGGAGGAAGCAGCCCCCACAAACTACAAGAGGAAGAAACAGATATCAATTTGAATTATCAACAAACTAGATTCATAATCTGCTAAGAAAATGCTCAATTGTCTAATGATAAAGCATAGAACTAGGGTCACCAAGGTAACTCCAGTTCCTGAGTTTGAGGCTTTCTTGTTTGATTTGTTTTGCTTATTCCATGGAAACTATAATTCAAATACAGGAAAAACACTTGCAGGAATATGAAAACATAAACTCAGAACAAGCATCACCTTGATTATGTCTGGGACTAGAATAGCTCAGGTAATGTGCTATGTGGTATGGGTATTCGTAACTTCAGAATTGTAGGAGGCATTGCTTATGATAGCAGCAGGGGAGGAGATATATATCATTGCCAATTTCCTTCTCAAATAACCCTTCACCCTCTCCTTGTGCCCATCAGTTGCTAGCTCCATCCCAAATGTTTCCAGTTGACTCTCCATCACAGGGGATTTTGACTCATTTAAAGTTCAGAATTTGTTAAAACCAAAACAAAACTTAATTCTTCAGCCACTTTTCAAGGGTGTAAAACCTAAGACAAATCACATTTAAACTTGTTTTTCCTTCATTTCCTAGCCTACTACTTTAACCTAGGTAAAATAGGCATTGTTAAGGGGGAAAAGGTCAGAAGAGACAGGGTTAACAAAATAATGTCAAGAAAGTGAAATATGCTGGGCCAATAGCTGTAATCCTAGCTACTCAGGAGGCTGAGATCTGAGGATTACAGGTCAAAGTCAGCTAGGGCAGGAAGGTCCATGAGACTTTGTCTCTAATTAACCACCAGAAAACTAGAAGTGGATCTGTAGCTCAAAGTGGAAGAGTGCCCCTTGAACCAAAGAGCTCAGGGACAGCACCCATGCCCCATAACAAAAAAAAAAAAAAAAAGTTGAAATGTAGCTTAAACTGGAAATGGGGATGTTACTGAGAGAGGTAGATGAATAGAAAAGGGATGAATAGAATGGGGAAACAAATACAATCATAATACTCTGTGTATATATATGAATCAGGAAGTGGAAATTTGGTACGACTTGGAGGGGAAGGGATAGGTGGGATGAGGGAGAATGATGATGGGGATGACTCTAATCAAGATTCACTGGACACAGAAATAGATGTGTTAAATGATAACCCTCTTGTACAGTTGTTCAGTGATTTAAGAAAGAAAAAAGAAAGAGGAGAAACTATCCTACCTGTGGGAAGGAAAAGGTTTTTGATGCTATATCTGAATTCCATCTTTTTAGGAAAGCTTAGTGTCATCACCAACTGAGTCTGACTTGTCATATAAAAGACGACTGATGAAGAACAGAACTAAAACTTTAAGAAGAACGCATTTCCACGGGACTCTCATACCCCACCCCTTACCACATCCATCTTCATCCGCATAGTCTAGGCAGTCATCATCTCCATCACAAACCCAGCTCTGGTGAATGCACTGCCCACTGGGGCAAGTGAACTGATGGCCACCACAGGTCTGGTACTCTGGAAGAGAACAACAAAGCAGTCAGAGACATCAGCACTGGGGATAATTTCAAGCACTCACTCACTGCCTACCCCGAGCACCCAGCAGCTTTCTATATCAATCACTCCCTTTAACATCTTGACGAAATGAAGAAAAAAAAAAAGGAAGAAAAAGAGAAAGGAGCTGGGCACCAGTTGTTCATGTTTGTGATCCTAGCTACTCAGGAGGCTGAGATCTGAGGATCAAGATTCAAAGCCAGCCTGAGCAAGAAAGTCCACAAGACTTATATGTCCAATTAAGCACCAAAAAGAAAAAGGAAAAGCCCAAAGTGGAGCTATTGCTCAAGTGGTAGAGCTCCAGTCTTGAGGGGGAAAATAAGAGCTCAGGTACAGTGGACAGGCCTCGAGTTCAAGCCCCAAACCAGCACCAGAAATGGAGGTGGGGTAAAAGAGGATGGAGAAAAAGAAGATATCAGCAGCTTTGGGTCCAGAAAATTAACTCAGGCATCTGTCTCTATTGGTCAACATTAAAAATGAAATGATCTGTAATAAAGTCAGATAAACAAATTGATTCCTTAAATATGGGTAATTTAAAAGTCTTATGATAAATACTCCCTACACCCTGTAGCTGAACAAAGTCAGCAAACTGTCCAGCAGCAACACTCCAGCTCTACACAGATCCTTAGAGAACACAGAGACTTAGGCTCAACAATACTGCTAAGACTGGAGTCATGGCCCTATCTGATCATTTGTTTGTTTGTTTGTTTGTTTGTTTTTATTCCAGTACTGTATATTGAACTCAGGACCTTGTGCTCTCCCTTGGCTTTTTCACTCAAGGGTAGCATGCTACCACTTGATCCACACACTTCCACTGCCAGCTTTTTGGTGGCTAGTTGGAGAAAACAATCTCACAGACTTTTCTACCTAGGCTGGGTTCACACTGGATGCTCAGATCTCAGCCTCCTGGGTAGCTGGGATAACATGTGTGAGCCACCAGCACTCAGCCCTATATAATGTCCTGGCTCCTTATGCCATCAAATTTAGCAACTGGGTTTGGTGGGGAGTGGTATATTAATGAGAAAAACAACAACAAAAATACCTAACCACATGAGCCAGAAAAAGGAAATCACCATACCACAATTATGTTCATCAGTGCCGTCATCACAGTCAAGGTCATGATCGCAGATATAGGCTCGAGGGATACACTCTCCATCGCCACACTCAAACTCACCATGTGTGCACATCCCAGCTGGAACACAGAGTCAAAAAGGAAAAGAGAAGAAACATTTTACTTCCAGTGGTGCCGTTTAATCTCATTTCTACCTCAAGTTTACAAGGTAACTCTTCTTAGGTGATGGTTTCCTGATAAATGTTTAACCAACAAATTCTCCAGGAACCAAGAGGCCCTGATATGTAGGGCTCACCAATCTCCATGGTATAAATATTTCCATCTGTGGCTGATTTCAAATTCTTCACATAAATTCACTGAACTTTCACTGAATATAGATCTACAAAGAGATGCATATACAATGAACCTACCTTATTTGTGGATTTATTACATGTGGTACTGACCAAGGGTAGTCACACAATGATAATTTTAAAAATGAAAACAAGCCAGGAGCCGGTGGCTCACGCCTGTAATCCTAGCTACCCAGGAGGCTGAGATCTAAGGATCCCAGTTCAGAGTCAGCCTGGGCAGGAAAGTCCATGAGACTCTTATCTCCAATTAACCACCAGAAAACTGGACATGCACTGTGGCTCAAGTGGTACAGTGCTAACCCTGAGCTCAAGAACTCAGCCACAGTGCTCAGGCCCAGAGTTCAAGCCCCACAACCCCCTCCCACCAAAAGGAGGAGGAGGAGGAAGAGGAGAGAGGAGGGAGGAGGGAGGAGGGAGGAGGGAAGAGGGAGGAGGGAGGAGGGAGGAGGAAGAGGAGGAGGAGGAGGAGGAGGAGGAGGAGGAGGAGGAGGAGGAGGAGGAGGAGGAGGAGGAGGAGGAGGAAAGAGGAAGAAGAGGAAGAAAAAAGAAAGGGGGGCTGGGAACATGGCTTAGTGGCAAGAGTGCTTGCCTCGTATACATGAAGCCCTGGGTTGGATTCCTCAGCACCACATATGTAGAAAATGGCCAGAAGTGGTACTGTGGCTCAAGTGGCAGAGTGCTAGCATTGAGCAGAAAGAAGCCAGAGACAGTGTTCAGAGGCCCTGAGTTCAAGCCCCAGGATTGGAAGAAAAAAAAAAAGAAGAAGGAAGGAAGGAAGGAAGGAAGGAAGGAAGGAAGGAAGGAAGGAAGGAAGGAAGGAAGGAAGGAAGGAAGGAAAGCAAATCCCTGAGATAGAAATTTCAAATTCCCACACATAATACATAGCTTAGTTCCTGTGGAGAAGCTTCTAGTCCATCCCTCATTATCATCAGTAATGTGTAATCATTGTGGGATCAGCTCAATATTTCCTTACCTCACACACAAAAAAGCAAATGCTACCCAAAAAAAAAAAAAACAGACAAAAAGGTAATGTGCAAGGTAGCACTGTCATTTCAGTGAAAAATTCAATCCTAATGTGTGTATAACATGTTCATTTAGCCCAGTAAGGAATACTTGGGTTGGTCATGATTTACTAAAGAGATGGGATATTTTCTTTCCTTTGACTTGTTAGGAATACAATGACTTGTATTCTGATTTGTTGCACATCATATTTTTACATTAATGGATCAACAAATTAACTGGAAAACTTTTTTTAAAAGTTAATGTGCTAAATTTAAGTGAGAAAGTAAAAGTTTTAGATTTGTTGCATGGCAGCATGTCTTGAGTGGAAGTTGGATGTCATTATGGGGAAAAAATGAATCAAGTATCTATACCACAGTACTGAACAGCTTTTCCTCAATTGAGTCTCCTCAGAACCATGCCCATGGATATCAAAGGCATATGAAATTGGCTCTTTCCAGTTGGTCAAAGGTGGCAACATCGACATACCATTGCCCCTCCCATGCACATGACTTACTGCAGTTGGCTTCATCAGAGAAATCCCTGCAATCAACTTTCCGGTCACACTTCTGACTTGTGTTATAGCAGCCTCCATTGGCACAAGTAAGCTGCTCACAGGTTGGATATTCTATTTTGAGAAAGAAAGAAAAGAAAACAAACCTTAAATTAAGACATTATCCCAATGTGTTGCCAGACGCCCTTGACAAAGAAGGTAAGAACCCTGAGGCCCAAGATGCAGCATCTGTTCACTCCAAGTCTTCAACACACTTGACAGCATATTGCTCTAAAAATCAGTGTACTAAAATTGCAAAAGCAAAGTAAAAGCTTCAGAATGGACTGAACATTTTGGCCAAGAGAATGAAGGAGGCCAAAGAAAAACATCCAGAGCAGATTGCCTGGAGGCTGTCTTCTGAGAGCTTCTACTTCTGACTCCACTCGAATCAAAGTTTGTTCGCTGCTTTTATTTTTTTTTTTATTTTTATTGTCAAACTGATGTACAGAGAGGTTACAGTTTCGTAGGTTAGGCATTGGATACATTTCATGTACTGTTTGTTACCTCCTCCCTCATTCCCCCCTCCCTCTCCCCCTTTTCCTCTCCCCCCATGAGTTGTTCAGTTGGTTTACACCAAACAGTTTTGCAAGTATTGCTTTTGTAGTCATTTGTCTTTTTATCCTGTGTCTCTCGATTTTGGCATTCCCTTTTATTTTCCTAATTCTAATACCAGTATACAGTTTCCAATGTACTCAGATAAGATACAGTGATAGTGCAAGTACAACCATAGGAAGGGGATACATGCCTATAATCTCAGAGATCTACAAATCATGGTTCAAAGCCAGTCTGGACAGGAAGTCTATAAGACTCTTATCTTCAATTAACCAGCAAAATGCTACGAGTGGAATTATGGCTTAAATGATAGAGCACCAGCCTTGAGCAAAAGAAACTCAAGGACAGCACCCAGACCCTGAGTTCAGGCCCCAGGACACCAAATAAAAACATTTAAAAATAAAGAATAGCAGGCTGGGAATATGGCCTAGTGGCAAGAGTGCTTGCCTTGTATACATGAAACCCTAGGTTCGATTCCCTAAGACCACATATATAGAAAACGGCCAGAAGTGGCGCTGTGGCTCAAGTGGCAGAATGCTAGCCTTGAGCAAAAGGAAGCCAGAAACAGTGCTCAGGCCCTGAATCCAAGACCCAGGATTGGCAAAAAAAAAAAAAAAAAAAAAAAGACAAATAGAATCTAACTTAAAAGAAATGGAAGACATTATTAAATAGCTAATTAAAATATTGCATCTTGCTGAACTTGATTTTTTTTTTTTTTTTTTTTTTGGCCAGTCCTAGGCCGTGAACTCGGCCTGAGCACTGTCCCTGGCTTCATTTTTGCTCACTCTGCTACTTGAGCCACAGCGCCACTTCTGGCCATTTTCTGTATATGTGGTGCCGAGGAATCGAACCCAGGGCCTCATGTATACAAGGCAAGCACTCTTGCCACTAGGCCATATTCCTAGCCCCTCTGAACTTGATTTTGCAATAGTTGAAAAGGAGCTAGTGCTCAATATCATCACTAGCATGGAGAAGCTCTGCTTTGCAAATGCTCCTTTATACTGATCACTCCATTTTTTTTTATTAATTCTGCCTTGAAGAGATGCAAAAGGCCAGGTGAGGCCAACAAGCAATTCCTTACCCCCAAGATAGCTCCTGGAGTCAGTGTGTTATCTAGCCTTTCATGAACAGCAGCAAGCAGGGCGAAAAAAATCTTAGAAAATGAAGCTCTCTGCCATAGATAAGCTACCTGTCAGGAGGAGAATTTATATGTGCTAAGACTGTGGCTACCATAAAAGTGGTTGTTTTAGCTAGGAGGGATCCGGGTAAGTTATGAGTTGTGCTGGACAGAGCTCTTGTCTTCCCCATCAATAAATCAGCATCCTCTGACTCAACTAAAAGTTTACTGACTGCTCATTCCTTCAAAGACACAGGGGAGGTATGGGTGAGTATGTTGAAAAGGGTGACATTAATCAAGATGCATTGTATTCGTAAACTGCTTTGTTAAATAGTAACTCCTTTGCATAACTACCTAAGGATAATTTCACACACACACACACACACACACACACACACACACACACACACACACACAAAATAGGGGTGAAAAAAATCACCAAGACCAGCTAGGAAGGTATTATGTGGTCACACTGGACTTCTTGTCTCAGTCCACTATGATTTTGATTCTCAATCAGCAGAGGACCCCCCTCAATTCCTGCACCCCAGAGATGCTCAGCCATAGGAAACACTATACTGAGATCTTTACTAAACACTGAAACTATTTGGAAATCAAATGGTCCCCCCGCCCCACCTTTGGAGATACGCACAGCAGGATCAATCCCATTGCTCACTCTGAGAAAAGGAAGAAATGAATAGCCTCACATCCTTTGCTAAAGCCATTAAGGAGTTTCAGTGTAATCCAGGCATCAGAGCAAGTTGGGGGGGGGGGGGGCTGGCGGTGGTTATCATCATCCTATGAGTTTCTCATTGAGAGGAAGCTAAAATAATCTCATTGGAGTGGGACAGCTTAGTTGCTTGGCAAATTCTAGGTCTAACTATATAACACGATAGACCAAGTTCATTCAATGTCTTACAGGATTATAAGCATGAGGAAAATGGAACATGACTGGAAACGAGGCATGATGATGTGAAGGAGACTCCTTCCTCCAAGGGAAAGATTGACAAGCACGTATTAACTCAGGCCACAACCATCCATGTTTATCTGTCACAAAAATGTGAGACACCAGTCTACACATCATTAATTGCTTCTTCTTAATATCTCCAGTTCTAAACTTGTTTGTTTCTGCCAAATGGAGAACTGCCCCCAAATATACAAAGATTGATGTTTGGTTTGCAAAATGTAATCTCTGCTAATAATTGGTTTTAGTAGTAAGTTTCACACAATAGTTCTATTTATATAATCAAGGAGAAAGACATAGGAATGTAGTTTGAGGTCCTGGTAAACCAACCTGAATGGAAATCATTTATAGCTAAGTAAGATACTAGTACAGGATACTATTCTTTATTATCTTGCCATACATACTGTAAGTACATTCCATTCTCCCATTGATAAAATGGATAAAAAGGACATAGAAAGAAAGCAAACAGTATAAAAAAGAAAAGATCTTAGTCAGAGATTAAGAAACAAGCTCAAGCTTGCAAAGTAACAAAGTTACTGATAGACAAGAACAGCCCAGATACCAGGAGCTTTTCAAAGTCCAAGAGTCATCTTCAATCAGTGTCTCTTAATCTGGCTATCAGAAAGGTCCATCCAGTCAGTGTCATGATTTCCCAGAAAAAAAGTTTGGCTGCAAGCCCTTAGTTAACACTAATACCCATTGCTAAAAAAGCAATCATTATTATCAATAATATATTAAAAAGTATGTGTCACAATGGTGTCAATATGTTCAATAGGATGAACATCTCCCATCTTTATAACCACCTCATGACGCAGATACTATGTCTATTTCTGTTATATAGTTGAAGAGCTTAAGGAATCAATGGGTTAAGAAGTTTGACACAAAGTGGCGGTGGGGGTGGGGCAGCTATATGGCTGTGAACTGAAGAGACAGAATTCAAATTGACGCAATCTAGCTCCACACCTCATTTCGAACCACCCTATCAACTCATATGAACCTCTGAGGACTTCAAGATGAGGGAAAGAAGGAGGAAGAAGCAGAAAATTATCAAACAAAAAGTGGCATTAAGTGAATGGAGATGGAAAATGCAAGAGAATATGAAATGGGGGAGGGGCTGGGAATATGGCCTAGTGGCAAGTGTACTTGCCTCATATACATGAAGCCCTGGGTTCGACTCCCCTGTACCATATATAGAGAAAATGGCCCGAAGTGGCGCTGTTGCTCAAGTGGCAGAGGGCTACTAGCTCTTGAGCAAAAAGAAGCCAGGGATAGTGTTCAGACGCTGAATCCAAGGCCCACGACTGGCAAAAAATAAGAAAATAGAAAATGAAATGGGGGAAAGCTGGTTTCTTTCTTTCAGTCAGCCTCTTCCACACTCTCTCAGAAGCCTAGAGTGAAAAAAAAAAAAAAAAGAAGAAGCCTAGAGTGGTGAGGCCAACTCCAGAAGAAGGCATACCTAGATTTCTGAGCCATATGGTGCATTTTACAAAAGATGTCAATCTGATACAATTTAGGAAGTCTAGAAGAAAAACCTCTGCTGAGGGGCTGGGAATATGGCCTAGTGGCAAGAGTGCTTGCCTCATATACATGAGTTCGATTCCCCAGCACCACATATACAGAAAATGGCCAGAAAGGGCACTGTGGCTCAAGGGGTAGAGTGCTAGCCTTGAGCAAGAAGAAGCCAGGGACAGTGCTCAGGCCCTGAGTCCAAGCCCCAGGACTGGCACAAAAAAAAAAAAAAAAAAAAAAAAAAACCTCTGCTGGGAAGCCCACCTTTCAGAAGAGACACCAAGACAAACAAGGGAGTCAATAAAACAGGCCATAAAGTAGCAGTTTGCCACTCCCAACTCACCCCCAACAACCTCAGTGTAAGCCCCAGAAGGAGCCAGCACACAGGGGGCAGAGTGATGCACACAAGGGAACAATAAAGGCGTGTTCTTGCATCTTTCTAAATACAATTTTATATGACCTTCAATAAAAGGTATATGTGATGAGGTTTATAAAATGAAAATATATAATCAGCATCTTGCAAAGAGAAAGAAAACATAATCACCCCATAGGCTAGTGGAAGTGAACTAAGGTGAAATTTATTCTGAGCTACTTTCAGGAAGCCACTGCCAAAAGGGAAACACAATGTGTTATCTAGTCTTCCTTATCCTTTCATCCAGCTCCCTTTGTATGATCTGGGTGTAAGCCCCAAATTCCTATCTGGATTCTATCTTAGATAGAATGTAACCTAAAGCATTGCTCCTAATGTCTTGGATTTAGAATCCCTCCTTCTTCCCATGCACAAAGCTACAACCAATAACCAATAACTACAAGTAGATGGAGACTGGTGTAGTTCCAAATTAAAGTAACAACCAAAAAAAAAAAGTTAAAACTTAACATGCCAATATAAATTTTCTAACACAGGGGTAAACAAGACACAAGATGGAAAATGATGCAGCAAATGCACCAAAGAGTAGTGCAAAGAAGTCACATGATTTCTTATAGAGGAATAAACATTTTTAACACACACCATGTTTAATGGCACTGGTTAGATGCAGAAGGTGTAATGGAGTTACATGCTGTCACTTAAGAGAATGTCACCAATACTTTGGTCCCAGTCCTATCTCTCCAGTCGTTTGAGCAGAATACAGAGGCAAGTCTTTAAAAGAGATAGGAAAACCAGCTGCACCCCCCAGATGATAAAATTGGCCTCTTTCCAATAGCTAGAAATAATGTGACAAGACCCTTTGGTGGAAACTTGAACATAATTACTTTTTAACTAAACATTGCCAAGAACCAGTCACAGTGTTGCCTTTCTCTCAGTTAATACTATATTCTATTCAATGTTTGTTATTCCAAACCTGACTTCCTAGATAAGTGCTAAGAACTAAGTAAAGAGATACACACACAAAAAAATGAGAATGATGGTATATGGCTGTAATCCAGCACTCAAGAGGTTGAGGTGACAGCAGCTAGAGTCTAGAATTTGATCAAAATATGTTATGTATGTATATGTGTGTGGACATATAAATATATAATGAAAATGCTTCATATAATTTATGCTGATTTAAAAATTGCCTTTAGTGGCTGGGAATATAGCCTAGTGGCAAGAGTGCTTGCCTTGCATACATGAAGCCCTGGGTTCAATTCCCCAGCACCACTTATATAGAAAATGGCCAGAAGTGGCGCTGTGGCTCAAGTGGCAGAGTGCTAGCCTTGAGCAAAAAGAAGCCAGGAATAGTGCTCAGGCCCTGAGTCCAAGGCCCAGGACTGGCAAAAAAATAAAACAAAAATTGCCTTTAAAAAGGAGTTGGAGCCAAGCACTGGTGGCTCATGCCTGTAACCTAGCTACTCAGAAGGTTAAGATCTAAGGATCATGGTTCAAAGCTAGCCCTGGCAGGAAAGCCCATGAGACTCCTATCTCCAATTAGCCACCAAGAAAAACCAGAATTAGTGCTGTGGCTCAAAGTCTTGAGCAAAAAGAGTACAGGGACAGTCCATGCCTGGAGTTCAAGCCTCATGACCAAAAACAAAAAATAAAAACAAAAGCAAAGGAGGTAGAGTCTAGCGTGTACTATACAATGAGTTTAAGGCCAGCCTAAGCTATATGTCAAGACCCTGTCTCAAGAAAGGAAGAGAAAAAGAGAATGAATTACAAGTGAAATAGAATTTCCTACAGACTTAAAATCATACCCCCCTCAAAAAAGTTTTTTCACACAAGTATGTGAGGTTCTAGGGATAAAGATACATAATTCATGGAATAAAATTTCTGCTCTCGTGTAACTTTTGTCTGCTATTAAAAGAGATGGAATAGCAGAGACTAAATATTACATGAGAAAAAAATGTTACTGAGGGGCTGGGGATATGGCCTAGTGGCAAGAGTGCTTGCCTCGTATACATGAGGCCCTGGGTTCGATTCCCCAGCACCACATATACAGAAAATGGCCAGAAGTGGCGCTGTGGCTCAAGTGGCAGAGTGCTAGCCTTGAGCAAGAAGAAGCCAGGGACAGTGCTCAGGCCATGAGTCCAAGCCCCAGGACTGGCCAAAAAAAAAAAAAAAAATGTTACTGAAATAAAACATGAGCAGCAATGGAGTAGGGGGTTAGCGCTCCCATATGGTGCTATTTGAACAAGAACCATTAGGTATAGCAAAATGACAGTCATTGGTGACATTGACAAGAAAATTCACAGGAATCTGGTGACAATAAACGACTGTTGTCAGAAAGAAACAACAAGGCAGGCACAGTAGTACACACCTGTAATCCCTGCCTATCCACAAACTGAAACAGGAGGATCACAAATTCAAACCCAGCCTGAGAAATTTAGTGAGACCCCATCCTCTCATCTCAAATAAAAAGAAACAAGAATAAAAGGGGTATGAGGTGGGGGAAGTGGGTGAGTAAATGGAGATGGTTGATAAGGGCAATTTTACATAACTGTATTGTGATTGGGGAAAGAAACAGGGCAGGAGCTGCGACTGATCTTCCAAACTTTTAAAAGACAGAAGCTATTTTTAAAGTGCTTATATGATAAAAACTGAACAAAAGAGATTATTTTTCCTCTCTCTTTGCGACAGGTTTCAGAGCTCTGGGTACTAGCTCAACTGTGGGAGCACTAGGCCACATGCAGTGGGCTCACTGGATCAAGACTCTTGGGCAGCCCAAGTGTGGGATCGAGTTTAAAAATCAATGTGTTCTCCATGAGCCCCCCACAGTGCACAGAGTGACTTCAGCCACCTTCTGTACCACTCCCCCCACCTTCCAACTGTGCCCCCAGTTGGGGTTGCCACATTGAAATATATAAAGGAAAAGGTTTAAATTCTAAAGAACAGAAAGTCAGTAGAAATGAAACTTCAGGCACAAAGCAGCCTCAGTGGCAGGCAGACCAAATACAGCTGATTACCAGCAAGAAAGCCTCCATTGTGACAGGATTTTACCCTTTCTCTGGCATTCCTGGGTAACAAAGGCCGTGGCAAAGCACTGGCAAGGCAAGGATAATTAGCGATCCTTTTGCCCACCCCAAAACCATTCTCATCCCCACTCAATCAAACATCATCTTTTTACTTCACTGGAGAAAAAAGAAAAAAAGATTGGACTATTTTTGAGGAACTGAAAGTCACTTGGATATATTAATTGAATGGCCCATAATTGCTGCATTGTTCTGATGTTTATCTTAGACTCTGCATGACTGGATTTTCCTTGATGCTAAATCCCATTAGAAGTAAAATGGCCTGCCCTTTTGAATCTGTTCCTTTAAATAAATTTAAAAAACAAAAATCAACTTAGTAGTCAAGATGTTTACAGATGTTTCTGATAACCAGATTAACAAATGAAATAATGAGGGGAGGGAGGGAAAAATATTTGTGGCACAGCTTTTAATATATATATTCAGTCAGAAATTTGTTTTTGTTTTTGTTTTTGTTGTTTTTTGTCGGTCGTGGAGCTTGAACTCTGGACCTGAGCACTGTCCCTGACCTCTTCAAGGCTAGGGCTCTACCACTTAAGCCACAGTGCAACTCCCAGTCAGAAATATTTTTAAAGCTCTTTAAGTATATGAAAATAAAGCAGACAAAGGGCCAGACATAATGACAATCTCTCAACTGATTTACTCTTAATTTATTTAAGCTTTATTTTTTAAAAAACAAGATCTCCATAAATTGACAAGTTTGCCTCTTGACCCAGTCCCCCAAGATCTGGGATTACAGGAATGAGCCATCATACCCAGTTCCCAAACTTATTTCAAAGATAATATTTTTCTTGGGACCTTAATACCTTGACCTTCCCCACTATCTCACCCATTCATTCTCTTACGGCCTCTGTCCCCACCTCCCTGAGAAGACTCACACACCATTCTTTGTTCTGGAAAGGAATTCCTGGAATCAACCCAAGGTGCTCTGTCTTGGAGCTCAATGTTCTGATTTGAGAAGCTTGAAAGAGTAGGGACCATAATCCTTGGGGTCTGGTCTGACAGGCAATGCTACAAATTACAGGGTCAAGCTTCATAATCCTTTCAAATACTGAGGAGAGAAGGGAGAGAGTTCTCTGGAGCTTCTCCAACATCTGTTACTGTCTGTACTTAGTGTCTAGGTACATGAAGTATTAGTATTCATTTCTGCAGCAAATTTCTAAGAGATAGAGAATCAAAAGTTATTTTCATTGCTGATTGTAAGTTCGTCCACATGTAATGATTATTTCTGTATACCATTACTGTAGAAATAACTGAATGAAGTGTCATGATTTCCCGTCAAGTTTCACTTAACCCTTGATAATCAAAGATTATCTTTGAAATAAATTTGGAGATGGCTGTAGTGGCTCACATCTGTAATCCCAACACTCTGAAGCAATTAACACCAGCTGCTATGTCTAAAGTGACAGTTAAATAGCTAAGTAGCACTATGATAAAATAGATCTCAACACTGACCATCAATGGCCACTAACAGCACAGAGAGGGGTGGCTAGTCAAGAGGTGCCTTCTGATGAGGCACACACCCTAAGACATAAAGTTTCATTGCCTTTATGAACACCCCTCAATGAAAGCCCAAGCATCTAGCCATCCTCTAGATTAGTCTCACTCTCAACAGGAGCAGAAAGAGAGTGACTTCACTCTCAAAACAGTTGATGGTGTTTGAAGACATTTTGGGTTGTCTGAGCTGAGATGTGTTACTGCCTTCTGGTGCATAAATGGTTATACCAACATGTTCAATGCACAAGACCACCCTGCATAGCAAGAATTATCTAGTCCCATATGTCATTAGTGACAAAGGTGAAAAACTCTGCTTTAGATCCAATACAAGGGACAGGAATATATTAAAGAACATCAGAAGGTGCCATAAGCAAAAACCAGACTGTGGGAAACTATAAAACCAGTGACCTGGCTGAATGCTGGTGGCTCACACCTGTAATCTTAGCTACTTAAAAGGCTGTGATCTGAGGGGCTGGGAATATGGCCTAGTGGTAGAGTGCTTGCCTCGTATACATGAAGCCCTAGGTTCAATTCCTCAGCACCACATATATGGAAAAAGCCAGAAGTGGCGCTGTGGCTCTCAAGTGGTAGAGTGCTAGCCTTGAGCAAAAAGAAGCCAGGGACAGCGCTCAGGCCCTGAGTTCAAGCCCCAGGACTGGCAAAAAAAAAAAAGAACGAACGAAAAAAGGCTGCGATCTGAGCATCTTGGTTTGAAACAAGAGCAGGCAGACAAATCCAAGACTCTTATCTCTAACTAACCAGGAAAAAAGGCTAAAAGTGAAAATTCAGCTCAAATGGTAGAATACCAGCCTTAAGCAAAAAGGCCAAGCAAAAGCTTGAGGCCCCTGAGTTCAAGCCACAGTACCACCACCACCACCCACCAAAAAAAAAAAAATTAAACCCACAAGTGATCTTGGTTTTTTCCACCAAATAAATTGGAAGGGGTAAAGAACTGAACTGGAAGAAAGAACAAAATCTACAAATTAAAAGTCTTAAGAGATATAGTTACCAATTCCAACATACAGATTTTATTTAGATTTTGAATGAAATAGTCAAGTTGTGAATGTAAGGCAAGGCGAGTCAATTGGGAAGTTTTTAGAAACTGGTTAGATTATTAACAAGATGACTAGCAGGAAGCTAGAATGAGTCTGGACTGAAGGGAGTGGCTGCTAAGCAGATGGGAGGGAATGAATGGAGAGATGATCAGATCTTCTCCTTCCTGCCCTGGTTATGTAGTAGGTCATAGCGTGGTGGGCTGCAGGATACCCCACTTTCTGAAGGTTGGGTTGGCTGAAGGAGCACATAGGCCATGCTCAGAACACCTTGAGGCTGGCAGGGGGGAGAAGCAGCCCTCATTCTTAAGGAAGCTCCCAGGCTGAGGGGGCCCCAGTTGCTATGGCAAGGAAGAGTCCAATCCAAGGGGAGAGACAGCTCCCTTTAGGGGAGCCTGGATGTGTGTGCCCTGGAGGACTCACAAGAACAAACTACCAACTGAGTTAACAACTCAGGAAACATCTGATCATGGCAGTGGCCAGAGGAGAGAGGCAAGGGCAGACGGGTAGAAGGGGGCCATCAGAGTCTGTGAAGGTGGGGGCTGGATGTGGGATGGAGCCTGAACCCCTCAGGATCTCCTCAGCCCATCTTCAGGACAAAGGGGTGTGTGTGTGTGTGTGTGTGTGTATACACTTGTGTGCATGTATGTGTGCTTACATGTGTATGCACGTGCATGTATGTGCATGTGTGTGCATGTGTGTATGTGTGTGTGTGTGTATGAGAGAGAGAGGATGAGACAAGAAGGAAGGGCAGAGGGCAGACAAAAAACAAAGAAAATGAAAGAATGGAGAGATGAATGGAGGGAGAATTCGGTTCTAATAATACACAATGTAGACATGTCAAAATAGAACTGGGAATTTTGAAATGGAGATGGAATAAGTGAGAGGGCAGGGGAGAATGATGGAAGAGGTAAGTGTTCAAGATTCAGGTTACATCTAAATGGAGAGGTTAAATCAAAACCCCTTTGTACAAAAATTTGAAGATAATAATAATACAAAGAGTAAAAACAGTACTAAAAAAAAACTAAATGAAACTGTAATCTACTACAAGCCTTTACAAATATTTTTATAACCTCAGGGTAGGAGAAAAGTTGTCATATACACTTAATATATTTGGGAATCTTAAACTTTAAAAGAATTTTTATTTATATGAAATTCAAATATAAGTGTGCACTCAACATTTGTGCACCCAACATTGTGTGTGCATGTGTCGGGGAACCTGAACTCAGAGCCTTGATCTCTTGCTCAGCTTTTTCCACAAGGCTGGAGCTTAAGCCACACCTTAAGACACACCTCTACTTCCTGCTTTTTTGCTGGTTAGTTGGAGATAAGATTCTCATAGATTTTTCTGCCCAGGCTAACTTTGAACTACAATCCTGATCTCAGCCTCCAGTAGCTAGGATTGCAGGTGTGAGCCACTAGATCCCAGCTTGCCCTTCCCCTTCCCCTCAAGACTAGGACTTGAACACAGGGTCTGATGTTTTTCTGCTCACAGGCTAGTGGCCTCCAGCCCTAACCTTACATCTCCATTTGATAAATCTCACAACTCTGAGGGAAAACTTTTCTATATAAATAAATGACCAATTGACAACATTGGTAATCAAATGCAAACCAAAAAAAAAAAAAATGGTCCAAAAAAAATCTGATTGGATACCAAACTATTTTAAAGAATAGCAGATTAATTTTTAGGTATGATTATGATATTGTAGTTATGTTTTTGTCCTTACACTAGAGAAAAATATTTACAGATTAAAATTATATGATTTTGCTGGGGATATGGCCTAGTGGCAAGAGCATTTGCCTCGTATACATGAAGCCCTCAGTTCGATTCCCCAGCACCACATATACAGAAACTGGCCAGAAGTGGTGCTGCGGCTCAAGTGGCAGAGTGCTAGCCTTGAGCAAAAAGAAGCCAGGGACAGTGCTCAGGCCCTGAGTCCAAGGCCCAGGACTGGCAAATGAATAAATAAATTAATTAATTAATTAATTAAAATTAACAAAAATAAAATTATATGATTTTGAGATTTACTTCAAAATATTGGAGAAGAATAAATGGATTTAGGCAAATGAAATTATAAAACATCAACTGCTTTTATATAGGTTTAAAAAACTTTCCATAACAGAGAGCTTTAAGCAGCAATTTTTAAAGCAATAAAGCACTTAAGTAGCCTTTAGGCAAAAAAAATGCTTTCTAAACTTCCATAAGTAAACAACAATACAGTGTTAGGTGTGGTAGCTCATGTCTGTAATCTCAGCGCCCCAGAGGAAAAGGCAGAAGGATGAGGAGTTTGAGTCCAGCTTGTCTCAGAGTAAAGAAAAAAAAAACTTGTTTCAAAAAAAGGAAATAAATAAATAATATAGGAGATAACTGGAGGGCAGGCAATCTTTTTGGGGAGAAGAAAGATATCCTGTCTCTCAGGATTGCTTTTTTTTTTAATTGGTGATTAATCTCTATAAAGTAGAGATTACTCTTCATAGTAGTGATGCAGAAAGTAAGAGCATGACTGGGACTGGGTGAGTAAACATTCCCTTTCCTGTGCTTCACAAGAGCTACAGACAAATAGGGAAAACAAAATGGAATCAGTCCTGTCCCCTTCCATGCTGACGCTTTCTAAGAACTGTGGTCATCTGTGTCTTTCTCTTTTCTTTCTTTTCTTTTTTGTCAGAGAATGGGACTCAAACTCCATACTTGATTCTATCACCACTGGCTAGCACTCTACCCACTGAGCCATGCTTCCAACCCCGATTCATGTCCTTGTGTATATCTGGCAATGACCAGACCAAAGCACTAACTGGAAAGCATGAAGACTTCTTTCCTCAATTTCCTCTGATGTTCCACAATACTTGTCCAAAATAAAATATAGCAACAAATAAATATGGCTGAGGGAAACTGAAAAATAATCCACTGCAGATGGAGTGTGGTTCAAGTGCTCTTGTCTAGCAAAGACAAGGTCCTGATTCAGACCTCAGTACCATTAATTGATTGATTGATTGATTGATTAATTAATTAATAGAAAACCTCATTGTAAAGTCCTTGACATGTGTGAGATTCATTTGGGGGGCTTAGTAAACCCAAAAGTTTGCAACTTGATCATTTTATAAAGAACGAGCTACAAATCTGGCTCTTTTCCTTAAGGAATCCTGATTTCACCACTTATTTATACCAAAAGAAAAAATTAAGCAAAAATTTTTATTAAAAATTCCTATCCTTGGGCTGGGAATATGGCCTAGTGGCAAGAGTGCTTGCCTCCTACACATGAAGCTCTAGGTTCGATTCCTCAGCACTACATATATGGAAAATGGCCAGAAGTGGCGCTGTGGCTCAGGTGGCAGAGTGCTAGCCTTGAGCGGGAAGAAGCCAGGGATGGTGCTCAGGCCCTGAGTCCAAGGCCCAGGACTGGCAAAAAAAAAAAAAAAAAAAAGAAGTAAAAATTCCTATCCAGATTTTTTAGAAAGCTCATTTCCTTCCCATCATTTTCTTTTACAGGTTTGTTCCAGAAGATCCACTAACTAAGTCAGAGACCATAGTACTAGCAGCTTTAGAGTTGGCTGCAGGGAGCTTAAATGGAAGAGTTCCAAGCTGTGCATTTCAGCTGTCTTGCATTCCCCAACCTTCAGTCCCATTACATTTGCAATAAAGCATTCATTTTTATCCATTTGAAAGGAAAGGATAAAGACATAGCCTGTTGGCTGGTGGCACAAGCCTGTAGTGCTCCGTTAAACCGGCACACCGTATAGGTCTTCCCTCTTCTTTCAATAAAGTCCTTCATGAAGAACAGTCATCAGACTTGGAATCAGAAGACAGCCTGTGTCCTGGCTCTGCTATACAATCTTTAACAAGCCGGTCCACATCCATTGAAGTCTTCCTTCCTCCCTTCCTTCTTTCCTTTATTCCTTCCTTTCTTCCTCCCTGCCCTCCCCCTTTCTTTCCACTCCTGGGGCTTGAACTCAGAACCTTGGCACTATTCCTGAGCTTTTTTGCCCAAGCTTAGCACTCTACCACTGACACCATAGCTCTAGTTCTTGCTTTTTTGGTAGTTAATCGGAGATAAGTCTCATGGGCTTTGCTGCCTGGGCTGGCTTCAAACCACAGTCCTCAGATCTCAGCCTCCTGAGTAACTAGGATTACAAGCATAAGCCACTGGTGCCTGGCTTAGTTTCTCTATTTATAAAAGAGTATAATAGTGCTTGCCCTGTTATTCTCATGTAGCAATCTAATAAAGATGAAGGAAATTTATAGGATGGTCTGAAATTACAAAATGCTATAAAAACATACCATTTATCACCATTTTTAATCCAAACTATTCTCACCTTTTGCTTCAATGATGTGTGTGGTCTCTAGACACACACTGCCTTCTCTACAATTGCCAATTCTAAGTCTATGAATGCTCTCTATAATTTCCTAAGTAAAGGGAAACAAATACTGGAGACACCATCTCTTTCAAAAGGGAGCACGTAGGATGGAAATTGTGCCAGAATATAGCTATGCCAAGAACTCTGTTATGGGAAATGAAGAGACAAATAGCATATACTTGCTCTTTAAAAAAATGAATGAATGAATGAATGAAATACAATACAAAGGGAGAAAGACTAGATAAGTTTTTGTCTTTAAATTGTGCAAGGCTAGGAAAGTAGGTCAGCAGGTGAATAATTGCCTTCCGTGTGTAAGGCCCTGGATCACCAGTATTACAAAAAAAAAAAAATCAGGGGCTGGGGATATGGCCTAGTGGCAAGAGTGCTTGCCTCGTATACATGAGGTCCTAGGTTCGATTCCCCAGCACCACATATACAGAAAATGGCCAGAAGTGGCGCTGTGGCTCAAGTGGCAGAGTGCTAGCCTTGAGCAAGAAGAAGCCAGGGACAGTGCTCAGGCCCTGAGTCCAAGCCCCAGGACTGGCCAAAAAAAAAAAAAAAATCAATAAAATAAAAATGCACAAGCAATGGCCATGGCATGGCTGTAGCATGGATCTTGAGCCCACTTGGGCACAAGTCTTTGTTTTCCACACATGCGAACATTTCTTCCATTGGCAATACAGAATAGGAGCCAGGTGTTGGTGGCTCCTGCCTATATATGCAGGAGGTTGAGATCTGAAGATTGTGGTTCAAAGCAAGCTTAGTCAGTAAAGTTCAGAGCCTCTTATCTCCAATTGATAAGCAAAAACTGCCAGAATCAAGACATGGTTCAAGTGGTAGAGAACCAGCCTTGAGTTGTCTTGAGTTATAGTTCCAGTACCTGCTCCCCACACAAATGCAGAATAGAAACAATTTGCTCATTGTTGTCAGTACAAGTCAGCTCCCAACCTGTGCATACAGCAATCTCAGCACAGTACTAAGATGTTTAGTAAAAAATATACAAGATGGTCCTTCCATCAAGAGGAAAAATATATACATACCATTTGGCCCAAATGAAAGGATTTAAGGACATCTCAGAGCACTAAAATGAAATCAATTATCAAGCAATGAAGTTTATATCGCGTGAGAATAGGCTAAGACTATAATCTTAAATCAGATGGAAGAAGACAAACTCTGTTCATCAGTTATTGGAATACTACAATAACTGCTTGACATTTGAAGCATAAACAAGAGCAAAGGAAAAAGAAAACTTTGGAAATGCAGTAGTAAACCAAAAGAAATATCAGAAAAACAATACTGAGAAGAGTTCCAAATAAACCCAAAAATGATAGACTTTTCAGAGAAACAGTATTTCTGAGATTAAAGACAGAATTAGATGAATTTACGAGATTGAGAAGTAGACTAGTTGCTGTATTCTTTTAGGTTTATATAAAACTTGAGAGGCAAGTTCCTCTTTAATAATGTGTTAGTTTATATTGCAACATGATTATATCTTGTTATATTTATATATTATATAGACAATAAAGTGATGCATATGCATTATGTTGTGGCAATCACTTAGAAAGCTATTTGCCTTTTTTTTGGAAGGGGGTGTTGTTGTAAATTGAACCCAAAGTCTTAAGCATGTTAGGGAATATCTTCATGCTATATTTTCAATCCAGAAAAGCTGTTTTCAAAATGTGACATTTTCCCAAAGTAATCTGAACCCAAAATAGTAAAAAAAAAAAAAAAAAAAAATTAAGAGTTTTTTTAACCTATAAACTTTCCATAGCAATGCAACAAAAATTAATAAACTAAACTAAACTAAACAAACTAAATCCTGTAGTCAATGCATTGGGAATTCTCTATTAATGTGAACAACTTCTTACTTCAAATTTGATGTTCTATAAGTCAGAATTAACTTATAATGTCTGGTTAAAAATAGACTAGTATCAGAACATCACCCCTAATCCACAAAAAAAAAAAAAAAAAAAAATCTGCCAAGACATTTCAACAACAAGGGACATATTGTAAGCATTTCTGTCAACATATCCAACAAATTGATTAAAATGCCAAAGGGGACAAGGGTGAACTAAATAACAGTGCAAAGACTGAGAGGAGGGACTCACGGCAGTCTTTCTCGTCTGATCCGTCCGAGCAGTCTCTCACGCGGTCACATCTGTACTCTCTCGGGATGCACTGGCCATCAGAGCATGTCAGCTGATGACTTGAACAGGTTATCCCAGCTGTGAGGGGAAAAGGAAAAAAAAAAACAGCACTTAGTTTATCACTGCTGCCTGACACAGACTAACCTGTTGATGTGTACCAAGTGTGAAGGAGGACATGAAAAGCAAAGATGAGCAGAACATCTACTGAACATAAAGTTCAAAGAGTTAAATGCAACAGCCAGCAACCACCAAGCTGAGCAGACAGTGCAAAAGCAAAGAAATTACAGACCCAAAATGCCCAATATGCAAGGGTAGATAATTGGGCTATGCTTAAATGTGTTGAAACAATGTATGCCAAGGGGAATGAATAACATAAGACATAAGTATCAAGCAAGGTGGAGAAGCCTCACTGACTTCCTTCAAAGCCTTGTCTAAATAAGAACACTTGCCAAAGTGATAAGTGGTTATTGCTGAATAGCAGGAATCTGAGAGTGTTTGAGGGTGTTTTTTTTTTCCTTCGGAGTATTCTCTATTTTATCAACCCTTTAACATTGATCCTGTGCCACAGCGTGACTTTATTCTATATGGATTAGTATAGATAAGCCTTAACAATGCATCACATGAGTCTGTGGACAAAAAGAATAAAATCAGATGAGTTGATACCTACAAGCATGATAGAAAAACTACTCTGCAAATCTAAAGCAGGTATTACTTCAACTTTATAATAGTATCCTATCATTCTTTTAACTGTTCACATAAAAAAGAGAGCTGCTTGTGAAATGGTAACCCCTCTGTACAACACTTTAATAATAACAATAAAAGTATATTTCTTTAAAGAGAGAAAGTGACAGAAACATCCAGGTGCTGGTGGCTAATGGCTATAATTCTAGCTACTCAGGAGGCTGTGGTGTGAAGCCAGCCCTGACAGGAAAGTCTGTATGACTCTTTTCTCTAGCCACAAAAATCCAGAAGTGGAATTGTAGATCAAACAGTAGAGTTCTAGCCTTGAGTGAAAAAACTAAGGAACAGCACCCAGGCCCAGAATTTTAACCCCAGGACCAGCAAAAAGAAAGGAGAGGGGAGAGGCATTATAAAAAAAGAATATAACCTTTCATGAAAAAAAAGTTTTCCTTTGAATTTTTGTAGAACTTTGTATATACTAAAGAAATAAGGTTCAGCAAAACTTGGTTTTCTGGAGAAAAGAATGACTTGTTAAGCAATATGCTATGAAAGCTAAACAAGAAAAACCTTCCTAAAAGATTTTTAATTTCAGAGCTGGGTGCCAGCGGCTCATGCCTATAATCCTAACTCCTTAGGAGGTTGAGATCTGAGGATTGCAGTTTGAAGGCAGCCAAGGAAGAGAAGTCTGTGAGACTCTTATCTCCAATTAAGCACCAAAAAAGCTGGAAGTGGATGACTCCAGTAGTATAGCACCAACCTTGAGCAAAAAAGTTCAGGGACAGCATCCAGGCCCTGAATTTAAGCCCCAGGACTGGCATGCATGCACACGCATGCACACACATGCACACGCGCACACACACAAGAAAGTGACAATTGTAGAGTTTGTACTTGAAAAATTAAACATTAATATGATCATGTGACCCATAAAATATTTTAAACACCTCTCTATTCTTGCTTGATTCTATCTGTCTTGTCACTTTGTCTCTTCCTTCCATTTGTTTCATTGTGATTGTAGAATTCTTAAATAGAAAACAAAACTTTTCCAGTCTGCCTATTTCTCATGTTTTTATATTATGATTCTCTATTTTCTTCTTGTACTGTATGCCTCTGGGCTTAATTTTACTTTTATAATGAGTACAGAATAGATGGAGTCTTCTAAAAGGAACTAAGTGTCAAAGTTCTGCACATGGCAGAGACAAAATTTTTTCTGAATAAGGTTCAAAAGATACTTCCTCGTTTGATTTCTATATAATTTATTGAAGTATATATTGCTAATTTCCACAAAACTAAAGAGCTTCCCTCTATTCCTGAAAAGCTGTTATGAGTGGTCTTAAGCAAAATATGAGAACAGCCAGACACTGGTTGCTCATGCCTGTAATCCTACATACTCAAAAGGCATACTCAAAATCCATGAGAGTGAGATTTACCTCCAATTAGGTTTATAATGGAGTACTTAAAAGCTCATTAGAATGTTAGAAAGGGGCAGGTAAATTTATGTAATTCCATCAACCAATCTAAAATTGGCATTTATCTATTTGTTCATTATACAAGTATCTGCTCAGGGTCTGCAAAGTACACCAACGATAGAAATCTAAAGATGAAGATGATTCAGACAGTTCAACACCTGTAATCCCAGCCCTTGGGAGACTGAGGCACAAGGATCCTAAGTACACCCTCAGCTGGGGCTCCACAGCAAGACTCTTCCTCCAAAATAGAAGAAGAAAATAGACAGTTCTTCCCCTCAAGGAACTCACAGTCTCCTGGCAGAGAAGTGAGAATAAGTGGACCGCCAATATGGAAGTGAATCACAAGCACATAGGAATTACAGAAAACAGCATCCTGGGGGGTCCATTCTCTGTGGGTTGGGAGCGAGGAATAGGGACAGTTTCTTTGAGGAGGTGACACTTCCCCTAGCAGTAAACACCCAGGCAGCACACATAGAACAAAAGACTGGTAGAAGGAACTCTAAGCAATCTGGACTCAACATGGACATTTAAGGACAAAGATGGTTCAGAAATACCATGGGGAGGGCTGGGGATATGGCCTAGTGG
The DNA here is from genome assembly GCF_023159225.1 of Perognathus longimembris pacificus. Taxonomy (NCBI): domain Eukaryota; kingdom Metazoa; phylum Chordata; class Mammalia; order Rodentia; family Heteromyidae; genus Perognathus; species Perognathus longimembris. The sequence goes on along the minus strand of NC_063164.1, from coordinate 53,674,224 downwards.
CAAGAGGCCTCGTATACATGAGGCCCTGGGTTCAATTCCCCAGCACCACATATACAGAAAATGGACAGAAGTGGCGCTGTGGCTCAAGTGGCAGAGTGCTAGCCTTGAGCAAAAGGAAGCCAGGGACAGTGCTCAGGCCCTGAGTTCAAGGCCCAGGACTGGCAAAAAAAAAAAAAAAAAGAAAGAAATACAATGGGGAAAATAAGCAGCTGCCATTGTAAAGTGTGCTAGGAAGTCTGAACTTTTCTCCTGGACTAGAGGTGGCAAAGGGCTTGAGTTGGACCTTTCCAGGGTCAGTGTCTGGAAGAACCTGATCAGGCCTGGAAGCAGAGGCCAAGAAGGGGGACCAGTGCAAACCTTGCTACAGCCACTCAGATGAGAGATGCTGACATCTGGAAAAGGAGAAGTGTTTCAACATGTTTACAAGGCAAACCAGACAGAAGGTGATGATTAAACCAGGCAATGCTAGAGAAGATGGGATCAAGACTTGCTTCCAAGTCCCCAGTCTGGGTTGCAGGGGATGGACTGTGAGATCCTTTCATTGGATGTATCCATGGCCTTTGCTATCTCTTATACAAATCCATTTTAACATACATGACTAATGCAAGAGTCCAGTACCTGGTCCCTGAGATTTGGCTTGCATAAGCCCAGAGTGCCAGTGAAATCTTAAAGATGGCGACCTTAGTCCGGGAGCAAACCCAGAGTGAAGCAGCTGCCAAGAACCACTTGCTGTATTGAGTTCTCCTGTGGCAGTGCCTTTTAGGGTGGCTGCAGCAGCAGTTATTGAAGAAACCACCAACAAAGCCTCCCTCAGAGCCTCCTACCCTCTCCTACTTCCACTCCATTCGAAAACCAATCTTTTTATCTTCCCTCCCTTTTTTTGAAAGGAAGTTGAACATGTGGTAGAAGGGGTGGACAGTCAGATGCAGAATGAACAGAGGCAAAGGGTACCATGGAGCAGATATTCACATGGATGAAGACTCCATCACCAAGAAATATCTTGTTTCTTTCTTGAGCATAATAATATCAGCCAAATGAACAAGTAAGCACCTATCCCCATTTGGAAACCATAGGTACAGACTTTCAGCATGATCCAAGCTCTTGAATGAGATGGCTATCCCATAGAGGTTCCCTTGCCCATAAGGCCCAGCTCAGCATTTATAAAGAAGCCTCCCAATATATGGAACCTATCTGTGACATGCAAGATTTTCGGGATCCCAAACACAAAAGGAGATTCCCCTGGAAACACTTACGGCAGTGCTGATGTTCATCTGAGCCATCCAGACAGTCATCCTCTTCGTCGCACACCCAGGACTGAGGGATGCAGCTTCCATCATCGTGACACTGGAAATAGCCAGTCTGGCAGGAAGAGTGGGCTAAAACAAACCAAAACAGGACCTATGCTGAGAAATGCCTGTCCCTTTAGACCACCGACAGTGCTACCAAAAAATGGGTGTCAGTTCCTGCTCAATGTATATAAAGGCAAATAGTCAACAACCTTTCCAGTAGAGTCTGCTAAACATTTACTGTCAGATAAATCTCAGTCATGGCAGCAAAACAAACTAATGATCTAGGGTAGTATAAAACATTTTTTTTTAAAAAAGGAACACAGGGGCTGGGAATATGGCCTAGTGGCAAGAGTGCTTGCCTCCTACACATGAAGCTCTGGGTTCGATTCCCCAGCACCACATATATGGAAAACGGCCAGAAGGGGCGCTGTGGCTCAGGTGGCAGAGTGCTAGCCTTGAGCGGGAAGAAGCCAGGGATGGTGCTCAGGCCCTGAGTCCAAGGCCCAGGACTGGCCAAAAAAAAAAAGGAACACTGAGAATAAAAGATACAGGTATCCTCACAAATTAAGGACAAAACTATTCAATTACATTTTTAATTTCAGTAAAAGTTAAATGTGAGTATCATGCAGAGTGGAAAAATCCAAGAGATTAGGAAACATGGCAAATATTTACTATGTCCATAATTTACTTACCTTAGGATGCTTGGTAAGTTCTCTGAATCTTACTGTTTGTATCACAAAATGAGGACTATATTCAACTCATGGTTTGTCATTAAAAAGTTAAGTTAAATGTCAGTAAACGTGCTATGCAATGGTAGTTGCTGTCATTATCGACACTGGTATTATGTTATTACTGAGAAGAGAAAAAGAAAGAAGAAAAGAGCAGAGAAAAGGTCAGGGAAAGAAACAGGAGGGATGGGGTTGGGGGATGAAAAAGAAAAAAAAAATTTGAAAGTAAGCAAAGCAGAGGATAAAAGTCTTGCTCAGGTAAGAATTTCATTTGCCGTCTCAGAAATTTTCCAGAGTGAATAATCAATAATAGTCAATGACAGATTGTAGTTGTAGGGTGAGGGTAAGAAAGACACTAATACAAACTGAGCCCCTCCCTTAAAAGGAGTGAAATTGTTATGGATACCATCAGCTCTCTGTTCATGCCCATAGGTATCCAAAGAATTGAGCCCAGCCCTGGAGGCCTCACCAAAGCCCAGCTCTTCTGGACACTGCTGAAATCACCACAAGACATGTAGTTACCCAAAGAAAACTTTACTCTGGCTCATCCCCACTTACGGCAGCCAATTTCATCTGTATCATCCAAGCAGTCTCTGGTCCCATCGCACCTCCAAGCAGAAGGGATACAACGTCCATTTCCACAGCGAAAATGCCCACTGTCACATCCTGTAATGCCCAAGAAACAGAATGACAGCTCAGAAAACCTCTGATATTTCACTAAGGAAATTCTAATCCCAGATAAACATGAAAACTTATTTCAATAAATAAAGGCACGGGGCTGGGGATATGGCCTAGTGGCAAGAGAGCTTGCCTTGTATACATGAGGCCCTGGGTTCGATTCCCCAGCACCACATATACAGAAAATGGCCAGAAGTGGCGCTGTGGCTCAAGTGGCAGAGTGCTAGCCTTGAGCAAAAGGAAGCCAGGGACAGAGCTCAGGCCCTGAGTCCAAGGCCCAGGACTGGCCAAATAAATAAATAAATAAATAAATAAATAAATAAATAAATAAATAAAGGCATGCATATAATTAATAAAATTAGGAAAGTATTTTTCATAATTATAACAAAAAAATATGTGTGGAGAGGCCATAAGAAGGTCATTTAGTGGGGATGGGAGGGGGAAACCTGGGAGAGCACAAGGGAAGGGTTGACCTTATCCAAAAAGAAGGTCATTTACATGCACAGGCAGTTAGAGTGTACCTTCATGGCCCAGTGGAGAAAGCAATGATTTGATTTATTTTACCTCTAGGTATTTATTTGTTCTAGGAATTTGTTCTAGGTATTCTTACTTAGAAAAAGAATAGAAAAAGCACTAAAAAATAGTTTTCTAACCAGAGAACTAGACAGATGTTTTAAGTATTATAAATATCTTCATCTCAATATTACTTATAGTGAAAAAAATTACAAGTTCCCCAAATATCCAATAAGAGAAACATCTAAATCTAATAGGTCATTTTTATGTCAAATCTAATAGGTCATTTCCACAAATGAAAACATTTTTATTGTATTATTTTTCTAAATTAAATACTCCACCACAATATAGCCCCAGCATGAAACTATATTTTAAAGCAAAAGAAATTTTTCAACAGCCAACTAGAGTGTACAAACTTAGCCCATCCCTAAGAGGCAGTGACACACCCACCAACCCACTTGCACCTCACCCCCACCCTCCACCCCACCCCCTAACCTCCCATCCCCCACCCCCCGCTGTCACTGGAAAGAGTGTATCACTGACGTTCATTCACTCGACAACTGTATCCTGCAATTTTCTGGGGTATCTCCAGAGGACTCATTTGGCAGTTGGAAATCCTCTAAGCTTCCCCAAATATCTGGCCAGCAACCTTCCCTGAGCATTATGTGCCAAATAGGAAATTTCTTTAGAGAGCCAACACCAGCTCAACTTGGAGAAGACTCAAAATTATCCTTTCACAAACCCAAGGGATAGAGGAATCATTTTCAGAGATGGAAAAAAATATTTAATCTTCTCCTCCCCATAAAAGCAATCATACTAAATTTCCCACTTCAATTTTTGGTTAATGAATCCCAAATTAGGTAAATATACAGATCAATTACCTGCTCCTAGAATAAATAAACAATGTTACCCTGACTTGTGTAAATGCAGGCACATAGACAGCGTGACATAAACATAGTGAAGTGATCTATTCCTAGGGAATATGGGCTACTTTGTTCACGGAATGCTCAAATCTGATTGTCTGGTAGTGACATCCTGATTTATAATGTATGCTGCAAATGGTCAGAAACTTCACTTGGCTACATGGTGGTACCGGCTGGTACAGGAGTACATACACCCAAATACCTTCTATAGACTAATGCAGGATGGTGGTTGGTGGTGCGGGTCTGGGGTTGGTGGTGCAGGTTTCTTATCAACTACCTTTAAAACACAACAACCTCCCTTGCAAAAATGCCCCTAAGGAATGTACAAATTCACTCTGGAATCCCAGAACTTCTCATTGGATTTTGTTCTACAAAGCAATATTTCCATGGGAGATTAGGGGCTTCAGAGGTTAAGCTATTAACACAACATACATTAAATCACTTTTATCAATGAGGTCTATTGTTAGTAAGCCAATGTAATACATTTGTCTCCCTTAATATCTAATCACTTCTGATTGAAAAATTATAACAACCATGAAGGATAGTCTTCTTATTAAATAAAAAAACCTTCATATTGTTCCGAGGGTGGGCACGGGGGGGGGGGGGCACAAACTTAGAAACTGAATTTCTAGAAGACAGTTTTCAGGACATTTTACTGCCTGCTTTGAAATTTCATAAAATTATTGCTAATTTTTAAGCAACTATTGCAAATTAGATCGAGGGGGCAGGTTGTTTTTGTTAAAAATATTATTTGCAGCATACATTATATATATAATAGACACATACATATACATATATATATATCATGAAAAGAACATAAAATAGAAATGCAAAAATTATTTTTTAAACACCGCATTGCCAATTACTTAAATCACACACACATTGAAAACTGAAACTGACGGGAAATGCTGTAGTTAAGTAACTCTTTATAGGTACTGATTTTCCGTTTATCTCCCAATCACTCCATTATCTAAAGTCATGCATCACATTTAGTTTACTCAATTTATCAGGAGATCCATGATCATTCATTTGTCAGATTCACCTTTTCTGTGGTAACTTCCATGCCTGTTAGAACTCCTAAATGACCACTGTTTGAAAATATCTCCCCAGAAAAAACAAACAGCTATTTTACCATTACTGGGTGGCCTCTCAGCAACCAGCCAAAACTGGTGTCAGAAGCTTATCATTCATTCTATTAGAAAGAAACTATGTGTTGTTTAAAAAACAATAGTCAAAAGGTCTAAGTTAGATCTGATAATGACTGCAAGTGACTTTGATTTCAATTGGTTTAGATGCACATTGTTTTCTGTTTTAAATGCATCACTTTTTAAATAAGTAGTGTTTTAAATAAGTAGTTTTCACTCACAAGCCTTGTAAAGTTACTATTAATCCTCATAGTAAAAGCCTATGAGATAGGTATCATTCTTATGAACCTTTTACAAACAAAAATTGAGGCATAGAACAATTCAGTTACTTACCCATGATCAACCAGCAAAAAAGTGCAAAGCAGGGATTTGCACCTGCCGGTTCTGTGCCAGCATCCACAATACATTGACCTTGCTTTTTCTTTTTCTAGAAAAATTTTCTCTTCTACTAATTTCAAGAATGAATGCAAACATTTGATTTACTTTCCAAACTCGCTATGTATCAATACCAACTGAGTTCATTCACTGGACAGATGGATGTGGAATCCATCTCATTCATACTTTGGGTGGAGAACAAATTACTCAGCAACTGATATTGCGATAAAAACATGAGCTCTAGAAAGTTTCTGACAATGAAAGTAACAAAAGGAAATAAAAAATGAAAGAGTTTTGATTCCTTCAAAAAATTATATCAATTGTTTCCCAAACCTTACAGAGCTCAAACATTTTGTGTTGTGTGTGTACTGGGACTTGAGCTCAGGGCCTAGGCACTGTCTCTTAATTTTTTTTGCTCTACTTCCAACCTTGTGGTGGTTAGAGACTTTCCTAACCAAGATGGTTTCAAGTTTTTTTTTTTTTTGTTTTTTGTTTTTTTTTGGCCAGTCCTGGGCCTTGGACTCAGGGCCTGAGCACTGTCCCTGGCTTCTTCCCGCTCAATGCTAGCACTCTGCCACTTGAGCCACAGCGCCGCTTCTGGCCGTTTTCTGTATATGTGGTGCTGGGGAATCGAACCTAGGGCCTCGTGTATCCGAGGCAGGCACTCTTGCCACTAGGCTATATCCCCAGCCCCTCAAGTTTTGATCCTCAGATCTCAGCCTCCTGAGTAGTTAAGATTACAGGTGTGATCTACCAGAGCCCATATCCCACACTTCCAGGCCAAGAATTGGACTAAGAATATGATAAGACAAGCTACAAGAGTAACACCTAGTACTAAGAGGAGGGAGTGGTGGCTTGTGTCCAAGGCAGGACACAGCACTAGCTTGAGAAGTTCACTTCTCTATCATTTTCAGCCTCTGGCACCATGTTGAGCACATGTGGCAGCTAATGCATATTGATCAGGCAATGAACACTCCTCTTTGTAGAATTCAGTCTCTTGAAACTTTCATGTGTCAGATACTGGGAAACCCATCAGAACAGACAATGGGACATTAAACAGAAACTGATTATCTTGGCTGGGAATATGGCCTGATAGCAAGAGTGCTTGCCTCCTATACATGAAGCCCTGGGTTTGATTCCCCAGCACCACATATATAGAAAATGGCCAGAAGTGGCTCTGTGGCTCCGGTGGCAGAGTGCTAGCCTTGAGCAAAAAGAAGCCAGGGACAGTGCTCAGGTCCTGAGTCCAAGCCCCAGGACTGGCAAAAAAGAAAGAAAGAAAGAGAGAGAGAGAGAGAGAGAGAGAGAGAGAGAGAGAGAGAGAGAGAAGAGAAAGAAAGAAAGAAAGAAAGAAAGAAAGAAAGAAAGAAAGAAAGAAAGAAAGAAAGAAAGAAAGAAAGAAAGAAAGAAAGAAACTGATTATCTTAAATCCACTGGGAGAAAAAGGAAAACTGGAAACTAATCTAAAACAAAAGGAGGACACCAAAGTTTTTTAAAAGATAAATATTGCATCATATTAATAATAGCTTCATTCTCTTCATCTTTCCTTGCTAGTTTCTTTTCCTTCCCATGAATTCTCTTCATGAAAGAGAATAGTAAATAGTAAAACATCTTCCAATGGTGAGTAGGCAAATTCTGGTTTTTTTTTTTTTGCTAGATCCTGTTAATGCATGCTATTCCTTCCAAACTCTTGGCCCCCTCACTAGGTATGTTATTCTCATTACAAAAAAAAAAAAATTACAACCAAATCACGTTACAAAATTATTAAACTGGAAGAAGCAAGGGTAAAGTGATTAGAGATTCATCCATAATATTCTGTACTTTCTGGACATAATTTTTATTCCTTTGGTATTGAAAGTCATATTTCTAATGACAGTGCCTTATCATTCTCCACAGCTGGCCTCCATAAAGACAACCAGTCTCCTTTCAAAGACGTGGGGCCACCTTTTTATTTCCAAAACTTTATACTGTAGCAACGGCCGACAAGGGCAAAAGAAATGCATTCCATGAAAGTCCCTACCAACGGCAACTGAAGGGAGAGTTAAGGACTCCTTTAGCAGAATGAAACAAGACCACCTGCTCTCTTTCTATGGAACATCTCTGCCTGAAATTAATTCAGATTTTTATCTAGTCTACAAGTCATTAGACTTGTCATCAGAGCCCATGATGTTTTCTTAAAAGCAAAATAATGTTAAAAGTACATTTCTAGCGGGGCACCAGTAGCTCACACTTGTAATCCTAGCTACCCAGGAGGCTGAGATCTGTGGGCTTTCTCATCATCCCACCTTCCATGCAACATGCTCCCATTCACCCAGAACTTGCCAGTGATGGTCTACATCATTTTCATCGACTGTCTGGCTTATTCTAACCACACTCTGGTGATGAGTATTCATAGCCATATCACAGACAAGAACACTGAGGCCTGAGCAAATCTCACAGCTACTAGAACAGGGATTCACTCCTAGACAGTCGCCTGATGGTAGCAGGTTTGTAACAAGTAGCAGACATACTTAAAACTGACACTGCAGGAGAGGGTGTGGCTAGTACCTCAGCTGAAGTAACATAACGGGGATGCTAGGAATTTATGAATGAGCAGCACTTGGGTAGATGAAGAAGAGGGTCATCTTCTTCCCCTTGAGGATTTTTCAATGCTTGCTTGGCTTTCTTCTGGTGTGGCCCCATACTCTTTGAATGGGCAAGGTGGGATTAGAACAACTGAAGAATAGCTCAGCATGAGTTAAGGGTATTATGGGCAGGTCCATATGGCCCCAGCAAAGAGAGCATCTAGGAAACTAGTGGTGGGGCAACAAGGCTGAGAAAATGAGAAACATAAGAGCCTAGCAAAAGAATAACAACATCAACATTGCCAGGCTGGGTGAGGCACTTGTAGTCCCAGTCCTTTGTAGACAGAAGCAAAAAGGTTGCTCGTTTGAGGTCAGCCAGAGCTACAGATGAGACTGTCTCAAAAAAAAAATTATAACTTAAATGATACCATCAAATGTGTGAAAGAATAGTCACTCATGCTAGAAACTATGTTCAAACTAAAGGCTGCTCTGGGTAGAAGAAGCCTAAACTACCATACAGACCTTGACCATGAGAAGGGCATAGAGCTTTACATCATTCTCCAGGATCTCACCCACAGCCTGAGCCAGGGAGTAGGCAGGTGAGTGATTTCCCAAAAGGCTGTTAGCAGAGCTTACCTGTCATGCCCCTGCTATTGCCCCACGCCTGAGCCAAACCTCCACTTGCATGGCATATTGCCAACAGGTTGCACAGGGTACCATCACTCAAACCCTAATGACATTTGCCCGCCATCCTCTCCAAGCTAAGTGGGCATCCAGTCCATAGGCATCCAGTCCATAGGATTCAGACAGATACACCATTTACTCAAATATTGCCTTTTCAATGACCAAAACCCAGCAGAAGAATAAAACACATCCTGTGACTAGTCTCTATATGCTCTCAAGAGGAATTGAAATTATCACCGTCCAGAACCAGGCTACTCTGCTCTGTGTTCATTTGAGCCCCAGGTACCTGAGCTTCTCCTATTCCCCAGTCTTATATCCTGCTTCATTGAGCAGCTCCCACCCCTGTGAGTCAGGCCATCTGTTTGCACTACAAAGAGTATATATAAACAAAACCACACTTCTCAGGGTTCTGTTGGCAATTGGATAGTTACTTGTTGTATAGAACTGTCCTGCAAGGGGCACAATGTACAGCACCCTTGGCTCTCCTCCCCCCCCCCCCCCCATCACTGTGACAATAAAAAGCACTCCTGTACATGTCCATACACTCACGAAGCTGCTGCTACCGTCCCCAGGGAAGACCAACTCAGAACTTCTAAGTAGCTTGGACTTTCAAAGTTCAGCCACATGAAAGGGATCATCTAAAAAAAAAAACTACACTAATTCTTCCCTTCTAATGATAATGAAATTTCTTAAACAGCCATTCAATCCTCTCCACCCATCAATAAGAGGACTTGGGATTGGGCAATATCATGCCACAGCCAGCCACAGCCGCTGGTACCAGCAACTTCAAATGAACTCCCCTGGGAGCCTGATAAAGAATCTAAGTTCCAGGGAGGCCTGCAACGCCCTGGAATGCTCCCCATTCAAGAGGGAAAAACAAGCTGAAAATCCTCAAGCAGTTCATTAATGCAGAAGGACTATTGCTATGACAAACAAAGCCATAAATACACCATCTTTGCCATGAAGCCTACTCCTGTTTGTATAATTATCAGAAGAAAATCATACCAATCTCTTAAGTTTTGTCCTCTTCACCCCTATCACATCCACTCACAAAAATCATTATAAATTGACAATCCCTCACATGCCCCATTCAAAAGACTCTCCAAGAGCTTACCATTAATACTCAGCAATGAAACTTCCTGCCAGCAACTACCAAAGCACTGCAACTGCATTAATATGCATGTTTTATGTGTTTACTATGAATTATTCATGCAGGGCTCTGCTTATCTCCTAAGTCACCCAGGGACTGCTAGGTCCTATGGAAAGACTCCCCCTCCACAGAAAAGAAACCTAAGCCCAAGACCTTCCTCACCACATCCCATCTCCTCTAAGAGATTTAACTGGTTATTTACATCTTTAATGGCAAAAGAGCTACACTTACTTATAGGTTGTTGAAAAGAACACTATCTAAACAGAAGAAAATTTAAGATAGTCTGCCTGCCCTGATAAATAAGGACCTAATGAATCAAACTACTTCAGAAAAGAGGTAAAAGCCCTTCAACACTTAATAATTTATCATGCTCCATACTAAAACTATAAATCACCTCCCATTTGAGAGCTGATTTCCAATCTCAACCATCCAAAAGATTCCTATATGTCTTTTTTGATTACAGAAATGGAAATTATTGGGGAAATTGTTGAATGGAATGAAGCACTAAGGAGAAAAAAAGTTAGATGCTCACAAGAAAGTAATGACTGCACACATTTCCAGGCAGGCAGTTTTCCTGCCTAAGGGTTTAAATTATGTGACACACCAGCTCTCAGCACAAGCTACATTTATAGACAGCATGTAACCACAGGTTTTCTGAATCATTAGGCCCAGAGGTTGAACTATAAGTGAAACCGACATGGCTATGTCACAGCACAGGTATCACTGTTACTTTGATCATCATCTTAACAGAGGAGATCACCTGGCTAGCAATAAACCATGGCTGACACTGCACATTATGACTAGAGCAGTAAAGGAGAAGATATTTGACTTTCAATTGGTAGATATGGTAAGTCTCCATAGTCATCAGCTCATTTCTTTATAACTGACCAAAGAAATCTTTTGACGGAGTCAAATGAGCACCTTGCTGCATCCCTTCTTTCTGACTCCATGCTATTTGGTTCTTAACTGTTATAATGCTTACACAACAAGCTCTAAAGACAGGAAAAGAGAAAAGAGAGGCAACAGAAAAAAAGAGAGGAAGTGGCACTGTGGCTCAAGTGGTAGAGCACTAGCCTTGAGCTGAAGAGCTCAGGGACAGTGCCCAGGCCTAGAGTCCGAGCCCCATGACTGACAAAAAAAAGGAAAGAAAAGAAAAGAGAAGAAAGAGAACAAAAGAGAGAAGAAACAGCACAGAAATTAGAGGTTTCAAGGTTACAATCAGTGTCCAGACACTTAAATTTTAATAAGATAAGCATCTTGTGCCCTAAATTTGATTTAAACTACATCTGGTATGTTGCACCCTAACTTCCATTTGGTACCAAATAGCAACATATCCTTATTTAATGGCTCATATCCAGACTAGACTAGTAGACAACTATTATGTATGTTTATAAGTCATAAATCACATGCTTGGAGCTAAATTACTTATATATATATATATGTATATATATATATATTCACAAGTACAGACATATATATGTGTGTATATGTGTATACATGTATGTATACAAAATTGATTGACCCAACAGAAGCTTCAATACCAATCAAGCAACTCTGGTGACCATTATTAATATTAATGTTTCTGGAAGGGCTCATTATATTACACTGGCATTTACATAAACATAGTAATTATCAATAGTTCATTTAAGAGAATAGTGAAGTATGCACATATGTATAACTGAAATTGACATTTTAGCCATGATCATTATGGTTTCTGTCAACAAAGTAAGAACTGTCCTCAAATCTTAAGAAATATTATATAAGCCAGTTGTGGTGACACAGGCCTGTAATCCCAGCCACTCAAGAAGCACAAGCAAGAAGATCATGACTTTGACATCAGTGAGGGCTAAGGTAGCAATGTGATCCTGTCTCAAAAACAAAATAAATGGCTGAGAATGTGGCTTAGTGATAAACTGCTTGCCTAGCAGGCATAAAGTCCTGGGTCTGATTCCCCAGTACCACATAAACAGAAAACACCAGAAGTGGCACTGTGGCTCAAGTGGTAGAGTGCTAGTCCTGAAAAAAAAAAGAAGAGGAAGCTCAGGGACAGTGCCCAGGCCCTGAGTTCAAGCCCCAGAACTGGAAAGAAGAAAAAAAAAAAAAACAGAATCAACAAAACAAAAACTAGTTATTCAAAAAGAATAAAACTTATAGACCCCTTGCTAAGTTGACCAATGAGAGAGAGAGAGAGAGAGAGAGAGAGAGGATTCAAATCAATAAAACTAGAGATGACAAACATTCTAAAAATCCAAAAGTTCGTGAGGGACTACTTTCAAAACCTATATACAAACAAGATGGGAAATCTAGAAGAAATGGATAAATTTCTACAGACATATAAGCTGCCTAAGCTGAACCAAAACTATAAATAAATAAAAAAACACTTAAACCCATATCAAGCAATGCAATCAAGAAAGTAATCATAGGGCTGGGGATATGGCCTAGTGGCAAAGAGTGCTTGCCTCCTATACACGAAGCCCTGGGTTCAATTCCCCAGCACCACATATACAGAAAAAGGCCAGAAGTGGCGCTGTGGCTCAAGTGGCAGCCCTGAGCTCAAGCCCCAGGACTGGCAAAAAAAAAAAAAAAAAAGAAAGAAAGAAAGTAATCATAGTCTTCCAGCAAGGAAACATCCAGGTCCTGAAGAATTCACAGCTGAATTCTACAAGACCTTTAAAGATGAACTAACACCAGTCAATATATTTCCATGAAATAGAAATGGAAGGATCACTACCAGACACATTTTAGAAGCCATCATCACACTCATCCAAAAACCAGGGAAAGACCCAACAAAGAACTATAGCCCACTCTCTCTGATAAAGATAAATGCAAAACTCCTTAATAAAATACTAGCCAACAGAATTCAACAACTAATCAAAAGAAGTCATACACTATGGCCACATACTTAAATCAATAAACACCACACTAATAGAGTCAAAAATAAGAAATCATATGATTATATCAATAGTTGCAGAAAAAATCTGGCATCCATTCATGTTGAAAGTTCTGGAAAAGCTAGGAACAGAAGGAACATATCTCAAAAAGATAAAGGCTATGTGTGACAGACCAACAGCCAACATTACACTAAGTAGTGAAAAACTAGAACCATTTCTTCCAAAATCAGGAACAAGGCAAGGATGTCCACACTTTCTCCACTCCTTTTCAATATAATTCTGGAGCTCCTAGCCAGGAACATAAGACAAGAGAAGGACATAAAAGGGATTCACAAAGGAAATGAAGTTGTCAGACTACCCCTATTTATAGATAACATGACCTTACATCTAAAGGACTCTAGAGACTCCATCCCCAAGCTCCTAGAGCTAGTCAGTAACTTTGGTACAGTAACAGGATCCAAAATCAATCCACAAAAATCAGATATCTTTCTGTATACTAACAATGTACAAGCAAAGAGAGAAATTAGTGACGTAGTTCCATTAGCAATAGCCTGCAAAAATAAAAATAAAATATTTAGGAATAAGCCTAACCAAGGAAGCAAAGATCTCTATAGTGAAAATTATAAAAATCTGAAGAAAGAAGCTGAAGATGACATCAGGAAATGGAAAGACCTCTCATGTTCAGAGATAGGTAGAAATAATATTGTGAAAATAACCATACTACAAAAGACTATCTACAAATTTAACACAATCCCCATCAAAATGCCATTGACATTCTTCACTGAAACAAAGAAAACAATCCAAAAATTCATATGGAACAAAAAAAAGTCCTCAAATAGCCAAAGCAATTCTCAGCAAAAAAAAAAAAAAAAAAAAAAAAGTGAAGGGGTTGGGGGGGGGGAGGGAAGCAGTGCTGTGGTATCACAATCCCAGACCTCAAGCTCTAACAGAGCCCTGATACACTACAACAGTTGAGTGGGGTTTTTTAAATGGGCTACACATGCATAGTGAAATTTTACTCATTCATTAGAAAGAATAAGATTATATCATTTGCAGGAAAACGGATGGACCTAAAACAAATCATACTAAGTGAGGAAAGCCAAGCTTAGACAAATGCCCAAGTTTTTTCTTATATGTGGAAACTAAATCTAAAATATAACTAGACATGATAACGTATACAGGACTTTAGGCATTCACACACAATCAGACTAAAAGAGGATACCTTTAGGGGAGAAACGCAACGGTGCAACTTCTCTGAACATTTAAAATACTATTTATTAAAATAAATCCCAGGAAATTTTATTCCTGATGTTGCTATTGTTGTTGGTAGTGGTGATGGTGGTGTTTCTTTGTTGCCTTGTTTTTTTGTTTGGGGTTTTTTTTTTTGCATGGCAGGGTGGGGGGAAGGGGGGTAGGAAGGAATAAGGAAGGGCAAATAAATGCAATTATGCAATTCAGTATAACACTACATGGGAGATGTCCTATGTGCCTTATGGGCAAGGATGGGAAGGGAAAACTGGGGGAAAGAAAAGAAAGGGATACCAGGCACCAGTGCCTCACACTAATCTTAGCTACCCAGCCCTGGGCTGGCTTCAAATCATGATCCTTAGATCTCAATCTTCTGAGAAGCTAAAAAAGGAAAGTCCTGGAGACTCTTATTTCCAATTAATCACAGAAAAAGCTAGAAGTGGTGCTGTGGCTCATGTGGTAGAGTGCTATACCTAGGTAAAAGAAGCTCAGGGACAGTGTCAAGGATCAGAGTTCAAGCCCCAGGACCAGCAAAAAGAAAAGGAGAGGAGAGGGAGTGAAATTTAAAAAATAAATAAAAAATAAAAAAATAAAAGAAAGGAATGGAAAAGAAAAGAAAAAAGAAATGTCCTCATTACTTTCCTTACAAGATGGCAGCCCTTTTGTATCACATATTAATAACAAAATTATAAATAAATATAAAAAATTCAAAAGGGCTGAGAGCGTAACTCCAACAGTAGAAGCATGCCTAGCATGTGCAAGGCCCTGGGTTCAACCTCCAGCAATGAAAAACAAAACAAGGAAATATTGCATAGCAAAGGTACCAAAAGATTTCCACCAATATGCTTTAAATAGTTCCCCTGAGGAAAAATTACTTTAATCATCTAGTAAACAAAGTCCAGAAGCAGAGAGAAGGAAGGAAGGAAAACAAAAGAGATGTGAAGGGAAGGGAGAAAAGAAAAGAAAGGTTAGCTAAAAGAGAACATTTGATTCTACAAATCAAAATTTTGCAGTATGTGAATAAATGTAATCATGATTTTTTTTTATATGTGTGATGAGGAATATGGCCTGAGAGAAGCTTGCCAGGCAAGCACTCTACTACAGAACAATGCCCCAAACCCTAATCATGATTTTTTAATTTCACCAGTAAGGCTAAGCCTGATTTTGTTAGTTTGTATTTGAAAAGACTTATGATAGACACATCTAGGATAGTCCTAGCAGAAAATTACAATGGCTAGATAGCGAGGTGCATATGAACACATAAGATAATGCTAAGCGAAATGAACTCCCAAGTTACGGAAACAAGTGGTTTGTCATTGTTGTTATTTTCAACATACCATGTGAAATTATGCCCTTTTTCTTTTGTCTTTCCCATGGTTTTACTGATATAACTGTAACTGATTTTATTACCCTGGATATTGTATATACATGTATTGGAACTAGGGAAGGGAAAGGGAATATCAAAATTGAGAGACAAAGGATAAAAGGACAAATCAATGCAACAGCAATACTTACAAAACTATATGGTGTTAAACCAATAGTACAACTCATAGTGGGGGGCGGGTAAAGGGGAAGGGGGAGGTGGGGGAAAAATGAGGGAGGAAGTAGCAAGTTGGATAAGAAATGTACTCACTGTCTACGTATGAAACTGTAACCCTCTGTATATCACTCTACCGGTAAAGAAATATATGTATGTATATATGTATGTATAAAACAGTGAGACAAAGGGTAAATGGCAAAGCAATGCAACACCAATACTTACAAGACAATATGTTGTAAACTAACTGTACAACTTGGGGGGGTTGGAGAGGAGGGAAGGTGGGAGAAAAATGAGGGAAATGAGGTAACATGTCTGATAATAAATGTGCTCACTACCTTACGTATGTAACTGTAACCCCTCTGTACATCACCTTGACAATAAAAATTAAAATTTTTTAAAAGACAAGATAAAATAATACTAAATTTTCTGTATTTCTTCCACTGAACAATCGTTAACAAACTGAGCAAAGACAACTTTAGGACCATCTGCCAGGCAGGTTATCTGTTGCACCCAGAGTTTTGGCCCTGGCTTGTCATGCCTGGGTTCCAATGGCATTTATAGGCCTCCAAATCACTTCAGGCACTATAAATGTCATCACGTCTTGTTATAATGGGGTTGTGATGACTCAAAACAACTCAGTGGCTTGTTGACACTGAATCAACACTATATTGTCACCAACTGATACCCACATATGATAAAGTAATGCTTGGTTTCTGCTCAAATATAAGAAATTTGTGTTGTCCAAATATTAGTAGCAGCTTAAAGAAAATCTAGTTTACCTGCAGTCACTGTCCGAAACAGGAACTTTAAAAGGAGTATGTATTTCCTAATATTTTTGCTAATCTGTATTATGTATTTTACCTAATCTATGTTTTTAGCATTATAAGTAAGTTAAAGTAAAAAACCATTGTTACCACTACAAGTATAAAATTCTAACCATGAAGTAAAATAGAATCTTGGGATTTTAATGCTGAAAAAGGTAAAGGTAATGGTTGTAGTAATAAATTATACCAAAAAATACACATAATAAGATATCAACTGACACATAAATAATTCAAGGCATTTACCTAATAGAATTTTCTCTATGTTACACATTTTTAAATGACAAGGCAATCAGAAAATAAACTAATGTTAGTAATTTGTTCAAAAATGGAGTTTCCAGTAGATCACTCAATTCTAGAAATTGAGTAACAACTATTACAGTATTTAGTTAACAAATGAATGAATAATCTAATATTCAGATTATGGTTCCTCAGGTTTTATAATAATTAAATGAAACTTGAATTAAAGTCGGTAAGACCTCTAGTTTATTGGACAAGGCTAGAGCATGAAGATAATGGAGGAAGAGTCAGTCAAGAGATATATGACTTTAATCCTAGCAGTGTCACTCACTCTGCCCCTATGTCATTCCAAACTTCAAGTTCCAAGAGGGCAGAGAAGAGACTAAACAGAGAAGAAAATTTTCAATTATAAAGATTCTACAAAGTAACAATTTAGTTGTAAATTGACATTTTAATGTAATAACTTTTACTTATGAATATTATCAATATATCTAAATAAAGTAGGATTATAGCCCACTTGCAGAGTGCTTGTCTGGCATGCAATAGGCCTTAGATTCCCACTGTTTTGATACATTCCTTCTGAATAGATCACCTAAGGTATCCCTTCAAGTTTGCTCTAGCGCGTGGCTCGTGCCTGTGATCTTAGCTATTTGGCAGGTTGCGTTCTGAGGATCCCTGCTCACAGCTAGCCCAGGTAGAAAAGCCCATGAGAGGGCTGGGAATATGGCCTAGTAGCTAGAGTGCTTGCCTTGTATACATGAAGCCCAAGGTTCAATTCCCCAGCACCACATATATAGAAAATGGCCAGAAGTGGCGCTGTGGCTCAAGTGGCAGAGTGCTAGCCTTGAGCAAAAAGAAGCCAGGGACAGTGCTCAGGCCCTGAGTCCAAGCCCAGGACTGGCAAAAAAAAAAAAAAAAAAAGAAAAGAAAAGTCCATGAGACACTTACCACAATTAACCACCAAAAAGCTAGAAGTAGACCTGTGGTTCAAGTGCTAGTTTGAGCAAAAGAGACAAGCAAGAGCACAAGACCCTGAGTCCAAGCCCTAGTACTGGCACACGCGTGTGTACACACACACACCACATTAAAAAAAAAAAAAAAGTTAGCCAAGAACCAAACCCTGTTTCATTGTATCTCTCACCCAGTTGTCATTTAGGAAAAAGTAAGGAAATAAAGCATGAGAAATAACTCAGTAACAGAAGTACTTTTCCATACTGCTATTCCTATCCACAGCGCTACCACATACATGCGTGCTTATTAACTTTCATTCTCCTAAGACTTTCCTTCAAAACAGACTGAGATGAAGAAGGAAGGAGTCTTTAAGTCCAACTTTTCTTTTTCTAAAACCATATATTAGACATTATCTTCAAGTATCACTCTCAAATTAAAATTGGCTTAAGCATCCTCATTATCATAAGACTAGCAGAGAGGGTATGAAATGAGAAGAAAAACTATCTCTAATTTGTCATCAATAAAATAAATCAGAAAATAGCCTTTATTCTTAAGAGTGTAATTTACGGATTTTAGTCATTTATTTTAAAAATTAATGCAAATTGTTAACAAAGAGTTAATTGATTAAGTCAGCTGATTACCACAGTTAATGAACCACACAGACTTAATCTTCTTTGAAAACATCAACTAATCATTTCCCAGGTGTCAAGGGGTAAATCGTTAAATAAAAAATAAACTTCTGTCCTTCCTTTCAGAGGAGATAGTTGAGTGTGTTTTCTTTGCAGATTCCAATCCAGCAACAAGCAGTTTTCAGGACATTTCTTTTCTTATATGGCTATACTTAAAGAGCTGCTATCACTTCCGGGGGGCGGGGGGGGGGGGCAGGTTCCCCTCTGTCATAATAAAAGAAAGCCAGCTTATAAACTGTGTCATTTTGAATTACTTCAAAAATGAGCAAGAAATACTTCTTAAATGAAAATGCACAAATGAAAGTCATTGGAACTTTCATATGGGAAAGTGAGTTTTCTGAAAAAAAAAAACACTTAAAAAGCAGAGAGTGATCAAGGAATAACACAGGATATTTGATGGAGGTTGAACTGTTCTAATCCTGATTGCATGATTACACAAATGTATGTAACACCTAGAAATAGGTTCATCAGAGTACAGAGGGTATGTTCTGAGTTCAATCCCCAGCACCAAAAAAGCCACAACTTTTTATTATAAAATGTACACAGACAGGTCAATTATATGCCCCTTTTATAAGTAAATGCACTTTGTAAATGCCAATACTCAGCTAGGCACGCTGGTAACAGGTCTGTACTCCCAGCCCTCAGGAGACTGAGGCAGGAGGATCATGAGTGTGAGGCCAATCTGGGCTGCATACGTAGCAACACTATTTCTCAAAAAGAAATAGGTAAATTAGTACATAATAAACATTAATACTCAGAGCCTTCTTTTATGAAATCTGTAAAATCATATCCTCTTCTTCACATTTAGAAAAATTAAGGCCAACCTTTCCCCACACACACCCCACTACAAAAATGGCAGGGAGGGGGTAAGAAAATAAGCAGCATTAGAAAAAATCAGAAATACATCCTATATGTGTCCAGTCCATCCAATTCTCAGTTGGGGGCTCTATTGTACACAGATAGAGCCAGCTGTCTTTGATCTGCCGATGTTCATGAAGCAGGAGAGCTCTGGAGCAGACCAAAGTTCCAAGTCATTTTGACAAATCACTTAGACCTCGTAAAGAGTACGAAGGCCTTAGTAAAACTTGGCCCCTCTCCATTCTCTTTTTCATTCCTTCAATCACATCTAAATGCTTGAAAAATTGATCTAGATTACTGTGGGGCTTGTTGCACATAGAATCTACTGTTAAAGACCTCTCTAATGAATTCCCTGGCAGAGAAGTGCAAGAGTCCGCTGCAAACCCATCCTTCTTAGCACGAGTGTCTCTTAACACCATGTGCGCTTTTGTTGGTTTAATTATTTACAGAGGGGAGAATCAAACTTTCACTGCCTTCCAGTTAGTAGGTTCAATTTTTAAGCTGTGAATTTTGTTTTTCACTAGATTCTCAACTTCCAGTGATTACTTAGCAAATTCTTTCAACACCTCACTGCACCAAATATTAAAGAAGTAAATTTTTCATGTCAGAAGTGAGCTAGAAAAAAAAAATCCAGAATTTTGTTGCAAAAGCAATTAGTCATTTCTCAATAAACCATTTGACAACTGACTCAGAATTATGTGTGTGCCTTTTTACTTATTAGACTTTCTTTTTTTATTTCTTAGACTCTGTCAAAACATAGCAACTTTGTCTCTCCCACCTCTCTCTCTTTCTTCTCTCTCTTAGCCTTCTGAATGCCTACTCTTCCAGGTGGGTGCCACCTCCCCCTTCCTGAGCTTGGGTCTCCTTCTCTCTGAGCCTTCCTCTGGCAATTAGTGTGCATTACTATTTCAACCAATGAGTTTGCTCTGCTAGAAAAAATATTTCAGCTTTGTAACCAGAGGTTTCAGCAAGAACCAGTGACTTCCTCTGAAGAGTTGGCTTTAATGATGAGAGAACAGGTCCCTTTGACCACACAGTCGGATGCTATGAAGCTAGGAAACCTTTAAACATGTTTGGCAAGGAAGAGATAACTTCTCTAAACAAACAAAAAAAAACAACAACAAAAAACAAAAAGCCTCCTCTGGAGTGCCAAGAGACTTTATTCTCATTTGCTTGTTCATTACCTTCTACCACTTCGTATGAGAGAATTTTGAATTGTCCTACCAACATCAAGCAACAAATGCCCTTAAAAATCTCTGTGTCAGGGCTGGGAATATGGCCTAGTGGCAAGAGTGCTTGCCTCGCATACATGAAGCCCTGGGTTATATTCCTCAGCACCACATATATAGAAAATGACCAGAAGCGGCTCTGTGGCTCAAGTGGCTGAGTAGCTAGCCTTGAGCAAAAAGAAGCCAGGGACAGTGCTCAGGCCCTGAGTCCAAGGTCCAGGACTGGCAAATAAAAAAAAAAAAAAGTCTCATGTCACTTCTATCCCTTACTGAACCTGAAATGGAACTCTCTGTTATGCTAAGGGTGTTTTGAATTAACAGATGTGTAATTTGAAAGACAAATGGTGTTCCTAGATAATATCATGGTAGTATAGGAGCAATTTGGCAGGCAGAAATCAGCCTGTACCTAAAGAGAATAGAAAGAAGGCTAGGTTGAAGGGAAATGTACTCTGTTCAGCATGGAGCTGTTTGGGACAAGGTCTATGTCAAGGGAGATGCTATACTTTGCAGGATGTAGCTATGTCATGGCTGAAGCATGAGTCTCCATCAACATATGCTGAACTAATTAAAGGATTTCTGAAAATGGCACAAAAATGCCCAAAAGGTGGCCTGAGAAGATACCAGCCTCTGAAATGAGTTATTTCATCATAAGGAATTGTTTTATCATTAATCAAGGGTTTATTTGACCATGTATAAAGGAACTCTTCTAATTATCCAGAGCAACAACAAACACAAACTAGGGTTCTGAGTTCAAATCTTGTTTCTACCATTTAGTAACTGAATGACTGAGCAAATACCCTACCTGTTTTTGTGTTGATCCTTTACCCAGAAAAAGTTGTACTGCTAATAAATTAAGTGGCCTAAGACCTCAAAAGCACTTAGGACCACCTATGCCAGGTTCAAAGAAGACACTAAAAATTTTAGTCATTATTCTTGTAGTTCCTTCCCCCAACTTCTCCACATAGCATGCATGTAACTCAGCCATGCCTCTGTCTCAAACTAATTTACTGGAGTCCTCAAAAGAAGAGGAACTGAATCAAGAAAGACTGCCTATGGGACAAGCACCCAAGGGGCCTTTTTCAGTAGCCTGAGGCCCTTTGATTGGACCCGTTTTTCCTTCATTCATCAGGAACAAGACTCATGAATGTCCTGACTGGACATGGGAGGGTCTTCCCACCTCCGTCCCCATCCCAAGGCCTCCCTGAGATGGGGAGCCACTCCCTCTTCAAAGAGGGCCTTTTGTCCTATCCAGGCTGTTTTCACTGTGCCGTGGTCTCAGACAGCTTTCTTTTGTGTTCTATTTAAATACAGAATGACAGTCCACGAATATAATGTGGAAAAACTTTGACTTATCTTTTCATAAGAGCTACTGTATCAAATCCGGGATTTGAAAACAGCAAAATAACCCATTCTCTACATACAGGGGAATTCTCACAGGGTTACCAAGTGTTTGAGAGAAAAGTTAAAAAGACAGATGCAGACATGGCTACTCTCAAACATATCAGGGATCGGCAGTAGGGGTGGGCAAGGAGGGGGAGAAGAGGAGGGGAGTCAAATGGAGAGAAACAGCGTTGCTAAGCCACTTGCTTGGATAGAGACAGCAATTTTCTTTTTTCTCCATCAGGATCCTAATGGGGCCTCCAGGGGCCTGAGGGAATTTAGAGCTGGCAATACCAGGCACATAGGATGATCTGAGGATGCCAAGCACTCTACAACTGCCATGTACTCCCAGCCCTTTTTCTATATTTCATTTTCAGACAAAGCCTTGCTATGTAGCCCCTGCTAGGCTCAAAGTTGTGATCCTCCTGCTTCAGCCTCCCAAATGCTAAGATTACAGACTCAAACCACCAAGCCTGCTGCTGTAGATTGTTCCTTCTTAATATCCATATTAGCATTTATGCATTCATTCATTTAACTTTATTTTGTCCTATTCAAGATCATAAGGATAAAGCAATGGATGAAATTAAAATCCCTGCCTTGTGGAAGAAGTTAAGATAACAGAAGACAATAGTGGCTCATTCCTGTGGGAGGCTGAGATCAAAGAATCAAGTTTCAAAGTCAGACAAATCCCCAACTCTCATTTCCAATTAACCAGAAAAAACACAGAAATGAAGACGTGGCTCAGATGGTAGAGAGCCAACCTTGAGCAAAACAGCTAATGGAGGGTACAAGGCCCTGGGTTCAAGACCCTCTAAAAATAGTAACAAATAATACTTACGTAACTTAATACACTTAATGTCAGGGGATGAGAAGTATAAAAAAGAAATCAGGAAAGAATCAGAGATCACCTATAAGCAAAGACTTGCAGGAGGTAAAAACAAATAAGATAAGCGGAGCCAAGAGCATTCAAGAAGAGAGAAAGAAGTGCAGAGGCCTGAAAGCCCTCACCATGTTAGGGCAAAGGTGCCTGGAGTGTATGAGCAGGAGAAAGGGGAAGGAGATGAGGTCTGGGAAGTAGTATAGAAGCCAGACAGGGAGAATCTTGTAGGACCTGGATTTATGAAATAAGAAGGTGGAGATGCACCACTAGGACTAGGGTTTCTCGTCAATCTACAGAGAAAGATATCCATCTACAATCAGCTCTTTTAGGATCTGTCTCTGCTGGAGAAAGCCCCAGCCATGTCCAGTGACCGAGCAAGGCCATTTCAACCTGACACAAGACAGTCAGCTCTTATTCTCAGTCTCAACTAGGTTGCCCAAGGTCTTGTCATAGTTCAAGATTTCTTCTGCAAGTCCTGTTTACTCTCCTTGCATAGGCATTGATTTTAATACATGTCTTAAACTCCAACTTGTGTCTCAGTGTCTGTTTCTGAACCACTCAACTGGTATGTGACAGGCCAATGGAGCTTTCAAGCAGAAGAAGGTTGTGATCTGATTGATGGTAGAAAAGGTTTGCTATAGTTACTGTTGGTGGCAGACAGAAAGAAGTAGGATGACCATAAGAAGAGATTACAATAACCCAAACAAGACATAGTAGTCCCTTGGGCCAGTGTGTAATGCAGATAAAAATGGTACAAATATAAATAAATACTTAAAAAAAAAAAGATTGGACTCAGCAAGGCACCAGTGTCTCATGCCTATAATCCCAGCTACTCAGGAGGCTGAGATCTGAGGATCACAGCTCCAAGCAGCCTGGGCAGAAAATTCTTACCTCCCCTTGAGGCCCTCAAAAACTAGAAGTGGCACTACTGTGTTTCAAAGTAGAGCTCTAGCCTTGAGCAAGAGCTCAGGGACAGATCCCAGACCCTGAGTTCAAGCCCCACAACAGACAAAAAACAATTTTGAAAAAAGATTGGCCTCTATATTTTCAGGATTGACTTTTTTGTTGGTGGTGGTGGTGGTATTTTTTATCCTTTCCTTTTCTGTCATTCTGTTTTCTCATTTATTTTTCTTTCTTTCCTTTGTTGTTTTGCTGTTGCCTGGTTGGTTGATATTTAGCAGTCTATGCGTTGAACTATGGGGCCTCAAACTTGTTGGCCAGGCTATCTATCACTTGAGCCACAGAGTTTTTTTTTTAGACAGGATTTCACAATGCAACCCAGATTAGTCTTGAACTTTGTGATCCTCTTGTCTCTGCCTCTAAAATGCTGAGATTACATGCACGCACCACCACACCCAACTCTATCATTGTGATTTTCCGGTGGATTAGATATTGAGGTTGAAAAGAAAAAGAAGAGTCAATACAGAATCAAAGGTTTGGAGCCTGAGTAGGATTGGAGCAACCATCACTGAGATAAGGAATTCCACAGAGAAAGCATATTTAGGGCCTTAGTGAAGATCAGGAGTCCAACTTTGAATCTGTTATGTTTGAGGGGACTATTGGACAGCCCAGTGGATATGTGAAGCTAGTAGTTGGACAGTGGTATGGACTAGATTCCTAAATTTGAAATTTGTCACCTTATTGATGATATTTAAAGCCATGAGACTGAATAAGGCCACCAAAGAAGTAGAGCATTTGCAGAAGAAAATAGGCAGATAGAAACAGGCAGAGGATTTCGAGGTGATAATAAGGTGGGGCCAACAAGAAAGGAAGACAGAAAACAATGTAGTTTCCTGGAAACCAAATGAATTGTTTCATGGAACAAGACAGGATATACTATGCCCAGTAAAGCTAAATAGCTAAGTAAGACCAGAGCTAGTCTAGCACTTCCCTACATTTGCCTAGCATGTACAAGGCCCAGAATACAATTCCCAGAACCACAAAAATATAAAGAGAACAGACTTGAGCATGAGTCTTTGGCGTTAACAACATGGAGGTCATTAGAAACTTTGATAAAAAGTCAAAAAATCCTTAAGTCCTGACAAGCATGGATTGAGGAAAAATTGGAGGCAAAGGCAGTAATACTGACAAACCTGTCAAAATGTTATTGCAAAGAAGACATTAAAAAGAATATGCTGATACCTAAAGGGAAATGTGAGAGAAAGAGGGGATTTTGTAAAACACTGAGGAAACATACTGAGAGGGAGGCTGGGATCTAGAATATGAATGAATATTGAATAGAAGGAAACGGCCAACTTCTTTCAGAACACCCAGGAAAGACAGACTGCAGTGAAGCACAAGTGATGCTGGTGGAGTCACGGGAGCTTATGGAGTCCTCTCTTCAATGCTTCTATTTGCACCTTTGTAAAAAAGCAAAATCAATATCTGAGCAGAACTTCCTGGAAATCTGAAGAGAGAGAATGAAGCAGGAAACTGAACAGACTAATGAGGAAGCAAGTCCAAAACTTGAGGGTCGTTTCATGATTGTTTGTCTATTACTACTACTGGGGCTTAAACTCGGTGCCACGAGCTCACTTGGATTTTTTATGCAAGACCAGTGCTCTACCCTTTGAGCCACAACTCTACTTCTTGCTTTTTGCTGGTTAATTGGAGATACAGTCTTGCAGGCTTTCCAATCTGGGTTGGCTTCCAGCCTCAATCCTCAGACCTCAGCCTCCTTAGGAGCTAGGATTACAGGGTTAGTCATTGGTGCCTGGCTGTCATTTCATGAATTTCACGTGAAAAAGGTCAGTGTAGTTAGCATAGTTTTATATTGTCTAGCCACTCTGTGGCAAAATATGGCAGATTAGTATTAACCAGGAGTTTTGCAGAGCACAACATGTAAGTTAAAGGGCCCAAGTTGCTGATGAAAGGAAGTAATTTTAACAATGGGCCATAAAATATAAGCTGACGAAGTAAATAAATGATTTGAAGAATGGGTAATAGGATCAAGGGGCTTTAAGACCCAGGGAGGTCAACAGAGATTAAGTTCAGGATGTAAAGGAAATGAACTAGAGAGTTTTGCAATATAGCTGTTCCAACTATAAACTAGCTCTAGAAGCTAGTGATGGATTGCTGACTCAGCTAAAAGAGGCGGAAGACTTCCAACAGCTGTTGATCTCCTAAAGTGTAAAGAAGGCTTCAAAGATGACCAGAGAAAGAGCAAAAACTACAACTAAGACACAATCAGTGACAGAGCTTTAGGACCTGTCATTGCCAGAAGAGAGATGGCCGGGAACAGGCCACTGCTTCTTGCCATCCTCAGATGAGAAAGACTGGGTTTCCTTCTGACTTCCCTATACAAAAGGAAGTCAAATTTAACACTGGAAGGCAAAATTTGACACTTAGCCACAGGAAGGAATGCAGTGCTAAGTCAGTTCATATCTAAGTCTCCATTTGTAAACCAAAAACATGACAGGGACTGCCAGGATCAGATGTTCCCAAACTGTGCGTACTCCTGACTTAGTATGTACAGGTTTGGACCTAAGCATTTATATGCTCTATAAAACTTCCCCGGTAATTATTTGGCTATGCCAAGTTTGGAGAGCTGATGGACAGTCATCCAAGGTCTTTAGAAATTGTAACCTTCCAAGTTATTGTGATGAATTAATGCTTTTAAAAGCTGAAATGAATCCTTTGTAAAGCTGAATTCTCCCCAGATATGATCAAGGAAATGTGTAGCCCTATTTGCCCTGGCAGCCATATTACAATCATATGGGAAACCAGACTAAAAACAAAGCTGAAACCTAGTGAGGAGAGGAGAATCAAGAAAAACACAAAGAAAGAAGGGAACTGGAACCCTGACTGTACCTCACCTGAACTCCACTTGCCTTCAGGATTTTTTACTTTCATGGGCCAAGAAATAACCCGTATTGTTTAAGTCAATTTCAGTTGGGTTTTCTATTTCTTGTTTCTTGAAACAAAGAGTTCTCCACACCCTTCCCTACATCAAAATTAAAGCAGTGTCAAAGTACTTGCTTGCTTTTTTTACTCCCCTTTAACAATTTAAACTGTGAGTACAATTGATATATTTCAGATATTTTACTTCAATTTTTTGGTTAGCTTTTCTTTTTCTTTGGAACAGGGTCACACTATGTAACCCAGACTGGATTTGAACTCATGATCCTCTTGCTTCAGTCTCTTGAGTGCTGGGATTACAGATGTAAACTACTACTCCTGGTTTTTAAAAAAAAAATAGTTCAATTCTTAAATAGAAGAGAATTTAAGTATTTCCTTTAAAAATGAAGGATTTAAACTTTTTCAGCATTTACAGAGAAAAGTTTCTCCACGCTGAGTTAAAAAATGAAAGATTTAGATACAAAGTTATATGCCAATCTCTGACATTGTAACAGGATATTTCCATGTCTTTATGTGGAAATCCAAAAAAAAATTTTTTTTAATTTTTTTTGCCAGACCTATGGCTTGAACTCAGGGCCCAGGCACAGCCTCTGAGCCTCTTTGTGCTCAAGTCTGGTACTCTACCACCTGAACAACAGCGTCACTTCCTGCCTGGGCTGGCTTCAAACTGTGATCCTCAGATCTCAGCCTCTTGAGTAGCTAAGATTATAGGTATAAGCCACCAGCACCAAGACCAAAAAATATACAGGCTTCCTAAACACCCATTAGTCCCTCAAAAATAGGGCTGGGAATATGGCCTAGTGGCAAGAGTGCTTGCCTTATATACATGAAGCCCTGGGTTTGATTCCTCAGCACCACATATATAGAAAATGGCCAGAAGTGGCGCTGTGGCTCAAGTGGTAGAGTGCTAACCTTGAGCAAAAAGAAGCCAGGGACAGTGCTCCGGCCCTGAGTTCAAGCCCCAGGACTGGCAAAAAAAAAAAAATAGATATAATGTCACTAAATATGTATTTGTAGATAAGTGAATAAAAGCTTATTTTCAAAGTTAAGAGGAATTATATGTTATTGGCTGATACTATGTAAACCTAAAAGAAACCTACGCTTGTTGTTCACAAAGTTGCAACTCCAGATCTGGACAATAAAGCTCCCATCCTTGGCAACAGTGGCTTAATTTTTCAATGCATAGAATGGTCATTACATTTCCTCCTTTCATTCATTTCTCAGTTTCTTATTACCTTGGGGTCAAACATGAGCTGAGGGCTAATAACCAAAAGTATTGAGATTTCACCATGAAACTTCAGACTGTCTATTCTGTCATCTTCTGAGAGAAGAGACATATTTCTTTCAT
This sequence comes from Perognathus longimembris pacificus, assembly GCF_023159225.1. NCBI lineage: Eukaryota > Metazoa > Chordata > Mammalia > Rodentia > Heteromyidae > Perognathus > Perognathus longimembris. Next base: position 53,646,242 of record NC_063164.1, on the reverse strand, counting down.
CATAGGTCAGTGCTATCCTCCATCAGAGGTGACTAAATATAAATTAACCATGCTACTTTAGGAATGCTAATGGTTCCATTTTCTCAGCACCTGTTAATAAAAGCAAGATTTGAATTAAAGAGGAACAAAGTAATCATTGGCATAGAATGCTTTTTTCTGATATTTCTGAATAAATTCAGCAAAGGATGAAAGAAACCTGTTCTACCATTTATGGAAGATTAAGTCCTAGATATGCTCCTTGATATGCTCCACAGAAGCATCTTAACCTATCTCCAAACTTGCTCTTCTTTACCTCATCCTGCAAGCCAAGATCAAGCACCTAGAAAAGGGACAAAAATCTCAGAAACATGAACAAGAGAATCAAGTAAGTTAGAAAAGGAGTAAAGGTCTAGGAGTCAGAGAAAAATGAAATGGACTCAAGAGTTCCTGTTCCTGATCTCTCTCAGCTCATTTTCCAGAACTTGCCTATTTATCACAAAGACATACTTCAAATAAGAAAACTGTAGGCTCCAAATAAATTTATTAATCCTTCCTTTTCCTCTTTGAAATTTAAGGTTGCAACATGCTGCCATTAACACAGATCAACCATGTTTTTTATCTTCATGTGTCTAGTACTTTACTCCCTTTAATTCATTGAATTATTCCAGGACTGCCAGATCTTGAGAAATTCCCCTTCCTCTCATAATGCTGAGTTGTCAAGATATTACTTAGGGCAGAGGTATGTCTCAATGGTAGAATGCCTACCTAGCAAGTGCAAGACCCTGTATTCAAACCTCAGTGCCACCAAGTATATGACTATTCAGCAAATATTGACAGAGACCTCTATGGAACATATAAGGTACCAAAGAAATGTTATTGACACTTCAAAACCATCAACTTGATCATTTGCAAGAAGCCCAAAATTTTGATGTTGAAACTTGTTAAATTTTTCTCATGCCAGTCACATAGCATATGGAATTATTAGGTTCTGTCTCAAATCCTAAGTGCAAAGTGGATTCCAAATTCCTCTGGGAGGTTCACACCCTTCTCTGCCTTTCTGTAGTACTGGAACTACTGCTCACTGGAACACTATAGACACTCAGTACTAATAAAGGCTCTGGAATATACAAATGGTGGCATACATTCCTCAAGATCAAAAAGTAAGATACAGTGGGGCACCGGTGCCTTGGGCTTTAACACTAGCTACTCAGAGGGTGAGATCTGATAATCATGGCCTGAATCCAGCCTGGGCAGGAGACTCTTATCTCCAACTAGTCACCAAAATCCAGAAGTGGAGCTGAGGCTAGAGACTAGCCTTGAGCAAAAAAAGCTCAGGGACAGCTCCCAGGCACTGAGTTCAAGCTCCAGAACTGCGGGGGTGGGGGAGGGAAGTAGGATATAATTAATTTCCTTCATTCTAAAAATAGGGCTCCACAATTAGTTCCTTTTTAGTTGTTCTATATTCAATGCAGTCAGAATCTCTTTCAACTTATCATTTGCAGGCTGGAAATTTAGGTCAGAGTAGAGAGCTTGCCTCTCATGCATAAGGGCCTGGATTTGATCCCAAAACTACAATAAATAGGTTAAATAAATAAAATACTTTGTAATCTCCCTTTACTTTCTAGTTATCCTGATCTAGCTCCTAGCACTTAATAGGCACCCCAAAGCCAATGTAACAATATGATTCTAGTGATACAAGATACACATTTAGGCTCTTGAAAGCTGTGTTGTTTTCTCTTAATGAAAATGTACAATAAAATGTTTATGAGTACCTGCATAAAGGACATGGACAGTAATTAACTACAGCCTAATAATTACCTTGAAGAAGATAATCTTTGCAGTGATATGTACTAAAAACCTCAAAGTTCTTCAGAGATGGCCCACCAATTTGAAAACTGGATAGGGGGCATGGTCTTTGAGGGTGGTAGAGTGTATAATCTTTGGTTGATGGTCCATATGACAAGTTCTAGACCAAGCTGAAAGCACTGGCATGTGCCAGTGACACATCACAGGAGTCCTCTTAGGCCTGAGATAAGAGGCACATCCAATTTTTTTTTTTAACGATTCACCGAGATCATCTACTACTTAGCATACTTTGCCTCATCTGATAAGTCAGAATTGCCAGAAAGGAATCTAGACATCTACTGGAACAAGGAGAGGGGGGACAGTCAGAGGACACATGTCGGAATGCAGTCCACTGCAAGGACTAGCAATGAGATACCCAGATTTAGATTTTAGTTCTACTTCAGACTATATACCCTTGACAAGGTATTTAATCCCATTCCTTTTCAGAGCTTGCTGACTCATTCTCCTTCCCTCAGAGTTAACTGATTATCTTAAAATAATAGAAGCATATAAACTAATAACTAAGTTTCTATCACTGATTCTATTTAAAAAATAGACAGTGATTGAAGTGAACAGAGAAATAGAAGGCAGCTCTGAAGTAGAAAGCATCAGTGAGTCCTGGAGATGCTCAGGATCAAGAATACCACATGTGGATATTGGCCCCACAGTCCCTTTCAACTTATAAACTCCACTCCAAGATGTTGTTATGATAAACCTTATTGCTGCTCCATAAAGACATAACCAGAGGGAATATGGCCTAGTGGTAGAGTGCTTGCCTTGCATGCATGAAGCCCTGAGTTTGATTCTTCAGCACCACATAAACAGAAAAAGGCAGAAGTGGCGCTGTGGCTCAAGTGGCAGAGTGCTAGCCCTGAGCAAAAAGAAGCCAGAGACAGTGCTCAGGCCCTGAGTTCAAGCCCCAGGACTGGCAAAAAAAAAAAAAAGACATAACCAAAATCTTGCTGGATCAAAAAAATATAATTTTAATGTCAATACTAATTTCTTGAAAACAAAATCAGAGTACATTTTGAGATCTTGGAATTCTTCAAAAAAAAATGCTAGTGGGCTGGGGATATGGCCTAGTGGCAAGAGTGCTTACCTCCTATACATGAGGCCCTGGGTTCAATTCCTCAGCACCACATATACAGAAAATGGCCAGAGGGGGCGCTGTGGCTCAAGTGGCAGAGTGCTAGCCTTGAGCAAAAAGAAGCCAGGGACAGTGCTCAGGCCCTGAGTCCAAGCCCCAGGACTGGCCAAAAAAAAAAAAAAAAAATGTTAGTAAAAAGTGCACAACTCTTGGAGGGAGAGGGGAAAGGGGTGGGGCAGGGGGAAATGAGGGAGGAGGTAACAAGTAGAACAAGAAATGTACTCACTGCCTTTCAAATGAATCTGTAACCCCTCTGTACCACACTTTGACAATAAAGAAAAAAATTAAATAAATAAAGTGCTTAAAGAAAACATTCTATGGGGAAAAATGAGGGAGGAGGTAACGAGGTGAACAAGAAATGTTCAACTCACTGCCTTACATATGAAACTGTAACCCCTCTGTACTCCACTTTGACAATAAAGGGGGAGAAGTTTATTAAAAAAAAAAAGACTTCTATGGACATTTGAAATATGAACTGTAAGCAAAAGGCTGTGTTACTTTCAGTGTCCATAAGTATAATTAAAGTAGCAACTAGCAAATTTTGCTGTGTACATGCCTCCCACCAGGCTAAGTACTTGACATAATTTGTGTCCTCATACTCATAAAATGTCCTGGGAGATTTTCATGTCAATTTTATCATTAAAAATCTGATCCAGGGGCTGGGGATATAGCCTAGTGGCAAGAGCGCGTGCCTTGTATACATGAAGCCCTGGGTTCGATTCCCCAGCACCACATATACAGAAAATGGCCAGAAGTGGCGCTGTGGCTCAAGTGGCAGAGTGCTAGCCTTGAGCAAAAAAGAAAGCCAGGGACAGTGCTCAGGCCCTGAGTCCAACACCCAGGACTGGCAAAAAAAAAAATCTGATCCAGGCTGGGAGCAAGTGGCTCATGCCTAGCTACTCAGAATACTGAGATCTGAGGATCAAGATTTGAAACCAGTCCAAGCAAGAAATGATAAGTGGGGTGTTTGTTTTTTTTTTCATTTTGTCTTATTTGTTCATTTATCTGTCTTTGTGGGAGTTTAAGGGGGTATAGAAATGGAAGAACCAAGGAGGAACAAATTCAGCAGTGGTACTTACTAAAAACACTATGTAGAAAATGAACTAAACAACTTATAGGGGAGAATGGTGGAGAGGAGAAAACTGGGAGAAAGCAAAGGAAGGATGTGCTTCCAAAAAGAAATATACTCATTAGCTGACTTATGAAATGGCAACCCCTCTGTACATCACCTTTGTAATAATAAAAATAAATTTAAAAAATTAAACCATTTGCAGTGCACTAGTGGCTCACATCTGCAGTCCTAGCTACTCAGGAATCTGAGATCTGAAGACTGCAGTTCAGATTCAGATCTAGCAGGAAAACCCATGAGACTCTTACCTCCAATTAAAGTGTCCAGGCCCTGAGTTCAAGACCCATGACCAATCAAAAAGAAAAAAAAAAGCTGCATTTTACTAAAAACATTTGCAATTTCATCATACTTTCCTTCATAGGATATGTACAAAATCCTCTCATCCTACCACACTGAGACATATAGATGCCATATGTATAACCACTAGCAATGAAGACATATGGATTCGGGGTTTTGGAGGGTTTCAGAAAAAAAGCTGGGCACCAATGGTTCATGTTTGTTATCCTAGCTACTCAGAGGCTGAGATCTGAGGATCACAGTTCAAAGCCAGCCTGGACAAGAAAGTTTATAAAACTCTTATCTCCAATTAACCACCAAAAAGCCAGACATGGAACTGTGGCTCAAGTGGTAAAGCACTAGCCTTGAGTGAAAAGCTAAGGGACAGGGGCTGGGGATATGGCCTAGTGGCGAGAGAGCTTGCCTTGTATATATGAGGCCCTGGGTTCGATTCCCTAGCACCACATATACAGTAAACGGCCAGAGGTGGTGCTGTGGCTCCAGTGGCAGAGTGCTAGCCTTGAGCAAAAGGGAGTCAATGGCCCAGGACTGGCCAAAAAAAAAAAAAGAAAGAAAAGAAAAAAAGCTGGGCACCAATGGTTCATGTTTGTAATCCTAGCTACTCAGAGGCTGAGATCTGAGGGATCACAGTTCAAAGCCAGCCTGGACAAGAAAGTTGGCCAGAGGTGGCGCTGTGGCTCCAGTGGCAGAGTGCTAGCCTTGAGCAAAAACGAAGCCAGGGACAGTGCTCAGGCCCAGAAGCTCAGGACAGTGCTGAGTCCAAGGCCAAAAAAAAAAAAAGCTAAGGGACAGTGCAGTGCCCAAGATCCTGAGTTCGTGCCTAAATATTGTCATAACACACACACACACACACACACACACACACATTTCTGAAACAATATCCAGTCAAGTAGCAGGTAATTTACCTCATATAGAAAAGACATTTCTGGGGTATGTGTGTGGGGTGTGTGTGTCTGTGTGTGTCTGTGTATGTGTATGGGAGAGAGAGAGAGAGAGAGAGAGAGAGAGAGAGAGAGAGAGAGAGAGAGAGAGAGAGAGAACTGCACTCTGGCAGTTGCATTAAAGACTCTAGGGTCAGAATTCCTTAGGCTACCTCATTTTCTAGCAGTATGACCTGGATAAAATATTCTGTACCTCCACTTTACCCACTTCAAAGAAGGTTCTCAATAAATTCATTATATTGAAATATTGTAAAACAAATTAAAAATCATATAAAATACTTACATCTACTGATGTCCCTGTGCCACCAAAAACATACATTCTTTCCCTGGGTCAATGCTCTAGCCACTAAATAACCTGTAGGTTAGTCTTGGTGGTCTATATCCAGCGATCTCCCATTCTATGTAATAATTTGTAAAAATACATATAGTAATAATGACACAGCATACAGTCATGACATGGCAGGTCCTATGTGTTTAAATCTTCAAAATATCCCTTTGAAATGAGTTCTCTCTCCTCTCTGGCCCCATCAAAATGTTATATTCCCTATGTTACTACACAAGTAAGTCTTTTCCATATAAGGTAAACTACCTCCTACATAACTAGGTATTTTTCAGAAATTTTTGTCTGGTCACAATACTTGGGCTTGAACTCAGGGCCTAGGGCACAGTCCCTTAGGTTTTTCACTCAAGGCTAGCACTTTACCACTTGAGGCACAGTTCCACATCTGACTTGCAAGATTTTCTTTTTCCAAGCACAGAAACATTATAGATATGGGTATATACTGTGCTTCCTGTGGCCAGGATTTTACATATAGCTATTTAGATCTCAGTGATATATGGACATACAGACGCCTGAGCTCTGAGCAACCCCTACTCAATAATACAACCCTCTCTGTATGTTTCCAGGACTAAGGAAAGGTGCTCAGAGACCCCTGCCTCCCCCAACCCACCCATCCCCCTTCCTGATAGGCAGGATTTGTTGGCCTTTCCTGAACTTCCCAGGAAGTCTGAAATGGGTGCTGCTACGAGTTGCCCGTATAATTACTTACTTGATTCCCTCTAAGGAGCTTACGCTAAGAATTGAGAAAGAAAGCAGATTAACCGTTTGAATACATGGCACCTCGGCCCATCCAGAAGCCTTCCCTTCTCTCCTCCACACAACCAGGCTTCCACCGTCCCCGCCCGTCAAGCCCAAAATGTGATCCAGGGAAATCAATTTATTGCTTTGGCTAATCCTGCTACAATAGGGGTTTCATTTTTATTGTAGGGCAATTAAGTTGTTCGACGGGAAAGAGCAGGAGGGGAAAGGGGGGACTCCTCCATCCCCACAGACAGATTAGTCCCCGCGGTGGCAGCAGCGTCCCCTCTGTCTGTCTGGTGGTGGGTCACACGCAGCTCCCGCCGCTACCTAGCAACGCAAAGCCAGGGAGAGAGCTCGCAGGTTCTCCTCGCCCTGCCCATTCATCCCAGGCCTCTCTCGGTCTCTCTCGGTCTCTAGGTCTCTCGGTCTCTCCCCATCTCTCTTTCTCCCTCTCTCTTCCTCTCTCTCGGTCTCTCCTCTCTCGCGGTCTCCTCTCTCTCTCTCTCTCTCTCTCTCTCTCTCTCTCTCTCTCTCTCTCTCTCTCTCTCTCTCTCTCTCTCTCTCTCTCTCCTTCTCTCCCTTCGTCCCCTTCTTCCCTCCCTCCTCTCCTCTCTCCCTCACTCGCTCTTTCCTTCTCTTCCTCTCCTGGCTCACTCTTTCCATTCCTTTCTACTTAGTGGTCGATTGCCTTTCCCTCTCTCCTCTTCCTTTCTTCCAGGGTCCCCCACCCCCCGCCCCCGCTCGTTCCTCTCTTTCTCTCTCGTCTGTTTCTGCAAAATCTGTCTCCGACAATTTGAAAGAAGTTTGAAGTCATACTAGAAACTTTCTGCATTCGAACTCCCAAAGTCTGGCGGAGCCACCGGGCCCCATTCATTAACACAAAAGCCACCACTCGGGGTTGGAAAGGGAAACCCTTGGAGAAAAATTCTCCAGTCTCTCAGTAGCTCTCTGGGCCAATCCCATCTCCTGGCCTTATCTGGGCTGGGAACGGATCTGTATCGTTAGATGCGGTCTCTTGGGGGTCACGGAGAGACCAAGTTTCGCCGGTGGAGGGAGGGGCGCCCTGGCCCCCGGCCCGGGGCGCGCCAGCAGACCAGCGGGCGGAGCGCTGCAGGTGGAACGCTGAGCCCCGGCCGCGAGGAGGAGCGGAGCGCCGGGCCCGGCCAGCCGTCCGCGGGTCGCCGGAGGAGGCTGCAGCCCTGCGAGGGAAACTCCGAGTCCCCTCGGTTCCAGAGCAAAAGGCTTTCTGGAAGGGTCAGAACAAGCTCGCGTGGGGACAAAGATGAGACCCCCGTGGTGCGCTGTCACGCAATCCCGCAGGATTGCACTCCCAAATTGGCGACTGCTGGGTTTCTGGGCGGACGGAGACGGGGAGCTCCAGATCTTCGACGCTCTTGGGGCAACATGAGCGCCCTAGGAGGAGCAGCTCTCGCGCCACCGCCCTACACTGGCCCCGGAGTGGCCTCGCTCTCCGCCAGCCCGTGGACTAACACCCCCCCCCCCCCCCCATCGAGGGCGCTGCGCGCAAGGCTCCGGCCACTGATGGCTTACCTTGGCCCCGGACCGGCACAAGGCTGGCGGCCAGAGCCAGCAGCAGCGTACCAGCCACCGCCGCCGCCCGGCGCTCCATCACCACCTCGGTCCCCGGCCTCGCCGTTCCTTCCCCGGGAGGTGGGCGCGCGCTGCACACAGCACCGGCAGAGCTTCCACTCTCGACGGCTCCTTCCTGTCCGCACTTCAGCTCCCTCCTAGTGGTAGAAAGGCAGTCCCGACGCCTGAGGCATCCCGTTTTCTAGCAGCGCCAGTCCCCACCCTCCAGACCATGCATAAAGCCCTTTAGACCCGACCGCCCCGGAACTAGCATGCGGGAATCCAGCGGGGCAGGCCCCCTGCCGCCCGGCCCGCCCCCTGCACTCCGCTGCGCCGGGAGGAGTGGGCACTCGAACACATGCGCGCTCCCACACGCACCCGCCACACTCGCGCACACTGCTGCGTGCAGTCCTACAGGAGTACACCCTCCTCCCCATCACACACACTGACATTCTCCCACGCTTACGCACGCGTGCACACACACACACACTCCTCATTCACAAACATTCCCGATTCATGGAAATCTTGACTGGCGGGCGCGCGCTGCCCGGGGCTCTCCGCAGAATTTGTCCCAAAACAGAGAAGCGGGCCGCCCCCGGCAATCCACGTGAAATCTCCCACCGACACAATCTTACAAACGAAATGAGCAATGGGAAGGAAAACAGTAGGGAAAAGTCAAGAACACAGTGGGGGAGGACCATGGAAAAGGGAGAGAAAGGCAAAACAAGACAGAAAGAAAAAGAAGAGACGAGACAGGGATGGGAGCGCAGGATTTCTGGGGCTCCCTCGGCTCACGTGAGGCTCTACTTTTCCCCATAGAGTTCACAGTGCTTGGTTGGGCTGGGTTTTTCCAAGTTGGAGAGGTGTTTGGAACAATGAGGAAGAGACGAAGTTTCACTCTCTTAGCTTTCAGAAGAAGCCACATCTACAGGTGTCATGGTTAGATCGCGCTAGAAATTTAATTTTAAAGGATGAACGTGTCCGTGGTGCCGGTGTTTATTAATGAGCTCGAGAAAAACGAGTGGCTCAAAATACCGGCTGGTCCCTTCTTTGGAGAGTTGTCGCCCGGGCTGGTGGGAGCCGACTCCCAAGTGTACACGGCGGATCAGCAGCCCACACGAGCGCTCGGGAACTTGGGCGGGGGGTGGGGGGGCTGCTGCAACTACTGCTGGCGCTGGGCGCGCTCTAGGAGCCCGCGGTCCCAGAATCTTCTGCTCCCGCCCCTGAAGCAAGCCTGTGTCTGGGACGCAGAATCCTGCATTTCTGGACCCAGCCTCCTCCCCCACCCCCTCCCCCAGCAAGTCAACTGGGCTGTGACGCGTGGAGGCGGTAGACCTCCACCCACGTGGTCCCCGGAACAGGTCCCGCTACCCTCCCCCGCTTTGGGGGACACCACCTGCTAGTTACCACCAGCCCCTTCAGCCCCGATCACCCACAGTCTGGTACCCAGAGGGCCCCAACCACCCAGATTGTGTGGCTTTGGTGGGCTTTAGTTTTTAGGGACAGGTGTTACTTTGGGAAGGCCAAAAAAAAAGGGAGATGAGAAATAGATACTAGCGAGAAAACTGACTTTAAAACAGAAGAACAAGGTTGTGGAAGGAGAGTCGGAAAAAAAAAAAACTGGTCAATCCAGAGTTGTGTGCACTGGCCAAAGTCACTGGAACTCTTATTTGCCTCCTGCTGTGCGGCGCCGAGAAAGGGGAGGACTGGGGACTCGGGGGTTGGCGTGAGGAGCTGGCGAGTGCAGAGGACGACCTGGGTGGGAGGAGGGGAGCGGTGAGGGGGTGCGGTGTTGCACTCCAGTCTCCGCTAGTGATTTATGCAGGTTCCGGGCGGCCAGGGGCCAGGGCGATGGTACGAGACCGCGCCAGGGTCAGGCTGAACCAATGCCCACCGGGGCATTGTCACTGGGCGTCCCTACACCCCCAAGTTACAAAGAGCAGCCGCCAAGCCCGGGAGGCGTGCGCCTGCCCGGGGCCAGCAGGTGGGAGAGAAAACCGCGTGTGCCACAGGGGCTGAGCTTGGTCCAGTGCGCGGTGTGGGTGCGCAGGCGCGAGCGTGCATTTGTGTGTGTGTGTGTGTGTGTGTGTGTGTGTGTGTGTGTGTGTCCTTTCACTGTAGCAGTCGGGGCTACAAACATTCCTTTCTGCACTGAAGGGTTTTCCTCATTGTTGTTGTCTTTGTGCTCCAGTGTTGCCAACTTACTGGAATTCCTGACGTGGTTGCACAGCGGGGCTCAGGCTGAGCTTGTGAGCCAGCTGCGTTTGTGTATGGGGCCGACCCCACGGTTAATCCCAGAATAACGCTAAGGGGGCAAGGGGAGTAAAGAGGAGATCAGAAGAGGGTGGGGATAGAAGACCCCTAAAAGTGTGATCCATCCTTAGCACTCTTTATCACACACACACACACAATTAAAACACTAAAACAACAGAACATTTTCCCAAAGTGATCCCAAATTCGTGGCTCTTGTTAACGCACCACACACGTGTTTTACATAGCTTGAGCATCCAGATTTGAGAGGATTAAGCCTGTGGACCAGCATCGGAGAAAGCCCAAGTCCAAGCAGCTATCATTTAAGCCAGCATCATTAAGTCACTCTGTAATGCAAAAGTGTAATTGTGTTGTTTTTCCCATACACATAAAGAACAGTAAACCAAAAAGAATAGGAGAACGTGCTACAAAGTTAAATTCTTGGCAATGATTTGTGTTAATCAGCTTCTTTAATAAATTTTTCTCACCTATATTATCTTACTTCCTCATCTCAACACCAAATTACTGGAAAAAAATTTTTCTTTATGCTACTGGAAATTGAACCCAGGGCCTTACACTTGACAATCTACCACATGAGTAACACCCCCAAGTCCTGGTGTGTGTTTGTTTTTTGAACTAAGTCTTGCTAATTTTGCTCAAAGTAGACTCAAACTTGTCATTTAGATCAGTTGAGGTAACAGACTTCTGCCACTAAAACCTTTTGTTTCTGTCAAGAACAAGCTTCTTGCTTCCTGCAGTGGCCAAAAAGTTGTAAGAATCTCCTTGAGTTTGTTTTAATAATCCAATCCTGATCTTCCTCCTGAGTGCCACACACCCAACCGCCCACAGCTCCACCCTCAACCAAGAGTCCATAGACCTCAATCTCAGCACCTGCAGCCTGAACTGCAAAGCATCTGTGTCTCCCTAAGGAGCACTACTATCCAGTCCAGAGGCCAAACCTGACACCTGACGTCTCCCTCTTTTCAACCACATGCAATCAGCCAGGATATTCTATGATTCACTGCTTCAGATCTACCCACTTTTCTCCACCTCATTGTCAGTCACCAATCTCTCATAATTTCCTTATAATAGATCCTTGAGGTGTCTCTCCATTACATATTTATGAAATCAAGACTAAGAATTATTTTCAAATGTGATAGCACTGAATAGAAAACAAAATAACCTTCATGTGGAAAAGATATATATATATAGTTTGAAAAATGATCATTTCTATAAGTGCATATGTACATAGTAATATGTATCATCACATAAAATACATTTCTATCTTTTTTCATTACTCTTTGGGAAGTATTGGGTATTGAACTCAGGATATCAAACACATTAGGCAGGTACTCTCCCATTTGAATCATATCTTCAGTCCCTTTCAAAATGTATCTCCCATAGTTATCTCAGTCAAAGAGTTTGAGGTATCTTTACTTAAATAGAGATTGGAGTAATGTGTATGTGAGAGAGAAAGAGAGAGAGAGTATTGGGACTCAAACTCAAGGCCTTACTCTCTCACTTGAATTTTTTTGTTCATAGCTAGCATTCTACCACTTGAGCTTTTTGTTAGTTAATTGGTTTATTTGTTTTGTTTTTGTTGCCAGTCCTGGGGCATGGACTCAGGGCCTGAGCACTATCCCTGGCTTCTTTTTGCTCAAGGCTAGTACTCTACCTCTTGAGCCACAGCTCCACTTCTGGATTTTTTTCTATATATGTGGTGCTGAGGAATCGAACCCAGGGCTTCATGTATACGAGGCGAGCACTTTACCACTAGGCCATATTCCCAGCCCTTTGCTAGTTAAATGGAAATCAGAGTCTCACAGACTTTTCTGTCTGGACTGGCTTTGAACTGTGATCTTCAAATCTCATTCTCTTAAGTATCTAGGATTCCAGACATAAACCACTAGTACCCAGCTAAAGATGAAAACTAGGTAGTGAGACTTGGCAAGTGTTTTAATAGGTTCTATTACTGCTTAATCATGGTAAGAAAACAAATCAAAAGAAAACTGCAATTGGACATATAGTTGATTGTGAAGACACAGCATGGACATCCATATGGATGATGAAAAGAGACTCAACAGAAAACCCAGGGGACTCCGAAGAACCACTAAGTCACCATGCTGCTAACAAGTGCACCATGTGCACAGTGCAACAAGCTTAGGTCTGCTCTCAGTGCAAATATCTCCACAATTCCTCCATCTTTACCCAAGTCTCCAGCTACCACCACTGGATCATTTCAAAGACTGCAAACAACTGAACAAAGACGTTCTGAAATATTCGACCCGGACAGGTCACAGAAGGAAAATTTAAAAGTGACAAGTACAGTGGAAAATAAAAGAATCTAATAAATGATATGCACAGACCCTTAGAAAGAGGAAGAATCATGCCACAGAGGATCACAAAGGAAGGTAGAAGTAAGGGAGGACCACAATAGGTGTCTCTACTGTACTTCCCATGGAAGGGGGCAGACATGGCAGAGTAACAGAATTAGAATGGACTAAATTTGTACTTGAAAAACAGGCAGGAAAGGAGGAAACAAATGCAGCAGTCATATTCACAAGAAACTATGTTGAAAATGAACTGTACAACTTGTGAGGATGGGAGGGAAAAGCTAAGAGAGAGCAAGGGAAGGGGTGACATTATCCAAGAACAAATGTACTCTTTACCTGACTTATGTAACTGTAACCCCTCTCCATATCACCTTTCTTTTGTCATTCATGGGGCTTGAACTCTGGGCCTGGGTGCTGCTCCTGAGCTCTTGAGTTCAAGGATAGCACTCTACCACTTGAGCCACAGCACCACTTCCAGTTTTCTGTGGATAATTGGAAATAAGAGTCTCTCGGACTTTCCTTCCTGAACTGGCATTGAACCATGATCCTCAGATCTCAGCCTCCTTAGTAGGTAGGATTGCTGGCATGAGCCACCAGAGCCTGGCTCTATATCACCTTTATAGTAACAATTAAAATTTTAAATTAAAAAAAGAAAAAAACAGGCAGGAAGTCAAGGTAAAGTAATACAAGTATGTTAACAGGTCCAGAACAAGGTGTGCCTAACACCTGTAAGTGGGGCAGATGTTAAAACAGTGCCCTTAGGAATAATTAGTACAGGTTTAGGCAAGCCATAGCAGAGCATCACAAGGCCCAATAGCTATACCCTTAGGAACACATAAGATGATGCTAAGTGAAATGAACTCCATGATATGGAAACAAGTGATATATCACAGTTGTAACTACTTTCAACGTCCTATGTGAATGTGTAGTTTCTATTATTGATGATGTTTTGTATCACCTTCCTATGTTTGTACCTACACTATCTCTGTAATCTTATCTGAGTATATTGGAAACCGTGTTTACTGGTATTGGAAGTAGGAAATTCAAAGGGAATACCAAATTCGAGAGACACGGGGTAAAAAAAGAGAAATAACTACAAAAGCAATACTTGCAAAACTGTTTGGTGTAAGTGAACTGAACAACTGGGTGGGGGGGAGGGAAGGGGGGGAGGGAGGGGGGCATGAGGGACAAGGCAACAAACAGTACAAGAAATGTATCCAACGCCCAATGTATGATACTGTAACCTCTCTGTACGTCAGTTTGAAAATAAAAATTTGAGAGAAAAAAAAAAACAAAAAACAAAAAAAAAACAGTGCCCTTAGAAAAGGAAGAAATAGCTGGGGATATAGCCTAGTGGCAAGAGTGCTTACCTCATATACATGAAGCCCTGGGTTCAATTCCTCAGCACCACATATACAGAAAATGGCAAGAAGTGGCGCTGTGACTCAAGTGGCAGAGTGCTAGCCTTGAGCAAAAAGAAGCCAGGGACAGTGCTCAGGCCCCGAGTCCAAGGCCCAGGACTGGCACAAAAAAAAAAAAAGAAAAGGAAGAAATATGATAAACACAATAGACACTACATTGACCAAGGAACCAAAGGTATCTTAACAAAACAAATACAAGACAAATTGACATCATATGCCTCTTAATATGACACATCCCTTGATGGGCACAGGTGCCCTTCTGTGCTATTACTGATAAATACATAGCCCAAACAGGCATGGTGGTATAAGCCTATAGTTCTAGCACTCAGGAAGCTGAGACAAAAGAATTGAAGTTCAAAGTCAGCCTTTCTTCTTTCTTTTTGGACTCTAAGAAAGAAAGATACATAACCTAAACCTAATTGTGAAAAAAAATTCAAAGTGGGCACTGGTGGCTCACACCTGTAATCCTAACTATTCAAGAAGCTGAGATCTGAGATCTGAGGCTGAGATCACAGTTCCAAGCCAGTCCAGACAGAAAAATTCATGAGACTCTTAGCTCTAATTAGCTACCAGAAAACCAGAAGTGAAAACCAAAGTGGTAGAGCACTAGCCTTGAGCAAAAGAGCTCAGGGACAGCACCCAGGCCCTGAGTTCAAAAACTACAACAACAAAAAATCAGACAAATTGATCTTTTCTCATTTTATAAAACATCCAAACTGAGGAACATGCTAAGAATTAGCCTACTTATATTCTTTTAAAAAAAAAATGGTTGTAAAAGCCAGGCACCAGTGGCTCATGCTTGTAATCCTAGCTACTCAGTAGGCTGAAATCTGAGGATCACAGGTCAAAGCCAGCGCCACAATATATTTGTATGCATACATCAAAATATCACAATAACCCCCTTGTACATCAAATATATGCTAATAAAAATATATAGATGTAAAACAACAACAAAAGCTAGCTCTCAGAGACTCTTCTTATCTTTAGCTACCAAATGCTGGAAGTAGAGCTATGGCTCAGTGGCACAAAAGCTAAGGGCCAACACTCAGGTCCTGAGTTCAAGCCTCAGTATGGTCCCAATTTGGCACAAAAAAAAAAAAAAAGATTGTAAGAGAAAAAGAAAGTCTTGAGAAAGTGCTTGGAGATATCACAACTGATTGCAATACATAATCCTGAGGTAGATCTTAGAATAGGGGTTTAAAATAACCCTAAATGGGGCTGGGGATATAGCTTAGCGGCAAGAGTGCCTGCCTCGGATACACAAGGCCCTAGGTTCGATTCCCCAGCACCACGTATACAGAAAATGGCCAGAAGCGGTGCTGTGGCTCAAGTGGCAGAGTGCTAGCCTTGAGCGGGAAGAAAGCCAGGGACAGTGCTCAGGCCCTGAGTCCAAGGCCCAGAACTGGCAAAAAATAAAATAAAAAAATAAAAATAATAAAATAACCCTAAATGGCCGGGCGCTCCTATAATCTTAGCTACTCAGGAGGCTGAGATCTGAGGATTGCTATTCAAAGCAGAAAAGTTCATAAGACTCTTATCTCCAAATAACCACCAGAAAACTGAAAGGGGCACTGTGGCTCAAGTGGTAGAGCACTAGCCTTGAGCTGAATAGCTCAGGAACAGCACCCAAGCCCAGAGTTCAAGCCCCATGACCACCAACAATAATAATAATAACCCTAAAGGACATTGTGAGGAAAATCTGAGATGTCTGCTCTCTACTTCTCTCAGCCCAGCAACTGTCACTCTTGACTTTCCCTGGTCTTCTCTCTCTACAGCCCAAACCATATTTTTGTAATCATTTAGCAGATTGCATCACTTGCCTGATTACAACTCTTCAGTAGTTTCCCATTCTTCTCTATAATAAATTCCAAACATTTCAGCACACCCTGAGCCTCCTGCATGACCTGGCCCTTGTCTATCTCCCATACCTCACATGACAGTCCAGCCACACTCACGGGGTTCCTCAAATGTACTATCTTCATCTCCAGCCTTAAAGGCTAATTAAGAGCCCTAACCAAGAGGCAAAGGTTCATGGGGTTGCCTAACCTCCTGGTAGCTCTCCAGGTTCTAGTTCCTAACCAAGTAGATCCTTACAAAAGTCCTCCTCTTGCTTCAGTGAGCTTGAGTGGATTTCCGCCCCTTGTAAAATATACCTAGACTGAATCCATCAAAAGTGCCAAAAATGGGTCGGGTGTGGTGACATGCGTCTCTAATTCCAGTATTTGGGAGGCTTAGGTAAGAGGAGACTGATTTCAAAACCAGTCAGACACTAGTGGCTCACTGCTATAAACCTAGCTACTCAAGAGGCTGAAGTCTGAGGACCACAGTTAGGAAAGCCCATGAGACTTTTATCTTCACTAAACTATGAGAAAAGCAGAAAAATGGAACTGTGGCTCAAGAGTTAGAGCACCAGCAGTCAGAAAGAAGCTCAGGGACAGCCCCTGGGCCCTGAGTTCAAGCCTTGGGACCAGCACCAAAAAAGAAAAAAAAAAGCCAGCCTGAGCCATATACCAAGACCCCATCTCAAAGCAACCGAACAACAAAACCAAGTACCTCCTAGTCTTGCCAGGAGCTGGTAGCTCTTGCCTATATAATCTACCCTACTCAGGAGGCTGAGATCTAAGGATCACAGTTCAAAGCCAGCCCTGGCAAGAAAGTTCATGAGACTTATCTCCAGCACCCACGCCAGAGTTCAAGCCCCATGACTGACAAAAAAAAAAAAAAACCCCAGGGGCTGGGAATATGGCCTAGTGGCAAGAGTGCTTGCCTCCTACACATGAAGCTCTCGGTTAGATTCCCCAGGACCACATATATGGAAAACGGCCAGAAGGGGCTCTGTGGCTCAGGTGGCAGAGTGCTAGCCTTGAGCGGGAAGCCAGGGACAGTGCTCAGGCCCTGAGTCCAAGGCCCAGGACTGGCCAAAAAAAAATCCCAGGCTTAACATGGCAGAAGCCCTGGATTCAATCCCTAACAACAGCAACAATGTCTGAAGAGAAGACATTATAGAGAGCTCATCTACTAGCAGCCAAAGAATTTATGGCATTGTTTTCCTAATAACTTTGGATTTGCCAGTCTCAGTATCAGTCCTAAGCTATTAGTTAGCTGCAGGTTCCTGGTAGATTTCCAGGGCTAAGAAAACCTCAGCAAGACCTAAAGGGTTAACCTTTAGCAGCCATAACTTCTGCACCAAAAATGAAAACTATAGGTCTAATATGACAACTGGATCTTCTTGATTAGTGAATGAAGTCATATGTGAAAAAATCTTGGCAAAGATTTAGAGAAACAGCAGAGATTAACAAGCCTCATTGATGGAAAATAAGTTGGATAAAATGAGAAAAGAAATTGTTTAAAGACTAGATTAAAAGAAACCATCACAGGAATTTCTGGTTATTATGAGGGGCTAAAGCAAGCACAAATGTCCTGATCTAACCAGTTCCATGAGCTGGAGTCCAGCACCTGTACAGAAAGACTTCACAGTACAAAATGAAGAAAGTTAAGAACAGAGTATCAAGGTCAAAATGGTTAGCTTCTATGCTGCTTTAAATTCCTCTCTTGGGAGCAGTTTCTGTAGGCCGGGATCAGTGAAATTATCTACCTTGATAATAAGTCTCAAGGACCAGAAACCAGTAGGATTCCTCTAGTACCAGTCTCTCTCTTATCTCGGAGATTGTGAAAAGGCTGGAGATTATACACAGCTCTCTGATAGTCAGGCCTTGGTGGCTCAAGCCTGTAATCCAATCTATTCAGGAAGCTGAGATCTGAAGATTGTGGTTCAAAGTCAGCCCAGGCAGATGAGACTCTCATCTTCAATTAACCAGCAAAAAGGCAGAAGCAGAGCTCTGGCTCAATGGTAGAGTGCCAACCTTTACTGCAAAGGCTAAGAAACAAGAACCAAGCCCTGAATTCAAGTCCTATGGCACAAGAAAAGGAAGGAAGTGGGGGGGGGGGGGGCGGAAGCCATGTAAATCCAGTCTTTGGTGTTCTTGGATCTGGGGACATACAACAAAATTGAGCCAAGGATCTTGGCAAAGGAGCAAGTTGTTGAACACCAAGTTGCCAAATGTGGCATGGGACCCAACACATGGCAGATCCTTAGTAAATATTTCATGATTGAATAAATGTGAAATAAGGCAGCCAAAACACTGCAGAACACCCCACTTGGTTTTGGCACTCCATACAAACAAGTTCTAATATTGCACTACATTTTGAAGGTACAACTTGGGCTGCAGCCATCTTAAGGATATGAGTACCCTTAGAAACATTCTCAGAGGGTTATCATTTCTCCTTAGCAACCAACACATGCCTCTAGGGCCTCAACTAACTGAAATATGAACTAAAACTCAGCAGTATTTCTCTAACATCTCCAGAAACATGTGGCATATTTGGATACATTTTGGGTTGTTAGAAGGAGTGGGAAGTCTGGGCACAGGTGGCTCATGCCTCTAATCCTCACTACTCAGGAGGCTGAAATCTTGAGGACAGAAGTTTGAAGCCAGCCCAGGCAGGAAAGTCCATGAGACTCCTATTTTCTTTCTTTCTTTTTTTTTTTTAATTGTCAAACTGACGGCTGGGAATATGGCCTAGTGATAAAGTGCTCACCTTGTATACATGAAGGCCTGGGTTCGATTCCTCAGCACCACATATATAGAAAAAGCCAGAAGTGGTAGAGTGCTAGCCTTGAGCAAAAAAGAAGCCAGGGACAGTGCTCAGGCCCTGAGTTCAAGCCCCAGGACTGGAAAAAAAAATTGTCAAAGTGATGTACAGAGGGGTTACAGTTTCATACGTTAGGCCTTGGGTACATTTCTTGCAGTTTGTTACCACCTCCCTCATTTCCCCCCTCCCCCTTCCCCTATCCTTCTCCCCCCATGAGTTGTTCAGTTGGTTTACACCAAATGGTTTTGCAAGGATTGCTTTTGGAGTCGTTTGTCTTTATCCTTTGTCTCTCGATTTTGATATTCCCTTTCATTTCCCTAGTTCTAATACCAGTCCATACAGTATCCAGTGTATTCAGATGAGAAACAATGATAGCGCGGGTACAACCACAGGAAGAGATACAAGAGAATCATCAACAAAAGAATCTATAGTTTCACATGGCATGTTGAAAGTAATTACAACAGTGATATAACACTCGTTTCCATAACATGGAGTTCATTTCACTTAGCATCATTTTATGCGGTCATAGGGGCATAGCTATTAGGCTCTTGTGATCCTCTGCTGTGACTAGCCTAAACCTTTGCTAATTAGTAGATGAATGGATCAGGAAAATGTGGTACATATACACAACGGAATTTTATGCTTCTATCAGAAAGAATGACATTGCCCCATTCATAAGAAAATGGAAGAACTTGGAAAAAATTATTCTAAGTGAAGTGAGCCACTCCTATTTTCAATTAAGCACCAAAAAGCCAAAAGTGGAGCTGTGGCTCAAGAAGTAGAAGACTAGCCTTGAGAAAAAAAGAAAGAAAGAAAGATAAAAGAAGCTCAAAGACAGCTCCCCAGGCCCTGAGTTCAAGCCCCAGGACCAAAACAAACAAAGGGAGAAACATGGGAGGTGGCTACTATTATCTAGTGGGTAGTGGCCAAGGGTGCTCCTGAACATGTTACAATGGACAGAGCACTCCCTCACAGAGCATTATCTGCCCCCCATTTTTTTTTATTTGTACTGGTCCTGTCAAACTCTCTCTGAGCTTTTGTGCTCCAGGCTACCACCCTACTGTTTGAGCAACAGCACCACTTCTGGCTTTTTGGTGATTAACTGAAGAGTCTCATAGACTTTTCTGCCCAGAATGGCTTCCAACTGTGATCCTCAGACCTCAGCCTCCAGAGTAGCTAGAATTACAGGTGTGAGCCACCAGCACCCAGCTTTGCACCAAAATTTTAATAGTGGAAGTTCAAGAAATCCTGAAATGAACAATAAAATTTTTGACAACAGAGATTTTTGACAACAAAGTCTTTGAGCTAAACTTCAGATCCTTAGATAAGAGCAAACCAAAGAATTCATTTATCTTTTATTTATTTACTTATTTATTTATTTATTTATTTACCTTTTTCTCAAGTCTAGTGATCCACCACTTGAGCCACAGATTTACCTTCAGCTTTTTGGTGGTTAATTAAAGATAAGAAGCTCAAGAACTTTCCTGTCAGGGTTGGCTTTGAACCATGATCCTCAGATCTCAGTCTCCTGAGTAGCTAGGATTACAGGACCCAGTTTAATTTCATTCTCTTATTCTTTTCTTTTTCTTTCTTTCTTTCTTTCTTTCTTTCTTTCTTTCTTTCTTTCTTTTATTTATTTATTTTTTTACCAGTTCTGGGGCTTGAACTCGGAGCCTCGGTACTTTTTTGAGCCTTTTCATGCTCAAGGCTAGAACTTTACCACTTGAGCCACAGTGCCATTTCCAGATTTTGTACTAGTTTATTGGAGATAAGAATCTCACAGATTTTCCTGCCTGGCCTGGCTTCAAACCACAATCATCAGATATCAGCCACCTATGTAGCTAGGATTACAGGTATAAATCATCAGTGCCCAGCCATCCTCTTATTCTTGTACAATTTTTTTATGTTTTACTGTGTTGGAGATTGAGAGAACCTCATGTATGCTAGGCAGTACTCTCCTATTGAGCTCCATCTCAAGCCTTGATGATTGTAATAACTAGAAAATTTAATGAGAAAAGCACTATAATTCTAGAAATCAAAATCCAACCAAAAGAAAGAGACAAGATGGAATGGTCCATGCCTATAGTACACTACTCAAGGCACTGAGGCAAGAGGATCACTTGAGCCCTTGAGTTTGAGACCAGTGCCTAAGCAACATCTAGCAGGCCCTACCAAAAATAAAACAACAACAAACAAAAAAAAATCCCAGACATTAAGGGGCTCGGAATATAGCCTAGTGGTAGAGTGCTTGCCTCCTACATGTGAAGCCCTGGGTTTGATTCCTCAGCACCACAAACAAAGAAAAAGCCAGAAGTGGCTCAAGTGGTAGAGTGCTAGCCTTGAGCAAAAAGAAGCCAGGGGCAGTGCTCAGGCCCTAAGTTCCAGTCCCAGGATTGAAAAAAAAAAAAAGACATTAATATGAGACATGGGGGTGGGAGCATGGCTCGGTTGGTAGAGTGCTAGCCAGTGAAAGAAAGCCTCAGGTACTCAGACCTAAGTGGGGGGGGGGGGGGGAGGGGGAAGGAAGGAAAGAGGAGACATATACCAAGATGCATTTCAAAGTGGGAATGGTGGGCTGGGAATATGGCCTAGTGGCAAGAGTGCTTGCCTCCTATACATGAAGCCCTGGGTTCGATTCCTCAGCACCACATATACAGAAAAGGCCAGAAGCAGCTCTGTGGTTCAAGTGGCAGAGTACTAGCCTTGAGCAAAAAAAGCCAGGGACAGTGCTCAGGCCCTGAGTCCAAGCCCAGGACTGGCAAAAAAAAAAAAAAAGTGCTACATCAAAGTGGGAAGGGTGGGGGCATTGCTCAAACAACAGATCCCTTGGCTAGAAGCACAAGCTGTGAGTTCACACTCCAGTACCACCAAAAAGGGTAAAAACTGGTGTTCCCCTACAGTTTGGTGTTGTTTAAATGTGAACTAAAAATAAAAGAACTTCTTTCTCTTCTCTTCAGTTGAATGGCTATTTTTTCCCTCAAGCCCTAGC
Organism: Perognathus longimembris pacificus; assembly: GCF_023159225.1. Taxonomy (NCBI): domain Eukaryota; kingdom Metazoa; phylum Chordata; class Mammalia; order Rodentia; family Heteromyidae; genus Perognathus; species Perognathus longimembris. Next base: position 53,624,587 of record NC_063164.1, on the reverse strand, counting down.
TCCTTTGTTGAGAAATCCACCATGTCTTCCACGCAGGCTCTCTTTTCTATAATCCTCTTCCACCAAACATACAGCAGGAGGATTTTCCTCTCAAGATACAAATTCTTTAGCTGAATTCATATCTCCCCAATAAATTACACTCCTCAAAGGCACGTTTTTTAAATAAACTTTAAAAATGTAGAATCTATTTAGTGAAAAACTGCCAAGTTAGTTAAAGAATTTTTATATATCCTTCATCCAGCTTAGCCTACCATTAACATCTTCCATCAGTATAGCTCATCTTCACAATTAATGAGCTATTCCATTATTATTAACTAGGGTCCATATTCTACTCAAATTTCCTTAGGTTTTAACTCAGTGGCATTCTTCTCTATTCCAGGACCCCATCCAGGACAATACTTCCCTTCAGTCATCCTAGCTCCTTACATTCTCCTTGGCTTGACAATTTATTAGGCATTCGTTGCTTTTGATGACATTAGTAGTTTTGACTGCTCAAGTATTTTGTATAATGTCCTTCAATTGGGGTTAGTCTGACATTTTTCTTATGGCTTACTGGGATTATGGGTTTGGGGAGCAAGACTGCAGGGGTAAAGTGCAATGCTCACATTATGTCAAGGGAACATACCAACATGACTTACAATAAATCATGACTTATGACAAGTTGATGTTAACCTTAATCACTTGGCAAAGGAGTGTTTGTCAGGCTTCTCTGTTATGGGGTCATTTCTTGTCCCCCTTCACATTCTTCTTCTAGATTAACCAGTATGTGGTACAGCCCACACTCTTAAAGCTGCTTAAAGGATAATTTTGTCATTTTGTTCCTATTTGCTTATTTGATTATTGATCTATATAAATATAGAACCATACATTTATTTTGTAGTGTGGCTTATCCGCCAATACCACAATGGTTTTTGTTTGTTTTGGTTTTGCTTTGTGCGCTAGTACTGGGGCTTGAACTCAGAGCCTAGGCACTGTCCCTTAGCATTTCCATTTAACACGGCCACTGTACTTGAGTCTCAGCATCACATCTGACTTTTTGCTAGTTAATTGGAGTCTCAGGGACTTTTCTTCTCAAACTGGCTTTGAGAGCAATTCTCACATCTCAGCCTCCTGAGTAGCTAGGATTAAAGACCCATAAACCACCAGTGTAAGGCTAATACCATATTGTTTATTGCTCAGATTATTCCAGAGTTAGCTATTGAGAGCTCTTAGAAATGGCTCCTCTGTCCCTTAATATTCCCGGTCTTGTGGGGATTTGGGTTTGTTCCATTTGTTTTGCGTCATTCATTTTTGCTTTATATTGTAGCCATTCCTTACTTTTTCAGCACAAGATGTCCCAAGCTCATCTTAAATATTTTCTCTCCCAGACTGATTGTGGAATCAATCAAATTTATCTTTCTATTCTTTATGTCATGAAGTTGAATATTTATTGAACATGTCTTATGTACCAGATAGGAGCTAAAACCGTTACATGCAGCTATATACTTGACATTATGTAAAATACCAGCTAAATAGGATATAGTTAAGTCTTCTTGGTAATGTATTCCCAACTAGTTTACAGTTAAATCTCATTGGTAATGTATTGCCTGAGGAAACATTTTATTTTTATTATCTGAGATGAGAAGGCCTACCAGGGAAAGATTAAGGCTACAATCCTGAATGACAAGCACTGATGGCTCCATCTATTTAAAAATATCAAATGAAGGCAAGCACAATAGTGCACACCTATATCCTCCTCTAGCTAGGGGACTAGGGGAAAAGAATTGTTTGAGCCCAAGAATCTGAGGTCAACCTGGGCAATATAGTAAGTCCTTACCTTTAAAAAAATTATAAAGCAAAAATTAGAATAAGAATTCTGAAAGAAAATCCTTTTCACAAACATGACCAAAAAGAAAATACTCATTGAAAAATTTTTTTTGTTTTGGTTTGGTTTTTGGCAGACCTGGGGCTTGAACCCAGGACCTGAGCACTGTCCCTGGCTTCTTTTTGCTCAAGGCTAGCACTCTACCACTTGAGCCACAGTGCCACTTCCGGCTTTTCCTATATATGTGGTGCTGAGGAATCAAACCCAGGGCTTCATGTATACGAGGTGAGCACTTTACCACTAGGCCATATTCCCAGCCCCTAGGAATTATTTTTTTTTGCTCAAGGCTAGCACTCTGCCACTTGAGTCACAGCACCACTTCTGGCCATTTTCTGTATATGTGGTGCTGGGGAATCGAACCCAGGGCTTCAAGTATACGAGGCAAGCACTCTTGCCACAAGGCCATATCCCCAGCCCACTCTGGGAATTATTTTTTAAGGAGCTTCCCACTAGAAAAAAATTATCTATGAAACAGTAGGAAAAAGAACATTTGCCATGTCTACTGTATGCCAGACACAGTTCTTATTTAATTCTCACTTATTTCTTAAGAAATAAGTTTGTAACCACTCTGATTTTACAGATAAGGAAACTGAGCACAGAGATTTTAAATGGTTTTCCCCCAGAATCATGAGGCTAGTTACTAGCAGACCTGGAAATTGAACTTAATCTGATCAGCAAAGACAAACTCCTACTCAGAGGACCTATGGATTTAAGTAAGGACAAATCACTTCTCCCTCTATATGGAAAGGAGAGAGAAAAGAGGAGTGAAGGTACAGTTCTAGTGGTAGAGTGCTTACTTAGCAAGTGTGAGTTCAATCCTCAGTACTGGGAGGTGGGGGGGTCATGCATACTAATGGAGTACCATATGTTGTTTTGAAATATTTGCATACTATATAACATGTAAGTCAGATTTCTATCTTTTCAAACATCTATCATTTTTGTATGTTTGTTGGTCAATACTGGGATCTGTATTAAAGCCCTAGCCCTATTATTTCTTTTCTTTTTGCTTTTCTTTTTTGTTTTGCTTTTGTTATAATACTGGGCCCTATTCTCTTGCTTCGCTTTTTCACTTAAGGCTGGCACTCTGCCACTTGAGCCACATATCTACTTTCAGCTCTTTTTTTTTCTTTTTTGCTGGTTAATTAGAGATGTCTCATAGACTTTTCTGACCAGGGTGTCTGCGAACAGAAATCCTCAGATATCAGCCTCCTGAGTAGCTAAGACTACAGATGTGAACCCCCAGCACTGGGCTCCTATTACGTCTTGATCATAAAATCTTTCAAAATCCTTTCTTCCTACTTCTACTAATCATAACTTAGTATCTATATTTCTGTTTTGTATATCATTGGTAATCTCTTTTTTTTTGTTTGTTTTTGTTTGGTTTTTGTTTTTGTTTTGGCCAGTCCTGGGGCTTGGACTCAGGGCCTGAGCACTGTCCCTGGCCTCTTCTTGCTCAAGGCTAGCACTCTGCCACTTGAGCCACAGCGCCACCAGGCCGTTTTCTGTATATGTGGTGCTGGAGAATTGAACCCAGGGCCTCATGTATACGAGGCAAGCACTCTTGCCACTAGGCCATATCCCCAGCCCTGGTAATCTCTTTTATTATTTCCTTATTCTACCTACTGGGGGTTTTATATGTGATTAATCCATTTATTAAATTTTTATTTTAATCATGTTTTCAGTTCTAAAATTTCTACTCAAATCTTTTATGAGAGATCAGTTCCTTTATTGTGTCATTTAGTTTTTCTCTTGTCTATCATAGTTATTTTACATTCTGTGCCTGATAGCTCTAATATATGGACAGTCCATTGTTTCTCTTTGTGTTCAGGCATTTCATTCTAGCTCCTGATGCACCTAGCAATTTTTATTTTTGAGACAGTGCCTCATTATGTAGCCAAGGCTTCCATGAAATGTACCCTGTAGCCCAGGCTGGCCTGGAACTCACAATTCTCCTACCTCAGTCTTCGAAGTGCTAAAAATGATACTTATTTGCCACCAAGACCAGAAACTTGGCAGTTTTTGAGTAATTTATACTGCATGTGAAAAATTATTCAGGCTATGGATAATCCTATCTTCTAGAAGGAGAGTTTCTTTTCCTCTAAATAGGCAGCTGAAATAAAGACAGACTCTTGATTCAAAGAGAGTAGTAATAGGATTGGATTTTTTTTCCCTAGGCTAGGGATTAAAACCAGGGACTTGCACATTAACAACCCACCAGTAAGATATACTCCAGCCCTGGATTTCAGCTTTGTAGAGAGCTCTACCACTTCTGCTTTGCTATTACTGCTAAGATGTTCCTTTAGGTGTGCTTTCAAGCAGTAAAGCATGAGCCTTGAGAGAAAAAAATTAAGCAAGAGCATGAAGTCCTGAGTTCAAGCCCCAGTCCTGGGCTTGTGCACATGTGTGTGCATGCACACACACACACACACACACACACACACACACACACATACCCTGGAGCCATACAAATTGAAACTTTAAATCACAACTTCATTTACTGTTTATAAAACTTGTCATTTTGTGTTTCTTAGAAAATTAAAAGATCAGGGCTGGGAATATGGCCTAGTGGCAAGAGAGCTTGCCTCATATACATGAAGCCCTGGGTTCAATTCCTCAGTACCACATATATGGAAAACGGCCAGAAGGGGCACTGTGGCTCAAGTGGCAGAGTGTTAGCCTTGAGCAAAAGGAAGCCAGGGACAGTGCTCAGGCCCTGAGTCCAAGGCCCAGGACTGGCCAAAAAAAAAAAAAAAACAAAAGAAAATTAAAAGATCAGCTTATTAAAAACATCAAGCATTATTTTGCTCTTCATAATAACATTAAAGAAATCACTTGGGACTGGGAATATGGCCTAGTGGCAAGAGTGCTTGCCTCCTACACAAGAAGCTCTCGGTTCGATTCCCCAGCACCACATATATGGAAAACGGCCAGAAGGGGCGCTGTGGCTCAGGTGGCAGAGTGCTAGCCTTGAGCGGGAAGAAGCCAGGGACAGTGCTCAGGCCCTGAGTCCAAGGCCCAGGACTGGCCAAAAAAAAAAAGAAAGAAAGAAATCACTTTACAGGCTGGACATGGTGATATAAATCTGAAATCCCAGCAGTGTGGAAGCTGAGACAGGAGGATCATAAGTAAGGCCAAACTAGGCTATATATCTATCTTTAAAGGGAGAAAAGGAAGGAGAAAAGGAAAGAGAGAAGGGAAAGTAGGACGGGAGGGAAAGAGGGAGGAAGGAAGGGAAAGAGGGAGGGAGGAGTAGGGACAGAGGGAGGGGAGAGGGAGGGGGGAGGGGGGAGGAAGGGAAGGAGGTTTGCTAAGTAACTTGTGCCATGCTGTTAGGTTGTGTGTATGTGTTCATGTATGTGAATGTGTGTGTGGATGTATATATAGGAAATTTGCATGGAATCAAGGCCACATGGTGTTAAACTCTGAAAAAGAAAATCTCCATTGAAGCAATAAAAATTCAACTGCAAATTGGGGGCTAAAAATTGAAGCTGGAGACATAGCTTGTTAGTATATGCATTAGGGTCAGGGTTGACTCTCTAGCTTCAGAAAAGGAAAAAGGGGAGAAAAACGGCAGCTGCAAATGGTGGGATTCAGTTTCTTTTTTTTTCTTTTTTTTTTTTTTGGCCAGTCCTGGGCCTTGGACTCAGGGCCTGAGCACTGACCCTGGCTTCCTTTTGCTCAAGGCTAGCACTCTGCCACTTGAGCCACAGCGCCACTTCTGGCCGTTTTCTGTATATGTGGTGCTGGGGAATCGAACCCAGGGCCTCATGTATACAAGGCAAGCTCTCTTGCCACTAGGCCATATCCCCAGCCCCAAATGGTGGGATTCAGGAAAAATATTTTATTTTTCTATATTGTTGAAATTATCTACAGTGAACAAATGAACTCATGTTATCTTTATAGGAGAAATTAATTATATTTATTAATTATATTAATTATATTTATTGGCCATCAAATAGTTTTCAAAGTTCATTTCATCACCTATTTTACTTTACATAGTTCAAGAACATTTAGGAAATTCCTAAAAATTCCCAACAAGCTAGTGATATAGCCACAAACCACATATTCATATTCTGATCAGAACTATAGTGTACATCTGGAATTATAGCACTTGGGAGGCTGAGGCGGGAGGAGCTCAAGTTTGAGGCCAGACTAGACTATGTATGGAAACGCTATGGCAATGGTTTTCAAAAAACAGGTACTAGTAGCTCATGCCTGTAATCCTAGGTACTCAGGAGTCTGAGGTCTGAGCGTTGTGATTCAAAGCCAGACAAGACAGGAAAAATCTGTAGTCTGTGAGACTTTTGTCACTAATTAACCATAAAAAGAAAAAACTAGAAGTGGTGCTCAGGTTCAGGTGGTAGAGTGCTAGCCTTGAGCAAAAAGAAAATCCGGAGGGAGAGGGCAAGGCCCTGAGGTCAAGTACCAGTACTGGCAAAAAGGAAAAACTGTATTTGAACATCATGTACAAGATGTCTTAATAGCTAAATTGAGCTAATAAACATAGGTATCTTCAAAAAAAAAAAAAAGAAAATCAGGGACAGTGCCTAGGCCCTGAGTTCAAGTCCCAGGACTGGCAAATAGATCCCTACCCCATACCATATATAAGAATTAACTCAAAGAAGTTAAAACAAATCTGAACTGTAATGGTTAATGACAAAAAATCTGAACATAAGATAACAGAAGAGCCAAGCACCAGTGACTCACACCTGTAATCCTAGCTACTATCTACTCAGGAGGCTGAGATCTGAGGATGGTGATTTGAAGCCAGCTAAGGAAGAAAAGTCCATCACATTCTTATCTCCAATTAAACACTGAAAAAGACAAAAGTGGAGCTATGGCTCAAGTGGTTGAGTGTTAGCCTTGAGTAAAAAAAAAAAAAAAGTAAAAAAGTTCAGGGACAGTATCTAGTCCCTGAGTTCAAGGCCCAGAATTGGTACAAGAAAGGAAAGAAAGTGAAGGGAGAGAGGGAAAGGGAAAGGAAAGGGGAAACATAGACATACTGAGCATGTTACACATCTGTAATCCCACATTCAAGGTGGCTGACACAAGAGACTCAAAAGTTGCCGGCCAATTTGGGCTACATAATCAGGCTGTCTCAAAAATATATACTTTGGCTGGGAATATGCCAGACCCAAAGAAACGTAGATTGTATGGTTTCCTTCATTGGTAATAATTAGTATGTGTCTAGGATATTCGTAGCAGATGATCACAATAGCTCAATAGCTATGTACATATGTTCATATAAGATGATGCTAAATGAAATGAACTCCAAGATATAGAACAAGTGGCTTATCACTATTGTTGTTATTTTTAATGTACTATGTGAAATTATTTCTTTTTTCTTTTTTTATCTTCTCTGTGGTTTAGCCTCTGTTGTCACTGTATTTGATTTGGGTACCCTGAGTATTGTATATATGTTTGTCCAAATTAGGAAAGGGAAGGGGAACATCAAAATGGTGAGGCATAGGATAAGGAGAACCAATGCAACAGTAATACTTATAAGACAATTTGTTGTAAACTACCTGTACAACTCGGGGGGGGGGGGTTAATAGGGAGGAAGTAAGGTGAGAGAAAAATGAGGGAGATGAAGGAAAAGGTAACAAGTTTGACAAGAAATGTACTCACTACCTTACCTATGTAACTGTAACCCCTCTGTACATCACTGACAATACAAATAAAAGAAAAAAATCATTAAAAATGGAAAAAAGAAATCACAAGAGCTAATCTCTGTGGTTTTTGAATTTACAGTTTTTCTAAATGATGACACTGAAAACAGAAAAATAGATAAGTTGGACTTCATCCAAATGTTAAAATTTCTTTTTTTTTTTTTTTTTGGCCAGTCCTGGGCTTGAACTCAGGGCCTGAGCACTGTCCCTGGCTTCTTCTTGCTCAAGGCTAGCACTCTGCCACTTGAGCCACAGCGCCACTTCTGTCCATTTTCTGTATATGTGGTGCTGGGGAATTGAACCCAGGGCCTCATGTATACGAGGCAAGCACTCTTGCCACTAGGCCATATCCCCAGCCCCCAAATGTTAAAATTTCTATGTAGAGCTGATAAATTAACTCAATGGTGGAGCACTTACCTAGCATGTATGAGGCCCTGAGTACTATCTCCAGTACTGCAAAACCAAAATGACAATGAACAGTGAACAGGAACCCACACAGGGTTGGAGAAAACATTTGCAAATTATAGCTCTGATAAGGGCCTAGTCTGCAAAATATATAAGAACTCCAATTTAGCAATAAAAAGCAACCAATTTTAAGAAGAGGAAATAGGAGAGAAAAACATTTAATAGATCTGTGTATATACACACATATGTGTGTATATATATGTATATGTGGGTGTATACACAAACACACACAACAAATGTCTACAAAGTAACATGAAGAAATGCATAATGTCATTAGTGGAATGTAACTCAAAACCACAATTAATATAATCCCACATATAGTAGAATAATCATAGGAAATACAAAACAGAAAGTGTTGGCTAGAAACTTTTGTAGTGATGGGAATATCAAATGCGGTTTGTTAAAATGCAAAACATAGACCACGATTGGGCAATTCTACTCCTGGGAATAAAAGAATTGAAGGTTGTGACTCAAAAAATGCTGTATGCCAAAATTCATTTCAGTACTACAATCACTGAAAAGTAGAACTACCCTTTGTCCATGAACAAATGAACGAATCAACAGAACATGTCATCTACATAAATTGGAATCTTACTCAAATTTAAGAGGAATAAAGGTCTGAGATGTGCTACAACATGGATAAACCTTAAAAACATTATGATACGTCGGTGCAAAAGGAAAACTATAGCAGTGGCTCATGCTTGTAATCCTAGCTAGTCAGGAGGCTGAGATCTGAGGATAGCCCTTCAAAGCCAGACTGGGCAGTAAAGTTTGAACTCTTATCTCCAATTAACCACCAGAAAACCGGAAGTGGTACTGTGGCTCAAGTGGTAGAGTGCGAGCCTTGAGCTGAAGAGCTCAGGGTCCTCGCCCAGGCCCAGAGTTCACTTCAAGCCCAGTCATCGACATAAAAAAAGGGAAAATATTTAATGATTCCACTTACATGAGAGACACAGAATAAGCCAACTAAGAGAAATGAAAGATAGCAGGGTGCTTAGCAGGCTCTGTAAAGGAAGGAGGGTGGCAACTCATTGCTTAATGCATCTCTGGCTCCCATTTGGGATGATGAAAATTCGGGAGATGGAAAGGAGTGATGGAAATCGAACTAAATCAGCATAATATCACTGAATTGTATGTGAAATTCAGATTTTGGTGTTTAACAATCAAGTCTTATTAGAGTACAGCTATGTCCATTTGTTCTTATCCTAACTGGGGCTGTTGTCAAACTACAACAGAGAATGAACAGAGCACACAGACTGAAATATTTACTATGAGGCCATAAACAGAACCCTGACCGAGAAGGTGAAGGGAAATGTACGTGTAAATACCAGCACACTCAGGCAGGGCAGAGTAAACATCATGTGGGTGACAGCTACATGATGTTTTCCCCATCCTGCCTGAGGCAAGTACACCCTCTGAGTACACTCCTGTTCTGAGTGTCAGGGACTGCAGAAAAGAACAGCATGACCAAAGACAGCATCGCATAGCTGGTTCTTGGCAGATAGCAAGAGTTTCAGTAAGTGATGATTCAGAAAAGACTCAAAACAAAGGGGAGAATTGGACCTGAGACAGAAGGGAAAGAGTAAGACAGAAAAGATTTTGGTGGGTCAAATCCTGTGATCCTAACTGCTCAGGAAGCTGAGATCTGAGGATCAAAGTTCAAAGCCAGCCCAGGTAGAACAGTCTATGAGACTCTCCTCTCCAATTAAGCACCAAAAAGCCAGAAGTAAAGGTGTGGTTCAAGTGGCAGAGAGCCAGCCTTGAGGGTGAAAAGCCATATGAGATCCAAAGACACAAAAATATATAAGATAAAAATGCTCCAATTCTACAATCAAAAGGATTTATTAGACTAGGAGAGAGCAAGGGAAAGGGTGGCATTGTCCAAAGAGACATATACTCTTCACCTGAGTTACATAACTGTAACCCCTCTGTATATCACTTTATTAATAACAATTTTTAAAATTAAGAATTTATTAGGGTAATGTGGAGTACATGATTAAACAGGTTCAAATCACACCATCTTAAAAAAAACAATTATTGAGAGCAAAGAATGTAAATAAACTCCAATTTTAAATATAGTAACCCTTAATTCTCACTCAACACTCTCATCTGGAATTTGGTGCATGGTTACATAGATGAGCACTTAGCTAATGCATGCAAGGCATTGGATATGATTCTGAAAACCAACAATAACAAAATCTTTGGCTAAGGAGCATGATGATACACATGATTTTTATTTTATGATTTTATTTTTTAAGATTCTATTCTCCAGACATGCCACTCTGTCTTCCCCCTACCCACACTCACACATACACACACAAAATAGTCTACATTTTATTACTATATTTTAGCACATTCAGTCTATTTGCATGTCTGCAGGCTTAACAGGCAGTTCCTAAGAATGTGCTGGTCCCCAGAAATCCTAGATAACTGCCAAAATAGATGACCTGTGGTCAGTGGTCCAAAGGTTGTGAGCCTCCCAACTTGATGGTCACTGAGTAGTCAATTTTTTACTCCTTTTGCTAAGATGTTTTCTTACTTAGCAGATTTCCCAGAAAATCTACTCTTAGGGAAAAAAGCAAAGCTACAACCCTTGGACCCTGAGATGATTAAGGTAACTGTTTTACTAGGGAAACCATGAAGGAAGTTAAAAAAGGACATGTTTTATGAACACATAAGATTATGCGAAGTGAAATGAATTCTATGTTATGGAAACAAGTGTTCTATCATTGTTGTAATTATTTTCAACATACCATGTGAAACTGTACCTTTTGGGGTTTTTTGTTTGTTTTGTTTTGTTTCTCTTGTATTCCCTTCCTGTGGTTGTACCCCCACTATCACTGTATCTCATCTGACTACCCTGGATACTGTATATATGGGTATTAGAACTAGAGAAGGGACAAAGGATAAAAATACAAACCATTCCAAAAGCAATACTTACAAAACCATTTGGGTAAACCAATTGTACAACTCATGGGGAGAGAGGGAAAGGAGAAGGGGGAAGGTGAAGGAAAATGAGGGAGGAGGTAACAAGTTGAACAAGAAATGTACTCACTGCCTTACATATGAATCTGTAACCACTCTGTACTTCACTTTGACAATAAAGAAAAAAATTGAAAAAAAAGAAAAAAGAAAAGAAGAAAGGACATGTTTCACTCTTGTGGCTGCCTTTGCATTCATAAAAATATACAGGGCTTGTTGGCAAATATGGTTGTGCAGCTCCCCAATGGGAAAGTTGGATAGTACCTCAGAGGAGAACCTTTTATAAATCAATGCTCTGTCACATTTAACCAGCTACAAATTGCAGCTTGATTTCCTCTGTTGCGAAAACATGACAATAAAACCTGGGTTCAAAACCTCTGTGTGACTTGATGTTTGTAGTCCCACAATGGGACTAATAACAGGGCTTTTCTACAAAGGGACTTTTGTAAGGATTAGTGTTCATCAATTATTAACTATTACTATTAATAGCTCTAATATATAAATTTTCTAGAAAACAAAATACCTACTTATTTTTTTTCATCCTCAATTTTCTGCCCAGTCCCTATTTCCCACCATACAGTATAAACTTCCATTTCCCTGTACATTCCTTGCTGACCACCATTCACAGTTCACTACAACATAGTCTAGGATATGTAACTTGAGCCACAGAAAAGGCCTGCTCTTTTCCTTTGCAAGAAGGATGAGCAGTGCCAGGTATAGTAGCACATGCCTCTAATACGAGCACTTGGGAGGCTAAGACAGGAGAATAACAATTTAAGGCCAGCCTGTGCTACCAAGTGATTACCACCTCCAAAAGTCCAGGGCTAGGGATATAGTTCAGTGATACTGCACTTGGCCAGAACTGTATTATTAAAGATAACTAGAAGCCAAGTATATGCCTGTAATCCCAGAATCTTAGAAAGCTAAAATAGAAGGATTATGAGTACACATGAGCCTGGGCATCATGATTGAATAACAAAACGAGAAACCATCTGAGATCTCCACATCTGCTAGCAAAGCCACACAGGTCCTTAGGTTTTCCAAGGGTTTCCAAAGACCTCTAAGCCCTCTTGACTAAACTGATAATCCTCTGGCTCAAGAACTAGATATGTGACAGCATGTGGTGGTAACTGTCTGTAATCCCCGCTACGCAGGATGCAGAGGTAGGAGGATCAAGGACCCATGCTAGATATGAAATCCTATCTGAAAAATAACTAAAGCAAAAAGGTTCTGCCCTGGCTCAAAGGGCAGAAGCTTGCCTAGCAAGCACAGATGTTTAAACCCTAACTCTGGCTAAATAAATTAAATACTAAGCTGGGGACTGGGAGCTCAGGCCTGTAATCCTAGCTACTACTCAGGAGACTAAAATCTGAGAATCTCAGTTCAAAGCCATCCAGAACAGACAAATCCAAGAGTCTCTTATGGACAATTAACCAGCAAAAAGCCAGAAGTGGTGCTGTGGCTCAAGTGGTAGAGCTTTAGCCTTGAGCTGGAGAGCTCAGGGACAGCACCCAGGCCCAGAGTTTAAGTCCCATGACCAACCAAAAAAGAAAAAGAAAAGATGAAGTTCATAGGGGAAGCAAAGGAGTATGTTGAAGGTCTGTGTAAATCAATTGTCTCAGAGTAGTGTAATGGTTTGGGGCAGGGTTTAATTCAGTAGTAGAGTACTTGCCTCGTATATACAAAGCCCTGCATTCAGCTCCCAACACTGAAAAACAACAACACAAACAGCAAAACATAAAATTGAGGATTTGTACTCACTTATAGGAGACTTGATACCTTTTCTACTTCCAAACCTCTTCAATGAGTGTTTCATTATTTTGACTTACAAAATACATCACCCATTTGGGTGATAGATTGATTCTGATGAACAAGGAAACCTCTCAGGAAGTAATTCCACTAGCTTCAGATGCTTTTCAGAACTGCATCAGAGTAGACTGTAATAATAATAATAATAATAATAATAATGTTGTAGGGAGCATAGCTGATTCCATCTTGATTAGGGAAACATGGTAGGAAATGTTGGAGGAAATAGATTAGGTCAACCTGACCCCAAAATTCTGCTTCTGTAAATGGATTGCTTAACTTGTTTGTTGCTTGCTCTACCCCCTGCATCAAGCCCCTACATCTGTGCTATGCTTTTACCATTATAAACCCCAATTTGAGGACTGCTCAGGGTCACGGTGGCAGCTCCCGAGACTGCACTGTGTCCCTGGGCCGGTCAGCCTGCTTTTCACTGTCACAGTTCAGCTCCCAAGTCTGTGCTGGGTCCCTGGCCAGTCAGTTCCCTTTTTGCTTTCACAATAAATCCATCTTTTTGCTTGAAACTGTCTCTGAGTGGTGGACTCTTGGAGGGATGGGGAATCCCCTCCCTTAAACCCCATAACATTTCTAACCCTGTAACAGTGTGTCTTTTGGACTTCTGCTATCTCCTTTTTCCTGCTTAACAGCCAGATCTTTGTGTGCCGAGTTTGAGGTTCCATTGTCCTAGAAAATGTTAAGTGTTTCCTATTTATGATTTATTTTAGGAAGCTCATTACAACCAAGAAAATAGTGTTAAGATTTCATGTTTCCAAGGTAAGGAGAAAAAACATTCTGATCCTCAAAGAGTGGTGGATCCCCAAAAGACTGAACAAGGACAAGAAGGTGGTTCTAGGCTGAAGAGAAGCCAGTGCCTGCTTTTCTGTCTATGCTTGATATTGAGAGGCAGCTGGGTACATGGATGCGAGGAGAACCAGAGCTTGGGGAACAGCAATGAGCCCCTCCATGGCAAACTCTTGGACCTTAGGGATGACCATGATGAAGTGTACCAATGTGGCTCCCTAGAATGAACAGTGAAGAACCAGTGTGTGATGGGGGTACTGAGGATTAGGAGAAATGAATTGACAATAGTGGCCACTATGGCCCAAAGACTCATCCCTCCTGTTATGTCCAGAGGCTCTGTGGGGTGTGTGTGTGTGTGTGTGTGTGTGTGTGTGTGTGTGTGTGCAAATCAATGATCAATGATGATTTACATTGAATTGATTTATTTCCTAACTTTGGCAAATTGGAATTCAGAAACAGATTCCATTTTATTTTTAAAAAATTGAAACAATCCAGGCACCAGTGGCTCACACCTGTAATCATAGCTACTCAGGAGGCTAAGACCTGAAGATAGCAGTTAGACGCCATCATGGGCAGGAAAGTCCATTAGGCTCTTATCTCCAATTAAACAATAGAAAACCACAAGTAGAACTGTGACTCAAAGTACTAGAGTACTAGCCTTGAGCAAAAGAGCTTAGTGATAGAGCCCAGGCCCTGAGGCCAAGCCCTACAACCAATGAAAAAATTAATTAGTTAATTAATTAAAATAAAAACAATATGACAAGTTTCCTGCCCCTTAAAGCAGGAATGACACTATCCATCTCCTAGCTAGAGGTATGGCTTGCTGGTAGAGCACATGCTTAGCATGCACAAGACCCTGGGTACAGTCCTCAGCACCAAATAAAGATGATGATGATGATGATGATGATGATGATGATGATGATGATGATGATTACTTCAAATGTTTCTTGTCCTGCCATAAATAAACTTTCATTTTAGCATAGACCACCCCGCCCTTGCTGCTATGTTGACTAACCACTTGTCACATTATTTCTCTACTTTGCACCTAATATTGAAGGCTCCTTGCATTGCAGCCAGCTAGAATAGTTCTATGAATGCCAGTATCATGAGACAGACCTATGGCCAAGCCTCTACTATATGGAGATATACCTTCTCTCCTCATACCAACATTCAGCACTAACATAAGGACAGGAGCCTCACAGATGTTTATACTGATGTTCAGGCTCTGCATCAGGCCAATTAAGTCAGGGTCTCTGGGAGAAAGGCTGAAGGTAGCACTGGTATATGTATTTTTTAATCTTCCAGGTAGTGTTAAGGTGAAGCCAGATGGAGAATGTTGGACCTAGGGGTATTGTTGCTTAAACAATATTAATAACCCAATAGAACTGTGTAAAGAGGATAATTAAAGGAAGGATGTGAAGCAGGTTACATTTTTAGGCAATTATTATAAGACTCCTTGTGGCTTGTTAGGAGGTTCACTGGTAAAATATGTACCAGTGAAAAGACATTCTAAGTCTACTTTCCAAGCAAATTGATTTATTTGTGCTCACACAAAAAGGGATTTTTTAGTGCTTTCCTGTGATTTGGCTTGGGGTTTTGCTTTTTTTTTTTTTTTTTAATATTTTTCTGATTGTCCACGCCAGTAACGACCTCCAAAGTTCCAGTGACTTCTAAGCATAGATACAATGAGGGCTGGGAATACGGCCTAGTGGTAAAGTGCTCGCCTCGTATACATGAAGCCCTGGGTTCGATTCCTCAGCACCACATATATAGAAAGAAAAAAAAAAGCCAGAAGTGGAGCTGTGGCTCAAGAGGTAGAGTGCTAGCCTTGAACAAAAAAAAGAAGCCAGGGACAGTGCTCAGGCCCTGAGTCCATGCCCCAGGACTGGCAACAAAAACAAAAACAAATAAACATAGATACAATGAATGCAAAAATCCAGCCAAACACCATAGGAAGCTTTATTCATCCAGAAAACCACTCCTGTGCCTCTCCTGGAAGAATAATATCAAAGTGGAAATGGTTTAGAATTCTTACTCTGAGATTAAGAGGAACAACCCTAAATTACTTAACTGATTATTGCTAACTGAAAATATGGCCAACATTGAATATCTGTATAAAATATGTAAATGTGTCCTTCTCTTCTGATCAGAATCTTAGGAAAGGTTCTTACTTCTTAAAAGTAACTGGGGGCTTTCTTATTAGAGAAACTTTTAATCCTGGAAACAATAACTCAGATAACTCTCAAACCCTGAGGGAGCTGATTTTGTTAGCTTTGGTTACACAACAGGAAGCAGCTTAAGATTATTTTGCACAATTCTCCCCAGGTTTCAAGACACAGTAAATGGCACAGTAGGTGGCCCAGGTCTGTCTATCCAAAGTCTAGATTCCTTACCACAAAGCTCTAAGGTTGTTCTAGCTTTCCAACCCAGCACCAGACATTTTTTGCTCTTTTCACAGTCTTATATCATCCCCAAACTAATCCCTGACTCACACAGGAATCTCAAATCAACCTAGACTGCTAAAATGAATGAGTTAATATGGGTCTATTTAAGATAAAAAATCTACATTGTTCTACTGTATAATTGGGTACTATTCAGCATCTACTAATTATTACACTGGAAGAAGCTAATGCTAGAATAGCTAGTAACATGAGATGGAAATCTGTGTGGGTTTTTTTTTGTTGTTGCTGTGTTTTGGGGTGTTTTGTTTTGTTTTTATTTTACTTTTTGCAGGTCCTGCAGCATGAACTCAGGGCCTCAGTGCTATCCCTGAGCCTTTTTGTGCCCAGGACTAGCACTGTACCACTTCAGCCACAGTACCACTTCAGGCATTTTCTGAGGAGGTTATTGGATATAAGCATCTCACAGACTTCCCTTCCCCAGGCTGGCTTTGACCCACAATCATCAGATTTCACCTCCTGAGTAGCTAGGCTTAAAGACATGAGCCACCAGCACATGGCTGAAATCTATATTCTTGTGAGAAATAATCTAATTTCCAAATATTGCCAATAAGTTGACTTGTTGATGCTTTTAAAGAACTTTGTATAGAACAAAATTAAGCAGTTAAACTGTGCAAATAGTTTCAAAGAAAAAGAACAGGAGAACTTAGTATAGAACAAAACTGAACAGTTAAACATTTGGTTCATTTGATATTCTTATCTTTCCAATTCTGACAGGTATCAGTTAGTTTGGGTACAAGTAAATGAACTTCTAAACCACACAGTGAGAGAAGGGGTAATGTTCACAAGTCCTCCTTAGGAACAAAACATCAGGGTCTCACTTAACACACACCATAAAAGATAAACTTTGATGATCTTAAAGAAGATTTTTTTATGCCTTGATGACAAGGGGTAGCATATAAGAATATTGTATACCACTTATTGCAATTGTATATCACTTATTGCATTCAGTCTGCCATTCTCTATAGTGTAATGACTCTTCTGAGCACCTACCTCATGGCCTTTGTATGTTTTTTTATGCTATTTTGCAGTTAGATGCATTTTGGTAAATAGCCTAACGGTGCCAAGTTTAGATTCTTGGCACAAAGCTAGTGGTTAAATAGCCCAATGAACTCTAAAGTACTAATCAGTTATTGTTTGAAGACTCCTAACACATCTACTGAGTTTTGTCATTGCAGAACTCTGGCAAGTATTTGTTGGTCAATTCTCAACAAATTACAGGTAAGCTCTACTCCTCTTGTTCTCCTGTTGCTTTAATTGGAAATAAAAAGGGCTTTTATGGATAAGACTCCTTTGATTTCAGTTCAAAGCCACCCCAGGCAGGAAAAAAATCCCTCTAAAACTCCATCTCCCATCTAACCAACAAAGAGCCAAACTGGAAGCTTGGCTCAAGAGATTCATATCATAGTAACCAGCCAAATGCTGGAAGCAGCATGGTGGCTCAAGTGGTAGGGTGCTAGCCTAGAGCAGAAGTGCTCAGGGACAATGCCCAGGCCTGGAGTTCAAACCCCATGAATGCCAACTGGGACAAGCTATCCAAGCAATGAGCACCTAGACAATCAGGACAAGGTCAGTTCTGACAACGAAGAACCATGGAGAGGAGTAAGAGAAGATGAAGTCACATCCTAAATGGAGTCACTTTAAACTTGCCCTTTCAAAATTAATCAGAGCCGGGAGCTGGGAATATGGCCTAATGGCAAGAGTGCTTGCCTTGTATACATGAAGCCCTGGGTTCGATTCTACAGCACCACACATATAGAAAACAGCCAGAAGTGGCACTGTGGCTCAAGTGGTAGAGTGCTAGCCTTGAGCAAAAAAAAAAAAAAAAAGCCAGGGGCAGTACTCAGGCCCTGAGTCCAAGGCCCAGGACTGGCAAAAAATAATAATAACAATAATCAGAGCCAGGAGATCAAGAGGGATAGTTGCTTGCCTACCTAATGTCCATACCTTTCCATTTTCCGTCTGGACAGAAACTTGCATTCTTGCCTTTGTTACTTGCTATATATATATATATATATATATATATATATATGTGTGTGTGTGTGTGTGTGTGTGTGTGTGTGTATACACATATATATACATATATACATATATATATATATTAGCCTTTGGCTGGTTGCTCCCAACAAATCCACTGCCTAATTGCCCCCTAAATACTCCCTTCCTGCCCCCAGTCCAGTTATTCCTTCTTCCTTGTAATGGGCCACAATTGGGTTTATGCTCCAAATGGAACTTTTCTGGCTTGTGGCCAGGGTGTGTTCTCCCATGTCATTCATGTTAACTGGTCCTGTAAACTTGTCAGCCTTTTGCCTGACATTTTCAAAAGTCTCTTTAACAGGATAACATCCCTCACCCAGGATGCCACCTGGGAACTTGCAGTTCAAGGCCATCCTGTTACTATAGGCAACTGGAGGCTTCACTTACACTGCTCTGCCCAGCGCAGATCTGGATCCTGAAGACCCCAGCCCCAGTGACTCCTTGATGTGCCCAAGCTGCAGGAGGTAGCCAGAGGAGACAGTGACACCCATTGGCCCTGATACCCATTCTCATGGAAATGATGAGGACTTTTACCAACCAAACTGTCAAATACTTCTTGGATGGTACCAGGCCAAACAACGAATCAGGGACCCCTGACTACTTCACCCCTTTACAGCAGGAAGTAGCTCCAGAAGAAACAACCTCCTCCCATACTCCCAGCCTGGTACTCCTCCCCAGTTATTAATAAACAACAAATGGGGGAATGTTAGCATTTCCCCAGCCTCAGGTCCTCAGCTCCTCCAATTAGCCCCCAGATCCACCCATTCCTAATGAGCCAGTCCTACTCACTATTAAGACCTACCTACTTTCCCTTTACCCCCAGAGAGAAGCTGCCACCTGGGTAAGGTGCAGACGCCATATTGCTCCCTCTCCCATGGGAGATATGGCCCCACGAATAAACCTCCTTATGAATCTTCTTCTCCTGTCTGTGATTATCTCCACACGGTCCCCTGGGATGGCTGGGACATATCCTTTCACAGATCTTATAGGAAAAGGAATCTCCTTAGATAGCAAATTCACCAAAGCAGTGTAAAGCTAAAATACAATCAACTCATTCCTTCAAGGCAAAATGCCCTCTTATCAGACCCTGACCACAGAATCATTATCAGGATCCGAGGTGGGCTTTGTTTCCCTCTGGGAAAGACCACTTAAATGAAAAGCCCCCAGGCCACTTTCAGCAAAAGGAAAAAGAAAAATTCCTATTTTCTAAAATCTCTCTTGAACTCCAGTTCTCAGATCTCTGAGCTAGAGATAGGGCTGGAATGTAGATGATGACTGGGAGTTGAAGTTCCAGGGTCTAGTCAATGGATACCCTGTTAAGGGGTGGGTTATTTTTTAAAGAAGTTTCCTAAAATCACTCAATGGGGGAAAAATAGATTACTTAACCTCTGGGTCTCAAAGTAGCCAATATTTGTGTCTCCATTTTATTTATCCTATCTAATGCACACCAATAACTAGTGTTTTCACTGTCTATTTTTTTGTTTCCTCCTCTATGCTACATACAATCTTTAAAACCCTGCTTGTATTTGAAACTTTACACTTCACATTATTTGGCATGCTTTATTGCATGTGTAAAAACAACTTTCAAATAATCTACACAAAAAGTTCAAAAGTGTGGAAGTAAAGAACCAAGATGGGTTGGAGATCTTTTTTTTCTCTTTGAGTTTATGTCTACTATGAGCTATTCTAAAGGTAATATGAATTACAGCTCTTCAGCCTAAAGGTAGCTTTAGGAATCATTGTTTTGTGCATTGTATAAGTTGGTGCTGAGTTTGTAAGGAGTATACCTTGAGCAGAAGTTGAGTTGAACTACATGGCAAAGATTTTGTAAAATCTGAACTTTAAACAGCATCACATCCAGGTGTTTGCTCTTTCAATGTCTGTCTGGTATTACTGACTCATAGGTGTCTGGTCTGCCTTGAATTGCCTTGAGAGCTGTGACTCAGCACATCTCAGGCAGAAAGCAAAAGGCAGAGAATGAATGTATGAACCAAGTAACACAGAGACAACTGCTCATCCCACTTCCCAATGCTTCGAGTACACTTTTCCTTCCTAAAATCCACCTAACCAGAAAAGAGACAGTAAAATAAAAGGAGTTTCCAATACATTTGAAAAGAATTTTTTTTACCAATTCTGTATGCAAATATATTCATGTACATGTATATATGTGCATATATATGTATAAAGAGAAAAGGAAAGATTTCTATGGTAATTTCTTATTGGTGGAGGGGGGAGGTTCTAAGACTTGAATTCAGGGCCTGGGTGCTGTCTCCTAGCTTTTTGGCTCAAGGCTAGCATAGCACTCTACCACTGGAGCCACAGCTCCACTTTCAGCTTTTTAGTGGTTAATTAGATGTAAGAATCTCACACTTTCTTACCCAGGTTGGCTTCCAACTTCAATCCTTAGCTCTCAGCCTTCTGAGTAGCTAGGATTATAGGCATGAGCCACCAGTACCTGACAGTCTTATTTTTAAAGTGGTCAATTAATGGGAATGTAGAACTCTGAGATAACTAATACTTCTAGAAAGCTAGAACTATTTTAAGTATCAAACAGACCCGATTTTCTACAAGTAATTGGTATAGTCAAATACCTATGAAATTGCAAAAGCTGCATTTCCTCTGGTGGCCATGTTTCTCCTTAAGCTTAACTACAACTCTTAAAGGTGGAGACTGTGGCAGCAGATCAAAGAATAAGAACTAGGTGGTAGGCTGCGGTCAGTTCTACATCAATAATAGCATGCAGCCTCCTCCTCCTCCTCCTAGTTCTTGATAAAAACCCATTAATTCCCACTCCCTCCTTTGCTAACATTCATTTCAAGGAAAAAAGTGCTTGGACCTGCTTTGCATTTAGGTGGCTCCCATACTGCAAAGACAAGCACAAAGACAGCTGAGCCACTCATAGTTTGTTCCATTCAGCGCTGCCTCCGATACCTCTGCCCCCTCCTCCATCCACCTATGAGGTGTTCCAAAGGAGGACTTATCATCCCCTTTACTGCCTAAGGTCAAAAGAAGATCAGATAAAAGCACATAAAAAGGTTATAGAGTGACCAAAGAGGGGGCAAGCATGTCTACTAGGAGCTTATGGCAAAAACCAGAAGCCCTCTGTTATTTTCCATACCCTTTGAGCAGATTCCCATGGGGTAGATTTTTATCTATTACATTTCTTAAACAAATTTGCCAGTTTTGAAGAAAACATTCAAGGACTAAGTTGCAAGGTTAAATATGACCATTTTAAAAGATTAACCTCTGTCCTAACCCCACTTGTTTTAATTCTTCTTTAAATGTGAGTAAAACACCTCAAGGTTTTACATATCCATGTTTTACATATCCAATACATAGACTTTTTTTTTTTTTGGCAGTACTGAGAATTAAATCCAGGGCTTATGTTATCTCCTCAGTCTCCTGCCTTCATATGTGTATGTATACACACACACACACACACACACACACGCGCGCGCACACACACACACACACACACACAGTCTTAAATAAACTTGTTTAAAGAGAAAAGTAGTATATCCTGTATATAATTTTATGCTCTTGTTATGGTTTTGTTTATGCCTGTACTGAGACTTAAACTCAGGACCTATTGTTCCAGCTCTGCTGTTTCACTCTAGGCTGGCACTCTACCACCACTTGAGTCATGTCTCCACTTTGTCCTTTTGCTGGATGATTGGAGATAAGAATCTCTCAGATTTGTTGGCCCAGGCTGCCTTCAATCCTTAGATCCCAGCCTACTGAGTAGCTAGGGTTATAGGTATAAGCCACCTTCACTCAGCTATATACATGATTTTTTAGAAGCAGGAGTAAACTCTGAAATAATGTTTTTTTAATTATAGCATAGTAAAAGCATAAACCAATTACATGGCCATTTATTATCATTAAGAAATGTCAACAGGTGCTGGTAGCTCACACCTATAATCCTAGGTACTCAGGAGGTTGAGATCTGAGGATCCCAGTTCAAAGCTGGCCCAGGCAGGAAAGTCCAGGACATTCTTACCTCCAATAAATCAGCAAAAAAGCAAGAAGTGGAGGTGTGGTTCAAGTGGTAGAGCACTAACTTTGAACAAAAAAGCTCAGGGACAGCCTCCAGGCCCTGAATTCAAGCCTCAGGACAGGCACCAGGAAGAAAGATGAAAGAGAAAGAGAGAGAGAGACGAAGGAAGGAAGGAAGGAAGGAAGGAAGGAAGGAAGGAAGGAAGGAAGGAAGGAAGGAAGGAAGGAAGAAAGGAAGGAAGGAAGGAAGGAAGGAAGGAAGGAAGGAAGGAAGGAAGGAAAGAAGGAAAGAAGGAAGGAAGGAAGGAAGGAAGGAAGGGAAAGATCATGTACAAAAATGTATTGCTATGGTTTAGGGATTTTTTGGGGGGGGGAGGTAGTAGGGTTTGAACCCAAGACCTGTACTTGCTAGTCAGACACTCTGCCAGTTAAGCCACTCCCTAACTGTGTTATACCTTTATCTGACTGATAATTCAATGGCTTTTTAAATTTTTCTCTTATTACCTTTAAGTAGTTGTAAAAAGGGATTACTATTCAACACTTCAGTTTATGAGTGCAATGTGTGGATCAATATCATCCCCAAAATAGCTGTGTGTGTTTGTGTGTCTATCTATCTATCTGTCTGTCTCTGTCTGTATGTGTGTCTGTGTCTATGGATCCTGGGGCTTGAACTCAGGGCCTGGGCATTGTCCCTGAGCTTTTTTGTTCAAGGGTAGTGCTCTACCACTTGGGCCACAGATCAACTTCTGGCTTTTCTTTTTTTTCTGTGCGTGTGTGTGCGCACACGCACGCACACTGAATTGGAGCTGAATGTCCTGGACTTTCCTGCCTGGGCTAGCATTGAACCATGATCTCCAGATCTCAGCCTCTTGAGTAGCTGGAATTACACCTGGCTTTGCAATGGTTTTTTAACAGCATCTCCACAAACACATGAGTAATATTGGTAGCTATGATGTCACTAAGACAATAGGAATTTTTCATCTCCATTACAATCTTATGGGACTACTGTCATGTTCTGGTATCCTACCACTAGAGCCTTAGTTCCACCTCTGGTTTATTTGCTGATTAATTGGAGATAAGAGTCTCACAGGCTTTCTGCCTTGGCTGGCTTCAAACCATGATCCTCAGATCTCAGCCTCCTGAGTAGTTATGATTACAGGCATGAGGCACCAGCGCCTGGCTCAAAGTCAAATACCTATTAAGGCATTGCATATGCAGTAGGAAGAGGATATTTGAGGTCTTGTGATCATCCAGTTTCCAGTCTTGTTCTATTTAATATAAGCAAAGGAAGTAATGGATGATGGAAGGCAACCATGGACTAAACACATAGGGGTCATTAGATGACACATCTTCCTGAAGGGACACAGAGTCAAGGAACACAGGCCCTCACTGCCCCACCTCCTGGGGCAGCCTATCCTTGATAGAACTTGCTCTCAAAAGTTTATTTCAAGTTTTTGCTTGTCTTCTACTTAGAGAGAACTCTTTTTCTTCCCAAAGTGCTCAGTGCTCTTATCTCTCCCTATCAACAACTACTGTTAATTTATTCTCCTTAACATGTAAATAGCTGCCAAACCTGAATGTTCTCTTTCATAGCAATATTTGCCCTTACCAAGACATCTTGATTTTAAGGAGTGAATCTCTAAGTATAGAATTTTACGTATCAGAGTCGGAAGAAAAGGTCTATATTAAAGAACAAGTAAGTCTGGGTTCTCAAGGTCACACCTGTAATCCTAGCTACCTAGAAGACTTAAAACCGAGGATAGAAGGCTCAAAGTCAGCCAGGCCGAAAAGTCCATGAGACTCTTATATCCAATTAATCAGCAAAATGCCAGAATGGAGGTATGGCTCAAGTGGTACAGCACCCACCAGCCTTGAGCAAAAAGCCAAGTGAGACCTTGAAGTCTTAAGTTCAAGCCCCAGTACCAGTACTGGGGATATGTGTGTGTGTGTGTGTGTGTGTGTGTGTGTGTGTGTGTGCATGTGTGTGTATCTGATACATATATACACACACATATATACCTATATAGCCTATATGTATACAGTATATATAAATATATGTGTGTATATGTATATGTATGTGTGTATACACACACGCACACACACACACACTATCTTATCAAGTAACTATGGAAGCTACCTTCTCTCCTATAGCAGTAGCTCCATTTGCTGAATGCTTGCTATGGGCCTTCCTTGTACCATGATCTTTATAAACTTCTTCTCACTTATATCTGTAGGCAGTAAGTAACATTCTCATATTTTTGCTTTCACAGATGAAAAGATTGAGGTCTCTTCACAGATGAAGAGGCAGCCCAAAAGGACACAACAAAGGTCACCGATTCATCTTTTCTCTCTGTAAGGCTGATCCTGAATACAGCAGTAGTTACCAGCCAAAGCTAAAGTAGGAACAAGAGGTTGAAGCTCCTCAGCAGGTCCCAGGAGAGGACTCATTCTTTTAGATCCTTAGGAGTGGGGGGTCTGAGAGGCCACGAAACAACACAGGCCCTGGTATCCCCTCCCCCCTGCTTCTGGCACCTTCGCCCCTCCTTCCTGCTGGACTTTGTCAGATGCTACATTAATGTTCTCAAGGCTGGGATAAGTCAAACTGCAGCCAGAGCTAAAGCACACGGAATGACTGCTCTGGAAACCCTGCAGAGCAACCTGCCAGGTTGACTTACAGTCATTCTAAGAAGTTATTGAAGCTTCTGAGCCCAATGAGGACTTCAGCTGCTGAACATAAAGAACCCCATATTCACCTCTGCACATGAGCACAGACCGCTTCTCCCAGTGCTCCAAAAGCAGTCCTCCAAAACCACTCCAAAGACACTTTTTTTTCCTATCATTCACTGAACTTTTGTGCTAGTACTGAATCTTGAGCTCAGGGCTTTGAGTTCTCACTTGGCTTTTGGGCTCAAGCCTGGCATTGTACCACTTGAGCCACAGATTCACTTCCAGCTTTTTGCTGATTGTGTGGCGATAAGAGTCTCACAGACTTTCCTGTCTGGGCTTGGCTTCAATCTGGGACCCTCAGATCTCAGCCTCCTGAATAGTTAGGATTACCTGGGTGAGCCATTGGGGCCTTCTTCCTGGGCCTTCCTGAAGGGTACTGTAGTTATCAGGAATTCTAAATACTGGACTGAGAAAGAGAACCAACCTTGGTTACAGGTGTGCCCCAAATGGACAGCCCTTAGTGTCATTAATAATCTCCAGGGATAGGGGTCAATCTTCTGGAAGTGCTGAAAAGGAAATGAATTCAGAATCTAAGCACATCCTCCCACAGTGCTTAGGTTTGGAAAGGAATGCAGAAACTCAGCAGCAGAAAGGTAAGAACCATCTACTACCTGTTGATCGTAGGTGTGATGATTACACTGGTTTTAGAGAGATCACTGGCACAGAACAGTTTCAAAGTCAGCCTAACATAATAGAAGGGTGAATTTGAAGCCATAGCCACCCATAATATACTTAAGGCATGTGTTAAAAGTGTGTGTGTGTGTGTGTGTGTGTGTGTGTGTGTGTGTGTACTGGGGCTTGAGCTTAGGGCCAAGAAAAATGTCTCACAGACTTTTCTGCATTGAACTACACCCCTGATCTCAGCCTTCTGAGAAGCCTTCTGAGGATTACAGGTATGAGCCCCAGTATGCACAGCACCTACCCCTCCTCCCACAGTTATGAGGCTTGAACTCAGGGCCTGGGAATTGTCTGTGAGTGATTTGCTCGAGGCTAACGCTCTACCACTCAAGCCACAGCTCCATTTCTGGCTTTCTGGTGGTTAACTGGAGATAGAGTCTCATCACCTTTCCTGCCCAGGCTGCCTTCGATTCTCAGATCTTTTTTTTTTTTCTCTCTCTCTCTTAGCATCATTTTTTTAAAAATTTTTATTATCAAACTGATGTACAGAGAGGTTACAGTTTCATACGTTAGGCATTGGATACATTTCTTGTACTGTTCGTTACCTCCTCCCTCATTCCCCCCTCCCCCTCCCCCATCCCTTTACCCCCCACCCCCCAATGAGTTGTTCAGTTCATTTACACCAAACAGTTTTGCAAGTATTGCTTTTGGAGTTGTTTATCTTTTTTTACCCTGTGTCTCTCGATTTTGGTATTCCCTTTCAATATCGTAGTTCTAATACCAGTATACACAATTTCCAATATACTCAGATAAGATACAGAGATAGTGTAGGTACAACCACAGGAAGGGGATACAAGAAGATCATCAATAATAGAAGCTACAGTTATACATAGCACGTTGAAAGTAGTTACAACAGTGATATAACAATTGTTTCCATAACATGGAGTTCATTTCACTTAGCATCATCTTATGTGTTCATAAGGGTATAGTTATTGGGCTCTTGTGATCCTCTGCTGTGACTTGCCTAAACATGTGCTAATTATTCCTTATGAGGGAGACCATAGAGTCCATGTTTCTTTGGGTCTGGCTCACTTCACTTAGTATAATTTTTTCCAAGTCCTTCCATTTCCTTACAAATGGGGCAATGTCATTCTTTCTGATAGAGGCATAAAATTCCATTGTGTATATATACCACATTTTCCTGATCCATTCGTCTACTGAGGGGGCATCTGGGTTGGTTCCAGATTCTTGCTATGACAAATTGTGCTGCGATGAACATTGTTGTGCTGGTGGCTTTAGTGTGATTTTGTTTGTGGTCTTTCGGATAGATACCCAAAAGTGGGGCTGCTGGGTCATAGGGGAGCTCTATGTTTAGCCTTCTGAGGAATCTCCATACTGCTTGCCAGAGTGGCTTAACCAGTTTACATTCCCACCAACAATGAAGTAGGGTTCCCTTTTGGCCACATCCCCTCCAACAATTGTTATTGTTACTTTTCTTGATATAGGACATTCTTACTGGGGTGAGATGGCAATTCTCAGATCTTACCCTCCTAAATAGCTAGGCTTACAGGCATGAGCCACTAGTGCCCATCTCCATTGAGAACTTAAGTTTTAAACTAATAAATTTGAAAAAAAATGAAAATATGTTCCTGACTAGTTCAGAAGTGAATGAAATCAAATGATTGTTTTTTCTTTTTGCAAATACCCAGCCTTATCTAGTTGGATGGAATGTTTTCTCCTGTGCCTCTACCTGCCATGATGAGTTTTAGGAGCCATGATATGGCTGTGATTTGGCTTAAGTGGACCACCAACTTCTAAGGAGATTTATCAGCAAGTTTCAGATAACAGAAGTCCGAGGTATGTTCAAGATTGTTGAGAGCTTTGGAAGGAGGGGGAGGAGTAGGGGTATCAAAGGCTTGAAGACTGTCAAAAGTAAGAGTGTCCAACTTTTCTATGTTCCACTCCCTCTAATCTGGACTGGCATGTCTGCCCAAATTCTTGCCTTTGGGACCACTTTTAAAATCCTAAAAGCTGAGCATACCAAAACACTATGCTAAAAAAAAAAAAAAAAATGTAGTCTTCCTAGGTGCTGGTGGCTCACGCTTATAATCCCAGTTACTCAAGGGGCCTGGGATGTGAGGATAGAGGCTCAAAGCCAAAATAAGCCTATGAAATTCCAAGTAACAAGAAAAAAGTTGGTTGGCTGGGAATATGGCCTAGTGGCAAGAGCACTTGCCTCGTATACATGAAGCCCTGGGTTCAATTCCCAGCACCACATATATAGAAAATGGCCAGAAGTGGCACTGTGGCTCAAGTGGCAGAGTGCTAGCCTTGAGCAAAAGGAAGCCAGGGACAGTGCTCAGGCCCTGAGTCCAAGCCCCAGGAAAGGCCAAAAAAAGAAAAAAGAAAGAAAAAAGTTGGAAGCGGAGGTATGGCTCAAGTAGTACAGTGCAACCTTGACTGAAAAAGCATAGTATAAGCCTCAATACCAGCAAAATAATAATAATAACAACAACAACAACAATGTGGTCTCAAGTCAAACTAATTCAGTTCCATGTTAACTTTTATAAAGCGATGATCAAGATATAATTATAAAATAAATAAATGAGGTGTACCATAGCACTTTTCCACTAGAACCACAGCATCATTTCTGGCTTTTTTTGGTAGTTAACTGGAAATAAGAGTCTCAAGAGCTTTCCTGCCCAGGCTGTATTTGAACATCAATCCTCAAATCTCAACCTCCCAAGTAGCTAGGATTAGGCTTTAAAAACCATTCAAATTAGCTTGTTTACCATCTTTGCAGAAAAAGAGTTAGGTGTGGTGATATATGTCTATAATCTTAGCACTCAGAAGGCCAAGGCAAGAGGAATATGTTCTAGGCTAACCTGTACTGCACTGTGAAACCCTGTCCCCAAAAAAAGAACAGAGAGAGAGAGAGAGAGAGAGAGAGAGGAATGAGGAGGAGGAGGAGGAGGAGGAGGAGGAGGAGGAGGAGGAGGAGGAGGAGGAGGAGGAGGAGGAGGAGGAGGAGGAGGAAAAGGAGGAGGAGGAGGAGGGAGGGTGGGAGGGAAGGAGAGAGGGAAAGGAGCTATGTATATATGTTGATATATGCATAGAATATGTCAACACACCAGAAGCATACTACTCTAGGAAGAGAAGAGAAGAGAAGGGGACAGGGAAACTGAAAATTTCCCTATAATGAACAACCTTTTCTAGTTTCACCTTTTTCCTTGTTTGAAAAAGTAATCTAAAAGAGTTAGTCTTCTTCCACTCATTAAGGTTTTATGCTCTGGGATTTCTCGATGTTCCATAGAGTACCTTAGAGCAGTGGTCACCTAATGATGTCTTATACCAATGACTGGGCTTCACCCAGAAAGATGTTAAAAGTGCAACTATCAACCTACTGTTGTCATGCAGGCTTCTTCTCCTGCCCTTTTCAGTCTTTTTTTTTCCCCTCCTCATATTTCTGATGATTAAAATCTTTGTTATGGTGGGAGATAAATCACAAAGACTCTAAAAGAGGAAGCCTGTCACATCTCCAAACTCTGGGGAGAAAATCGAGAAGAAAAGCTCCAGTTAAAGATTTTTCTTCCCTAACAATCCATAAATATGGATCAAGATTGACACCCAGTGGCCAAAATTTTTCTTTCTTCTTTCACTGAAATCCCCTTTCTGTATAGTTAGCTCTTTTCTGGGATGTCCTTTCATCTATTTTCAATGGGAAAAATTATTTGTATCTGTAACTTGTGAACATGAACTGCATCTAGGGAGACAGGTTAAATGGGAAAATTGTATTTCATACATAATTAATAGGCATGCTTTTGAACCTTTTTGTACTTTGTCTCTTACATTAAAAAAGCAATTTACTGCTAAGAGCATAGGACCATATATAATGAAGCATATCAACATGAACTCCAATAAATGGAAACAAGAGGGCTTTATTATGTCCTGTATGTTGTTACTTCTTCTTTTTCATTTCTTAGTTATCTGCACCCTGTGTCTTACATATAAATTTATTCGATCTGGGAAAGGGAATTACAGAAACAGCAGGACAAAGGATAAACTAATGCAACATAGATACTTGACACTACATTGGAGATGAACTCTACAACTTGCAGGAAGAAGGGGCCTAGGAATGGGTAAGCAGGAAAAAATGAGGGATGGGGTAACAGTGTTTAAAAACAAATGTTCTCATTACCTTACTTATGTAACTGTAACCTCTTGTGGATCACCTTTTCAGTGAAAAGAAGAAGAAGATGAAGAAGAAGAAGGAGGAGGAGGAGGAGGAGGAGGAGGAGGAGGAGGAGGAGGAGGAGGAGGAGGAGGAGGAGGAGGAGGACGAGGAGGAGGAGGAGGAGGACGAGGAGGAGGAGGAGGAGGAGGAGGAGGAGGAGGAGGAGGAGGAAAGCAAATTGCAAACTAAGCTCTTTTGCTCACACCTGTAATCCTAGCTACTCAGGAGGCTGAGATGTAAGGACCAAGGTTCAAATCCAACCCAGTCTGGGAAGCCCATGAGTCTCTCCTATCTCCAATTTAAAAAAAAAAAAAAAAAAAAAAGGCTGAGAGTGGAGCTGTGGCACAAGTAAAAGAGCCCAATCTTGAGCAAAAAAACGATCAGGACAGTACCCAGACCCAGAGTTCAAGCTCAAGGACTGGCACATGTGCGCGCACACACACGGAAATTTGTTTTCAATTGACAAAACAACATACTCAATTTCTAGTAGACATACTGTGACAAATTAGAATTATGTAACAGTCGAATTAGATGGCAAGATAAAATATCCATAACTTTTTCTATGTGGAATAGCAAAGTTACCAATTTCTGGTAATTAAGTCACTCATAATAATTTTAATTGTAAAATCTTAAGGGTAATATAAAAAGGGTTCATAAAAAAATTCACCAGACCTGAATTTTACTTACGTATACGGAGAAGAAAGTAACATAAAATACATAATTTTGTGGAATTGACTTTTTTTTCGGTTTTTTTTATTATCAAACTGAATTACAGAGAGGTTACAGTTTCATACATTAGGCATTGGAAACATTTCTTGTACTGTTTGTTACCTCCTCCCTCATTCCCCCCCTCCCCTCTCCCCCTTTCCATTTCCCCCATGAGTTGTTCAGTTGTTCAGTTCATTTACACCAAACAGTTTTGCAAGTATTGCTTTTGTAGTTGTTTGTCTTTTTTTTTAACCATGTCTCTCGATTTTGGTATTCCCTTCCAATTTGTGGAATTGAATCTTTTATAAACACTTTGAGAGCTTTGTGATAAGGCTTGTATTAAATGTATCTTGTCACATATATTTAAGTGTTCTGAAGACTAGAAAGGAAAAAAAACTATGATTTTGATAAGTCAATATTATATAAGTATTTTACCAAATGCACTTCACATGTTTAACATATTATCAAACAGAAAAGTAGTGAATTTTATTCCATACTTCTTTTTTTTCCTGTGCCGGAGATTAAACCCAAGGGATTGAATGCCAGAGAAAGGAAGATTATAAAACTCGAACTGACATCAGACATCTTTGTTATTGTTGTTTTGAGAAATGTCACACTATGACCTTTCAAGCTGGTCTAGAAATTTTCATCCTATATTATCCTCCTGAGTGCTGGGATTACAGGTGTATACCACCAAACCCACTCTCAGAATGTTCTTCTTGAATCAACTTTCCAGTACCTGGTTTGATGAACAACCCAGATTACATAGTTCCCTATGTAATCTGAGTATAAAAATTAAAATATAATCTAAAATGTTATGTATAACCTGGTTTGAATTATACAGTATTTTAAGTCTGTGTACATTCTTTTTTTTTTTTTTTTTTTTTTTTGGCTAGTCTTGGGGCTTGAACTCAGGGTCTGAGTACTGTCCCTGGCTTCTTTTTTGTTCAAGGCTAGCACTCTACCACTTGAGCCACAGCACCACTTCTGGCTTTTTCTATATATGTGGTGCTAAGAAATTGAACCCAGGGCTTCATGCATACAAGGCAAGCACTCTACCACTAGGCCATATTCCCAGCCCCCTCTGTGTACATTCTTGAACATTCTTCTATCAAAAATTAAAATTAGGGAGCTGGGAATGTGGCTTAGTGGTAGAGTACTTCCCTAGCATGCATGAAGCCCTGGGTTCACTGCCTCAGCACCACATAAACAGAAAATGCCAAAAGTGGTGCTGTGGCTCAAGAGGGAGAGTCCTAGCCTTGAGCAAAAAGAAACCAGGGTCAGTGCTCAGGCCCTGAGTCCAAGCCCCAGGACTGGCAATAAAAATAAATAAATAAATAAATAAAATTTGCTGGGTGCTGATGGCTCACACCTGTAATCCTAGCTACTTAGGAGGCTGAGATCTGAAGATTGAAGGGTGAAGTCAGTCTGGGCAGCAAAGTCCATGACACCCTTATCTCCAAATTAGCACCAAAAAGCCAAAGTAGATTTTTTTTTCCATCCTGAGGAGGACACCCAGAGCCTTGAGAATGCTGGGCAAGCACTTTACCATTGAGCTACATCCATGGAAAAACTTAAAGGATGTGATAAATATAATCAAAATGGAGCTGAGTGCTGGTGGCTCATATCTGTAATCCTACACTCAGAAAGCTGAAATCTGAGGATCTTGGTTTGAAATCAGCCCAGGTAGAAAAGAACGTAAGACTTTCATCTCCAATTAGCACAAAGCCAGAAGTGGAGCTATAGCTCAAGTGGCAGAGTTCCAGTCTTGAGTGAAAAGACCAAGCAAAAGCTTGAGGCACTGAGTTAAGTCCTCATGCCACACTGAGTTCAAGACACCTTACATACACACGAATGCATGCACGCACACGCTCACGCACACACACACACACACACACACACACTATACAAAGACAGAGAGATGGAGAGAGAGAGAGAGAAATAGCCTTTGCAAGAATCCTAATCT
The DNA here is from genome assembly GCF_023159225.1 of Perognathus longimembris pacificus. Lineage (NCBI taxonomy): Eukaryota > Metazoa > Chordata > Mammalia > Rodentia > Heteromyidae > Perognathus > Perognathus longimembris. The sequence continues at coordinate 53,592,258 of NC_063164.1, read as the reverse complement.
AGGTGATCCCTAATCAGGATCATTTTCCATTAAAGGAGAGTGACAATAATATTTGGAGCACATTATTGTTATTACTTAGAGCTGAGAAAAGCTTTCAAAAGTCACATAAGACTGCAAGTAGAAAGACAGAGTCTCTCAGATTTCTAAGTGTGGGAGCCATGCCAAAAGGCACAGAACTGACAACTCACAGCTCTTGATCTCTCTAGTCTCCACTGAGCTGGTGACTGCCTTAAGCAATATGCCATCAGACAAGGCTTCCCTGGGACTGAGAACATACATTCCATTACACTGTCTTCCTGGTTTTCGTCACAGTTCATCCATGTGTAACCTACACAGAGGTACAATTAAAAGTTATTCATGTATTGTTGCTGCTAAACACACACTCGAACTATAGCAGAAAATGTGTACCACACCAAAAATTTAGTAGATTTTTCTGCTTGTTTAATTTTGATTTTTTGAAAAGGAGACTTTGAGGGCTGGGAATATGGCCAAGTGGTAAAGTGCTTGCCTCACATACATGAAGCCCTGGGTTCGATTCCTCAGCACCACATATACAGAAAAAGTCAGAAGTGGTGCTGTGGATCAAGTGGAAGAATGCTAGCCTTGAGCAAAAAAAAAAAAAAAGAAAGAAAATCCAGGGACAGTGTCCAGGCCCTGAGTTCAAGCCCCAGGACTGGCAAAAAAAAAAAAATGACTTTGTTTTGTTTTTGTTTGCTTTTAGTATTTGTTTGGGGCCTTGTGTGGTGTGCGTGTACACATGTGTGTGTATGCACGCTGCTACTAGGCTTGAACTCAGGCCTGATTCAAGCCTGGGTGCTGATACTTTCTCTTTTTTCCCAAAGCTGGTTCTCTATCACTTCAGCCACAGCTCCTCTCCCAGCTTTTTAGTAGTTAATTGAAGACCCAAGTCTCACAGACTTTCTTGCTCAGGCCAGCTTTGAACCACAATCCTCAGATCTCAGCCTCCTGTTTAACTAGGATTACACGTATTAGCCACCAGAACCCAGCTTAGTTTGGAGTTTTTGAGACAGGATTTTATGATGTAACCCAAGCTAACCTTGAACTTGGTTATCCACTGGCCTCCATCTCCCAAGTGCTGGGATTATAGTCCTTTGCCATCACACCAGCTGTATTTTTTTTTCTGCACAATGAGAATAGCTCTTGTGTAGAAGAAATTTAGTCTTGATTGTGACATAGACAAGTCTCTTACTACTCTATATCTTATATACCTCATATAGTAACTGAAAGTGATATTCTTCACATTTATTGCAGGAATAGCAGGCAATACCACAGGCTGGTAAAAGGATTCTACAAATAATAGTGTTTTTTCTTCATGCTCTCAAAACAGTAAAATTATACAAAACTGACACTAATATCTGAGCATTCAGGATTCTCTCAGCCCAGCCCAACCCCAAACTCCTAGTGCCTTTAAGTAAGAGACCAAGGGTCATTCCACTCATCTATAAGTAAACCTACCCTCAAAGTACTAACATTTTCTGTCTTTTCTGGCCCCAAGAGAGATCCATTCTGAGTTATTCCTTATCAGCTGGCTCTGGGGCTTCTGGTCTGTAGCTCAGGTGAACAGTTTGCTCAGAAAAAGCCTTGGAATTCCAAACAGGCAGGTCACAATATTTCCTCTCTGACCTCTCCCTGACCAAGTGAATTTTAGTCATTAAGAAAGTATCTGCTTTGGCTCCTGTTTGACTTTTGTGCTTCACTGGTACAGATGGCTTCTCTCTTAGAATAAAGGACCTATTATGGGCCTACTACTGTACTAGGCATCTTACATACACTATTCCCACAGTCTACAACAACTTAGGAGTAGAAGTTAGTAACTTAGAAAAGTCACATAGTAGGGAAGGAAAATACTCAGGATAACCAGTTTCATCAGGCTGTAGTTATATGCTCTTTGTGGTTGGTAGTGGTGGTTTTTAACCTTTTTTCAGTTATCTTTTTTCTTTTTTTTGGTCTGAGACCAGAACTCAGATTCAATACAATTTCACTCATTGGCAAAATGAAGCCATGCATCCAAACCCTCTTTTAAAAGTGCAATATATATGTTTTTTGTTTGTTTGTTTGTTTTGTTTTTTGCCTCCTGGCTTGAACTCAGGGCCTGAGCACTGTCCCTGGCTCCTTTTTGCTCAAGGCTAGCACTCTACCACTTGAGCCACAACACCACTTCTGGCTTTTTCTGTTTATGTGGTACTGAGGAATTGAACTCTAGGCTTCATGCATGCTAGGCAAGTACTCTACCGCTAAGCCGTATTCCCAGCCCTATGTTTTTTTTTTAATAGTTGTAAAAGGGCACATATTCTTTGTAAAACAAGAAATCATCTAGCCTAAGCTATGCCAAATTCTGAATTCTGTCTCCTTTTTCCTCTCACAAGCTTTCCAGGAATCACTAGACTCAGTATCCAGCACCGTCTCTTATTAAAGCTACTCACCTTTTTCAGCTTTGGAACCTATCAAAGCATTCTATATGTGTGCACCTTGACCCATGGATTTCTCAACACGAATCTCTGGCTACATGGTTTACAACCATGTAAACCTGCTTGATGGCCACTTGCATTTCTCTCTCCACACATTCCCAGCCTTTTCCCATCTCATGCCTGCCAATGTTTCCAAAACGGCAGAACAATTCACACCTGAACCAGCCTCCATAACAACATATATATGTATATATACATATATACATGAAACAACATAATAATATATATCACCTTTTTAATCTCACTACAATGAGGACTTGGTGAAGTGAAAAGTTATTTGCTACCTTGGAAAAATATATTTCATTTGGATAACTAATTACAATTTACCATAAGAGAAGAGGAGCAGACATGTAGGCTTATCTTTATTGTTTGTCTTGTTTTCTACCAAGGCTGGTCTCATACTCCTACTTCTGCCTCCCTATTGCTGGGATTACAAGCATGTACCACCATATATGTCTGTAAAAACTTAGATTCACAGAAATCAGATGGAGAGGGTGCCCACACACACATAGTCATATTTATTTATTTATTTTCTTATTTGTTTCTTTGTGCACTTACTTATTCACTTTATTTCATATCTACGTTTTACAGTGCTTAGGGTAGTAACAAAGGCCTCATGCACAAAGGCAAGCATACTATCAGTAAGTTACATTTTTACCCTTCACTTTATTTTAAACTCAGGGACACTGCTCTAAAACCCCAGTAAAGAGCAATATTCCGCATGAAGTTTTAATATGCTCACACTAATTCTCAAAGTTCTGAAAATGTACAAAGAACCAGAATCAAATTTTATAGGCATTTGGAGAAGATATTTAGACAGTATTAAATCAACTATGATATCTCCAGAGTGAGCTTTGAAGAGCCCACAAGATAGAAGCAATACCACCCACTTATTTGTGACAATTCACTTCAATGTAGACTGGAAGCCATGATTTAAAAGAAAGCAATAGCTGAATAGCTGTAAGATCCCATGCTCTGGTGAACAAAGATTTCATTATGATCGCAATTATATACATTTGAGAATTAACTAGCAAAATTCACACCCAAACCAGAAGACAGGTATAATATCCCAACAAAGTGATCTCTGTTCTTGATGAAAAAGCAAGATATAAACCAGGTACCACTGATTCATCTGTAAACCTAACTACTCAAGAGGCTGAGATCTGAAAATTTTGGTCCAAAGCCAGCCAGGGAAAGAAAGTCCAAAAGACTTCTATCTCCAAGTAAACACTGAAAAGACAGCCTTGAATGAAAAAGCTAAGGAACAGTGCTCAGGCTATGAGTTCAAGCCCCAGTTTTGGCACACACACACACACACGCACGCACACACACACACACACACACACACGCAAGATGTGAATGTTAACTATGAGGTGACTGGGCAACCATTATTTAAACAATTATTACAGAGGTTAGATGGAGTAACCGCTCCCATTTCCAAGAGAATGTCCAGGTTTGGGGTAAAATACGGTTATAAAGCATTTATCAACTACATATGCTACAGTGGGTCCATCCTCAACACTGTAAACTAAATAAAATATAATAACTTGATAGTGAAAATCATTTCCAAATGCATATATATGCCATATATATACAAATACATATACATACATATATACAAACACATACATATATGTATATATGCACATGTATATGTATATATGTATATATACATATATGTATGTATATACATACGTACATATATGTACATATATACATATACATACATATACATATATACATATATATGTATGGTCACACTCATGCTCACAATCTCAGCATTCAGAAGGCTAAGACAAAAGGATCTTGAATTTGAGATCAGCCTAGGGTTACATAGCAAGGCCCTGTCTCAAAAAATAATAATAAGTTATGTATTTTAACAATTTTAAATAATTTAAACAGTTTAAAATAAACATTTTAACAATTTTTATTTGCCAATAAAGGAAGGGCTGTAGGTGTGACTTAGCAGTAATACTTGCCTAAATGCATAAAGTCCTAAATTTGATCCTCAGCTCTTGGGGGGAAAAAGAATTTGTCAATTATACATCAATAAAGCTAGAAGGAAAACAGCACTGACGCCAAGTATTCTACTTCATTCACGAGGAACGGGAACAAATGCCTCTGGCAGCCTTGATGCATAAGCCAAATTGCCAAGAGAATCTTAAAGGGTAGAGATCAGAACTAATTAGTGTCAGAGCCTTAGCAAAAGAGCAAGAAGCCACTCAAATTTCCCAGATCAAAGAGGACAAAAGTCAATTTCCACAAGCTCCCAGCAACACCAACAGGAGCATGGATGTCACCCTATGTTAGGCCTATTTCATGCCTTGCTGCCATAATAATATTATGTGTGTAAAGATTTTTCATACCACAGAGCTACTCTAATTCTTTTTAATTTCCAGTCAAGAAATATTGGAGGTCTTTCAGTTAAATATTGAATCTGGCCTTTACATTGTTTTAAGCTTCTATGCTGGCTTCATGGGAAGAGAGCTGATAGGAAGGTACAGTGGCATTGTTTGCTGTAACCTGATGTTGATTCTTTTGTTTCTTTGTATCCCTGTTGTCATTTAGTCCAGGGATAGAGGAATGCTGACACCTCAGAGTGGTTTTGTTGTTTCAGACTCCTAGGAATGTTCCAGGCCTGCACATTCCTTGCCCTTTTATCTTTCACCCATATATGACAACTAAGATAATCATGTAGTCCTTATCACAGTAACTGGCACATAACTGCTGAATAAAGATTAGCTATAATTATTCATTTTTCTGTCTATGAACTGTAGCTTAGACTGATAGTCCACAAAATCTTCTGGTTTTTCAAGGAAAAGAATTATTTTAAAAAATTTAAATCTTACAGCTCTTACCAAAGCTCTGATAACCATCAGAGCTTAGAAACATAGGTTAGAAACTCAAGGATAGCCAGACATAAATATTTGAACAATGCAAGTTAAAAGATAACTTTCTAAAGGTTAAAAGTAGATGGACACCAGTGGTTCACCTCTGTAATCCTAGCTACACAGAAGGCTGAGATCTACATCTAAAGCCAACTCAGACAGAAAAGCCTGGGAGATTCTTATCTCCAACTAGCCACCAAAACCTAGAAGTGGATGCAAGGCTCAAGTGGTACAGCACTAGTCTTGGGTGAAAAAGCTAAGAGATGGTACCCAGGCCCTGAGTTCAAGCCCCCAATAACAGCACTGAAAAAATATTAAAACTATGCTTTCATATAGACATTACAATGAACATGCATTAAAGATTAACTCAATGAGAAAACAGGAGAGATGTTATAAACAAGTCAAAGAAGTCAAAAAAAAGGCACAAATTTATCTTATCTAAATGTTGAAAGGCTAGTTTCCTTCACAGTGAGAGGATAGTCAGTTGTGCTTTTAGTAAAAATGGCATAATCTTCATGTCATAGCACGAGTTATTTTAGATGATTATAAGCTATCAACAATTTAAGGAACTTCAAAACAGTTCCTATAGAATTAGAATCAGATAGTATACAGGTCTTGCTCAGGCAATACATAGGCATTATTGGCCATTTTTATTTTATTTCTTTTGTGTGTGTATGTGTGTTGTCAGTCCTGGGCCTTGAACTCAGGGACTGGACACTATCCCTGCACTTCTTTACTCAAGGCTAGCAATCTAACACCCCAGCCATGGCTCCACTTCTGGTATTTTGGTACTTAATTAGAGATAGGCATCTCACAGACTTTCCAGCTGGGACTGTCTTAGAACTGTGACCCTTAGATCTCAACCTCCTGCGTAGTTAGGATTACAAGTGTGAGCCACTAGCACCTGGCTTTATACTTTTTCTTTTGAGAACTGTATTAGTTTGCCTAGTTATTAACAAATTTTATTAACAAATAATACCATTATTTGTTATTTTGGTGTCAAAATTTTTTAGCTTTTTGTCTTCTGGATACTGATCTGTTCTGGTGGGGAGGATAATTTTCTTTAAATTTTAAACTAGAGGTTGGAGGCATGGTTCAGTTGGTAGAACACTAGCCGATGAGTGAAAACATCAGAACCAAGTTTGAATCCTGGTCTTGGAACTAAAAAAAAATTTAATTAATTAATGTAATTTCAGTCCCCCAACACCTATTAAACTCTAGTTTGCCTGAGGCTTCCTAACTCCACAGACTGGAACACAGATGTGCTTATGTACTTCTCACAGAAGAACCAAGAGTATAAAAACAAAACCTAAAGGATTGTAATTACAAGGGTTTAGACCACTGACTCACATCTGTAAGCCTAGATACTCAAGAGACTAAGAACTGAAGATCATGGTTCTAAGCCAACCCAAGCAGGAAAATCTATGAGACTATTTTCTCCAATAACTACCCAAAAGCCAATAATGGAGCTGTGGCTCAAGTGGTAGAATGCCAGCCTTGAGAACAAAAAGCTACGAGAGAGTACCCAGACCCTGAGTTCAAGTTCCAGTACCTGTACCAAAAAAAAAAAAAAAAAAAAGCAAGGAAGCAAACAAGCAAGGAAGGGAGGGGAGAAAGAAGGAAGGAAGGAAGAAAGGGAGGAAGGGAGGAAGGAAGGAAGGAAGGAAGGAAGGAAGGAAGGAAGGAAGGAAGGAAGGAAGGAAGGAAGGGAGGGAGGGAGGGAGGGAGGGAGGGAGGGAGGGAGGGAGGGAGGGAGGGAGGGAGGGAGGGAGGGAGGGAGGGAGGGAGAAAAGAAATTGCAAGGGCTGGGAATATGGCCTCGTGGTAGAATGCTTGCCTAGCCTGCAGGAAGCCCTGGGTTTGATTCCTCAGCAGCACATATACAGAAAAAGCCAGAAGTGGTGCTATGGCTCAAGTGGTTGAGTGCTAGCTTTGAGCAAAAAGGAAGCCAGAGACAGTGCTCAGGCCCTGAGTTCAAGCCTCAGGACTGGTTTAAAAAAAAAAAGAATCCTGGAGAATACTGTTCCTGGTTTCCTTTTGCTCAAGGCTAACACTCTACCACTTGAGCCACAGCACCACTTCTGGCCTTTTCTATTTATGTAGTACTGAGAAATCAAACCCAGGCTTCATGCCAGCTAAGCAAGCACTCTACCTCTAAGCCACATTCCCAGCCCAAAAGATCTCCTCTTAAACTTCCACTTATATTTTCTTCTATTAGAGGACATAAGGACCCATGAGCAAGAAATTTTTTGTTCATTTGTTTCTGTTTTCTTGTTTAGTTTTTGGTGCTGAGGGTCAAACCCAGGGACTCATACATGGTAAGCCTCTGTATTACCAGTGAGCTACATCTCCAGCCCAACAAAGTTCAACTTCTAACTCATGTAAGTTTTAACTAAATTTTGAACGAACTCTCTTATTACTTGCCCTGTAATAGAAGACAGGCTTGAGAAATAGGAATCCTTGAGGATCTCACTAGCAACAGACAACAACACTCCAGTCAAGACAAGAAAATCACCAGGGTAAGTTGGAATCCATCTGCCAAAAGGTCAAGCTTTCTGTCCCTCATCAGGGTAGAACAAAGTTGTGCACCTGTAGCTTTGCAGCCCGGAACTATATACTTACAGAGAATACTTTATTTGGTTGATAGCTACTGCTAGGTTTATATTTTTCATGGAAGCAACAGGTAAAATATTCCCAACCAAAAACCAAAGAAAGCAAAATCAGTAGTAACAGTGGATTCGAGCTGGAGCGCACCTGGAAGGGAACTCTGACAAACAAAGTGCACTGCATCTTGGGTATCCCAGGAGTTGCTGGTGCTTGAACACTGAATGGTTGGTGACTAAAAAGCTAGGTGGTGGCATGAGTTCAAAGACTTAATACCCATATCCAGGGAGCATTATTTGCTACTAATTTGGGTTGCACAGCTAAGCAAGTGTTCATTTTCTGCTCTTGGACTATTGGCAGACCTTGAATATTTTTTGGTTTTGTTTAGTTTTTTTGCCAGTCCTGGGGCTTGGACTCAGGGCCTGAGCACTGTCCCTGGCTTCTTTTTGCTTAAGGCTAGCACTCTGCCAACTTGAGCTACAGCGCCACTTTTGGCCTTTCCTATATATGTGGTGCTGAGGAATCGAACCTAGGGCTTCGTGCATAGGAGGCAAGCACTCTTGCCACTAGGCCATATTCCCAGCCCTTTTGTTTATTTTTGTGCCAGTCCTGGGGCTTGAATTTGGGGCCTGGGAAATGTCCCTAAGCTTCTTTTGCCCAAAATAGCACTCTAGGGCTGGGGATATAGCCTAGTGGCAAGAGTGCCTGCCTCGGATACACGAGGCCCTAGGTTCGATTCCCCAGCACCACATATACAGAAAACGGCCAGAAGCGGCGCTGTGGCTCAAGTGGCAGAGTGCTAGCCTTGAACGGGAAGAAGCCAGGGACAGTGCTCAGGCCCTGAGTCCAAGGCCCAGGACTGGCCAAAAAAAAAAGATAGCACTCTACCACTAAAACTACCGCTCCACATCCAGCTTTTTTTGGTAGTTAGTTGGAGATAAATGTCTCACAAGTCTTCTTGACCAGGCCAGTTTTGAACTTGATCTTAAGATCTCAGCCTCCTGTGTAGCTAGGATTACAGGCATGAGTTACCTGTACCTGGCAAAGGTATAGCCCAGGCTGGTCTCAAACTCATGATCCTCCTGCTTCATCCTCATTGATTACCAGCATGTGCCACCACAGCTGGCAACATTTTAAGACTCGAACATTTTAAGTCTTTCTTTTGTGACAAGCTCTTACTACAAAATCCAGGCTGTCATTGAATTTGTGATCCCCCTGCCTCTACCTTCTGTGTGTTGGGAATAGATGTATAAGCCACCACATCCAGTTATGTTAAAGTATGGTATATGCAAAGGGAAGGTTTCAATGGTGTAACACTCCTTCGAACAACCAACTTACAGTTTAACAAAATGAATACCAGGAAGCTGAAACATGTGTTATTGGAGGTCAGGTTAAGAGGAGGGGTGGGGCAGACCAATGAAAAGAATAAGGGTGGGAGAATGTAGTCATAATATATGTAAAAAATATCGTAAGATCAAGTTCAAAACCAGCCTGGTTAAGAAAGCTTGTGAGATGTTTATCTCCAATTAACTACCAAAAAAAGCTGGATGTGGAGCTGTAGTTTTAGTGGTAGAGTGCTATCCTTGGGTTAAAGAAGCTCAGGGACATTTCCCAGGCCCTGAATTCAAGCCCCAGAGGCAAGCGACCAATACAGGCTCAAGGCTTTATTGGGGGGACAGGCCTGCTGGGCTGCTCCAAGCACAGATGGAGGCAGCAGCAGTGGGCAAGTGTGGGCCAAACTTAGGTGGCAATCATGTGCCACATTACATGGACTTCAGGAATTGGTGTGGGGGGAGAGTCTGAGAAGAGGCATTTACCTGGGCTTTGGAAATTGCAGGGAGAGTCTTGTTCTGAGAAGGAATGTAAGAAGAATGCTGCAACCAGGGCAGGAATTTGTATATCACACTGGGGAAACAGTACAATGTTGGGGAAATAGAAACTTAACAGAGTTTTGTAAACAGGTAGAGATGCAGGATGGAGACTTTCCAGAATCAGCAGGCTGACTCGAGACCTTAGATTCCCATCTTTTTATGTATATGTTTAAAAAAGTAAGAGGCAGAGGGTAGGTGAGATAGTCTCTATCTGCTGCCTGATGGTTGGGGCATCAGAGTTTTTAAAGGATCAAAGGTAGAGATGTTGTCTAGTCCAGAAGAAGGTAGTAGCAACAGTTCCTTGGTGGCAAACACACATATATATCTTTGGATGAAATCTGAAAGAAGTTTTATAAGACAGGGGTCAAACAATAAGATAAGAAAAAACATTATTAGAGGGCCTACAAACAGCAGAAGGAAGGACAGCCATCCATTCCAGGTGGAAAGGAAAAAATTGGATGACTTGGCTAGTTCCTGTCTCCTGCATAACAGGAGGTCCTGGAGTTGGTGGATCATATCCTTCACTACTTCTGACTGATTAATATCTGGACACTGGGTAATGGAGAGCATGGTGGACTGATTGAGAATAATCAGTCAGAAGCTGGGGCTGGATTGGATTGATTAATGGCCCAGTGGGAAGCTTTGATCATTTCCTGAACTATAGATGTCTAGCCTAGAGAGTATGGATGGGAGACCCACTATAAACAGAAATAGCAAGTAACAAAGGCAAGAATTAAGTTCCTGTCCAGTTATACAGCAGATAGATATGGACATTAGATAGACATGCTTATGAACTATGTTCTTTTGATCTCCTGGCTCTGGTTAGTTTTGAAAGGACAAGCACAAAGTGACTCCAAAGGGACACCATCCCCTCTTACCTGAGCAGTTCTTCCCAGCTGCCTCTGGATAGACCCTGGTTGCCAGGGCTAACTCTGTCCTAGTGGGTCTAGGAGGTCTCTTCTTATTGCTGAGATGATGTCCCATTTGGTGCTTTTGCTCATTGCTGGGATGGGATGTCCTAGTTGACTGAGTCCCGTATTAGAGGGGATGGTGACTGACAGATAAAATGAGAATTTTTGCCAATAACCCCTTTTTCATTTCCAAGTGAAGAAACAAGGAGGTCAATAGAAATAGTTTATAAGCAGGGCTTACCTGAAACTTACTAAGAATAAAAGTTCAACCTGACAATCTCCTAAGAGTTATCTGTCCCTCTATGAGTTTGACTGTAAATGCTGCAGAGGATCAAATCTGTAATAACAAAATTCAATATTGGTCATGATGACAGTTTTGAAACAGCAACTGATTACACAATCTAGTTAATTTTTTTTTTTGCCAGTCCTTGAGCTTGAATCAGGGTCTGGGCACTGTCCCTGAGCTTCATTTGCTCAAAGCTGGCACTCTACTAACTGAGCCACGGTGCCATTTCCAGCTTTTTCTGTTTATGTGGTACTAAGGAATTGAATCCAAGACGTCATGCGTGCTAGCCAAGCACTCTGCCACTAAAGCCACATTCTCAGCCCCAATCTAGTTATTTTCAACTGAATAAAGCACTTTAAGATACTAATTAAGATTGAAACCATTGTCAGCTCTGTATTCAAGGTGGCTTACATACTTGGGAAATGGACATATTAGACACATTTGTTTGCACCCAAATCTGATTCATTTCTTACAGTTTGAGTTTTTGTTTTTTTCTTTTGGCCTATGGCACTAGTTAAGTCTTGGTTACCTTAGAACTTCACAGTGACTCTCCTCAAAACAATTTACTGTTAGCCTATACAGAGTAAGGCTGCCCAAGCAGAGAAGTTTGTTAGGTTTTTACCCCAATCCAAACTGTTCTTCCTCCCTGTCAAGGAGTTACACTCACATTCTAAGTATAACTGATTACTAAGAGGGCTATTCCTCTAATTTTTGTCACTAGCAGCATAGATAATTGTTACAGTTGAAGTCAAAAAGCAAATAATTTCAGGAAATATCAGTACTAAAGAAATCAGAAGCACTTTGGTTTGATAGAGGACTTTTTCTCACACTGTGACAGTTTTATGCATTAAAATGAAGTTATCTTGAACATGTTTACATACATACACACTTGCACACAAACATTTTATGGCACACTTAGGTTTTAAAAAATGAAAGTTGTCCATAAGTTTTCTGGAATTCCAGTGGCAAAAGACATTTTTGACCATTGCATGTGGTCAGTGCTAGAAAAACAGGCAACAACAAACAAAATATAAGAAAAAATTCAAGACACAACAACAAACAGAATTTAACAGAATCTCCATGCTTAAACATAGATTGATTAACCAGGACAGAAAACTTTTAAAATAATTTTGATTAAAAAAAGACACATTCGCCTACAAATGGACCTTTGACCACCTAGGTGGGTGGAGAAGGGTAAGCTTGACAGAAGAGTGGGGGTGACATGAAAACCTACCATGTGGCCTTTGTTTCTTCCTAGGTATCAATCTTCAGGGTCTGCAAAGAAAATTGGGGGAGATGCCCAAACCAGATTTTCAAGGGAAAGATGCAGCACTTTCCTAAATTCCTATAGACCCCAAAGAGGACAAGGCCATTTAAGCTAGAGAGAGAGAGAGAGAGAGAGAGAGAGGGAGAGAGAGAGAGAGAGAGAGAGAAGAAAAGAGAAGAGGAGAGGAGAGAGAGAGAAAGAGGGAGAGGGAGAGAGAAAGAAAGAATGAGAGATTGAGCAGCTTCTACTATATTTACAAGACAAAGGAAATTACCTTTCCAGAAGAGATGCCTGGGAGGCTTATGCCCGCCCCCATCCTGTGTCAGCCACATGGGCCTGGCAGGCACAGGGGTGAAGGTCAACAGAGAGTTTGCTTAGAGAGACAGACAGAGAGAAGGATGAGCAAGGAGAGCAAAGAAAGCCTGAACATATGGAACCTCTGACCATTTACCATTGCATTGGCAGAAATTGTCCAGCTCTCTAAGAATATTGAAATGTGATTAGTTGTTTTGGCTTTATGTCATCTTTTAGAGAGAGTTTGGTGAGGATGTGGAGGGAGAGGATCATAAAGAAGTTGTGCCAGGTGAAGTTACAGGCCTGAGTATAGATGTCAGGCTCAGTTTGGAAAGAACCCAGACTTTTTTCTATTTGGGACAAGTCAGAAAGGGAGAAAAGAATGTGAATATGAGCAATGCCTTAGCACCGGCCACCTCTCAAAGGTGAAAGAGGTGGGCTGGCGCCACAGCAGATGATTGATGGGAAGTGTGGGAACAGGCTTAAGGCAGAGAGTCAGCAGCAAAGTGGGGCGAGTAGAAGAAGAAGGTAGGCATTGATAGGGTGGTGGAGAGGGAGGAGGAGACTAAGAAGTAGGGTTGAAAGGGGAATATGGAGGAGGAGAGTGAGTCAGCAGGGTTGAACAGTAGGTCTGCTTCAAGGAGAGGGGCATGAGGAAGTTTAGGTTGTGAATGAGCCAAAAGATTTGAGGAGAACTACAGGACTAGCAAAGAGAGGGACAGGATTGAAGTTAGAAAAAACCCTGAGCATAAGGAATCTCTCCAACCTTGCCATGTTAGTGACAGAAGTTATTCAGATCTGTAAGGATATTAAAGTCGAAGGTATGGGACTGCCTAACATGCATGAAGCCCTGGTTTCGATTCTTCAGTACCACATAAACAGAAAAGGCCAGATGTGACTCAAGTGGTAGAGTGCTAGCCTTGAGCAAAAGAAGCTCTGAGACAGTACCCAGGCCCTGAGTTCAAGCCCCAGGACTAACCAATTGGTATTGAGGTTATGCCATATTGCAATAGAAAATCAGCCTCTTGGGTTTAATAACATCTGAGAGACCCAGTTAATGGAGATTAGCCAAAAGATAGCCGAAAAGGGTGTTTTATTCTTTTTTTTTTTTTTTGGCCAGTCCTGGGCCTTGGACTCAGGGCCTGAGCACCGTCCCTGGCTTCTTCCCGCTCAAGGCTAGCACTCTGCCACTTGAGCCACAGCGCCGCTTCTGGCCGTTTTCCGTATATGTGGTGCTGGGGAATCGAACCTAGGGCCTCGTGTATCCGAGGCAGGCACTCTTGCCACTAGGCTATATCCCTAGCCCCGAAAAGGGTGTTTTAAGGCTGTTTAGATTGATTGGTACCCATTTTAAGCAGAGAGTGGCAATTGAGATCCCAGTAGAGGAATTTTCTGTCCTGGGTGTCCCCAGAAGCTCAAGAGGACTCTTAGTACAGCAGGACAATGCCTCAAGGAGTCACATCATTCCATGAAACAAGTCAATGGGAGCAACCCCGGCCACTCATCTGGTATTTTGAGAATGAATGTAGAGGCAGGGAGGCTCAAAAAGACAGGTGGTCAATGCTCACCCTTGCAGGTCTGATCATGAGGCATGTAGATGTCTCCAAGTGGGAATGGAGGGAGCAGCAATGGACAGGTGTGGGCAAAAGTTAACAAAATAATTTAGGGGGAGGTCATGGGTCATATTATGTGGGCTGTGGGAATTGTGGGGAGAGTCAGGTTCTGAGAAGAGGTTTCCACAAGGGCTATTGGAATTGGGGGGAGAGTCACTTCCCCAGGAGTGGAAGGAGACTGTTACAACTGGGGTGGGAATTTGCACATCACATCAGGAAAACAGTACAACATCAGGGAAATAAAAACCTAACAGATTTTTGTAAACAGATAAGTATACAGGATGGGGACTTTCCAGAGTCAGCGGGCTGACTCTGAGATCTTAGAAAATTCAATGTGTATGTATGAAATTGGAACTGGGTAAATAGAGGGGATGGACAGGGTTAGGAGAGATGGGGAAGAATGATGCTGGAAGGGGTGAAATTGATCAAGATGAATTTGTACTTACAAATGGACATGTAAAACTAAAACTTGTTTCTACAACCACTTAAGGATAATAGAATATTTTTTTTTACTTTACTGCTATGTTGAAAATAACCACAACAATGATAAACCACTTATTTCCATAACCTGGAGTTCATTTCACTTAACATCTTTCTATGTTCATTTGCACTAGCTATTTAGCTATTGTGATCTTCTGCTAGGATAATCCTAGATGTGTACTAATTATTACCAATGTGGGAAACGATAGAGTCTATGTTTCTTTGAGTCTGGCTCACTTCACTTAATATGATTGTAGTTATTTTCAATGTACCATGTGAAATTATGCCTTTTTCTTTTGCCTTTCTTCCCCCATAGTTTTACCCCTGATGTCACTGTAACTGATTTTGGTACCCTGGGTATTGTATATGCATTTATCAGAACTAGGGATGGGAAGGGGAACATCAAAGTGGAGAAAGAAAAGGTAAAAGGAAAACCAATGCAACAGCAATACTTACAAGACAATATGCTGTAAACCAACTGTACAACTTGGAGGAAGAGACAATTGGGGAGGGGGGAAGATAGGAGAAAAATGGAGGAGGTAACAAGTTTGATAAGAAATATACTCACTGCCTTATGTATGAAACTGTAACCCCTCTGTACATCACTTTGACAATAAATTAATTAATAAATTTTTTCTAATTGCCCATGAATCCCACCCATGATCCTGCTTTTGACTGCTTGTCAGCAGGTGCTGCTAGCTTGTTATTCCTCTTCCTATGCTAAATAAATATCTGAAGTTTCCTACCTGAGTGCCTAGAAGAAAAAAAAAAAAGACTACCTTTTTGTGAGAGGGGAAGAAACTAAAACCCTCAAAGATACCCAGAAAACAACATAGAAAAGGGAAACATAAATAATGATAGATTTGTTTAGTAAACTCAACAAACTATGCTATGTTTGCTTTCTTATTAACCAGATTATGCAAGGATAGTACAGGAATTTCAACCATGTTCTTGATTAACACAAATGTTAGGCAGTATTGACTGAAAAATGGAAGAAACACAAACTTTCTCCAGGCTAGTTTGGAATGACTTATCTGAAAGGAATGACTCCTGAATCTTGTACCTCATGGAAAGTTTCCATGTATAAGGCTAGTTAAAAGGTTAAAAGCACATAAGTTATAAAGATACTATGAAAGAGCTTACAAAAGTAGCTACGCAGAGACTTAAAACCAAGGGTTCCACACCAAAGAGAAATGAATGCTCAAGATTCAACAACTACTTCATACTTTGGACAGTAGAGAACTAAAGAAGCAAAAGGATACAAAATAAAGAAGGAAAAATCAGGGGGTGGGGGGGTATGTAGTAAAGGGAAAGGAGGAAGGATACTGTTCAGGAAAGATAGGAAAAGTTGCAAGGAATTACCTTAAAAAATGAAGAGATTTCCTGAAAAGAAAAGAGAAGACAAGAAAAAAATGAAAGAAAGGAAAGAAGTGCTAAGAAAAGAAGTATTCTAAGAATAAGAAAGAGCTCTGAAAACAAGATACATGACTCACATGGCTGACAGAGCACTTATTTAGCTACTGCAAGGATCTGAGTTCAAACCCCAGTGTCACAAGCTTACGTACGTAAGTACATACAAACATACATGCTATCATCTGTTTTTTGTTTTTTTGTTGTTTTTTTTTCTGGCCAGTCCTGGGCCTTGGACTCAGGGCCTGAGCACTGTCCCTGGCTTCCTTTTTGCTCAAGGCTAGTACTCTGCCACTTGAGCCACAGCGCCACTTCTGGCCGTTTTCTGTATATGTGGTGCTGGGGAATTGGACCCAGGGCCTCATGTATACGAGGCAAGCTCTTTCGCCACTAGGCCATATCCCCAGCCCCACATGCTATCATCTGGAAATGAAAGATCTATACAGTTGGTCAGACAGACTGATTCACACATATAGTCCCAGCCACTTTGAGAGGCTGAGGTGGAAGAATCACCTGATACCAGCCTAGAAATTGGAGGCCAGACTGGACTCTGTCACAAAAACAGAACCAAACAAAGAAAACATACACTTATTCAAATTTTTACTGAATTTGAAGAATGAGGTAAATACAGTCTTACCAGAGACTAGGAGAAAAAAAAGAGAGATCAGAAAACAGAGAAGATGAAAAACAGATTTTTTAAAAAATCCGAATATTAATTACGTTTGTGGAACATGTCATCTTTGAGTACCAGGAAAGGGAAAAAAATAGATTAAATAAAAGGCCCAAAGTGATTGTCTAAGACATAATTCAAGAAAAGTAGTGGGGCCAAAGGACACAACTCAGACTGGAGTGTAGCTCAATGATTGAGCATGTGACTAGCATGAGTAAGGCCCTGAGTTTGACCCCCAGCACCACAAAAATGTGTGTTTTTTTTTATTTTAATTTTTTTTTCACAAAAATGTTTTAAAAGCAGAAGACATAACTCTGTAGATTGAAAAGATTTCCCAAGTGGACAGTTCTTCTGGGACAATTTTCCTTTCAGATAGAACAATTGATTTTAAAATTCCCAATCAAACAACAGTATAATATATCCCATTGACTATTGAACATAACCAAAAATTCTCTAGGTCTTCAGAAAACAGAATCCAAGATCAGATACAAATAAGATAAAAATAGCCTTGAACTTCTCAATAATGACTCCAGATACGGAAACAAAAGGTCATAACTCTCAATATTTTTTAAAGACAGCTGGCTCTTCAACAAATTGGGCTGGCAAAATTGGCTATCTACATGCAGAAAACTGAAGCTAGATACCCATAAATCACCCTGTACTAGAATCAACACTAAATGGATCAAAGACCTCAATGTAAGACCAGATACCATGAAAACATTACAGGAAAGGGAAGGAGAAGTCCTAGACCTTCTAGGTACAGTTGGAAACTTGCTAAATAAAGATCCAGAATCACAGCAAATCAAAGAAAGACTGGATAGATGGGACTGTATCCAATTGAAGCGCTTCTGCATGACAAAGAACATAGCTAGGAAGATAAGTAGAAAGCCCACAGAATGAGAGAAAATATTTACTAGCTATGCATCAGACAAGGACCTCATATCTCAAATATACTTAGAACTCAAAAAATTAAATCCCCAAAAAATAAACCCTCAAAAATTCAACAACCTAATCAATAAATGAGCTAAAGACTTAGAGACTTCACAGAAATGAAGAAATAAAAATGGCCAATAGACACATGAAGAAGTGTTCAACAGGGGCTGGGAGTAGTGGCAAGAGTGCTTGCCTCGTATACATGAGGCTCTGGGTTCGATTCCTCAGCACCACATATACAGAAAATGGCCAGAGGTGGCGCTGTGGCTCAAGTGGCAGAGTGCTAGCTAGCCTTGAGCAAAAAAAGAAGCCAGGGACAGTGCTCAGGCCCTGAGTTCACAGCCTAGGACTGGCAAAAAAAAAAAAAAGTGTTCAATATCTCTGGCTATAAAAGAAACACAAATCAAAACAACATTAAGATTCCACCTCACTCCAGTTAGAATGGCCCTTATCAGGAAAACTAAAAATAACAGATGTTGGTGGGGATGTAGCCAAAAGGGAATTCTATTACACTGTTGGTAAACTTGTTCATCCACTCTGGAAAGCAGTGTGGAGGTTCCTTAAAAGACTAAACATAGACCTTCCCTATGACCCAGAAATCCCACTCCTGGGCATTTATTCAGTGGACCACAAACCAGGTCACACTGAAGCCACCAGCACAAGCATGTTCATTGCAACATTACTTACCATAGTCAAGATATGAAATCAGGGGGCTGGGGATATGGCCTAGTGGCAAGAGTGCCTGCCTCGGATACACGAGGCCCTAGGTTCGATTCCCCAGCACCACATATACAGAAAACGGCCAGAAGCGGCGCTGTGGCTCAAGTGGCAGAGTGCTAGCCTTGAGCGGGAAGAAGCCAGGGACAGTGCTCAGGCCCCTGAGTCCAAGGCCCAGGACTGGCAAAAAAAAAAAAAAAAAAAAAAGATATGAAATCAGGGCTGGGGATATAGCCTAGTGGCAAGAGTGCCTGCCTCCGATACAAGAGGCCCTAGGTTCGATTCCCCAGCACCACATATACAGAAAACGGCCAGAAGCGGCGCTGTGGCTCAAGTGACAGAGTGCTAGCCTTGAGCGGGAAGAAGCCAGGGACAGTGCTCAGGCCCTGAGTCCAAGGCCCAGGACTGGCCAAAAAAAAAAAAAAAGATATGAAATCAATCCAGATGCCCCTCAGTGGACGAATGGATCAAGAAAATGTGGTATATATACACAATAGAATTGTACTCATCCATCAGAAAGAATATTGTAAGGAAATGGAAAGACTTGGGGAAAATTATGTTAAATGAAGTAAGCCAGAGCCAAAGAAACATAGGTTGCATGGTTTCCCTCATTTGTGGAAACTAGAATGTGCCTATCAATCTACAAGTAAACATACTGAATGAATGAATATATATGCGCAGACACACTGATACATGAATACAGGACTGTAGACATTCACATACTGAGACCAAAGGAGGATATGCATAGAAGTGGTTAACAAGGCTCAATAACTATGTGCATGTGATCATATAAAATAATATTCTGGGGTCGTGGAGCCGGCTTGCGGCCCGCGGTGGCTGCCTGAGCCAGGCGCTCCGCCGCGGGGCTGCAGCAGGGGCTGCTGCAGGCGGGCCATGTTCTACGCCGTGCGCAGGGGCAGCCGAACCGGGGTCTTCCTGAGCTGGAATGAGTGTCGTAAACAGGTGAACCGATTTCCTGCTGCCAAAATTGAAAATTTCCATAGAAGATGAGGCCTGGGCCTTTGTCAGAAACTCTGCCAGCCCTGGTGGTTCAGAAGACCAGAAAAATACCCATGAACACAAGCCACAGGTGGAGGCCAGCAAGCAGCTTCGAGAATCTTCCGATGAAGATGAAAGTGCAAAGCCCTGTGCAAAGCACGTGAGACAAAACTCAGAAATGACACCGGTTGTTAGCAAAGACACCTTTTCTTATATGCGAGACCATGCATGTCGTGGTCTACACTGACGGCTGTTGCTCCAGTAACGGGCGCAAGAGGGCGCGAGCAGGAATTGGCGTTTACTGGGGACCCCGCCATCCTCTCAATGTTGGCATTCGACTTCCTGGACCACAGACGAACCAAAGAGCCGAGATCCATGCAGCTTGCCAAGCCATCGAGCAAGCCAAAGCCCAGAACATCAGTAGATTGGCTCTGTATACGAACAGCATGTTCCCATAAACGGCATCACCAACTGGGTCCAAGGCTGGAAGAGGAACGGGTGGAGGACCAGTGCGTGCAAGGATGTAATCAAAAAGAAGGATTTCATGGCGCTGGAGTGGCAAACCGATGACATGGACATCCAGTGGTTGCACGTTCCTGGTCACTCGGGATTTGTGGGTAACGAAGAAACTGACCGACTGGCAAGAGAAGGGGCAAAGCAGTGTGCAGACTGAGCTCTGGGAACCTGGCCCAGGGCTCTAGGTTCCGCTTGCTGCTGTCGACCCCAGGACCACTGCAGTGCCACTGCAGTAAGCAGCACCCGTGGCTGTCCAGCAGTCGGGAGTGCGCAGTGGTGCCCCGTGGTGTGGTGACACGTGGGACGTAACGTGCTTCACTGGTCAGCCGGGGAACACCTTTGAAATCTGGAATAACGTGGGACTTCAGCTTTAGACCAACTGGACTTGATGCTCTTCTGGCTTATCTGTTGCAATCTGGCCCCAAATAGTTAGGCTTAGATTTTATTAAGGAATCAATAAAACATGGTTTAAAAGAAAAAAATAATATTCTATGAATGAACTCCAATAAAAGGTAACAAGAAACATTTTTAGTTGACGTTGTGGCTGTTTTGTTTTCTTTTCCTCTTGTCTTATATGCTAGTTTGTATTTGGGAGTGTAAGGGAGGGCACAGAAAAGGTGAAACAAGGGTTAACAAATACAACAGCACTCACTAGACACTGTGGAAGATGAACTATACATCTTGTGTTACAGGAGGGAAAAACTAGGAGAGAGCGACAGGGGGAGACACATGGTTCACAAAGATTGGTACCTCATTCATGTAACTGTAAAACCCTCAACTCTACAACAACTTTTTAAAGACAGCTGGATATGGTAGTGCATATCTGTAATCCCAAGAGGGATTTAAGGAGGCTGAGATAAGAGGATTACAAGACCAGCTTGGTCTAAATGAAATTAGACTCTGACTCAAAAATCGAAAAATAAATAAAAATTATATATGTATATATATATATATAATTTGAAGACAATGTTGAAACAACCAAACGTTTTATACCCAAACAAGTTTTAGAGTAGACTCCAATTGTCTTATAAATGCACAAAGAATAGACAAATTAACATCCTTTCTTAGAAAGCCAGTATGTATTCAGCAAAATACTCAAACTAATCAAGAAAAGAGAATCACAAATCCTAAAAATGAGATTGTTGAACTGTGTCCATAAATAGTTACAAGATAACAACCTGGAGAGCAGCCAATTCAGATTGAACCCACAGGGTTCCAGGAAGAACAGAAGAAAGAAAGAAAGAAAGAAAGAAAGAAAGAAAGAAAGAAAGAAAGAAAGAAAGAAAGAAAGAAAGAAAGAAAGAAAGAAAGAGAAAGAAAGAAAGGAGGGAGGGAGGGAGGGAGGGAAGGAAGGAAGCAAGCAAGGAAGGAAGGAAGGAAGGAAGGAAGGAAGGAAGGAAGGAAGGGAGAAAAGAAAGAAGAAAGAAAAAGAAAGAAGGAAGGAAGGAAAGAAAGAAAGATGAATGAAGTTAATTGATGATCTGGTATGCTCTTTATTTGGAAAACTAGTGAAAGTTGTTTGACAAATCTCATAGAAAAAGTCAAGGGTAAAATAGTGGAAAATAATTGAGTGAAACAATTGTTGCAATCATCAACTCAAGGAAAAACAAGCACAAAGACTTAAAATAAAGAAATTAAATCATAAAATAATAGTTGGTCCAGGTGTAAACAAAATTAATGTAGTGTGATGTACAGGAAACAAATATTGTTCTATCAATGTGATAGAATATTGCTACTTTCCTAATATCTCTTGTCTACCTTCCCCCACCTACTACCTCCACCTAGATTTTACTCCTGAATTTGCAATTTTCTGCCCGTCAGTGCACTTTATGGGAGAGTAATCCCGCACACACAGAATCCAGCACACACACAGAAAACACGTTACTTACCCCTGGAAGAATTTGACTTGTAGATTCCTTATTCTAGCACTTCTATAGGGGAAGAGCAAGGGGTAGATGGATGGTTAGGTTGATTAAATAAAGGGTGAATGAACAAACTAACTTAGCCTGTGGCAAGATTTGCCCCTGCATATGTTTCTATTGGCCAAGGAGCTCATCAGCTAAATTCCATAGTTGCCCACTCCACCTATTCTTTTTCTTGGGTCCCGGGCAGAAAGTTTTTGGTTTAATAATGAGTGGAGTTCTGCTAAAGCCCACGGAGTAAGGAACATCTGTGTCCAGAACAGGACTCCCCCAGACAGTTCTCGAAAAGTTTGGCCACAGGGTGAAGACCCCTTGGATCCGTCAATACTGTTCAAGGCGGTGCCCACCGGTTCCTCTGCCCACCTTTAGCTCTTATGGCTGAATTCATCCCTCCCTGAACTCGTTCCATCCAGGAACCAAGGAGCTGGGTATGCATTTAAGAAGAGAGCAGGGCTTGGATGTTCTCAGCAGGCCCAGAAAGGAGGCCCACAGGGCAGGGCGAGGACCCAGAGCCTGCTCTGCCTTTCATTAGCAAAGCCCAATGTCCCAGGGTCACTTCGCCATCTGCCGGCTAAGAGCTGTCTTCCCTTGGGGTTGGGGAAGACTAAATGAACTAAGTGGCTGGCACACAAAGACCACTGGGCTGGGAATGTGGTTTAGCAGTAGAACACTTGCCTAGCATGCATGAAGCCCTGGGCTCGATTCCTCAGCACTACATAAACAGAAAGAAAAGAAAAAAAAAAGCCAGAAGTGGCGCTGCGGCTCAAGAGGTAGAGTGCCAGCTTTGAACAAAAAAGCTCAAGGACAGTGCCCAGGCTCTGAATGCAAGCTTCAGGACTGGCAACAAAAAAGGAAAGAAAAAGGAAGGGAGTTGCTGTGGTTACTGTCAGACTATGGGAAATCTTCAGATAGAAACTCTGCCTCACAAATTGTACAAGAAATGTATCCACTGCCTTACATCTGAAACGGTAGCCACTCTGTATATCAGTTTGACAATAAATAAGTGATTATTTAGAAAGAAAAAAAATAATGAGTGGAGTTGGTACTGGTGGCTCATGCCTGTAACCTTAGCTACTTAGAAGACTGAGAGCTGAGGATCACAGTTAGAAGCTGGTCAGGGCAGCAAAGTCAATGACACTCTTCACTCCAATGAATCACCAGAAAATCGTTAGTAGAGCTGTGTCAGAGTGCTAGTGTTGAGCACAAAAGCTCAGGGACATTGCACAGGCCCTGAATTCAAGCCCTACAGTAGACAAAAAAAAAAAATGAATAACAAAAACATTTGTTCATGTGTGCCTGTGTGTGTATGTGTATATGTGTGTGTGTGTGTGTGTGTGTGTGTGTTGTGGTGTGTCTTGGGGCTTGAACTTAAGAACTAGACACTGTGGGGCTGGGAATATGGCCTAGTGGCAAGAGTGCTCGCCTCGTTTACATGAAGCCCTGGGTTCGATTCCCCAGCACCACATATATAGAAAATGGCCAGAAGTGGCGCTGTGGCTCAAGTGGCAGAGTGCTAGCCTTGAGCAAAAGGAAGCCAGGGACAGTGCTCAGGCCCTGAGTCCAAACCCAGGACCGGCAAAAGAAAAAAAAAAGAGCTAGACACTGTGTCTATACTTTTTGCTTAAAGCTATCATTCTACCACTTGAGCAACACCATCACTTCCACCTTTTTGAATGGTTAATTGGAGACAAGAGTCTCATAGACTTGTCTTCTCCAGACTGGCTTTGAATCACAATCCTCACATCTCAGCCTCCTGAATAACTAGAATTACAAGCATAAGCCACCAGAGCCCAGCAGTTATTCTGTTTTGAAAAAAAGACTGTCCATTTTCTCTCTTAGAACTCATGGTAAGTATGAGGTGGCAGACAAGATATTTTTTAATCCCTGCACCTTTGTCTGACACTCTGAAAGTGAGAAATCCAATGGGGTCCATGCAAGCCTTTGCTTTGAAGTGCCCCTATGTGACCCACATGGAGCCAACACATGGTTGTGGGTTTTCATTGTTTGAATAAATGTGACCACTCTTACCCAAGGGGACTGTGGTTTTTGATCTATTGAAAGAACCCTACAGACAGCCAGGGATCAG
The DNA here is from genome assembly GCF_023159225.1 of Perognathus longimembris pacificus. Lineage (NCBI taxonomy): Eukaryota > Metazoa > Chordata > Mammalia > Rodentia > Heteromyidae > Perognathus > Perognathus longimembris. The sequence goes on along the minus strand of NC_063164.1, from coordinate 53,568,302 downwards.
CATAAAGGGTGAAAGGTTACCAATAAATATGCCAGTGCAGTCACACAATTAGGTTTATAAAAAAGGCACTGAAGCAAAATGGAACATCAGCGATTTACAAAAGCAGCTGACATGTTCTGTGTTTTAGAGATGGATTTATGGCTAATTAACTGTCCAAAACTATTCTAACTCCTGAACATAGGAAAACATGAGCTGAGACAAAGAGTGATTGATTTCAGTGGGAAAGTCCTATATTGTGAAGTGAGAAGAGAGGGAAGATAGAGAAGGCAATTATTGGGAAGTATTGTGTTTGCACAACTCAGATGTAGAACCAAGATTTTGTCAAAGACTTGCTTTACTTCTGCAGTTGTGGTTTATATTGCTAATGTTTGTGTTGTTTTAACGTATATTGTGGTAAAATAGCTCTGTCATAGAATGGAAGCTGGACCACAAGACCGCTCAGAACCTTTGAAGTTTACTAGCTCTGGAAGCCAAAGGGCAGCAATATTAATCAGCAATCATTGTAAAGAGATTAACATGCAGTTGTTACAAGAGAGAGGAAAGAGTTTCCAAATTTCATTGAATTTGTTTCTTCCACAGTCTGAATTTTCCTAGGATTTCAGGGGCTAATAAAATGCTATGTAATAAGAATAAGCACAGTCATATTTTGAAAATTCATCCTTTGTCCTGAAGTAAGCAATTTCTGCCCACAGCAACATGTGCAACCACTTTCACAGATTTGAAAGATGTCAGCCAGTCGCTCATGCCTGTAGTCCTAGCTACTCAGGATGCTGAGAACTGAGGATCACCATTGGAAGCCAACCCAAGCAGGGAAGGCCAGGAGACTCTTGTCTCCAATTAACTTCCAAGAAGACCAAAGTGGAGCTGTGGCTAAACTGGTAGAGCACTAGCCTGGAGCAAAAAAGTTCAGGGAAAGTGCTCAGGCTCTTAAAGTGAAGCCCAGGACTGGCAACAAACAGAAAAAAAAATTTCCAGAGGTAAAACTGGTTGAAATTAATAGTAAATAAAGATTAAAGATAAATGAATAGCTTACTTTTCTGACAATGAAAAACAAAATTCTAGAGTTGATCAATTTAATGACATCTAACTCTAGAAAACATAAAATGTCTTAAACACAGAGTTGGTTCATACATGGGAAAGAAACTGGTGATAACTGACAGCAAGTTTCACAAGTGTTCTGATATACTGTCTCGCAGTAGACCACACATAGGTCCTTGATGAAAGTTGGAGATTTCAAAAATTATGTGCCTTCCAGGTGCCTGTAGCTCACACCTATGGTCCTAGCTACTCAGGAGGCTGAGATCTGAGGTTACCAGTTAAAGACAGCCAAGACAGAAAAAAAAAAAATTCAAGAGACTATTATTTTGAATTGACCACCAAAAATGCAGAACTGGAAGTATGGCTTAAGTGGTAAAGCTCTAGCAATGAGAAAAAAAAAAAAAACTAAACAAGAGAGTGAAGCATGGGGTGACGTCAAAAAGAAATATACTCTTTACCTGACTTATATAACTGTAACCCCTCTGTACATCACCTTGATAATAACAATAAGAAAACTTTTTAAAGAGAGTAAAGCTTGGTATACACACACACACACACACACGCATACACACCTTATACTTTCATAATCCAGTAAAAGGCATGAGCCACTTTTTCTGAGCCTAGTTTAGGGGATGGTGGGAAGAATTGGACACATTTAGCCTGGTGACGCAAAGAGATGAAATGATGAATTACCTATTAATTTACAGAACTTGCCCATAGTTTGCTAAGCCCTTTCCAGTATATTACTCCTGAAGAAAGATCTTAGTGCCTTAGAGTTTGACCTCAAACCACTAAAGAAAAGCTTTGTAACCTTTTCATTGGGAATAAATAAAATGACCTACCTAGATAAGCAGTGAACTTCTCATCATTGCAAATCATTGACCATGTTCGAGCAGATGTTACATCACCATACATCAAGCTTATTGCCAGAAAGATTATTTCACTGAGCTTTCAAAGACTGATCTACTTAACCTCTAAGGTCTCTTCCAACTGTACCTCCTGCATTCTGCATTATGAATGAGGCTGTAAATCACTTTCACCCTGCAGGGGCCTCTGACTCCCTGCAGCCCATTTGACTGTACATTACATACAGAAAGCTCACAAAATCTCCATCCATTTCTCCTACTCATAACTTCCCAAAGAGCCTTCCTGGCTGTGTTAATGATACCCCACCAGTAACTGGGAAGAAGATATGCAGAACTGAGAAAAAAAAATCTGAAAGTAGTGCAGAATGGACAGAGACTATATAAAGAAGAAAGAGAATGATTCTATAATTCTTTAATCTCACTCCTCATATTTTACTCTCTAGTTTCCACCATGTGAATTAGCTAACTTTCCCAAGTAGTGAGTCTGGAAACAAGTCACTCAAACACCCAAATATCGTTTGTTTTTACTCACATGTGAAAGCTAACTTAGAAGACATACATAGTCATGGGCATCTATGTGTGCAAATAGATCCATATACATAATTATTTATACAGATAAACACTGAACATGAATCTAACTAAGGGACTACTTTGAAGAAGAAAGAAAAGGGAGAAATGAAAAAGAGAAGTAATAGATGAATAATTTTGAAATACATTGCAATTATATATCAGAACAGCATGATGATCCTCAATGAAAGCTGTTCATCAATAGATGGAGAAATAAGTAAGGGGTAGTTTCTAGCAGGGGAGGAAGGTTGACACTGCTGGGTACAGTCAAAACAGATTGTCTGTAGGGCATTGGTAGCTCACACCTATAACCCTGGCTACTCAGGAGGCTGAGATCTGAGGATCAGGATTGGAAGCCAGCCTGAGAAGGAAAGTCTGTGAGACTTTTTTTTCTCTAATTAAGCACCAAAAAGGCTGAACGTGGAGCTATGGCTCAGGTAGTCAAGCACCAGCCTTGAGGAAAAAAAAAAAAAAGTTGGCTGGGAATATGGCCTAGTGGCAAGAGTGCTTGCCTCATATACACGAAGCCTTGGGTTCGATTCCTCAGCACCACATATATAGAAAAGGCCAGAAGTAGTGCTCTGGCTCAAGTGGCAGAGTGCTGGCCTTGAGCAAAAAGAAGCCAGGGACAGTGCTCAGGCCCTGAGTCAAAGCTCCAGGACTGGCAAAAAAAAAAAAAAAAAAAGTTTAGGGACAGCACCCAGGCCCTGAGTACAAGCCCCAGGGCAAGGCTGGAGGGAGGGAGAAAGGGGGGGGAGGGGGGAGGGAAAAGAAAAGGATGGGGAGGAGGGGAGAGGAAGAGAAAAGAAGAGAGGACAGGAGAGGACAGGAGGGGAAGACAGGGCAGGGCAGGGTAGGGCAGGGCAGAGCAGGGCAGGGCAGGGTAAGGAAGGGAAGAATGAAACCTGTTGTTGAAATTGTTTAGAGGAGGGAGAGATAAAATGAAGTTGATTGGAATATATTATAAATATGTCTGAAAATAAAACAATGAAACACACACTTGTGGGCTGGGAATATGGCCTAGTGGTAAAGTGCTCGCCTCATATACATGAAGCCCTGGGTTCGATTCCTCAGCACCACATATATAGAAAAAGCTGGAAGTGTCACTGTGGCTCAAGTGGCAGAGTGCTAGCCTTGAGCAAAAAGAAGCCAGGGTCAGTGCTCAGGCCCTGAGTTCAAGCCCCAGGACTGGCACAAAAATAAAAAAGAAAGAGGGCTGGGAATATGGCCTAGTGGCAAGAGTGCTTGCCTCCTACACATGAAGCTCTCGGTTCGATTCCCCAGCACCACATATATGGAAAATGGCCAGAAGGGGCGCTGTGGCTCAGGTGGCAGAGTGCTAGCCTTGAGCGGGAAGAAGCCAGGGACGGTGCTGAAGCCAGGGACGGTGCTGAGTCCAAGGCCCAGGACTGGCCAAAAAAAAAAAAGAAAGAAAGAAACACACACTTGTGTAACTAATATAAGCTAATTACAAAGGATGTATATAGGGCTGGGGATATAGCCTAGCGGCAAGAGTGCCTGCCTCGGATACATGAGGCCCTAGGTTCGATTCCCCAGCACCACATATACAGAAAACGGCCAGAAGCGGCGCTGTGGCTCAAGTGGCAGAGTGCTAGCCTTGAGCAGGAAGAAGCCAGGGACAGTGCTCAGGCCCTGAGTCCAAGGCCCAGGACTGGCAAAAAAAAAAAAAAAAAAAACAAAGGATGTATATATTTTGTGCCCGTTGTGGGACTTGAACATAGGGTCTGTGCACTGATCCTGAGCTTTTTTGCTCAAGGCTGGCCCTGTACCACTTGAGCCACAGCTGTACTTCTCGGTTTTTTGGTGGTTAGAGTGAAGAGTCTCACAGATTTTGTTTCCTAGGCTAGCTTTGAACCATGATCCTTGGATCTCAGCCTCCTGAGTAGCTAGGTATGAGCCACTGGCACCTAGCTAGAAAACATATTCTAGCCAATAAATTTTAAAAAATTAAAATAGCCACTCTGCTACCAACTCGAGGGCTGGGAATGTGGCTTAGTGGTAGAATGCTTGCCTAGCATGCATGAAGCCCTGGGTTCAATTCCTCAGTACCACATAAACAGAAAAGGCTGGAAGTGGCACTGTGGCTCAGGAGGTAGAGTGCTAGCCTTGAGCAAAAAGAAGCCAGGGACAGTGCTCAGGCCCTGAGTCCCAAGGCCCAGGCCTGACAAAAAAAAAAAAAAAAAAAAAAGTTCATCCAACTAAAGAAGCACAAGTGACTAGAGAAGGTCACAGTAGAAAGGATCAGGGAAGACCACAGGCTAGGCAGACAGCAAGCCAAGCAGGACTGGGCTAGATCTGTCTATGTAGAGGAGCTATGTCTGGCAGGATCAGTCAAAGCAATGATGAGTACTGGGATATCGAACATCAGAAGGGTAGCATGTACAGTAGTCAGTCTGAAAAGTTATGCAGCATGTCAAGCAGAAATTCTGTAGCACCCAGTGATGCTCAAGTCCAGAGTTTTGGATTTTTTGTTTTGTTTAGCTACTGGAAGCCAGCAGTAGGCCTTAGCCCAGACGCTCAGCATGTGCTTGCCCTCTCACCCTTCCTCTCTGTGTCTCTGTGTCTGTCTGTCTCCCACCCCATTCCTCGCCCCATATCCTTGCATAGGAAGATGCACACATACACAAGAGGAATTTGTCTTTTATCCCCAACTGGGAGCCGATGTGGCATGGCTCAGCACCTGACTGTTGTCATTCTGTAGACAGGATTTAATATTCCATTCCTCAGTGCTAGGGGCCTTGTGCACTGGAGCAGGAGAAACAGGTTAATATCTGTTTACTAAAGTGTGTGTGTGTGTGTGTGTGTGTGTGTGTGTGTGTAGCAAAAAAGGAAAGAAATACATCAATGCCTCAATAGCTGTTGTAGGGAGTACAGCTGACTCCATCTTGATTAGGGAAACATAGTAGGAAATGTTGGGGGAAGTAGATTAGGTCAACCTAACCCCAAAATTCTGCTTCTGTAAATGGCTTGCTTAACTTGTTTGTTGCTTGTTCTACCCCCTGCATCAACCCCCTACATCTGTGCTACGTTTTTACCTTATAAACCCCAGTTTGAGGACTGCTGGGGGTCAAGGTGGCAGCTCCCGAGTCTGTACTGTGTCCCTGGCCCGTTAGCCCGCTTTTCACTATTGCAGTTCAGCTCCCAAGTTTGTGCTAAGTCCCTGGCCGGTCAGCTCGCATTATGCTTCCCCAATAAACCCATTTTTTTTTTACTTGAAACTGTCTCTGCGTGGTGGACTCTTGGAGGGACAGGGAATCCCCTCCCTCAAACCCCGTAACAATAGTTATTTCTGTTGAATGATGAGATTAATATTTATCACTGTTTTTCTCATCTCCTTTTATATTTTACTTATGATTGGGCATTCTTTTTTTTTAAATACTATCAGTAAAAATGTTATATTCACAGAGTAGACTACCATTTTTTTTTGTTGGTTGTGGAACTTGAACTCAGGGCCTGGGCACTGTCTCTGAACTTCTTTGTGCTCAAGGCTAGTGCTCTACCACTTGAGCCACAGCACCACTTCTGGTTTGGGGGTAGGTTAATTTTGAGTGGAAATAAGAGTATCATGAGGACTTTTCTGCCCCAGTTGACTTTGAACTGGGATTCTCAGATTTCAGCCTCCTGATCAGCTAGGATCACAGGCATGAGCCACTTGTGCCCAGCTACACTATCATTTTTAAACTAAGTTTTCTCAGTGGATTCATTGTATTGTTTGGAAAACAAGGCTTTATCAGATGAGGTTTGAAGATGGTTCTCCTTCAGTCTGTGCCTTGTCTTCTCATTCTCTTAACAGTATCTTTTCTAGAACAGTAGTTTTTAATTTTAATACAGTCTAGCTTATCAACTTCTTTCTTTCATAGACTGTTCCTAATGCTCCTAAAAACTCATTACCACCTACTGAATATCTGGTATTATTCTCTGTTTAAATAAGAGAAATAGTTCTCTGATGTTCCTTATCTCCATTTTGAAAATGAGGAAATCAAGACTTAAAGATTAGCTAAGTTGGCTAAGCTCAGACAGGCAACAAGTACTGTATGGATCTGGAATTGACCTACATTCCAGTGTTCCATCCAACATGTAATGTTGCATTGCTTGCTAACCTTATTGTTCCAGTATTTGTTTTCTTTTCCTTTTTCTTTATTTCTTTTGATTTATTTTTTCTAAGAGTTGAACTCAGGATCTTGTGCTTGCTAGCATAGGTATTCTATTATTTGAGCTATGCCCCAGCATTTTTGCCTTAATTATTTTTCTGATAGAGTTTTTAATTTTTGCTACAGCAGATCTAGACTACAATCCTTCCGTGTACACTTCCCACACAGTGACAAGTATATGCTACTATGCCTGTCTTATTTGTTGAGATGAGATTTCACTGACCTTTTGCCTCCTGAGTGGTCTCACATCCTTTGTCCTGTAAAGATGTTATTTTAACCTATAGTGCACCTGGTTTTTCAAAAGAAATGGCAGCTAGCAAGCCAGGGGGAAGGAAGAGATAAAGCTTACAAGTTATCCCAAAGTCTATCACAATTACACTGGCAGAAACATGCTGTTAGAGGCCAATGTCATGATTCTGGGAGTTTTAGACCCCATGAGGAGTATGTTATGAAAGCAAGGGCCAGACAGGCACCAGTGTCTCTCATCTGTAATCCTAACTGCAATCTATGAATCAAGCTTCAAAGCCAGCCTGAGCAAGAAAGTCCATGAGACTTTTATCTCCAATTATCCACCAAAAAGCCTGAAGTGGAGCTGTCGATCAAGTGGTAGAATGCTAGCCTTGAGCAAAAAAACTCAGGAACAGCTCCCAGGCCCTGAGTTCAAGTCCTTGGACTGGCACAAAAAAGCACAAGGGCCCATTTTCCCAACAATACACTTACACACAACAGTTTACATACTAATATTGGGCTGCTCTGCAACATAAATATATACAAAATTAGTTTAGCACCTGATCATCTGATAAAAAATAAAATAATACAAGAAAAATCTCTATGAAAGCAGCAGCATAGCTCCTGCCCACAGTAAGCACTTAGTAAATTCTCTGAATTTGATATGAAGTCTGATTGATGAGGTCATTGGTGGTTTTACCTGCAAGAAATCTACATCCACTCTGCACAATAACTTCAATTCTAAAGATTGCCACTAGATGTCACTACTGCTCCAGGAGAAAATGAATAGATTGTTCACAGGTGTTCTCCGCCCCCCCCCCTTTCTCTCCTCTCTCATCTCTGTCTCCCTGTTTTTCTCTCTCTGTCTCTCTCTTCCTCATTTGTTTTAAGTCCTTTTTAAAAGAACTAAGTACACTGGTGAGGAAGAGTGTAGGGAAGGGCATTATGATTTATCCTTAGAAGATTGGTGGGTGTGTTTTTTTCTTCAATAAACATACTATTATCATAATTCAAAGTCAGGTATAGTGGTAGATACTTGTATTCCTAGCTACTCAGGAGCTAAGGCTGGAGGATCACTTGAGCCCAGAATTTCCAAGGTAGCCTGGGTAGCATAGTAAGAACCTGTCTCAAAAACAATAATAAATAAACACAGCCGGGCACCTGTGGCTCACACACTCAGGAGGCTGAGATCTGAGGACTGTGGTTCAAAGTGAGCCTGGGCAAGAAAGACTAAGACTCTTATTTCAAATTAACCACCAGAAGTGACACTGTGGCTCAAAGTGGTAGAATGCTAGCCTTGAGCTCAGAGACAGTGCCTAGGCCCTGAGTTCAAGGCCCAAGACCAACAAAAAATAAGAAGCAATATGATTGATTATATTTAAATGTTTTATGAAAATATTGCACCTATATATTTCAGAGTTGTTCTTGGTATAAAAAAGCCAACTTGTAAAGCACTCTGGGTACAGACTAACCCAGAAGATATTTGGGAGTGTCAACCATAATTTCACAGAGTACGTTGAACAGAGTTGTTGTTTTTTTTAACATGACTAAACAGTACACCGAAGTGAAGTTCATTTTACTCAGCACAAAAGTGTCTGGAATTAATGTTCATGTGAAATCATTAATTTTTAAGCATAATCTGGGAAACTGTAGAGTCTGTCTAAGTATAGTACTTGTATCTGATATCTTATCATCTGAAGTAGGAGACAAGAAAAATGAACTCCAAGCCTCCGAGGAAAGTACCACCAAGATCAGCAAATGACACTCAATGGGATTCAGTAACTTTGCCAAGGATATCAAATCCCTTGTATATGAAAGTGTTAAGTTACAATTAAAAGCACAGATGAAAAGCTATGCTTTCCGAGTTCAAATCTTGAATTCACTGGTTTACTAACTGCATGAACTTGAATTCTGCTTTTTGTTTTTATGTTTCTGTGTTTGGATGAGCATTGGTGGCTCATGCCTGTTATCTTGGCTACTCAGGAGGCTGAGATCTAAGGATAGAGGTTCAAAGCCAGTGTGGGAAGACAAGTTCATGAGACTCACATACCCACCAACCAACAAAGAGCCAGAAATGGAGCTGTGGTTCAATTAGTAGAGCATCAGCCTTGACCAAAAAGCTAAGGAACATTGCCCAGAATTCAAACCCAGTACCAGAATGAAAAATAAAATACCTTTGTGCTTAAGACCATATCAAGAAGGGATGCTAATAATAGCTACCTACCTTATAAGGTGGTTGTGAGGTTTAAGTAAGCTAGTTCCTAAAATATTTAGAACAGTGCTTGCATATGGAAAGTCTTATGTAAGCATTGACTATTACTATTATTAGAATTCAAATTTGCCTGCATTTAAAGCCCTTGACCTTGATTAAAAAAATGCCTCTCCAGCTCACCTTATTTTTGCAGGCTAAAAATGGGGCTTGGGGAGGGCCCAAGCTGAATCAAGAATGCTGGGAAATGCCACCTCTCTGTTAAGCCTGGCACAGTCAGGACACTGCTGGTGACCCACCCAGTTCACAGCCAGACGATGACCATTGCCCCTTCTCTCCTTCAGCCGCTATGCCAGGCACCACAGCTTGGACATACACTGCACCTCTGCTCAGGAAAGAGTCACAAGAGCAGCTGCCTCCTGCAAAAGTCACTGTTATATCCCTATAGAGATAGACTGAGAAGCTCCTCTGCCATTTTCCAAACAGGGGAAGCAAAAACAGGCCAATAAAGTGACACAAGGACTAATGATGGCAAAGGAGTTGTCCTGTCATATCTCAAAGCTACAGGGGACAATCAGGCTGATTAATGGCAACAATGAAAATGGTGCTGGTTTGGTCCACAATGGTGGCGGGGAGGGCTGGTTCTGGGGTTCGAACCCCAGTGTTGTCCTTCAGATATTCACTCACGTTGGTAGTCTACAACTTGAGACGTATTACCAGTTGTAGTTTTGGGTCATGAATTGAAGATGAGTCTCACAAATTTTCCTATCAGGGCTGCTTCAAATCACAATCCTCATGTCTCAGCCTTCTAAGTAGCTAGGATTACAGGTGTGGACCACCAGCACCCAGCATCCACAATGTCATTAAGAGAACTGAGCAAATCTTTTAGTTCTTAACATTCATTCTGGGAGAAGGGAAACCAGAGAAGAAAGACATCTATTCCAAAAAATACAAAGGAATCAAACTTAACTCTGAAGTCTTCTTACACAAGTGCATTAACTCTATATTTGTATAACAGTCTGCTTAACCTCTAGAATTGCTTTGGGAGAGAATTAATAATCAGTTAATAAACAAATCCCTGCTGGGTGTGACCTTGGAGCTGCTGTATGGGGTTAATCACATAAAGCAGAAGCTCATTAACTCCATACCTATGATTGGGAGCACTGCCATGGTGACTCTGAATTTGAAATCTCTGTAGTTTTCTCTAAACATCTAGGGAGCCTCCTTACTGCAAACATTTTCAACTTTGGTTGCTGTGCCTGAAGTCTTGATGCCACTGGTCTGAATGTAACCAGGGAAACAAGAACTTCAAAGGCTCTGGGTTATAGAGAGTTACGTTTAAGACTTGGTGCTTGTTTGGCATTCCATGAGCCCCCCGGCTTCCTTGGTTTCAGCTGTCCTGCAAGATGGCGCTGGCATTTTGAGATCTCCTCTGATGTTCCTCCACTACTGGGTGAATTTTAATCTGCTAAGTAGCCTATGGCCCATTTATCACTTTAGACTATCCCAACCTGAACCTTCAGGAAAGGTCTCCTGCATGAGCAAGGATTGTCTTTTTCCCACAACCTCCTTTGGTTACTCAGTGCTATAACAAGTTACTATAGGCTGGACTGGTGTATTTCTCACAGTTGTGAAGGCCAGGAAGGAGATCAAGGTGTTCAGAGTTCTGTTGTCTGAAAAGGTATCAGCTGTCTTTTTCCTGTGTCATCACAGAAAGAAAAGATTCTGGGCTTTTCAGGTCCTTATGATGGTACTCATTTCATCCTGTGACCAGATTACCTACCCAAACCCCGACTATCATTACATTGGGAGTTGAGATTTCAGCATATGCCGACAAGACAATTCTGTCCCATTCACAATAGCCTGAAACAAACCCAAAACTTAGGAATAAATTTAATTAAGAAAGTGAAAGGCTAGGCAGTGGTGGCTCACACCTCTAATCCTAGCTCCTCAGGACGCTGAGATCTGAGGATCATGGGTCAAAGTCAGTCCAAGCAGGAAAGTCTATGAGGTTTTGTTATCTTCAGTTAACTACACAAAAGCTGGAAGTGGAGCTGTGGCCCAAGTGGTAGAGCACAGCATCCAGGTCCTGAGTTAGCTCTAAGACTGGCAATAAAGAAAAAGGTTTCTGTTGGTTTTTTTTGGCCAGTCCTGGGCCGTGAACTCAGGGCCTGAGCACTGTCCCTGGCTTCTTTTTGCTCAAGGTTAGCACTCTGCCACTTGAGCCACAGCGCCACTTCTGGCCATTTTCTGTATATGTGGTGCTGAGGAATCGAACCCAGGGCCTCATGTGTACAAGGCAAGCACTCTTGCCACTAGGCCATATTCCCAGCCCCAGAAAAAGGTTTCTGTGCTGTGCCCAACCAAATCCAGATACCCCAAATATCACCAAGACCGAGATCGATGCAAAAGCAAAGGTACTGTTTATTACCAAATACGCATTTGAGCCAATGTGCTCACCAGACGCAGCTGAGAGACGAGGGCCCTGAGGATTGCACACATTTTGGGGGAAGGTATTTAAAAAGTAAGGATTGTCTTCAATTGTCACAGAACGCTCGAGTAAGTCGCTGATAATGTGAGGAAGTAGAAGATGGTGTGAGTGGGGATGTGTTAAGTTTTATAAGACACAGCTTAAAAAACAGTATAAGGAAAGACTTTAGAAAAAGAATTAGGGATTTCATGGGGCTGGGGATATAGCCTAGTGGCAAGAGTGCCTGCCTCGGATACACGAGGCCCTAGGTTCGATTCCCCAGCACCACATATACAGAAAACGGCCAGAAGCGGCGCTGTGGCTCAAGTGGCAGAGTGCTAGCCTTGAGCGGGAAGAAGCCAGGGACAGTGCTCAGGCCCTGAGTCCAAGGCCCAGGACTGGCCAAAAAAAAAAAAAAAAAAGAATTGGGGATTTCCTTTAGCTTTAAAGGTTTTGGCATGTTAAAAGTGAGGAAGACACTCCCCAGAAAGTTTAAGTATGTAGCAAATGGTATGAGTATGTCTTTTTTTTTTTTTTTTTGGCCAGTCCTGGGGCTTAGACTCAGGGCCTGAGCACTGTCCCTGGCTTCTTTTTGCTCAAGGCTAGTACTCTGCCACTTGAGCCACAGCTCAACTTCTGGCCATTTTCTGCATATGCGGTGCTGGGGAATTGAACCCAGGGCCTCATGTATACGAGACAAGCACTCTTGCCACTGGGCCATATCCCCAGCCCAATGAGTATGTCTTAAAATCGGAACTTCTGAGTAAAGTTGGTATGTAATCAAGTAGTATAAATAGGGTCAAAATTGATGCATTGATGTTGGAACTATGTTTATCTGTATCCATATCTATAGGGCTGAAAGACACATGTAAAGTGATCCAAATGGAAACCAGAAAGATCTCCTCATGTTAGCTTTGATAGTAGGACCCTGTGTGATAAATAGGTTTGCAGCTTTTGTAAAAGAGCAAGTGAATACAGTTCAACTAATGGTGCTTAGACAACAATATCAATCCCTAGACTTGCGAGTGACTGACTCGTACATTGAGATGACCCCATACACTGATGTGGGCATCTCACAGGAACCAAGATTGGTTCCCCAGTCTCCTATGAGAAGGAGGGAATGAAAGACCAAAGTGATTCAATTTGAAAAAGAGGCAGCCATGTTAGAGTTAGAGCTGATTCCGAGAAGCTGAGAGAGCAGTTACTAAAAAAACCACAACTATATGCCCACCCAGTAACCAGCTAAACAACAAATAGGGGGCAAGCTGACCTAGCCAAGAATAAACCATTGCTGTTTTGAAATGTGCATATGGCCCCTAACCACTCAAGTTTAAACTTATCAGGCATTGCTGAAGGTCGACCAATAGGGTAGCTGCCAACATGGTAAGCCCTTAAAGTTGTTTGTTCACTTGTATAAAAAGTGTGCAGTCCCCTTTCTCAAGGCCCTTGTCTCAGCTGCGTCTGGTGAGCACGTTGGCTCAAATGCATATTCGGTAATAAACGGCACCTTTGCTTTTGCATCGATCTCAATCTCGGTGGTCTTTGGGGTATCTGGATTTGGGCACAACACCTGCACATCAAAGAAGACAACTCAAAGACACAACCTACAGAATGGGAGACAACTTTTGCCACGTATTCATCTGACAGAGAATTAATAGCCAGAATATATTTAGAAACTCAAAAAAAAGTTAAACATCAAAAGAACAACTCCAATCAATAAGTGTCAAACTGAATAGAGTTCTCAAAAGATGCACAAACCAATTATATATATATATATATATATACTTTCATTAAAAATGTTCAATATATCTAGCCATTATGGAAATACAAAGCAAAATAACATTGAAATTAAGTGTCAAACTGAATAGAGTTCTCAAAAGATGCACAAAACGGGCTGGGGATATGGCCTAGTGGCAAGAGTGCCTGCCTCATATACATGAGGCCCTGGGTTCGATTCCCCAGCACCACATATACAGAAAATGGCCAGAAGTGGCGCTGTGGCTCAAGTGGCAGAGTGCTAGCCTTGAGCAAAAAGAAGCCAGGGACAGTGCTCAGGCCCTGAGTCCAAGCCCCAGGACTGGCAAAAAAAAAAAAAAAAAAAAAAAAGATGCACAAAACAATAGTAAATATGTATATATGTACACTCATTAAAAATGTTCATTATACCTAGCCATTATGGAAATACAAAGCAAAATAACACTGAAATTTCACCCCCCAGAATGACGAGAGTGACAAAAATAACAAATACTAGTAAATATTTTTGCTCTTGTTAAAAATACATACAGGGCTGGGGAATATGGCCTAGTGGTAAAGTGCTCGCCTTATATACATGAAGCTCTGGGTTGATTCCTCAGCACCACATATTTAGAAAAGGCCAGAAGTGGCGCTGTGGCTCAAGTGGCAGAGTGCTAGCCTTGAGCAAAAAAAAGCCAGGGACAGTGCTTAGACTCTGAGTTCAAGCCCCAGGACTGGCAAAAAAACAAAACCAAACAAAAATATATACAAAGAATCAGGTTGTCATGTGCTGGTGGCTCATGCCTGTACTTTTAGCTACTTAGGAGGCTGAGATCTGAATATCAGTGTTTGAAGCCAACCCAGGCAGAACAGTCCTTGTGAGACTCTGTTGTTGTTGTTTTTTTTTTCTTTGTTGGTTGTAGGCCATGAATTTGGGGCTGGGTCCTTTCTGTGAGTCTCTTTGTATTCAAGGTTAGTGCTCTACCATTTGAGCCACAGCACCATTTCCAGTTTTTCTGGTGGCTTCTTGGAGATAAAAGTATAAGAGTCTCACGGGGGCTGGGAATATGGCCTAGTGGCAAGAGTGCTTGCCTTGTATACACGAAGCCCTATATATAGAAAATGCCAGAAGGGGCGCTGTGGCTCAAGTGGTAGAGTGCTGGCCTTGAGCAAAAAGAAGCCATGGACAGTGCTCAGGCCCTGAGTTCAAGCCCCAAGACTGGCAAAAAAAAGAAAAGAAAAGAAAAAGAAATGTACCCACTGCCTTACCTATGAAACTGTAACCCCTCTGTATATCACTTTGACAATAAATAAGTAATTATTCAGAAAAAAAAAAGAGTCTCACAGACTTTTCCTGGCTTCCAGCTGTGATCCTCAGATCTCAGCCTCCTAAATAGCTAGGATTATAGGCATAAACCATTGGCACTCAGCAAAAGGTTCAGGGTTTTTTGTTGTTTGGGTGGGGAGAGGTCGTTTTCATTTGTTGTGTTTTCTTTTTTTGTTTGTTTGTTATAGGGCTTGAGCTCAAAGCCTGGGTGCTATCCCTGAGCTTTTCACTCAAGGCTAGGGAGCCCTGTACCACTTTGAGCCATAGTTCCACTTCGGTTTTTGAGTGGTTAATTGAAGATCAGAGTTTCACAGGACGGGCTGGGAATATGGCCTAGTGGCAAGAGTGCTTGCCTCGTATACATGAAGCCCTGGGTTCGATTCCCAGCACCACATATATAGAAAACGGCCAGAAGGGGTGCTGTGGCTCAAGTGGCAGAGTGCTAGCCTTGAGCAAAAAGAAGCCAGGGACAGTGCTCAGGCCCTGAGGTCAAGGCCCAGGACTGGAAAAAAAAGAGTTTCACAGGAAGTGACACTGTGGCACAAAGTAGTAGACCAAAACCTTGAGCAAAAGAGCTAATGGACAGCACCCAGGCTCTGACTTCAAGCCCCACAAACAACAACAACAAAGAGGTATGGGCTGGGGGGTGAGGCCCAAGTGCCTGCCTAATAACTGCAAGGCCCTGAGTACAAACTCCAGTTCACAAACATACACACAAATCTTTAAAAGATAAAAGTAAAACAGGTCAATTTACAAGGTACTAGTGGCCATGGCTATAATCCTAGCTATTCAGGAGTCTGAAACCTGGAGGACCACAGTTCAAAGCCAGCCCAGGCAGAAAAATCTGTGAGACCTCTATCTTCAATTAACTAGTAAGATGCTGGACTAGAGGTATGGCTCAAGTGGTGTAAGCAAGCTGAGCAACAGCACAAGGTCACAATTTCAAGCCTTTTTACCAACACACACATACGAAAAAAATTATAGCTGTCTTCACAGCCCCTTTTTCTGTTCCTATCCTAAACATGAAAATTTACTCCACTTTCTGACTTTACCAGGCAAAAAATTGTCATGCAAAGCCTTTGTGTTGACAGCTGAATAAAAAAAAAAATTTTGGTAATACTGAGGGTTGATTGAACTCAGGACCTTTAACTTGCTACACAGGTGCTTTACTACTTGAGCCATGCTGCTAGCCCAACTAAAATTTTTTTGAAATAAGATTGACATCATAATCCTCCAGAAGCTTTTAAATCAAAGTCTACTGTGCACATCATTCAAAGGACCTCCTGCCATGCTGTTAAAATTGCCTTACCTACTTCAGCTTCCCTCTAGGTTGCTTTGTTTTCTCCCACTAGTCACGATATGAGTGGTCTAAAGATAACATGGTGGAGTGCAAGCACTTGTGTGCAAGTAGAGGGGCTTGAACCTCATGTTTTCACTTGCCTTTTTTATTCAAGGCTGGTGCTCTAACACTTGGACCACAGCGCTACTTCCAGCTTTGTGGTGGTTAATTGGGGATGAGTCCTTCAGATTTGTCTTCCCTGGCTGGCTTCTAATGGAGATCCTCAGATCTCAGCCTCCAGAATAAATAGGATTATAGGAGGGAGCTATCAGTGTCCAGCTGTCTTAAAATTAACAGTCTTCTAAAAGGCAGTTTTCAAAGTGCAGGCTTTTATAAGTATCAGTCATATTACAGCTTACAGAAAGGATTTTTTTTTTTTTTTGCCAGTCCTGGGGCTTGAACTCAAGGCCTGAGCACTGTCCCTGGCTTCTTTTTGCTCAAGCCCAGCACTCTACCACTTGAGCCACAGTGCCCCTTCTGGCATTTTCTATATACGTGGTGCTGAGGAATCAAACCCAGGGCTTCATGTATCTGAGGCAAGCCCTCTGCCACTAGGCCATATTCCCAGCCCCAGAAGGGATTTTTTTTTTAAAGCTTTGTTATAACCAATAGTAGCAGAAATCCCAAAAAATAGATATTTTTCTTCTTCCTCCAACATCTCTAATCTTTAAAACTTAACCTGATGGTTAATGTACTGTAAAAAGTTTTAACATCATCAGATTGTTTCATGTTTTCGAGTTACATGAAAGAACAGTAAGGATTAAATGCATTCTATTCGTAAGGTTTATGTTTTATGGTGCAAAGGGTTGCACTTTTATCAGCCCATTGAACATTAAAGCCCAATTGGACTGTACAAATCTTATTGCAAGACAAAATAATAATCTTCTAAATGTGTTGCTATGTAGTATTAATGTCATTCTGTTAATATAACTGGGACCATAGTAAATCTTTTCTGAGATGCAAGTTAAAATTATTGTAGTTTAGCCAGAGGAGAGGATGGAAAAGGGAGTGCAGACCAATAGAGACAGGAAGGATAAGCTAATAATGCTCATTATATTCAATGTCCATATGTAAAAATGGAACCACATAACTTGAAGGTATGGTTGGTGTTAGGACAGATGGAAGAGAACAAAGGAAGGGGTGACATTGATCAAGGTGCATTTTATGCTTGGTGCCAGTGCCTCACACCTATAACCTTGCTACTCAAGAGGCTGAGATCCATGGAACTGTGGTTCAAGTGGTAGAGTGCTAGCCTTGAGTAAAAGAGCCCAGACCCCTAACTTCAAGCCTCAGGACTGGAAAAAAAAAAGATACATTTTACTTATAAACCAATTTTCTGAAACCTGTTTTTACAACAAAGGATAAGAAAATGTTTTATAAAATGATTAATAATGAGATATGCATAATTCCAGATATTTTCCTTATTTTTATTTTGTACTGAAGTTTGAACTTAGGGGTTGAGCTCTCATTTTGCTTTTCCACCACTTGAGCCACAACTCCACTTCCAGATTTTTGCTGGTTAATTTAGGACTTTGCCTCGGCTGATTTCAATATGCAATTCTCAGATCTCAGCCTCCTAAATATCTAGGATTATGGAACCATCAGCAAGATTATATGAGCCACCAGCACCTAGTTCCTTTTTCTTTTTTATTTGTTTTTTGTTTTTGCAGCCAGTCCTGGGGTGTGGACTCAGGGCCTGAGCACTGTCCCTGGCTTCTTTTTGCTCAAGGCTAGCACTCTGCCACTTGAGTCACAGCGCCACTTCTGGCCATTTTCTGTATATGTAGTGCTGGGGAATCGAACCCAGGGCTTCATGTATACAGGGCGAGCACTTTACCACTAGGCCATATTCCCAGCCCCCTTTTTCTTTTTTAGATACAGGATATATCGGTGCAGTGCCATAGCCTGCCTGAGACCAATATTACCTTCTGTGCAGAATATACAGTGGTACTATGCTATGGATATAAATGACTGTACTTAGTTTTGGTAGGTTGGCCACCACAGAAATCCTATCATTTTATCAGTGAAATTAAACTAAAAAGCCTGCCCACTTTCCAAATGGAGGTTAGGCGAATAACCCGAGAGTCTGAGAGTTTCAGATGGGGAGGAAAATGCATCCAGGAAGAGAAAAACAAAAAGATAAGCATGAGGCTCATTCTCTGAGTTCCTAGTTGGGTACTTGGCTGTTGGTAAATTAAGGAGATGGAAGGCCAGAATGTTCGGATAATGATAATGAGAAGGATAATTATAAAGAGTATTCAGGATAAGGATAATTATAAAGAGTATTTATAAAAATTCTTTTCTACAATTAACCACAAAAAAGCTGACATGATTAGAAGTAATGTACCACTGAAGACACACAGGGATCCTCAGACCACTCTTGGTGACTCTGTGGTTTAAAGAATTGTCCTGAGGGCTGGGAATATGGCCTAGTAGCAAGAGTGCTTTCCTCTTATACTTGAAGCCCTGGGTTCGATTCCTCAGCACCACATATAAAGAAAAGGCCAGAAGTGGCGCTGGGATCAAGTGGCAGAGTGCTAACCTTGAGCAAAAAGAAGCCAGGGACAGTGCTCAGGCCCTAAGTTCAAGGCCCACGACTGGCAAAAAAAAAAAAAAAGAATTGTCATGAATGGAAGGAAGGTGCCTTGAAACATTGGAAACGATGGTGTTTATTGGGTGCCAATTGTGCACATAACATTGTTCACTAGATACACCAAATATCTGCCCTTAGTTTTGAAAGCATAGGTATCAGCCATCCCAGAGGACCATACGGAGATAATCACAGGCAGGAGAAGAAGGTTCATAAGGAGGTTTATTAGTGGGGCCATAGTTCCCACGGGAGAGGGAGGTACATGGCATCTGCACCTTATCCAGGTGGCAGCTTCTCTCTCTGGGGGTAAAGGGGAAGTAGTTAGGTAGTGAACAGTGGTGGCTTATTAGGTGTGGGTGGATCTGGGGGCTAGTGGGAGGAGCTGAGGACCTGAGGCTAGGGAAATGCTAACAAGTTTAGGTTGCTCAGCGCTTGACAATTGAACTGAGACGTCAATGACAAGAAATCGGCCATGCAGAATCTGGGGACATGGCACTCCACACAGGGAAGGGGGCCCTGCAAAGGCTCTAAGCCTTTCTGCCTGGAGCCTATCCAGAAGGAGCAGGGCAGGGGGAGGGGAGGTTCCCAAGGTCTGAGGGCCAGATCAGCAGATCAGGCAGGACCTGTTTTGTGTTTTTGTTGTTGTTATTGTGCCCATTCTAGGGCTTGAACTCAGGGCCAGGTGCTGCGTCTGAGCTTTTTGTTCACGCCTGGCATTCTACCACAGCTCCAATTCCAGCTTTTTGATAGTTAGGACTTTCAAGGTAGGGTAGGCTTCGAATCATAATCCTTAGTTCATAATCCTTAGTTCATAATCCTTAGCTAAGATTATATGCATGTAATCTCAGGCTGTTGTTTTGTTTTTAGGTTTTTGGTTTTTGCCGGTCCAGGGGCTTGAACTCAGGGCCTGGGCGCTGTCCCTGAGCTTCTTTTGCTTAAGACTAGCACTCTGCCACTTGAGCCACAGCTCCACTTCTGGCTTTTTTCTGGGAAGTTCATTGGAGATAAAGAGTCTCGCAGACTTTTCTGCCCAGGCTGACTTTGAACCAGATCTCAGCCTCCTGAGTGGCTTGCAGTGCAGGCCTGAGCCACAGACAACCGGCTGGGCTGTTTTGTTTGGTTGGTTGGTTGGCTTATTTTGTTGTTCTTTAAGTAGACCTTTAAGTCTAAATCTCCTGGAAGTGTAGAAAAATAGCGGGAAGGGTGGAATGGCTAAAGGAGGCCAGTTTGGAGGCGAGGAAGGTAGGCCAGAGGTGAAGCCCCAAACTCTATCCCACACCTCTAGCCTCAAAGCGGCTTAGTGACGTGACAGCGCGTGCGCGCTCGCTGCAGGAAGTTTGGGTCTCGTTGCCTGCCGTAGACGTCCTGACGGGAGCCTGTTGCCGCGGAGACGGGGAGACGCTCAGGGCCTCCTCCACCGTGGAGGCCGCGGGCCCAGGCCATCATGTCGGTGCTCGACGTACTCTGGGAAGACCGCGAGGTCCGCTTCGACTTGTACTCGCAGTGAGTCTTCGAGCTTCTCCCTGGGCCCGGGGCCTGCGGAGGCCGCCGTGGCGCGGATTCGCGACCCGCGGGCGGAGCCTGGCGGGGGTGGGAGAGGTGGGCGCGGGCTGTGGGCGGCGCGAGACGCCGGGGCAGCCCGGGCCTCCGCGGGTTCGCGGCCAGGGAACAGTTCCATTCTGCGCTCTCCGCCCCTGGTGCCCCCAGAGGATCCTTCAGGACCACCCGGGGATGGAATGTTCCGACAACCAAGTGAACTGGGATTTCAGGGGGTTTGGGGTGGTTTCTTTTTGGGGGGGGGCGGTTATTTTGTGCCGGTCCTAGGACTTGAACTCAGGGCCTGGGCTCCACTTCTGGCTTTTTGGTATTTACTTGGCGATAAGAGTCTCATGGACTTTCCTGCTAGGTCTGACTTTGAACCACAGTCCTCAAATCTCAGCCTCCTCAGTAGCTAGGATTACAGGTGTGAGCCACCGGTGCCCTACTAATTGTACTCATAAAGGTACTTTGTACACAGCCCTTTAACTATTCTTTCTCTAACTGCCTTGTATCTGTCCTATGCTTAGAAACATCTCCGGGTTCTCTGTTGTCCACAGAATGGGGCACATTTATTTGGGGTTTTCCATTATCTGGTTTCTCTTTGTTCAACTATATTTCTCTCACACTGAAATCTTTGTTCTTCCCGGCCTCTTATCATATGCCCTAATCTTTCTGGATCTTGGTCTTTAATTATAGACATTCCTCTTTTTTCTGTTGAGTTCTCCAAACCCTACCCACTTTTAGGTCTGGCTTACTTCCAAGTGACCCTGCTCACCCCAGGCCACTGCAGAACCTTGAGTTCTGGAGGTTGTGTTTTGTGTGTGTGTGTGTGTTTAGGTGCAGCACTGAGGTTTGAACTCGGAGGCTTGAGCTTGTAAGGAAGGCCCCCTACCAATTGAGCCATGCCTAATACCAGCCCAGAGTTCTTGATTATTTGCAAATGCCCAAAACAGCTATTTTTTTTTTCTTTTTTAAAAAATGTATTTATTGTCAGTGATGTACAGGTTACAGTTTCATACATAAGGCAGTGAGTACATTTCTTAACAAACTTGTTACCTCTTCCCTCATTTTTTTTCCTTTTTTGTCAAAATGTGGTACAGGGGGGTTACAGATTCATATGAAAGGCAGTGAGTACATTTCTTGTTCTGTTACCTCCTGCCTCATTTTTCCTCCACCTCCCAAGCTCTCCCCCTCACTTTTCTCCCATCTTCCCCCCTCCTCAATTTCCCCTTCCCCATGGGTTGTACAGCTGGTTTACAGCATATGGTTTTGTAAGTATTGCTGTTGCACTGGTTCACCTTTTATCCTTTGTCTCTCCATTTTGATGTTCCCTTTACCTTCCCTAGTTTCAATAAATACATATACAATACCCAGGGTACCAAAATCAAGTACAGTGACATCAGTGGTAAAACCCTCGGGAGAAAGACAAAAGAAAATGGCATAATTTCACATGGTACATTGCAAATAACAACAATAATAAACCACTTATTTCCATAACTTGGAGTTCATTTCACTTAGCATCATCTTATGTTCATATGTACATAGCTATCGAGCTATTGTGATCTTCTGCTAGGACTATCCTAGACCTGTGCTAATTATTACCAATGAGGAAAAACATATATTCTATGTCTCTTCAGGTCTGGATCACTTCACTTAGTATGATTTTTTTTCCAAATCTTTCCATTTCCTTACAAATGGGGCAATGCCATTCTTTCTGATGGAAGCATAGAATTCCATTGTATATATGTACCACATTTTCTTTATCCATTTATCTACTGAGGGGCATCTAGTTTGGTTCCATATTTTGGCAATGGTAAATTGTGCTGTGATGAACATAGTTGTGCTGGTAGCTTTAGTGTGGTCTTGCTTGTAATCCTTTGGGTAGATGCCCAAAAGTAAGGATGCTGGGTTGTAGGGGAGCTCTGTGTTTAGTCTTTTGAGGAACCTCCATACTGCTTTCCAGAGTGGTTGAACAAGTTTACACTTCTACCAACAGTGTAGTAGCATTCCCTTTTGGACACATCCCCTCCAGCATCTGTTATTATTAGTTTTCTTGGTAATGGACATTCTTATTGGGGTGAGGTGGAATCTCAATGTCGTTTTGATTTGCATTTCTTTTATAGGCAATGATTTGAGCACTTCTTCATGTGCCTCTTGGCCATTCTCATTTCCTCTTCAGAGAAGTCTCTCTTTAGGTTTTTAGCCCATTTATTAAGGGGGCAGTTGTTTCTGTAAGGATTTGTTCTGGGGGAACTTAATTTTTTGAGTTCTATGTATATTTTAGATATGAGGCCCTTGTCTATTGTATGGCCAGTGAAGATCTTCTCCCAATGTGAGGGCTTTCTATTTATCTTGCAAGCTATGTCCTTTGCCGTGCAGAAGCTCTGCAGTTACTATCAGCTATTTATATGCCTATATATGTCTCTTCTTCGTATGCCTATATGTCTCTTCTTTTCCCTAAGTAGATTCTAAGTGGATGGAGTTTAGTTAAAACATTAACACTTTTGTATTTATTTTAGACAAATGAAAACAAGACCTGGAGAAGTCCTTATTGATTGTTTAGATTCTATTGAAGACACCAAAGGAAACAATGGGGATAGAGGTAAGCATATTTCTAATGAATTTTATATTTACAAATACAGATTCTTATATGAAATACAGATTCTTATATATGAAACAGCATCATATGCAGATGTAATCACAGAAAAATTAAACCCACAGGGTTTTCTTAGACTTAAATAAAACAAAGAGTAGCCTTTAAACTTCCAGCCAGAGAACATAGGTTCTTCCTCAACTTCAGTCCATCTCTGACATCAGAACTTTTCTTTATCCAACGAAACTGTTAAGACTCCAAGAGGAGCCCTATTTTCAAGTGTCATGGGATAGTTCTGATCTGACTCCCCAAAAAGGACTTGGGAGCCTGATGCCAGTTGCTACGACTGTAATCCTAACTACTCTGGGGGCTGAAATCTGAGGATCGTAGTTTGAAGCCAGCCCAACTGGAAAGTCCACAAGACTCTTACCTCCAATTAACTACCAAGTGGCAGAGTGCTAGTCCTAAGCATAAAAGTTCACAGCAGGGGAAAGAGGGAAGGGGAGAAGAAGGAAGAGAAAGAAAATGAGCGGCAGAAGAACCTGTTGTCACTGCCAGCTCTGGGCAGATCCTTTCAGTGGCTAGAGCCTGTCCTTATAGGAATGCTTAGATCATTTCTGAAATGTTTTCTGGCATCATTCAGGCCAAGGTGAGGGTGAATTTTGGAGGTGTGACAGCAAACATAGTCTTGGTTTGTGCCTTGGGGGTGGGACAACAATTCCACTGTCACAATGGCTATATCTTGCTGAAATCTGAATTAACTTGAAGAAGTCAAGAAAAATTTGTGGTGTTTTTCTACAGATTGGAAAAAATACTTAATGTAACAGACAGTCCTTCAGTATAGACAAAGACTGGTGGGTAATAGATCATTTTTGATTTATCAAATATGAGTAGAGAATACTGCACTAGTACTTTGGAGGAGAGAGGGAGGAAAACATTCTCCAGCCAAAAATCTACATCACAGTGCCTGAAACCCTACTTTTAGTGGGGAAAAAAAACCCCACAAAACTATTGGATATTTATGGGCATGTGTGAACACAGAATCAGAAACCTCTATAAATGAAACTATAGCAGTATCCAAAGCTTCTGGGCTAAAAGGAGGTCGAAAAGAAAAGAAAAATCTTGCTTTCCAAACATCTGTCTACATTCCTTCCTAGCCATTTGAAAACAACTAAGTTAAGATGCTGTTGGTCTAGGAGCCCCTATTTTAGAACTATAAGTACCCTAGAAGATTAGCCTGTTTAAGCCAGTCAACTCCCAAGTATACTGCCTGAAATGATCAGATTAGCTTTTGCACTGAAACCACGTGAGAATCAAACAGGGCAGTGTTTGGAAGATTAATATTATGGAGATTAAAAGAAACAGGGACAGCAGGTGAGATAGAAAAAAATCCAGGCCTGAAACACCAGGTTTGAAGCTATAGGAAGAGAAGTCCTTTAGGAGAAAAGAGGTAGCATAGAAATCCAAGAAACTTCATCAAAGATCATCAAGAGAAAAAAAAATAGATGTGGTTGTTCCAGGGATACTGTAATAGCATTAAAACATTAGTAGATATTCTGTGTTTGTAGCCCAGTTGTACAGACAAAATATTGTCTTAAGGAAATAATAATCCAGGGACTGGGAATGTGGCTTAGTGATAAAGTGCTTGCCTAACATGCATGAAGCCCTGGGTTTAATTCCTCAGTACCACATACACAGAAAAAGCCAGAAATGGTACAGTGGCTCAAATGGTAGAGTGCTAGCCTTGAGCAAAAGCTCAGGGACAGTGCCCATGCCCTCAGTTCAAGTCCAGGACTGGCAAAAGAAAAAAGAATCCAATGTATCCATAGTTTGTGCGTGCGCATGCGCACGCGCACGCGTGTGTGTGTGTGTGTGTGTGTGTGTGTGTGTGTACTAGGATTTGATTTTAGGGCTTTGAGCTCTCATTTTGCTTCCCACTCAAGGATGGGGTTCTACCACTTAAGCCATATCTCCACTTCTGATTTTTTGATAGTTAATTGGAAATAAGAGTCTCATAATCAATCATCATATCTCAACCTCCTGAGTAGCTAGAATTACAGATGTGAGCCACCAGTACCTAGCAATATATAAAAAGTCATAAAAGTTAGTTGCAAAACATTAAAGTATAAAGCTTAGCACCATGGTACACAACTGTAGACCTACCTACTTTGGGCTCATTTGAGCCTACAAGTTCCAGACAAGCCTGGACAACAAGGTCCCATCTCAAAATAATTAAAATATTAAAAAGCATAACAGCTCCTAACATTTTGAATGTTTACTATTCGCATGAAGTAACTCAGAAACAGAGTTTGATTAAGTTTTCCAAGATCACATAGCTAAGTGATGAGCTAAAGTACTTACTTTGCTTCCTGAATCAGTAAGATGACATTATTTGCTTCTCAAAAATCTATAATCCTAAACTTGACCTCAACTCTATTCCCTCCATTACTAATGGGTCTAACTCTGAATTGCTTGGTCTAGCATCGAAGAACTTCTAGCTGGTCCATTAACAATCTTTTCTGGCTGTGCAGCTATGTTACATTTGTCCTTCCAGGTCTAGCACCTTGTTCTACTCCTTTCCCCTGGACCTGGAAAGATGGCTTGTTTTGCTTACATCAAAAGGTTCTTCCTGGGCAGAAGATCAAAGGGAGGTGTGAGAATCTTCCTGGGTTCTCTCTGAATGAAAGGCTGGCGCTATGTCTCTTCTCTCTATAATGTCAGCTTCAAGGGCTCTTGTTCCTTCCAGGTTATGTTAACTGCTCTGTCCTTTGGGTCTGGGGAGGTAGTAGGTCTGCTGACTCACCTATGATTCTGACATTCCATCCATACTTGTAATAAGTCCATCTGCAAATAATCTTCATTGTCCTCTTTAGGCGCCATCTGTTTTCTCTTGAACCTATCATTGATGCAGTGCTAAGTCCTCTGTGATGTGTAAACCACACATATGTTCTATCCATATTGGGTTACTTATTATTTGCCAAATAGTATGTAATTTCCTAAATTTTCCCCTAAGATTGCCTTCCTTTTAATTTTAATTCTTTCAGAACCTAATTTCTATCCCAACTCAGTCCAATACTCCTGTAGGCCTAGTTTATTATCTTTTAAGTAATTATACAAAGGGGTTGCCACTCAACCACTCAGTATGTGTGTACAACACATCTTGGTCACTATCACCCCTTTCATCATTCTTTGCCAGGTTTTTCTGATTTTAGGCATATTAGGTTTCAAGGAAGAAAGAGTATGGTAAATTACTCATAAAAAGAATCCTGAAGGAAGTGGAGCTTTGGCTCAAGTGGTAGAGCACTAGCTGTGAGCAAAGAAGCTCAGGGATAGCACTCAGGCCCTGAGTTCAAGCCCCAGGACACACAAACACACATACACATATCCTGTGGTTATAATTTGTTAGATAATTGTATTTAACAAAGTTCAGTGTGTTTTCTTATTTCAAGATTTCTTAAAGCTATTGTAATGTGCAACTATATTGTAAATTTCTGTAACATAAAATTTACCATAGGACTCTTTTGCTCCCTTCTTGGATCATCTGTACTACAGAGCAGACCATATAGGGTCCACCATTCTACAGGATACACTTTGAGAAATTAAGTGCATCTAACCTTGTACTTTTGTATGAGAACATCAGGCTGTTGCTAAGAATGAAAAGTGCAAAGCCTTATAGACTTCCGCCTTTTCCACTAACTAAATTGGGTATATAAGTATATGGCTAATTTAAACGAAAACTTCTAAGATAGCACTCTTATGGCAGGAACTAGTGTGTATATGTTATTTTAGTGAGTACTTTTATAATTATATTATACCGTATGTCCACATATGAGCTGCTAGGAATTAAGGGAATCTTATAACAAAACCAAGCTATTGTCCACGAATACCTGAATCCTTTCTACAGCTGTCACTTGTTAGTACCTAGAACAGATGTACAGAAAAAAGTTTTGCATCCCCTTCATTCTGTACTGCAGATATGGATCATTTCTTAAGCTAATCAATTTCTCGTCATTTGTTTGCTTTTAGGTAGACTCTTAGTAACAAATTTAAGAATTATCTGGCATTCTTTGGCATTAATTCGAGTCAATCTTTGTAAGTATTCTCACTAGATAAACCTCTTAAGGAAAAAATAATCTTTCATCAAGGAAGTTGGGTGGCAGATTTTAATATAAAAAGGCTATACTATGGCTGGGCATTGGTGGCTCACACCTGTAATCCCAGCTACTTAGGAGGCTTAGATCTGAGAATTTAGGTTCAAAGCCAGCCCAGTCAAGAAAGTCCAAGAGACTCTTAATCTCCAAGTACCTACTAAAAAAGAAAACAAACAAACCAGAAATGGCTCTTTGGTTCAAGTGATAGAGCACTAGCCTTGAGCACAAAAGCTGAGGAACAGGGCTCAGGCCCTGAATTCAAACCCCAGGACCAGCACATACACAAACACACACACACAAAGCTATATTATGAAATACATAGAAAATTGATTTTTAAAACCTGAGAGACTGACCTAAACACAGACTGCACCATAATACAAAAAAATGGCTTTTTCTTGCTTTTTAGCCTCCCTATTCTGTATCTTGCACATATACATATATATATATATATATATATTAGTGCTTTTTACAATTAGTGCTTTTACAATGAATGGTTTTGTTTTGTTTGTTTTGGCTTGTCTTTGACAGCTTGCTATAACCTTTTTTCAAGAAAACCAAAAGGAAGATTTAAATTCTAATGAAAATAGTCTTCATTATTGTAAATTGGTATCACTTTTTAATACTATTTTTTTTTTTTTGGCCAGTCCTGGGCCTTGAACTCAGGGCCTGAGCACTGTCCCTGGCTTCTTCCCACTCAAGGCTAGCACTCTGCCACTTGAGCCACAGCGCCGCTTCTGGCCGTTTTCTGTATATGTGGTGCTGGGGAATCGAACCTAGGGCCTCGTGTATCCGAGGCAGGCACTCTTGCCACTAGGCTATATCCCCAGCCCCACTTTTTAATACTATTTTAGATTATCCAGTAAGACTTTTTCTTTTGATGAGGGGTGCCAAGATTTTCAATAAATAATGCTATATGGGTTTGAGAAAAGCATATACCTTTTTTTCTGGGGTTATAAGTAATTTTGTTTGTCCAAAGAGGCAGAATTGACTGGTTTAACTAAATTTGTAAGTCACAAAAATTTTTAAGTTGTATTTCTTTTTTTTCCTTCTCTTTCTTTCCTTCTTTCTTTCTTTTTTGTGCCAATACTGGGGCTTGAACTCAGCATGTTGTGCTTTTGGTTGGCTGTTTTGCTCAAGGCTGGTGTTCTGTCATTTGAGCCATACCTCCATTTCCAGCTTTTTGCTGGTTAATTTGAAATAAAAGTCTCTTGGATTTATCTGCAGGGACTAACTTTGAACCTGAATTCTCAGATTTCAGCCTCTTAAGTAACTAGGACTATGTGAGTGAGCTACTAGTGCCCAGCTGAAGTTGGATTTTGTATATGTCTAGTTTTTAAAACTAAAGTTCTGGATGTTTTTTACAATAATATTTTTCTCAGTTTACTTTATCATGTTCTTTAAATTCTTTGATTTTTCTTATTTTAGCTATTGGTTACAACTGCATATTGAATATTACAATAAGGACTGCTAACTCTGTAAGTCTGAGAAATCTTAATGTTTGTTTTGTTAATGTTTGTTTGCACTTTAAATGAGAAATTATTCTTCAAATCTGAACTTTTAAATAAATTTGTTCTTACAGAAATTACGAGGTCAAACTGAAGCTCTTTATATACTAACAAAATGTAACACTACTCGCTTTGAATTTATATTTACAAATTTGGTTCCTGGAAGTCCTAGACTTTTTACTTCTGTGATTGCAGTACGCAGGTACAGTAATCGTTTGTGGGTAATTATATATTTTTAAGTTCTGTGATATAAAGATTTAGAGGACAAAGTTTAGAAGTTATTACAATATCTTTTACCAAGATTCACAGCAAATATCCTGAAGCTACTTAGGAGAACACATTATAATTCAATAATCTCTCTAAAGGAATTTATGAAACATGTAAGACACCAGACATGTTAGTGCATACCAATAATCCCAGCACTGAGAAGACAGTGATAAGGAGGATCGTGGTTTGAGGTCAGCGCAGGAAAGTTTGGAGCCCCTTCTCAACTCAGGAGGCATGGATCAGAATGTTGAAGACCCTAGCTGGAAAATGCCTACAGGAGAAAGTGACTAGAAGATGGCTTAAGTGGTAAAACACTTGTCTTGTAATATATGAAGTTCAGAGTTAAAATACCAGTACTTCCAAGAAAGAAAGAGAGAAGGGAGGAGGGAGGGAGCAAAAAGGGAGGGAGAGAGTCAGAGTAAGAGAGAGGGGGAGAGAGAGACAGATCTAGGCTAAGATGACAAGAAATATAATTGTTTTGATTTATATTTCATATAATTATACCAAATGAAAGAAAAAACAAAATTAGATCATTTTCTGCTCTAAATGTTACCAGTATTTCTCAACTTCAAATTCATTTTATTTTTAATTTTGTTGATGATTGTAAAATTTATATAAATGTTTAATTTTTTTTTTTTGGCCAGTCCTGGGCCTTGGACTCAGGGCCTGAGCACTGTCCCTGGCTTCTTTTTGCTCAAGGCTAGCACTCTGCCACTTGAGCCACAGCGCCACTTCTGGCCATTTTCTATATATGTGGTGCTGGGGAATCGAACCCAGGGCCTCATGTATACGAGGCAAGCTCTCTCGCCACTAGGCCATATCCCCAGCCCAATTGTTTAATTTTTTACAGAGGTATAATTTATGTTGGCATAAAATTTTACCTCTCAGGTTCTAGGATTACAGATGTGCACTACCATAGCCAGCTGAAAAAAAAATTTTTTTTTTAAATAATCTTGAAGGAAGAAATCGGTTTTGGTATTTCTCTTAATTCTTTTTAGCATTTTGTATACTGACACATGTAAAAAGAAAATGAAACTTAAATGAGCAATTCTTTACAAGTCAATCATAATTTTATATACCTTACTCATATATCAGGGAAAAAAATCACCATTATGAAAACTGGACAAATTATATCACAAAAGAACCCCATAAAATAGAAAAACATTTCATATAAATTACATCTAAATATGAAATGAACTGCTTCCTGGGTGCCTTCACATTCTTCTCTTCTGGGTGCTGATGTACAACACATTGTTTCCTTGGAAAAATGCATCCCTATATTTGTTCTTCAGCTGTCCATTTACATATTCCTCTGTCTGCTCCAGGGTTATGTTCATGTAGCCATCCAGGCAAGCCAGGACCCCTTGACAATCTACTCCAGAATTTAATTTTACTACAACTGTCCATCTGATGATTTGCTTTAAGAAGTCACTGGGGGTTTGCTTCTGTAGACTCATTTTAACAGTCTTGGAAAGCAGGAAACCTGAGTTCTAATCCCAGCTCTGCTACTTATTTAGCTGTGTGACTTGAGTTATCAGTTCATCTCTCGTGGCCCCAGGTTCATCTCTGGCACCTCCAGCGCCTCCATGTCCCATGCTCCGAAAACCCTGAAAAAAAATTTAATTTGCGGGCTGGGGATATGGCCTAGTGGCAAGGGTGCTCGCTTTGTATACATTAGGTCCTAGGTTCAATTCCCCAGCACCACATATAAAGAAAATGGCCAGAAGTGGCGCTGTGGCTCAAGTGGCAGGATGCTAGCCTTGAGCAAAAAGAAGCCAGGGACAGTGCTCAGGCCCTGAGTCCAAGGCCCAGGACTGGCAAAAAAAAAAAAAAAAAAAAAAATTTAATTTGCTATAATTATTTGAATGAAGTGCATAAGTACTAACATGTATGTGTGTGTTTTATATATATATGTATATGTATGTATTATTAGATAAGTAAACATAGCCTAAGAAAACCACATTTTCAGTTTGGATTAGCCTTTTGTTTGTTTTTTTATAGGGCATATGAAACTTCTAAGATGTATCGCGATTTCAAATTGAGAAGTGCACTAATTCAAAACAAGCAATTAAAATTATTACCACAAGAGCATGTTTATGATAAAATCAATGGTGTATGGAATTTATCCAGTGATCAGGTATTGTACAAAGGACTAATGAACTTTTGGAAACTGTTTTTTGGCAGTCATTTTTTTCATCCATCAAGTTCTTACAATGAAAATTATAGCTCTGGATAAATTAGTGTTATAGCTCTTGATATGAAGTAATATTCTGGTTTTTATGGCTTTATGCTCTTTGCAGCAACCTCAATTCTGTATAGAATTGAGAGCTACAGTGGATCTTTGAGATATCTAGTTCACTCCTTCACTCTCATACTTGAGAAACACAGGCCTGCAAGCATTCCGTAGTTTCATATGCATAGTTTGTCTCAAATCCATACTTCTCTTTATACTACACAACCCTCAACTTCTTGGTAACTCACATTAATAGAAGGAGAACCACAGTGTAAACAGTCACAGAGTCTTCTAATTTTGTTTGGTCTTCTTACAGCCCGTAGGTTTGTTAGAGAGAATGTCACTATGTAATCAACCTGGCCTCACACCTGAAATCATACTGCCTCTGCCCATCATAATGCTGGGATTATAGGCATGCACCACCATACCATCATGCTGAGATTTAGTCTGGTCTTTAGAGAACTATGCATATTATTTACTGACTATTTTTTCAGACAAGATCTTGCTGTGTAGCCCAAGGTGGCTTGGAGCTTGGAATCTTCCTGCCTCCGCTTCCCAATGCTGGCATTACAGCCATGGTTGGCTTTGTCCAGCTCATTTGGTGACTCTTAAGTCTACCATTATTGTTTTTCATTTTCTCTTTAAATTATAATCAGTTGGAACATGTGAATAATTAGAAAAACTTCTCTCTAGCTTTCAGGCTTTGTGAGACTGCTAACCTCTATGGAAACACTATAGTATTTTGGAATATAGAACTTTTTTTTGGTAGTCCTTGGGTTTGAACTCAGGACTTTGTACTTGGTAGGCAGGTGCTCCATTACTTGAGCCACCCCCATCCCTTTTTGCCTTATTTTTCAGGTAGGGTCTTGAGCTTTTGGTCTAGGCCCAGTTGCAGACCATTCCTCCTGCCAATGACTCCTGCATAGCTGGGATTACAGATATGTGTCAACCTCACTGGCTGGTTGAGATGGGAATATCACTACTTTCAAATTACACACACATACACACACACACACGTATATATATATTTACACATACACCTTATATATATTTATGCTTTTGATAAAAGGATATATATGAATATTTATAACATACATTATATAATATACATTAATGATATAGTATGTAAGATATATACTATATTTATATATAATGTATATAAGATATATATATTTATATATTAAGGATATATTATATATAATCTATTAAAAACAAGGATGTTACCAGGTATGGTGGCACAAGCTTGTAATACTCACTACTTGAGAGGCAGAGATCTGGGGATCAGCATTCAAGACCAGGTACAAGAGTCCTGAGACTCCCATCTCAACCAGTCAGCCAGTGCCTGGGCAAGGTGGCATGTGCTTGTTATCCCACCTATGGGGAAAGGATCATGGCCGAACACAGTGGTGCAAATGCCTGTTATTCCCGGCAACACAGAAGCACAAGTAAGAGGTTGAAGCCCAGGCATAAAGCAGGACTCTTCCTAGAAAATAACCAATGCAAAAGGTGCTAGAGGCATGGCTCAACTGATAGAAGACCTGCCTAGCAAGCTTAAGACCCTGATTTCAACCCAGGTACCACCAAAAAAGAAGGAAACAAGGATGCTGTTATCAACCTAACTTAAGTTTATGAAAAAATAATGAAATATGACCTCACATTATTTTAAGAAATATTTAGGAGCGGGGCTGGGGATATGGCCTAGTGGCAAGAGTGCTTGCCTTGTATACATGAGGCCCTGGGTTCAATTCCCCAGCACCACATATACAGAAAACGGCCAGAAGGGGTGCTGTGGCTCAAGTGGCAGAGTGCTAGCCTTGAGCAAAAAGAAGCCAGGGACAGTGCTCAGGCCCTGAGTCGAAGCCCCAGGACTGGCCAAAAAAAAAAAAAAAGAAATATTTAGGAGCTTCACAATTCTGTTATCTAAATGAGAGGAAATAATGACATAAGGAATTAATATTTATGAATTTAGACTTTGTATTGATAAATTGGACAGGAAACAATGGCTAAACTTTTTGCACAGTAATTACTTACATGATAAGAGTAGGGGAGAAATATTTATGTGCTGTAATGTTTGGGGGGTTTTGTTGTTGTTGTTTTGTTTTGCCAGTCCTGGGACTTGGACTCAGGGCCTGAGCACTGTCCCTGGCTTCTTTTTGCTCAAGGCTAGCACTCTACCACTTGAGCCACCATACCACTCTGGCTTTTTCTATATATGTGGTACTGAGGAATCGAACCCAGGGCTTCATGTATAGGAGGCAAGCACTCTTGCCAGTAGGCCATATTCCAAGCTTTGCTATAAGGTTTTGTTTATTTATAATTGAGGAATAGGTAATCTTTTTCTGGCAGTACTAAGGTTTGAACTTAAGTCCTTGTGCTTGCCAATCAGGCACTTTACACTTGAGCTGTTTGCTAAGTCCTACTTTCTTTTCTTTTTTCTTTTTCTTTTTCTTTTCTTTTGGCCAGTCCTGGGGCTTGGACTTAGGGCCTGAGCACTGTCCCTGGCTTCTTTTTGCTCAAGGCTAGCACTCTACCACTTGAGCCACAGTGCCACTTCTGGCCATTTTCTGTATATGTGGTGCTGGGGAATTGAACCCAGGGCCTCATATATACGAGGCAAGCACTCTTGCCACTAGGCCATATCCCCAGCCCAAGTCCTCCTTTCTTTTATGATAAAAACAAAAGCAAAGGGCAGTTTAGAGAAGAACCAACTATACCTCAAAGGGTGAGACAAGCACTTGGAGTAAAGTCTGCAGCAGCTTGGTGTTTATCAGTAAGTAGAGGTTACTAGATGTGAAGAAATCAGGGCTTTCTCCTGTGGCCATTCCCAAGTGGTATAGCCACTGAGCACAAGATACCCAGGAGTGGGAAGGTCTGTGCCTGTGCATTGGCATCTCCCTGCCTTTCTACTTGATTCTCTTTGTCTTTCCCAGTTTAACCTTGAAATGGGGACTGGGCACTGTAAGGATACAGGACCATTATCTTAATCTATTTATATTTATCTTAAACCATTATCTTAAAACTATGGGCCATTTTGCCTTCCCAAGTGCTCAGTAATCTGAACTTTTTCAGATATCTGGATGGTGAAGTCAGTCTGATCTCAGCTGACAGAGGGTGATGTGGGCACTCAGGTCCACAGTCTCACTGTCAGGACACAAGAAAGTTGATTTGGATCAGGCAGAGACACTGCTGAGAATGTGGCCTTTCTGCTGTCAAACCAGCAGAACTATGGTAGTCACAAAATGACATGGCTGTATATTATCCAAGGGTGAAAGATGCTGTGGGAAGATGTTAGGACTGTCTGAGGATGATGATACCCTAACCTGGAGGTGAGAAGTTGAGCAAATATGGTAAAAATTGAGACAAATAATAATATTAGGAGCAGGGAACAGTAGGTATGGTCAAAGGTATGCTCTGTATGACCATTTTCTCCAAATTGGTTAGGTATTGCTTTGTCAGGGTAAGAAAGCCATTTGTGCTTAAGGGTAGGGATAGATTCACTTTGCCTCTTGTCACAAGAAGTTTACCTGTCAGACCTGTTTCCCTAGGAATCTAAGGTGACTGAAATGACACTGTAGAGACAGAATGTTTGCAGGTCCAGTGAAGAGTTGGCTTCTGGGCTGGGGATATGGCCTAGTGGCAAGAGTGCTTGCCTCGTATACATGAGGCCCTGGGTTCGATTCCCCAGCACCACATATACAGAAAATGGCCAGAAGTGGCACTGTGGCTCAAGTGGCAGAGTGCTAGCCTTGAGCAAGAAGAAGCCAGGGACAGTGCTCAGGCCCTGAGTCCAAGCCCCAGGACTGGCAAAAAAAAAAAAAGAGTTGGCTGCTTTCTAGCAAAAGCACTTGAGTATCTATTACAAACCCCCTTATGTTTAAACATTTCTTACTCTTGGGTGAACTAGGATGCAACAAATCTATTTTGTATGTTTCCAGGCTGTGGATTAACTTGTATATGAGTAGAGGATAATCTTTAAAGGCTAGAAAAAGCCTGGTGTTCAATCCTGAAGATCATACCATTACAAAGCAGAATACAAGAACTACAGAGGGAATTTGCCTTCTGTCAGAAGTGCTTGGAAGGGCATTTATGCCAATAACCGCATAAGAATCCTTTCTCCATAACCTCTCAGTTTTTAGTTACTTTTGAAAGCACTGGCACAAGTCACTACATTTTTGCTGTTGTTTTTTAGATAGGGTCTCACTCTGCAGATCAGGCTGTCCTGGAATTTGGTATGTAGACTGATCTCAAACTCATGATCCTCCTGTTTCTGCCTGTCAAGTACTGAAATTATAAGAATGTACCACCATGCCTGGTAGACTCCATTTTTATTCTGAAACCATCCTCTAGTGTCTTCATGTAGTTCCAGAGAGAATGGTCTCTTCCATTGAGATGGAGTCTCTTGGACTTTTCCATCTAGGCTTATGTGGAACCATCATCCTGAAACCTAGCCTCCTACATAACTAGAGTGACAGGTCTATATAACACTGTTGGGTGCCCGCTGTGCCCAGTGTTGGATTGAGAAGAGGTCTTGCGAAAAATGTTCTGCCTAGCTTGGCCTCAAACCTTGATCCTCCCATTCTCAGCCTAGGATTATATGTGTAAGTTTTAACTATACTGACAGTTTAATGATAAATGATTCTACATTCTAGACTCACATCATCTAATTATTCTGCCATCATATTGAAAGCATTTATACTCCATAATACTCAGTTCTTACATTTATCTGCTGCTGTGATATCAGAATTATTCTGAGTTCGAGAAAATAAAGACTAAGTGTCCAAGCAAATAATCGATTTATGTTTTATTACTGTCTTTTGCAGGGA
Organism: Perognathus longimembris pacificus; assembly: GCF_023159225.1. Taxonomy (NCBI): domain Eukaryota; kingdom Metazoa; phylum Chordata; class Mammalia; order Rodentia; family Heteromyidae; genus Perognathus; species Perognathus longimembris. The sequence goes on along the minus strand of NC_063164.1, from coordinate 53,532,651 downwards.
AATTTAGGAACATTTTTTATCACCAATGTGAGAATTGTGTGGCATGCAAATATGAATGACAGTTTTAATGTCAGCATCCCATATTTGCAAATTGTAAGTACATACATTTTGGTTACTTAAGTGTATAATAACTAATACAGTTAATAAGCAGTCAATAGGACTGTTGGAGTTAGATAAGTTCTTTCTCTTTCCCATTTTTATGTGGCAGTAGTTATTAGCTAAGAACATACTTTTAAAATTTTGATACTTTATCATTCTACTAGAAAAGACTTAACTATATTTATATTTATGGAAAACAGCATCATTATTAACTTAGTACTAAAAAAGAAATGCATTCGGTTCTACAATTTTAAATAGTTATCTAAGTTTTTTTTATTAGATTCTGATCAAAGGCCTTTAGCCACTAAAGTTTTCTGCAACCTTTCCATGGGGCAGGTAAGTGGTGATTCCTTTGGTTTGGCCTTAGCACACTAACTCATATACTTGCCATTGATTTTACATATCACTTTCTGCTTCAAACCCTTTTTAAGCCAGAATGAATCCATTGTCTTATGAATGACCTGCTTTCATTCTATTCAAATAGACTGCAACAAAACCACAGGTTTAGTGAAAGGAATCAAGATGATTTTTAGTGATAATACTTTCAGCTTAAGTTCAATTAAAGCTGCTAAAATTTAGAATAAGAACTTATTACATCTGAGACCAGGCACTGGTGGCTCAGGCCTGTAATCCTAGCTACTCAGGAGGCTGAGATCTGAGGATCGTGGTTCAAAGCCAACCTAGGCAGAAAAATCCATGAGACTCATATCTATTTAACCACCAAAAAACTGAGAGTGGAGCTGTGGCTCAAAGTGGTAGAGCCCTAGCCTTGAGCAAAAGAGCTCAGGGACAGCACCCAGGCCCTGAGTTCAAGCCCCATAACCAACAACAACAAAAAACAGTAAGTCTTACTCTGCTGCTACTACTGCTGGATAAATATGTACTTTGGTGAAAAAAATAGTAAAAACAATACATGAAAGAAATTACTTACAGAACCATAGGGCAACTTAAATGAAAATAAATGTTTATTGAAAATCCTGTGAGGTTATCCTATGATACTAATCTTTATTGTAGAAATAAGTAGTCTTAAAACTAAGTGAAAACAGCCATCCCAGAACACCATTCAGACACCATCATGTACAGGAGAAGCTATATAAGTAGGTTTATCAGAGGGGGTGATATGATCTATCCAGGGGCATTGTTGTAACACTAGGGTGAGAGGTGGGACATACCCTGTATGCACAGTTAGGTCTGGGCAGAGAGTGGGAATGGCAGCCTATCCCAAAGAAACTGGCGGGAGACCTGGGAGAGACAGGGTAGAGCTCAGGTTAAGTGGTGGGCATTCCTGTGGTGCAACTGGGGGAAGATACAAGCTGCTCCAGGAAGTGAAGAGGGAGGGGCTGAGGACCTGATGAGGGAATGCTAACACTAAGCAGTCTTATTAGTCCTTACTGAATAGATACAGTATATGTAATATCTAGAAGATACTTTTTTTTTTTCCAGTCCTGGGACTTGAACTCTGGACCTGGGCACTGTCTCCAAGCTCCTTTTGCTCAAAACTAGTGCACTAGCATTTGAGTCACAGCTCCCCTTCTGGCTTTTTCTTTTCTTTTTTTTTTTTTTTTTTTTTTTGGCCAGTCCTGGGCCTTGGACTCAGGGCCTGAGCACTGTCCCTGGCTTCTTCCCGCTCAAGGCTAGCACTCTGCCACTTGAGCCACAGCGCCGCTTCTGGCCGTTTTCTGTATATGTGGTGCTGGGGAATCGAACATAGGGCCTCGTGTATCCGAGGCAGGCACTCTTGCCACTAGGCTATATCCCCAGCCCCTGGCTTTTTCTTTAATTAAGGAACCTTATAGACTTTCCTATCCAGGCTAGCTTTGAACCTCAATCCTCAGAGCTCAGCCACCTGAGTGGCTAAGATTACAGGCGTGATCCACCTGTGCCTGACTGAAGATGCTATTTATTCAAAAAGAATTCTTGGGTGATATCCAAAAAGAAATGTACTTTCTACCTGACTTATATAACTATAACCTCTCTGTACATCACCTTTAAAATAACAAATTTTAAAAAGAAAAAATCTTAGCCTATGAGATTAATAATACTTTGCAAAATATTTCCAAGCCTCTTTTTTCCAAACTAGTTTGATTTCTAAGTTACTTTAAAGTATCTTAACATTTAAACAAATGTATTTATTGTCAAAGTGATATACAGAGGGGTTACAGTTTCATAAGTAAGGCAGTTTCATAAGTAAGGCAGTTTTATAAGTAAAGCAGTAAGTACATTTCTTATCCAACTTGTTACCGCCTTCCTCATTTTTCTCATATCTTCCCCCCTCCCCATTTCCCTTTCCCTCCTCCCCATGAGTTGTACAGTTGGTTTACAGCATATAGTTTTGTAAGTATTGCTGTTGCATTGGTTCGTCTTTTATCCTTTGTCTCTCCATTTTGATGTTCCCCTTTCCCTTCCTTAGTTCCACTAAATGTATATACAATATCCAGGGTACTAAAATCAGTTACAGTGACATCAGGGATAAAACCCTGGGGAAGAAAGACAAAAGAAAAAGGGCATAATTTCACATGGTATGTTGAAATTAACAACAATATATCTTAACATTTCTTTACTCATTTGCCAGATACTAAACACCACCTCTTTGTTAAGGGCCAGAAATAACAATCCTGAATCAATATACCATTCCTGCCATTAAGGAGCTTTCAATGTGGTGGAGAAAAGCAACACATAGAGATCAGTAGGAAGAAAATTATTTCTGGCCATCCAAAGAAATTCAATTTGTTTTATTTTACTTGTTGTTCTGAGGATCAAAGTCGGGGTCTTGTGCATACTGAGCAGGCATTCTACCACTGAACTATACCTCTAGCTAGAAATATGGAAAATTGTGATTTTATTGTATTTTGTGTGCTAAAACTTACCTCATATAACCTCTCTCATGCCAAATAATTACCGATTAGTAAACAACCATGTGCTTTCTGTTACTCAAATAAAGTATTTTTGCTGTAGTAGTTTATTCGGAATAGAGCAGCCAAAATGTGGCCTCTAGAGTGAATTCAGCCTAACCAAAACAGCTTGCAATCTGATACTATACCAGATTGTCTCTGCAGTAGTCATTCCCTAACTTCAGCTCTACACCTCAGCCATGGCTCGACTCTTTGTGTGCGTGTGCGTGTGTGTGTGTGTGTGTACTTGTTGCTGTTTCTCTTTTACCCGCCTGTATCTCCTAGTAACATTATCTGCTGATGACAGCAAAGGGTGCCAGTGTTCTATGGTTCTGAACTAGGAACTCTGAATTCTTGGTGGAATGTAAAGTAGTTAGATGAAAGGCCAGATTTTCATGAGAATTACCACTAAAGTCTGTCTCTCTCCCCTTTTTCTCTGGAAGTGTGATATGCCATCAGCTGCCACAGAAGACCCATCTCCGGGCTTTGGTCTGCTGGGATAATATTAGGTCCTCCAAGGTTTTCCCTTTCTCAACCAATAAGTGGTTTTTGTCTCTTTGTACAGCCCCTACTTGCCATTGCCTCCTCCCTTTTCCCAGGCTCTGGAGCCACTTCCCATCTCCTGCTCCTTTGTTTAATCCTCGTGTTACATTTCCAAGCTCTTGTTCATTACATCTAATTATGTCTTCCTGATTCCTGGTGATTGGTGTTCATAAGTTTTTTGTGTTTTTTTTTAAATGGAGGGCTGAGGTATATCTCTGTGCTAAGAGAACTTGCCCAGTGTGTACCAGGCCCTGGAGCACCACAAAAGAATAAGTAAATACAAAGTGAAAATCAAGGGTCTTTTAGAACTTAGCTACCCTTGATGTAGGAAATAGCATGTGACTTTCAACCTAACCCTACCTTGACACCACAAAAGACACTGGCTCATAGTAACTTAAAAATTATTGGTGTGTTAAACAAAAATGGTTGTGTAAAATAATCAGAAAAATTGCTAGCTCCCTGGAAGTGGGAAATATTTATGTGCATATTTCAGATGTCTTCATTTTCAGCATGAGTCTTAGTCTATTAACTTGATCTCTGTGAAGTGTATCCTTTGAAAAGTAGTGCCTGTATAAAAGTTTAAAACCTTACATTAAAGAATTACCACTGTAGATAATAAAACATGCATTTTCTTTTCTTTTTTTAGCGTTCAATAAAGATTAGAGATTCAAAGTTTGGCTTAGCTCTTGTCATAGAAAGTTCTAAACAGGTAAGATATTTTACATTTTTATTAACCTCTGATAAACTTTTTAAACTGTGTGACAGTCTGAATTTTTTTTAATCTTAGCTTTTGGTTTTATTACCTAGCAACAAAAAGAATATTAACTGTACTATGAAGCTGTGTGAAGTGTTTTAAGTTTTGTGCTGTCTCTGTAGGAGGGGTTCTGTCCATGTTTCTTGTTTCATTTGTTTTGAGAAAGTATCTCTCTGTATATCCCAAGCCAGCTTCCAGTTCACAATCGTCCTGCTTCAGCACCCTCAGTCCTGGGACTACAGGCCTGTACCACCAAGCCCAGCTCTGCCTTTGTTTTTGTTTTTTGCTGGAGAGACATAATTATCACTTGTTACTAATCAAGTTATTGTATCACATGCTGTTTCTTTATTCTCTCAGTCCAACAACTCTACTATTTTCCCTCATTTTACTGCCTAGAAGCTGACACTTGGAGAAGTTAGGAGCCTGGTCTGTGGCCTCACATCTAGTAAGGGGTGAGACTAGGATTTGATCCCCGATCTGACTGACTCATAAGATTTTCTTTGAGGGGTTGGAGGCATGGCTCAGGTAGTAGAGTATCAACCAATGAGCGAAAGCATCAGATACCTAGTTCAGGTCTAGAAAAACAAACAAAAGATTTTCTTTGAGAAACACACACCCACCCACACAATACATTTTATATTTTAACATACAGATTATATAAAATCCTAGACCCTCATTTTGCTGTGTTTTTATAGAAATACTTTTATTATTTAAGTAGTTGTACAGCAGATTTGACATTTAACAAAGCAGTTTATGAATACAATGCATCGTGTTCAATGTTACCCCTTCAAACATTCTTACCGATCCCTCTCAGCTCACCCTTAGAAACTATTTATTTATTTCTGTGTGTGCCTGTCCTAGGGCTTGAACATAGGGTCTGAGTCTTATTGTTGAGTGTTTTTACTTAGGGATGGTGCTTTACAACTTGAGCAATAGCTCCATTTCTAGAGATGAGAATCTCACGGCCCTTCATGCCCAAGCAGGCTTCAAACCACAATCCTCAGATCTCATCCTCTTGACTAGCTAGGATTACAGGCATGAGCCACTAGCACCTGCCTCCCAAAAACACTTTTAAATAGAACATCTAAAAATATTTTTTTGCAAAGTGAATTATAAAATACATTCTAGATTTAAACATGAACATCTATTCATTCTTTTCCCATAGGCTACAGCTGCCATTATTTACTATGTCCCAGCAACTATATCAAGAGCCCTATATACATTGCCTATTTTATGTGTTTTGTTTTTGTTTTTGTTTTTGTTTTTTGCCAGTCCTGGGCCTTGGACTCAGGGCCTGAGCACTGTCCCTGGCTTCTCTTTGTTTTGTTTGTTTTTTTTTTTTTGGCCAGTCCTGGGGCTTGGACTCAGGGCCTGAGCACTGTCCCTGGCTTCTTTTTGCTCAAGGCTAGCACTCTACCACTTGAGCCACAGCGCCACTTCTGGCCATTTTCTGTATATGTGGTGCTGGGGAATTGAACCCAGGGCCTCATGTATACAAGGCAAGCACTCTTGCCACTAGGCCATATCCCCAGCCCCGACCTGGCTTCTCTTTGATCAAGGCTAAAACTCTGCCATTTGAGCCACAGCGCCACTTCTGGCCATTTTCTATATATGTGGTGCTGGGGAATTGAACCCTGGGCTTCATGTATATGAGGAAAGCACTCTTGCCACTAGGCCATATTCCCAGCCCCTACATTGCCTATTTTAATACAACAACCAGATAACCATTTGGTGGTGTACCTGGGAATGTAAGTTTCCTAGCATCAGACAGCAAATAAGGATATATAGAATGAGACTTTGAACCCAAACTGTTATAGTATGCTGCTTATCTCTTGTTTATTATTGAATTATACCAGCGTTTTTAATATTTGTCCTAATGGCTAATCATAGTTTCTAAATTCTTTTTTTTTTTTTTTTTTTTTTGGCCCGTCCTGGGGCTTGGACTCAGGGCCGGAGCACTGTCCCTGGCTTCTTCTTGCTCAAGGCTACCACTCTGCCACTTGAGCCACAGCGCCACTTCTGGCCATTTTCTGTATATGTGGTGCTGGGGAATCGAACCCAGGGCCTCAGGATGTATACGAGGCAAGCACTCTTGCCACTAGGCCATATCCCCAGCCCAGTTTCTAAATTCTTGAAGGAGCTAGCCTTCAAGGATTTCAATAAGCCAGTTCTTTTTCTTTCTTTCTTTTTTTACTGCTGGTACTGGGAGTTGGACTCCGGAGCTTGAGCTCTCACTTAGCTTCCTTGCTTATGGCTAGTTCTCTACCATTGAGCCACAGCTCAAGTCTGGTATTTTGCTGGTTTATTGGAGATGGCTCTCCAGGTTCTGGCTTTGAACCTTGACCCTCCAGATCTCTGCCTCTTGAGGCAGGAATTGTAGGAATGAGCCACCAATGCCTGGCTCATTTCTTTTCTCTACCTTTTCTCTACTTTTTCAAGCACTAGCTCAAGCCAGGCACTAGTGGCTCACACCTGTAATTCTAGCTACTCAGGAGGCTGAGATCTGAGGATCGTGGTTCAAAGCCAGCTGCACAGGAAAAGTTCCTGTGAGACTGTTTTCCACTTAACCACTCAAAAACCAGAAGTAGGGCTGGGAATGTGACTTAGCAGTAGAGTGCTTTCCCAGCATGGATGAAGGCCTGGGTTCGATTCCTCAGCACCACATAAACAGAAAAGGCCAGAAGAGGTACTGTGGCTCAAGAGGTAGAGTGCTAGCCTTAAGCAAAAAGAAGCCAGGGACAGTGCTCAGGCCCCGAGTTCCAAGCCCTCAGGACTGGCCAAAACCAAAACAAAACCAAAAACCAGAAGTAACCCTGTGGCTCAAGTGGTAGAGTGCTAACCTTGAGGAAAAAGAGCTCAAGGACAGCTCCCAGGCCCTGAGTTCAAGCCCTACAACCAACCAAAAAAAAAAAAAAACTAGCTCAAGAAAAACTTAAAATCTACAGTGCATTTATTTTAATTTTGAGAGACCTCTTATATTTACAAATGAGGTTAGATGATATCTGAACATACTTCAGAATAATGCTGTCTGAAATTCTGTGATGACTATCTGAAGGCCTGTTGTATTGTTCTGTTTTTATATGTGCTTAAAATTTTTCATAGTGATGAGTTTAATTTTTTAATCAACATATATGTGTACTCTAAAATAAGAACAATTAAACTGTAGTTTGTCTTGTCTTTTAAATATCATTTCTCAGGCTTTTTCTTTTCTATTATTTTCTTGTAGAGTGGAGGATATGTTCTTGGCTTTAAAATAGATCCCGTGGAAAAACTACAGGAATCAGTTAAGGAAATCAATTCACTTCACAAAGTCTATTCTGCTAGTCCTATATTTGGAGTGAATTATGAAATGGAGGAAAAGGTAATCTGTTCAAGATCTGAACTGTTGAGTTTGCTGAATTGCTTTTATGCTACATATAAAATGCATATATAAAGGCCTTGTGTACAATTTGCTTTAAACTAGATACACAGACTTTGTTCAAGTGAGCATGGCCAGGGCTGGACTGTGTTAACTGTTGATCGTTACCTTTCTCCTGTTGGTTGCATCATCTTTCATTCTTCCATACCTAGATGAGCTTCTTTGCATAGGTAGAACCCGATGATTTGTTAGTATTTGACCTCATAAAAATCATAATTTCATATAGTTCAATCTAGTAGTTATTTGTAATTGTGTTTTATTTTTCTAACCACTATCAGAAGATTATAAATCCTTTGTGGGTAAGAAAAAGAATTTTATACCCTTGATGGTACTAGAACATGCTACCTAATACAGTATACAAACTCAATTTGAAAAATGAACAGCTTAGTAAATATCAGCACTATGTCTTATTCTGCCTTATCTTTAAAACATCCTATACAAATCTTAGTTATTTTACTTTTTTATAAATTTTATTTTATGAGTATGTTGAAGAAGTTTATAGTTTTTGATCATGTGAAAGAAAAATAAGGAGTTTTTAATCTTTAAGAATGGCTCTTAAGGGGGGGGGAGGGGGGGAATGAGGCAGGAGGTAACAAACAGTATATGAAATGTATGCATTGCCTAATGTAGGAAACTGTAACCTCTCTGTAGATCAGTTTGACAATAAAAATTTTGAGAAAAGAATGGCTCTTAAGTATAATAAATATATGGATTTTCCTATCCTAATTTTTTTTGATGATCTAGACTTCAGATTTATAAATCTAAGTGTAAAGCTAATGCATTTTACTATTCAAGTTAGTTTTAGTGAAGGAATATAAATTGTAATGGTGATTTTCTTAAGACTTGCATAGTTACAATTATATCTTCTTGAACATATTTACAGTTCTCACAGTACATTTTTCACAAATGACTTGTTTAGGTAATGTTGTCTCTGATAAATTCTGATATCTTGATTTCTAGCCACAGCCTCTTGAAGCTCTGACAGTGGAACAAATTCAAGATGATGTTGAAATAGACTCAGATGGTCACACAGATGCTTTTGTGGTGAGTGTCAGAAAGAACTATTAAATTTCTTACGATTTGTATATGAGTCATGTTTAGTTAAATCATGGTCTGACTGTAGAACATTATGAAATGTGAGACTTTTGACATGAAGTTGAGCTCATTTTTTAAAATGAGGGGATTTGTTTTGCGATAATGCTTTTAAATTACCAAACCAAGAGCTGTGCACTGGTGACTAACACCTATAATTTTAGCTACTTATAAGGCTGAGACTTGAAGGATCATGGTTCAAATTTAGCCTGGGCAGAAAAGTCTGTGAGATGCCATCTCTAAGCAGCAAAACACTGGGTTGGAGGCATGATTTAAGTTAGAGCATGAGCATGAGCAAAACAAGCTGAGCAACTGTGAAATTCTGAGTTCAACTTCTGGTACGAGTGCTCCTCAAGAAAATTATCAAAAACTATTACAGTTAGTTAAATACTTTAAAAATTATATATTACATAAGATAAATTTCCCTTAATCTGTAACAATATGGTGTTAGAAGTACACACATCTGAATAATAAATGTTTTTGTTTCCAAATTGGTATTACTTAACTAATAGCCATTAGGATAATAATGCTTTCTCCATACTGTAAATCTGTGAATCTAACCAGAATGCCTGTCTGGTAACATATTTTCAAACAAAATGTAACATTACCATAAAATATTTCATCATCAACTACCACTATCTCTGTGTATTTACTGGCACATTAAAGTACTGTTTTTTTTGTTTTGCTTTGTTCATCTCAAGTTAGGAATGAGTTACACATTAATGACAAAGCACATGTCAGGTTTTTTATAGTTCTGCGGCTTGATTTTAGAGCCTTGTGCTTGCTAGGTAGAGGCTTCTGCCTCTTGAGGACTTTTTGCTTTTGTTATTTTTCAAGTATGGTCTCTTATTTTTGCCCAGATTGGCCTGAATCACCATCTTCCTGTTTATTCCTTCCCATATGACAGCTGGGATGACAGATGCAGGCCGCCATGCTTAGCTTTTATTGATTGAGATGGAGGTCTCACAAACTTTTGCCAGGACTGGCCTCAAACCATGATTTTTCTCCATTTTAGCCTCTCAGGTAGCTAAAATTACAGATGTAAGCCACCATTTTCAGCCCTACAAAGCACATTTGTTTAGAGCTTAAAAACATATCTTGTAGAAGTTAAAACTGATCAATAAATTTTTATTTTCTAGCATCATAGAGATAAGTGAGAAAACCATTAAATACCTGGTAACAAAACATGGAATACGGGGCTAGGGGTTATAGCCTAGTGGCAAGAGTGCCTGCCTCGGATACACGAGGCCCGAGGTTCGATTCCCCAGCACCACATATACAGAAAACGGCCAGAAGCGGCGCTGTGGCTCAAGTGGCAGAGTGCTAGCCTTGAGCGGGAAGAAGCCAGGGACAGTGCTCAGGCCCTAAGTCCAAGGCCCAGGACTGGCCAAAAAAAAAAAAACATGGAATACATTTAGTTGCAGAATCACTGTGCAAATCCATTATCTGTTCCTTAGCTCACTTATCTATTACATATCAAATATATGAATTTTTTTGTCTTATAGGCTTACTTTGCTGATGGTAATAAGGTAAGGACTTTTTTTTTTGCAATTTTCTAAATTTCAGCATTTAGCATTCACAAACTTATGTGAAACCTATTTTTTGTTTTTTTCCTCTCCCTTGCCTACCCTCTCTATTCCTATCTTGTTCTCTTACCTCCCAAAAGCAACAGGATCGTGAACCTGTATTTTCAGAAGAACTGGGGCTGGCAATAGAGAAATTGAAGGATGGATTCACACTACAGGGACTTTGGGAAGTAATGAGTTGATTTTAAGTTGAGCTGGATTTCTATTTAAACATTTCTCAAGAGTAAAGATTCTAGTCACCTATAAGGCATGGAATGGTTTTTATATTTACAGCTTTTATAAACAAGGCTTTCCAGAAAGATTTTTTTTTTACTGATTAAGGAAAACCTCACTTAGAAAACCTCCAGTTCTTTAAGAAAATATATATATATGTATATATATAATTGTAATTGAAATGTATCTAGTTTGTAAATGTTTATAATATACTTAATACTTGTAAAGTTTTAGTTTTCAGATATTAAATGACTATCATTGGGTTTAATAAAGAATTTATGCAGCACCATCTAGTGTTTTGAAAGTATCATTTAACGGAACAAGATCATAACTCAGAATACACCTTTCTTAGTTATAAAAATTTAGCTTAAATACATTATCACATAGCCAACTCTATATAAGCTAACTATACAAATTGTAGCCTGTAAACATGTCATTTTTAGGGAGTCATTTTTGTGAAAACTAAAAACTATACCTAACTACAGTATACACATAAAACCTCCACTTGTTTTGAGTGCTAGTGTGGAAGTGATTTCACTATAGTTTGGACAAGAATATATTTCCAAGGAAATTGCTTTGTTATTTGCTGACTTTTTCTTCATTTGTATTTACTGAAACTTCTTAAATTTTTCAAAAAATAGCACATTCTTTTTCTAACTTCTTGATTAGGTAACATTTGTCCATCTCTCTGGCATAATTTAGTGGGCTCCTACCCCAGTTGCGAAGTTGCAAGAGCATTGCGAGAGCATTGCGAGAGCATTGTGGACAAGTGGTTCACATTAGCCACAGGAGTCCTTTCTCTAGTGGGAAAGAATGAGGTTGTACAGACATTTGAAGATTCAATAATATATACAGCCATAGACAGATAATACAACCTAGTGCTCATCTGAATTTTTTTTAAATCGCTGAACAAAAGTTTTAAGTGGGTTTCTTCTTTTAAATGGAAAAGGATTTTTACACTTTTTTTTTTCTTTTTTGGTGCCAGTCTAGGGCTGAAACTCAGGGTCTGGGTGCCATCCCTGGGCTTTTGTGCTCAAAGCTTGTGTTCTATCTCTTGTGCCACAGTTCCACTTTTGGGTTTTTTTGGTGATTAATTGGAGATCCGTCTCATGGATTTTCCTTCCTGGGTTAGCTTTGAACTTTGATCCAAAGACTTTTGCCTCCTGAGTAGTTAGGATTATAAGCATGAGCCACAAGTACTCAGGTGTATTTTTACACATTTAAGGGATAGAGTTATAATGACCTATTTTAGGGCGTCACAAGTAAAATATTGTCATAAGACTGTTTAAATGCTACTTTTTAAGCAAAAGAAACTAAAATTGCCCACTGGGAAGAAATAATCCCAAGTACCATATCATGGTACTTACATCTGACTCATCTTTTCAAATGATAGGTATTCTGTGTGGAGAGAAATGAGTCATTTATTGTTTAAGTAAGGGAACAGCTGTTATTTTTTTTTCTAGTGTGCTAAAACCTTTAATGACTTCTATAAATGGAAAAGGCATCAATGAGCTCTTCTTTCAGCTGTTGTTTTAGCAACTGACAGTACCATCAACTTCACTATGATGTAAAATGAAAGAATTTTTACACGTGGCTAGAGACCTTGAAATTTAAAAATAGAGAATTCTCTGATTTAGGCATTCATTCATTCAACAAATGTTTATGGAGCACTTGTGAGGCTATGGATTATACTTCTGAACAGTAGCGCGCACGCGCGCACACACACACACACAAACATAAAAAGCACAGAGGGTTGGGAATGTGACTTAGTGGTGGCATGCTTGCCTAGCATGCATGAATCCCTGGGCTTCATTCCTCATTCCTTCATTCCACATAAACAGAAAAAGACAGAAGTGGTTCTGTAGCTCAAGTGGTAGAGTACTAGCCTTGAGCAAAACAAACTCAAGGACAGTGCCCGGGAGTTCAAGACCCAGGATTAGCAAAAAAAAAAAGCACAGAGTTTATATTCTTTGGAGTATGTTTTAGAACACAGTGTCTCTGTGGTGGTAAATTACTTCCTCCAGGGCTGGGAATATGGCCTAGTGGCAAGAGTGCTTGCCTCGTAAATTACTTCCTCCGCATTCGCAAGCCCCTCAGTACCACAAAAACACCAAGTACCAGCCCTGAAGTGCTTTCTGTAACCCTACTGACTCTTCATTATGACCTCACGTTTGGTAATTAATGTGGTGTTCTCTTAGAATCAATGACTTCAATTATCATTCCTGTTATATGTGTATGTATACTTTTAAAAATAATGTTTGTTTTCCAAATTGTACAGATGGCATAGTACTTTATTCTGATTTTGTTAGTGTTCTGACAATAACAATATTTCATAGGGCTACATTTGTTCTACTTTTTAACATTTTGTTTAATGAAATAACTTAACACTAAAAATTACAAAATATCTCTTGTGATCATATTTTTTATCTATGGGGTCTTTAGTTTCTTTAGCCTTGATTTTAACTTTTTCCTTTGATCTTGAAGAATCCCTTTTAAAATTTTGCCTTCATTTCCCTATTATTGTTAGCTATAACACATCCTTAGTACAGCAAGGCAGGGTATGAAAAAATTTAAATACTTTTATAACTTAATTCAGCATCAATTAGTTTTCTTACATAAAAATAAAGATCATTTAGATTGTCTTAGAAAATTATCATTTGTTTATATGCATTATTTCAGATATTTTGGATGTGGCATCGCATATTTTATAAACATTTTATTTTATATTTTATAATTATATACAAGTAAACATCTTTTAAGTTTCCTGCTTCTAAAAGAAATATCTATATCCCACCATTTTAAATAGAAAATAAAAATTAGTGTATAACCATTCCTGGAAAGGTGATCTTATAAGAATTCAAGAAAACTCACTTCATATTCTTGACCTTTGCGTCATTAATTCAAAGAGCCATGTAGTTCGCCACTAGATCCTTTTTAGAGGGGTGACTCATTTTTATGATTCATTTTTCTGTAAGTTCAGCATATTCTTGTGGTAACCTTTATTAGCATATCTTCTAATGCTTTATATATATTAAAGCTTTCTACTTCACGTAAATGTCTTGTTTTCTTAGCAGTTTCCTTGGTGATTAAAAGTTCCAGTTGTTACTTTCAATCTATGACAGCTGCCAGAACAACTCTTCTTTCCAAAGTAGCTCTCCTAAATTCCCAGTGTTAAGAGTTGGTATCTATATTTAGCTGGTGATATTAAATTGCAGAGGCTTCAAGCTGGGCAAAGCACACTGATCTGCCTTTTTACAGCTAGACGGGTGTGCTGCAAGGAGCTGAGGCCCTCAGTGTCCCCTTCCTTACCCAGGTTGCTCACAAAATGGATTCCCAGCGGGAACTTGCAGAGGAACTACGGCTTTACCAATCCACCCTTCTTCAGGATGGTCTAAAAGATCTCCTGGATGAGAAAAAATTCATCGATTGCACCCTCAAAGCAGGTGACAAAAGTCTTCCTTGCCACAGATTGATTTTGTCAGCTTGTAGTCCGTACTTCCGTGAGTACTTTTTATCTGAAATTGAAGAGGAGAAAAAAAAGGAGGTAGTACTAGACAATGTGGATCCGGTTATACTTGATTTAATCATCAAATACCTGTACTCTGCTAGTATTGATCTCAATGATGGAAACGTACAAGATATCTTTGCGTTGGCTAGCCGCTTTCAGATCCCCTCAGTATTCACTGTGTGCGTGTCCTATCTCCAGAAGAGACTTGCTCCTGGTAACTGTCTAGCCATCCTAAGATTAGGACTTCTTCTTGACTGCCCAAGACTTGCCATTTCTGCCCGGGAATTTGTGTCTGATCGATTTGTTCAGATTTGTAAGGAGGAGGACTTTATGCAACTGTCTCCACAGGAACTGATCTCAGTCATTTCAAATGACAGTCTAAATGTAGAAAAGGAAGAAGTGGTATTTGAAGCAGTGATGAAATGGGTAAGAACAGACAAAGAAAACAGGGCTAAAAATCTTAGCGAAGTGTTCGATTGTATCCGTTTTCGTCTCATGACAGAAAAGTATTTTAAAGATCAGGTTGAGAAAGATGACATAATTAAAAGCAACTCCGAACTCCAGAAAAAAATCAAAGTTCTAAAAGATGCTTTCGCAGGCAAACTCCCAGAACCTAGCAAAAATGCAGAGAAGACGGGGACTGGAGAGGTGAATGGGGATGTTGGAGATGAAGACTTGCTTCCTGGCTACCTGAATGACATTCCCAGGCACGGAATGTTTGTCAAAGACCTCATCCTCTTAGTTAATGACACAGCTGCAGTGGCTTATGATCCCACCGAAAATGAATGCTACCTTACTGCACTGGCTGAGCAGATCCCCAGAAATCATTCCAGCATTGTTACCCAACAAAATCAGGTATATGTGGTAGGAGGACTGTATGTAGATGAAGAAAATAAGGATCAACCTCTGCAGTCATACTTTTTCCAGGTAAGACAACTATTTCTGTGTAAATAGAAGTTTAAGAGAATACTGTTACCATGCAGTTAGTCATTAGCCATTTGTGGGTTATTCGGGCCTCTTGCATTTTATTCTAATAGATATCCTATTGTACGCCATTGCAATGCTTAGAGAGTAGAGAGAAATACTCCACTGCTTGTTAAGATTGAACAAAAAGTGTGGTGAAGCAGAGTTCTTATTAATATTTATTTAACACTTTTACCCCCAAATATCATGTTTAAAGTTGATTGATTATAATCATAATCATTCAAAACAATATTTTAATAAAAAATCATAATCTTATATACTATTTCCTGAAAAATAAAGATCATTCCCTCAATGAAATTATTTCCTATCGTCAAAGTGACTTACCTATTGTATAGGTCATATTTTGTTTTTTCTCCAGATTTCTTTTTTTTTCTGAAAAGTCCTTAGAGATAGAATTTCATCTTAATATATGGTTACCATCTAAACCATAATTTTGTTGAAAAAAAGTTGTGTACATATTCTGTATATTTTTATTTTTGTTTTATTGTCAAGGTGATGTACAGAGGGGTTATAGTTACATATATAAGATAGTGATTACATTTCTTGTCAAACTTGTTACCCCCACCCTCATTTTTCTCTGACCTTTCCTACACACACACACACACACACACACATATTTGTACAGTTAATTTCCAACATATTGTCTTGTGAGTATCGCTGTTGCTTTGGTTCTCCCTTTATCCTTTGTCTCACCATTTTGGTGCTCCCCTCCCTTTCCCCAATTCAGATAAATGTTGCATATATTTTGAATTATAGGAAAAAACCTTTCTCCACAAATGTCACTCATTATATTAAGAAGGTTTTGTTTGTATTTTACTTGGATCAGAGCTATACATTATTATAACTTAATAATCTGTTTTGTGTATCCATAGAAGTTTGCAGGAAAACAAATTCTCCTAAATTAGTAGACTCTCTGTAGTTTGTTTATAGGGAATTGACTTCATATAATCAGTGCATTATAGGTTATGAATTTATGAAGGAATCAGTAATTCAAACTTTATATCCAGCAATATCAGTGGCACTCCTTTGTAGCTTACAGTTAGCTCAAAGAGTTCATTTAGGTCATAGCTAATCATGGTCTGGGGTTTACAGGCACTTGGATTGGGAAGGCCAAAGATAAGCAAGTGTAGAATGCCATATCATAGTTACAATATGCTCTCACAATGTATGACATACACTCACAAATACTATCTTTAAGCACCTTTTTCTGATCTTAAGAATGTTATAATAGGGCTAGGGATATGGCCTAGTGGCAAGAGTGCTTGCCTCGTATACATGAGGCCCTGGGTTCAATTCCCCAGCACCACATATACAGAAAGCGGCCAGAAGTGGCGCTGTGGCTCAAGTGGCAGAGTGCTAGCCTTGAGCAAAAACAAGCCAGGGACAGTGCTCAGGCCCTGAGTCCAAGCCCCAGGACTGGCAAAAAAAAAAAAAAAAAAAAGAATGTTATAATAAACACAGTATATATAAGACATGTTTATTTTAAATTCCCAGTGGAAAATATGTTTTTTAGTATGGACCAGAAAATTTCCTAAGCACTAATTTTAAATTTAGATTAACTTTTGAAAGGGCACATTCCATGAAAAGCACTATAAATACATTACATATAGGAAATATTAAAAATATGAAAACACAGACAGACAGATAGACCTCAGAATAGTGATAGCCACAGAATAATTCTCCAAACTCCT
This sequence comes from Perognathus longimembris pacificus, assembly GCF_023159225.1. NCBI lineage: Eukaryota > Metazoa > Chordata > Mammalia > Rodentia > Heteromyidae > Perognathus > Perognathus longimembris. The sequence continues at coordinate 53,515,872 of NC_063164.1, read as the reverse complement.
ATAGCTTTTAATCCACTTTAGATTATTGAACATAGGATCTGGTATATAGGTAAATGGTAGTGTGCACTTAGCTTGCACAAGGCCTTTGGTTTGGCCCTCACTACCATACAAACAAACAAATTTAAGCATATCCACAGCCCAGCCATTGATTTTCAGGTGCTCAGTTTAATCTTTATTCTCTTCTAATCTGTTACTACCCTTACAGACATGGCTTCTTATTTATGGGTCAAGGAACTGGCTAGATATTTATTAAAGCTCCTAAAGCAGTTATACAAAGTTAGAAGGTCAATTCTTTGTCACTGCCTGTACTTTGCCACTTTCAAAAAGCACAAATGGTAGAACAAGATGCCAGGATTAAAACATCTGACCATAAAAGAGGGTGTGACTCACCAAATATATTTGTATGAGAATTTCAGGTTTTGTTTTTCTAGTTGTTCATACATGCTTAAAATGTATTAATTTAGAAGTAATTTAGTATTTGGTTATATACTGCAAGTAGATTACATATTTTTTTACTTAATAAGAGCCTTTTTCTTCCTCCATAGCATTAATAGATTCAGTTTTGAACCCCACTAGCTTTTGAATGATCTAGACCCAAACTCTTTTTTTTTTTTTGCCAGTTCTGAAGCTTGAACGCTGGGCCTGAGCACTGTCCTTGGCTTCTTTTTGCTCAAGGCTAGCACTCTACCTCTTGAGCCACAGCACCACTTCCAGCTTTTTTGTTTATGTGGTGCTGAGGAATCGAATCCAGGGCTTCCTGTGTGCTAGGCACTGTACCCCTAAGCCACATTCCCAGCCCCACACTCTAATTTTTATCAAGAGGAAAGTAGAACCAAGAGAGGTTTAGAAACATGATAGCCTCCTTTTACTAAAAGATGTGTTGAAGAGAAACTTGAATATTGATAACTTCTCTTCTTGTGAAAGAGGCTTGGTCGGGTGCTGGTGGCTCACACCAAAATCCTGTCACTTAGGAGGCTGAGATCTGAGGATTCTGGATGGAAGCCCATCTGGTCAAGAAAGTCTTTGAGACTTATTTCTAATTAACCACCACAAATCTGGGAGTGGAACTCTGGCTCAAGTGTTAGAGTGCTAGCCTTGAGCAAAAAAAGTGCAGGGATGGGGCCCAATCCCTGAGTTCAAGTCGCAGGACTGACCAAAAAAAAGAGAGGCTGAGGCTGGCAGGCAATTCACCATTCCATCTGCTATGCAAAGAACAGAATAAGGGTGATATGGGAGGGATAACAGTACAGCACAGTATGAGAACTGATCCCTCAGGGCACTGTTTCTCAAAAATGAAATCATTAGGGATAAAGGATCATGATCTAGATGGTGACACTAATGCATGGCAGGGATTAACACTCATGCCATGCTGTCTGGTTCTAATGCTTGTTTAACTGAGAGTACAAGACCATATCTAGAGAAGCTTCTACACATGCCTCCCTGTCCAGCTTTTCTATTTATAGCTATGCTTCATATCTAATGAATCTCAGCTTTACATGTTTTTCTTCTGCTATCTAGAAGTAGCACCAGTGAGAACAACAGCCTGCAGCTGCACTTCCTCAGGAAATGGTTTTCTTGTGCCTTACTATCCTAAAATGCAAAGTAGAAAAAAATCTTAAGACTAGTTCATAGTTAAGGGCTGAAATGGATGCTGGCTAGGTGAGAGCCACCTGCCCAGAGCATGGGTACTAGCAAGGTCATAGTAGGCTTGCAGCAATGGTAACAAAATAAACAAACCAAAAAGTTTCTTCTTAATATAAGTGTGTGTGTATGTTGGGGGAGAGAGTATTTTAAATGACTCCTCCAAAAGACTAGGAAGCCAACATCAATACCTGTCTGTTCCCAAAATAATAAACAAAACTTAGGTATCCTAAAACTGTTTAAAAGAATGAAAAATAAGAATCAAGCAATTGTGTGTGTGTGTGTGTGTGTGTGTGTGTGTGTGTGTGTGTGTGTACTCAATGGAATTCTATGATTCCATCAGAAGGAATAACATCACCCCATTTGTAAAGAAATGGAAAGATTTGAGGGGCTGGGAATATGGACTAGTGGTAAAGTGGTCACCTTGTATACATGAAGCCCTGGGTTCGATTCCTCAGCACCACATATATAGAAAAAGCCAGAAGTGATGCTGTGGCTCAAGTGGTAGAGTACTAGCCTTGAGCAAAAAAAGAAGCCAGGGACAGTGCTCAGGCCCTGAGTTCAAGCCCCAGGACTGGCAAAAAAGAAAAAAACAGAAATGGAAAGATTTGGAAAAAAAAATCCTATGAAATAAAGCCAGACCCAAAGAAACATAGGCTCCATGATTTCCCTCATTTGTAATAATTAGTATATGTCTAGGATAATCCTAGCTCAATAGCTATGTATATATGACCATATAAAATGATGCTAACCAAGATGAACCCCAAGAAATGGGAACAATTTTTTGTTTTTGTTTTTCATGTGTTATGTGAAATTATTTCTTTTTTCATTCGTTTATTCCCCCCGCCCTTTGGTTTATCCCCAGTTGTCACTATTTTATATTTTGGTACCCTGTGTCTTGTATATGTGTCAATCTGATTTGGAGAAGGGAAGGGGAAATCAAATTGTGAGACAAAGGACAAAGGGTGAACCAATGCAACAGCCATTCTCACAAGACACTGTTGGAAATGAATTTTACAACTTGGGGGAGATGAGTCGGGAGAGGGAAAGTAGGAGAAAATGAGGACAGGTAATACTGTTCAACAAGAAATGTACTCATTACTTACTTATGAAACTGTAACCTTTCTGTACATCACCTTTACAATAAAATTTAATTATATTTTTTAAAAGAATGAAAAATGATATTGCCTAAACTTCCCAGTTGTCTGTGGCCTGAGCGACAGGTCCAGCTGTCTGGCTGCTGGCTTTGGGAGTGTGTTAAATATAGTTCTTGGGGGTCATTCACATACTGTGACCATCCCTGCTGTGGCCACCTGTCTTTTCCTAGTGTCCTAAAAAATATTAAGATGTCTTGTTTCAAAGATGTACCTGAAAAAAAAAATTCAACAAGAAACCTCACAGTTCTAACTAACCTCTGGAGCTTCTATTTTATTATCTTTCTGTTTTTGAAGTCTTGAAGATTTTGGTGCTTATTTTGGCAGGTGAAGTAGATTTTCTCATTCTTTTTTTTTTTTTTTTTTTGCCAGTCCCAGGCCTTGAACTCAGGGCCTGAGCACTGTCCCTGGCTTCTTTTTGCTCAAGGCTAGCACTCTGCCACTTGAGCCACAGCACCACTTCTGGCCATTTTCTATGTATGTGGTGCTGGGGAATAGAACCCAGGGCTTCATGTATACGAGGCAAGCACTCTTGCCACTAGGTCATAGTCCCAGCCCGATTTTCTCATTCTTCATGGTAATTCCAACCAAACACATACTTTTTGTTAATTTTATTTGTGAGATCTTTGACTATCTCAGTATATTTTAAACACACCATGTACAGCATAGTCATTGTTTTACCCCTAACTTTTTTCTACTAAGCATCACAATTGTTTGTATTTTTTTTTCAGCTTGACAACATATCATCTGAGTGGGTTGGACTTCCACCTCTCCCTTCAGCCAGGTGTCTCTTTGGTCTGGGAGAAGTAGATGACAAAATCTATGTAGTTGCAGGCAAAGATCTACAAACAGAGGCTTCACTGGATTCAGTATTGTGCTATGATCCTGTGTAAGTTGGTATGACATTCCTGTTCCCTAAGGAACAAATACCTACAGCAAATACATATTTTCAGACTTATTGAAAACATCAATTCTATCGTCTCATTTCAGAGCTGCAAAATGGAATGAAGTAAAACATCTTCCTATCAAAGTCTATGGCCATAATGTGATTTCATATAATGGGATGATATATTGTCTTGGTGGAAAGACAGATGACAAGTAAGTGACTGAAATGGCCTTGTGATTTATGTCCAAGTGAGTTTTCAATACAAGGGTCTCTTCTTTTCCTGTGAGTATATATACTGAAATGGACTTGGTTCTCTCCCATCATATTTGGAATCAAATTTCAATAAAAATGTAAAACTTATTTTTGGAGAACAATGAAATTTACAAAAGTGAGATGGACATATCACAAATCATGTTAAGTAAGGCAACTGAAGCTCACAGAGATAAACAGTGCATGTCTTCTCTCATATGTAGAAGCTAGAGCTAAAATAGGACATGATAAATTATACAGGACTCGAGGCATTCACATGCAGTGAGACCAAAGGAGGATATTCTTAAGAGAGGAACACAAAGCCAGGTGCTGGTGGCTCACACCTATAATCCTAGCAACTCAGGAGGCTAAGATCTGAGGGATCAGAGTTCAAAGTCAGCCCAGACAGGAAAGTCCATGAGATTCTTGATCTCTAATTAACCACCAGAAAACTGGAAGTGGTGCTGTGGCTCAAAATGATAGAGTACTGGGGCTGGGGATATGGCCTAGTGGCGAGAGAGCTTGCCTTGTATACATGAGGCCCTGGGTTCGATTCCCCAGCACCACATATACAGAAAACGGCCAGAAGTGGCGCTGTGGCTCAAGTGGCAGAGTGCTAGCCTTGAGCAAAAAGGAAGCCAGGGACAGTGCTCAGGCCCTGAGTCCAAGGCCCAGGACTGGCCAAAAAAAAAAAAAAATGATAGAGTACTAGCCTTGAGAAAAACAGCTCAGGAACAGCAACCATGCCCTGAGTTCAAGCCCAGAAGTGACGTGCCCACATGCGTGCACGTGCACACACACACACAAAGACAATGAAAGTTATTATTTTGTACAATTTAAATACATGAATAATTTTTTAAAGAAATTAAGCTTTTCCCCCTGAAACTCTGATTTCACTTACTTAGACTGTTTGACTAATCCAGGTGTTAATTGCCTTTCCACTCTTGGAAAAGAAACCTAAATAACAAGTTGTAAGGATTCAGTGGCATGTGCTTATAGTTCCAGCTACTTGGGAAAATCATCTTAGCCCAGAAGTTCAAAATGGCCTGTGCAATATAGCAAGACCTCATCTCAAACAAGAACTATAACAGCATAGCAGGAAAGGAATAAAATATGAAAATGTGTTAAAAGTAAAAAAACTATATGTCAAAAGTAAAAAACTATCTGGCGTTATTAATTAGTGGCTATTAAGATGATAGAGTATAAAAAGCAATGATTTTCATGTACTCTATATTCAAAGGTAATATATTCTGAAATATTTTTATCCTTCTTAAGCCTTGCTGTTTGCATCAAATGAATATTTAAAAGAAAGTATGGTAGTTCCCACCTGTTATCCTGGCATTTAGGAGCCTAAAACAGGAAGATTGAGAGTTTGAGGACAAGCTGAGCTTCATAGTGAATTTGAGGCCAACCAAGGCTCCATGTCAAAACTGTGTTTCAAAAATTAATAGAAACTTACTGTATGCCAAATCTTATTTGGGGTGTTTTCCCTAAGTAAATGGAAGAAAACTGCCGTTGAATATGTGGCTACTGATGTAGCTACTGTTGGGAGTCTTCCAAATTATTTAAATTGTTTCCTTCAAGCAGCATTAGTAGGAAATTGATATGTCAGTAAGAAGCATATGAGTCTTGTCAGTAAGAAAACATTAGTCTTAAGAACATGATTAACTAGACAACATTGCTTAACAAATGTCAAAGTCAAGAACTTTAAAATGAGTCATTACCTAAAAGTAAGGGCCCAGGCTGGAGATGTAGCTCAGTGGTAGAGTACTTATCTAGCATGTACAGAAGAAGAAACAAATAAGTAAAGGCAAGAGTTGAATTGCATTAGTTACCAGCAGTGAATTAGAAGAATATGATTTTTGATCATACACTTATCAAATTTTCCAGTGATACTCAGTCCAATATTAGAGCAAACATTTCTACTGCAGATATCTAGTGTTTGTGTTTTTTTAAACAAGATTAATAAAAAAAAAAAGTATCACCATAAGAAATTTAGGTGGAGGGTTCCTTTCATGTTTGGATACCAGCATGGATACCAAGTGTTTACAGTTAATTAGGATTAGGAATCAACCTATCATACAGTTATAGATTGGTTTCAGGAACATACTTAGAATAACTTAGGTGAACCCAGACCTTTGGGCTAGCACTTAGCTCATCAGCCAAGATGACTAGTCATCTAAAGTGCTAGATTTCTGAAAATGAAGTGCTATATTATCTAAGAAACAAAGCCAAATATTGAAGTTGCTTAAAAAAAAAAAAAAAAAAGACGGTCTGGGCTGGGAACGTGGCTCAGTGGTAGAATCCTTAAGTTCAGTCCCTCAGTACACAAACAGAAAAAGCCAGACATGGCACTGTGACTCAAGTGGTAGAGTGCTAGCCTTGAGAAAAAGCAGTTCAGGGAAAGTGCCCAGGCCTTTAGTTCAAGCCCCAAGACTGGCAAAAATAAATAAATAAATAAAAGAAAGTTATAAAGTTAACATTTATGGTCTTTTGTGTTTACAGAAAGTGTACAAATAGAGTGTTCATCTACAACCCTAAAAAAGGAGACTGGAAAGATCTGGCTCCAATGAAAACCCCTCGCTCCATGTTTGGTGTGGCTTTCCACAAAGGCAAAATTGTAATTGCAGGAGGTGTCACTGAAGATGGCCTTTCAGCTTCAGTTGAAGCTTTTGATCTCAAAACCAATAAGTGAGTTGCCTTGCTACAACATGTGAATTGCTGTGTTTTGTTTAAATTTGGATAAAAACTAAGCTTTCTAATTGAGTCCTGGAAAGGAGAAGTCAGGAAGGCATAGGTTAAAGAGGAAACATGTTGGTCTGGGTTTCTTTGGTACTGGGTAAAATTCCTTTGTGGTGTGATACCTGTGTTTGTAATTTTGGATGTGTAGTATTCAAGTTAATGTTGGAAGGTTCTGTTTGTTCTTACTTATTATTAACTTGGTGGGTTTAGTCCTGCAGATGTAATACTTGAAAATAATTGTACATGTGTAGATGGATAAATGTGTCTCTAAAAGTTATTTGACTTCAAATATGAAAAGACCTAACAGATGAAAGATCTAGCCAGGTGACAGTGGCTCACACCTGCAATCCTAGCTACTCAGGAGGCTGGTCTGGAGGTGTGGCTCACATAGAAGCTCACTTGACAGGAACAACAAGCCAGGTTAAACCCCAGGAGGCCCTAAGTTCAAGTCCCACAGCACCACATACACAGTAAAACACACACACATATTTAAATAATAATTTCCCATAATTGTTCAATAAATACATTTAGAATTCATTTAAATTTTACACTAACTTTATTTTCAATTAAATATGCAGGTGGGAAGTAATGACAGAATTTCCTCAAGAAAGAAGCTCCATCAGTTTGGTCAGCCTGGCCGGATCCCTGTACGCCATTGGTGGTTTTGCTATGATTCAATTGGAAAACAAAGAGTTTGCACCCACTGAAGTCAATGACATCTGGAAGTAAGTTCTCTTACTCTAATTTTTGGAACTCAGTATTAAATCAGATAACTGATAAACAGTTTTGTAGTAAATAATAAGTCAGACTTGGCCAATATTGCAAGCTCCTTTTGATAGTGGACTAAACACTACTTACTAAACATACTACTTACTTGATGATGTACCACTGCTAATTAGCTGTGACTCTTGGAAAGAACATAGCTGTGAACATGGCAAAGAACTTATTGGAGCCTCTTTCTCTATCTATAGAATTAACAGTTGGATGGTTGAGCTGCTAAGCCACATTTCAGCCCTCAAAGGGTAATGTGCCAAATATTCAGAACAACTAGTTTATTTTTCACTAAAGAATAGTTTATTTCCTTAAATAAAAAAAAAAAAGCAGCTCTGACTGGATACCAATCGCTCGCATCTGTAATCCTAGATATTCAGGAAACTGAGATCTGAGGATTACGTGCAAACCCAGCTCAGGCAGGAAAATCTGAGACTCTTATCTCCAATTAACCACCAAAAAGCCAGAAGTGGAGCTGTGGCACAAATGGTAGAGCACTAGCCTTGAACAAAAAGCTCAGGGACAGCACCCACTGAATTAAAGCCCCAGGATCAGTTCCCATGGTTTCACTTGGCCTGTTTGCTCCTGTCAGGTATGCTACTGTGTGTGAGCCATTAACATCAGAAAATACAGCTCTGAAGAAATATCTAACTTCTCAACTTGCCCATTAATTTATTAAATCTATTTCAAATCTAGTTTATTCTAGTTGAGTATTCAGTTAACAAAAAGAAAAAAGTGAAAGTAGTAATCCATTTTACCTTCCAGGGATATTTGCAATTGCTATTCAATTGAACTATTCTAGTCAAAGTTGTGGGGCTTGAGCTCAGGGCCTGGGCGCTGTCCCTGAGCCCCTTTGTGCTCAAGGTTAGTGCTCTACCACTTGAGCCATGGCACCACTTCCAGTTTTTGAGTGGCTAATTGGAGATAAGAGTCTCACGGGGACTTTACTGCCCCGACTGGCTTTGAACCGAGATCCTCAGATCTCAGCCTTCATAGTAGCTAGGATTGCAGGCGTGAGCCACTTGGGCCTGGCCAAAGCAGTATTTTATTTATTTATTTATTTTTGCCAGTCCTGGAGCTTGGACTCGGCCTGAGCACTGTCCCTGGCTTCCTTTTACTCAAGGCTAGCACTCTACCACTTGAGCCACAGCACCACTTCTGGCCATTTTCTATATATGTGGTGCTGGGGAATTGAACCCAGGGCTTCATGTATACCAGGCAAACACTCTTGCCACTAGGCCACTTTCCCAGCCCCCAAAGCAATAATATTTTTGAAAGAGTACAAAAAACATTTTATCTTAGTGTCTTATGCAGTTAATAGCATATGGACAGCAAGATACATCCCGCTGTGTCAGGAGCATAAGTTTGTGTTATATAGCCTTATAGTCTTCAGCAGGGTATGGTACCATGGGGACACTACAGGTGTCTGCCTGTGGACCCTGGTGTTTCCAAGGCCAAGCTCTGTGATTACTTATCTAACTTATATGAGGTAGCACTCAGCTGCCCACCATGAGCCTCCGTGAGTTATGCTGCACACTTAACAGAAACTGTCATACCCACGCTTTCTCCTGTCAGCTTAAAAGCCAGTTGCCACTTGCACGCCGCCACTCAGTCCATTTACTTGGCTACTATTAGTTTATCTGAGGCCTTGCTACACAGCATCTCTGGCATCTAGGTACTGCTATAAAAGTAGAATTCTAGCCGGGCATTGATGGCTCAGTCATGTAATCCTAGCTATTCAGGAGCTGAGATCTGAGGGTCACAGTTCAAAACCAGCCCAGGCAGGAAGTCTGTCAGACTCTTAGCTCCAATTAACCACCAGAAAACTGGAAGTGGTACTGTGGCTCAAGTGGTAGAGCACTAGCCTTGAGCTGAAGAGCTCAGGGACAGCACACAGGCCTAGAGTTCAAGCCCCATGACTGACCAAAAAAAAAAAAAAAAAAAAAGAGTAGAATCCCTATGCCCATGTGCCATTGGCTCACACCAATAGCGATTCAAAGCCAGCCTGAGGAGGAAAGTCTGTGAGACTATGTTCAGTTAGCTACCAAAAAGCCAGAAGTGGAGCTGTGTTGCAAGTTGTAGAGTGCTAGTCTTGAACAAAAAAACTCAGGGACAGTGTCAGGCCCAATTTTCAAATCCTAGGACCAGCATACACACATGCACACATACATATACACACACATACACATACGTACACACACACAAAGTAGATCCCATCTGGACATTGTAGTATACACCTGTAATCTCAGTCCTTGAGAAATAGTCACAGGAAGATTTAGTTTGAAGCCAGTGTGGGCTACATAGCAAGATCCAGCCTGAAATACCAGGCAACACAGCAAGAATTGCTTCAAAAATGCAAAATCCCAAGTGACACCTCATATCCACTAATCAGAATCTGCATTTTGGCCAGGTGCCAGTAGCTCATATCTAAAATTCTAGATCTCAGGAAACTGAGATCTGAAGATCAAGGTACAAAAAGCCAGCTTAGGTAGACAAATCTATAGAACTCTTATCTCCAATTAACAAGTAAAAAGCCAAAACTGGAGGCAAGGCTCAAATGATAAGAGCACCAGTTGTGAACTAAATGCTGAGGGAGTGAAAGGCAGTGTTTAAGAGCTTCTCATAGAACATTCCATGTACCAGGCCAAGGGCACATGTCAGACACACGTCAGGGGAATTCATGTTGTCTGTACCTTTATGATATTGACTACTCAGAAAAGATGATCAGTTCTTACCTGAAGTACAGAGCCTGAGAGGAGGTCTCCAAAACTACAGAGCAGCAGAACACATGTTCATGAAGTGACCACTATGCATCAGGTGCCACACTGTGCACCAGCATGAGGACAACTGAAATCATAATTAAGGGCACTATAGTCCCTGCTTTCCCCTAGTTTCTCCTCCGCCCTCTCTCTTTGCCAGTTCTGGGCCTTGAACTCATGGCTTGGGCACTGTTTCTGAGCTTCTTTTGCTCAAGGCTAGTGCTCTACAACATGAGCCACAGCGCCACTTCCAGCTTTTTCTGTTTATGTAGTACTGAAGAATTGAACCCAGGGCTTCATGCATGCTAGGCAAGCATTCTACCACTAAGCCACTCTCCCAGCCCCCCAATTCTTCCTCATAAGGAAGTCTTTTTACATTGACTCTGAGACTAACTCTCTTCATCAGCCCAAAGACGAATGATTAACTGCCTAGTTGTCTGTTTACTCTGGACAGTTGATCCCCAGAGAAGGCTGGACTGCTAGGCATCCAGTTTCAACACTGGGCCATAGTTCAGGTATGAATTTGTTCAGAGAGTGCATATTTTGAAAGGAATTTTTCTAGCAGACATGTGCCATTTCCTCCTCTAGGTAAGAGCCCATAGGAATTTTTTTTTTTTAAAGATCCACATTTGTATGTAGAACACAGGGAAACCTCTAGAACTGTTTATTCAAAAGCTGCTTACTGTTTTGGGTTTTTTGTTGTTTCATTTTTTGTTTTCCTCCAACAGGTATGAAGATGATAAAAAAGAATGGGCTGGGATGTTGAAGGAAATTCGTTATGCTTCAGGAGCTAGTTGCCTGGCAACACGTTTAAATCTCTTCAAACTGTCTAAACTATAAATAAGGTGACAAATTACAATAGATTGAGGTGTTTTTTGTTTTTGATAATGGAGTTTTAAGTTTTTAAAACCTGTATAAAGATTAATGTAGAAATTCTTCCATGCTATTATCTAAGAAGCCTAGAGTGAATCAATACGTCTGCCATTGGCTCTTCAATGTAACTTGAGTTTAGGACCATTTTTTGTACAAAATTTAAAATGTTTATTTCAACAAATTATTTGTTGTTCCAGCTCACTCAAAATGTAAAAGAGTTTCCTCAATTTGAATTATTAACCCTTTGTATTGTTAAGGTACTTTTACAACTTGTTTTTCTATTATAAATGAAATGCGTAGATCTGTGTTTTTAAAAATGTCTCACATATCAAAAACCTTTCCTCATGCTTCAAGCTTTGACAGGAATCCTGTGCATTAATGACATGCCATGAGCTGATTTGGAAATAATATTTAAGGAATGTAATAAGTTTCATTTGAAAGAGAAAGTCTCAAGTAAAAGTAGTCAAACCCAAGTGGCCTTTCTTTTTTCTCCATTCTTCTTGCAACACCAGCATATTTAACTTTTAATTTTTTTAAAGCCAGTAAATTGTAGTCCTCAGGCTATTTGGTACAGCTTCTGTAGTGGGGTTGGAGAGCACCATTATGAAATACATTGATTCTTTACATTTCTGGGATCCAGTAGGCTGTGAAGAAAGATATAATCATCTAAATTTCAACCACACTTTTCATAAAGAGGCTACCTATTGCAAATTTCTGATAGCAAGAAAGATGACTAGACCAGGTATGAGGGCCAAGTGCCTGTACTTCCAGCTACTCAAGAGGCTGAGGTAGGAGGCCTGCTTGAGCACATGTATTCAAGATCACTGTGGACAACGCTGTCTCATCCTTGCCAACACAAGATAAAAATTTTTTAAAGTGACTGTATGATTCCATTTTCTGGGATGTAAGGTTCTTCAGACATTTCTTCTTAGTGTTCATAGTATGTTGACTCTGTCTATAACCATCAAACAACTCTTCATGAATCATGAGCTAATCATCACATTCTCCTAGCCACACATCCATGTAAGGGTCACATGTAGCTCTCATGCTCACTATTTGACTTCTAACTTTACACAGTATTTTCTGACAAACCTGATTTGGGGCTCATTTAGAGCATTTCTTGATTAGTCATCCAGAAGCTACATTAAGCAGCTACATGTGTGAGCCCAGTGCTGGTGGCTCATGCCTATAATCCTAAATACTCATGAGGCCGAGATCTGAGGATCATGGCTCGAAGCCAGCCTGGACAGGACAAGTCTGTGAAACTCTTATCTCCAACTAAGCCAGCAGAAAGCTAGAAGTGTGCTGTGGCTCAAAGTGGTAGAGCACTAACCTTGAGCAAAAAACTTAGGGAGAGTACCCAGGCACTCAGTTCAAGCCCACAGCTGACAAAAACAAAAAATATATATATATATAATATATGTATATGTATAAATAAATAAATATGTATGTAGCTTTCTCTATCATAAATAAGGAATCCGTTAAAGCCCAGTCCCTATCCCTAGAAATTCTGATTTAATTGGTCTGTGATAGAGCCCAAGTATTAGGATTATTTTCCAAATATCCTAGATGATCAGAATGTATTGAAGCTGGAAAATGAATAAAATAAACGTAGAAATATATATTCAGCAAAATTTTGGTTTTTATAAATTTGGAAACCGTTCTGATTACTGAATATTGAAAATACTGATCAAGGAAGGACAGGGGCTGGGAATATGGCCTAGTTGAGTAGTAAAGTGCTCGCCTCGAATACATGAAGTCCTGGGTTCGATTCCTCAGCAACACATATATAGAAAAAGCCGGAAGTTGCACTGTGGCTCAAGTGGTAGAGTGCTAGCTTTGAGCAAAAAGAAGCCAGGGACAGTGCTCAGGCCCTGAGTTCAAGCCCCAGGAATGGCACAAAAAAAAAAGGAAGGTCAGTTGGAGGCATGACTCAGTAGAGGACCAGCCAATGAGTAAAAGTGTCAGGTATGAAGTTGGAGTCCTGGTCCCAGACCCCTTTCCGCCCCCCCACCCCAAAAAAAAAGGAAAGAGAAGGAAAAGAGGGAGAAAGAACAAAGAAGAAGGGGGAGGAAGGAAGAGAAGAATGCAGAGAAGGAGGGAGAAGAAAAGAAAGGAGGAAGGGAGGGGAGAAAACATCAGCTGTACCACAAATACACAACAACAAATCCCAAAGATAGTTAACTTATATGCAAGTTCAACAGTTAAATTGTTAGGAGGAAACAATAGCAAGTGATGTCTATAGACTGTTAATGGTGGCACACAAATGTAGTCCCAGCAGTCGAGAAGCTGAGGCAGAGGATCATGATTTTGGACTAGCTTGGACTACATACCTGTCTCTGGAGGGTGGTGGTAGAGGGGGAAGACTTGAAAGGGTGAACAATAGAGAAATTGATGATAGGTGGTTCACACCTGTAATCCTAGCTACTCAAAAGACTGAGATCTGAGGATCTAGGTTCAAAGGCAGCCCAAGCAGGAAAGCCCATGATAATCTTATCTCCAATAAACTACCCCCACCCCCACCCCCCAAAAAAAGCCACAAGAGGAACTGTGGCTCAAGTTGTAGAGTTCTAGCCTTGAGCAAAAAACTGCAAGGACAGTTACCAGGCCCTGAGTTCAAGCCCCAGAAAGGGGTTACAAAAAGGACTTAACAATCAATCAGGAGATTGCTTTTGGGAGAGAATACTAACCTAGATAGAAATGAAATTCTTCTTATGTTGGGATCCAGCCTTTGGACTTGACGGGGGACTTGACGCCCTTCCCCCAAGCCCTAGAGGAATGCAGAAGCAGGCTACGGTTCTCTGGGTCCAGAACCAGAAGAACCGGCTTTGCACCCAGCCCCAAACTCTCTCACTAGCCCAGGTGCCTCCCTGTCTCGCCCTGGCTCCGCGCTTTCGAGTGACGTTAGTTCAAGGGGGTCATGTGATAGCTCTCAGCCTATCGGCATCCTGGCCAATCGCCTTCTCTCGCTATCATTTCCCTTTATACCCGCCTTAATAAATCAGATTGCTCTGGAAGCTTCTCCGAGACTGGCTTACGCCTGGCTTTCTTTATCGGTAAGGAGGTGGGCAAGCGTTCTCATTAGGCCGTGCCCACGTGAGGTCAGTACTGACCCCTCCGCCCCATCCTGGCTATCTGCTGGCCGCGTGACCAGGAGAGAGGACGAGAAAAGGGGGTGGCGAGAAACCTAGCTGAGCCTTGATCCCCACTCCGGGAGAGGCGACTCGAGCCCGACATTCTTAGTGTTTCTTTGGGTGTGGTAGGGGGGAAGTGATAAAAATGTTCTGACTATACACTAAAAATCACATTATGGGGGCTGGGGATATAGCCTAGTGGCAAGAGTGCCTGCCTCGGATACCCGAGGCCCTAGGTTCGATTCCCCAGCACCACATATACAGAAAACGGCCAGAAGTGGCGCTGTGGCTCAAGTGGCAGAGTGCCAGCCTTGAGCGGGAAGAAGCCAGGGACAGTGCTTAGGCCCTGAGTCCAAGGCCCAGGACTGGCAAAAAAAAAAAAAAAATCACATTATGTGTGTGTACATATATGCATGTTAGGATGAGAGGAGCATGTGGCTGAGACATCTGTCTCCCATTGGCGGCTAGCTAGGCAAATAGCAAATGTCTTCTTCCCTCTCCGACTACTCCAGGTGAGCCGCATGCTTGGTTTAAGAGGGCAGCCTCCCCCTACCCACCCCACTTCTTCAGTCAAGTGTATACAAGTAGCTACACTTCCCCACTAAAACTTCCAAACAAGCTCTCAAGAAAACCATTTCAGTCAAGCAGGCCTACCGGAGAGTAAGAAATTTAGTGAGACATTAGACTATATGTAACAGTAAGTGTAAGACATGCCAGGGTCATTTAATCAAGGTTTCCAAACACTTATAGTACATGAAAATTTATGTCCATTATTTATATCCGAGACAATTTATAAATATCAGTATAATTATTTTATTCTAAAAGCTACATAGTCCCACAGTTTAACTTACTCAAGGTTTTAGTGACATTTGCTTGAGAAATGAATAATATTCAGGTAATGGATAACTGGACATTTAGGATTTTGTGTATCTTCCAACATAAGTGAATATCATGAGGGAATTTAAGGGGAAGGGTGGTTAGAAGGAGATGTCTTTTGCATTCTTAATATTCTGATTCTATTTTTCGCACAAGGTTTTATGGGGTTCCCTTGTGTAAAAGTCAATTATCAGGACTCAGGACGAGGCAAAGCCACTGGATATTTTAAACATATACTTCAGAGGTTGTGGGGGGAGAGCTGTGGGATTCATGAAGTCACAAGGGCCCCAGGCAGCTCTGCAGCCACCTCTGTGTAAGGATACAAGAGGGCTGACACAGACAAGAGCCAGACACAGAATCTACCAGCACCCTGATCTGGGCCTTTTCAACCCCCAGAACTGTGAAAGTAAGTACCTCTTGCTCACACCACACAATCCATAGTATTGTTATTTCAGGCCAAATTAACTAACATTCCTTTTTTGATAGTTGGATTGTAACATCCTTTAGGGCTAAAAATTCTGTGAATTTATTTTTCCATGTGCCAAAAGCTAAGGTTCAGCTGACATCAACTTGCTACAAGTTAATTTTTTTGTGCCAGTCCAGGGTCTTGAACTCAGGGCCTGGGCACTATCCCTGAGCTTTTTTGCTCAAGGCTAGCACTCTATCACTTGAGCCACAGCTCCACTTCTGGCTTTTTTTTTTTTTTGTAGTTAATTGGAGATAAGAGTCTCACAGACTTTTCTGCCCAGGCTGGCTTTGAACCATGATCCTTAAATCTTAGCCTCCTGAGTACTGAGTAGCTAGGATTACAGGTGTGAGCAGCCAGCACCAGGCAAGAACACATATAGCTTTTAAGCTATGCTTATGATAGAAGGCACTCTGGCTACCAACTGTGGAACAAAGTTCATTTACAATTTAGAGGATGCAAAAGACAGCTAAGTTTCAGATGTCCTTCCTCCACCTACCCACCCTGCATATCACAGCACAGATGGCCTGAGGGTAGTTCCTTTCACTGTAGCTTCTCAAAGGGCACAAATATTATCACTGTTAAAAGATGGAGGTGGAATTACACCAACACAGTTGATTCATGGTAACTATTTTATTAGGAATGTGTCGTATGACAAAGAAAATAATTCCTTTAACACTGAAGGATTAGACTAAGTCAAGATTGGCCCATTCAAGATACCACCCCATTTCTTTGCTTCCAAAAGAAAATTCATGCCTCCTCCTCTCTTCTGAAAACAGGCTTTCACAGCTAGCATTTCTTTTCAGGCTACTGATTATTTTCTTGTTGCTTTTCTTCTGCTCTTTTTCTTCTGCTGGAGTGGAGGTAGGGGTATAACTCTACAAGCCACATCCCCAGTCTTCTTATTGCTAAATTTAGTAGGCATTTCCCAGACCTCAACTTACCTGACCTATCAGCAGTAACTGATATAATTGCTCACTTCTTGATTGTTTTGTTTTGTTTTTTGCCAGTCCTGAGGCTTGGACTCGGCCTGAGCACTGTCCCTGGCTTCTTTTTGCTCAAGGCTAGCACTCTACCTCTTGAGCTACAGCGCCACTTCTGGCTGTCCTGGAACTACAACCTTCTCAATCAGATCTTTCACATGATGATAGGCACACACCACTGCACCCAGCTATGGATTGAGATAGGGGCAAAGGGGGGCTGCTCATGAACTCTTCTGCCTGAGCTGGCATCCCATGTCTCAAGTAATTAGGATTAGAGGTGTGATCCCCTAGTACCCAACTTCTTTCCTGACCTTTTAATCTTAGAGTGCCCAACAGCATAGTCCAAAGATATCTCCTACACTCGCCCTATTCTTTATTCATACCTTAAGTGGTTTCTTCCAGTCTGTGGCATTAGATACCAATGACAACTTTCAGATTTATGTCTGGAGCCTGGGCTTTTCCCTGACCTCCAAACTCAAATACTGAATCATTTTTATTTGTACTTAGTTGCTTAAAAAGCATCAAGAGCTCACGATCCTCTTAGACCCCAGGCCATCTCTCATATTGCTCTTCCCATAGGCATCCCTATCCCATTTAACGACAGTGATGTCTTTCAGTTGCTCAGAGCAAAACTTTAGAATTATTCCTGACTTGTTTTTCTTATACCTTATCTCTATCAATGAGAAAATTCTGTAATTTCAAAATTCATTTATAAATCTGACTCCTCCTTATCACCTCCACTGCTACTACTATCTTCAAGATACCATTCAGGATTATTAACATGTCCTTTAAATAGCTACCCTTCACTTCTTGCTTTCATGTGCTCCACTGAAGTTAACTCAATAGGGTAGCCAGATTGGTGGACTTCAAATGTGAGTTGTCATTCCTTGCTTAAAACCCTACCACCTTCAGAGTAAGCAGCACACCCCTTACTTTTTATTATACTCCTGCCGCACCACCCACTTGTTCTGCTCCAGCCACAATGGATCGGTGGTGTTCTCAAACACACCAGGCATGTTCACATCTCACAGAGTATGTGCATCAATCACTTTTTAATTGAGTCTAAATGAACTGAACAATTCATGGGGGGGAAAGGGAAAGGGGAATGAGGGACGAGGTAACAAACAGTACAAGAAATGTATCCAATGCCTAATGTATAAAACTGTAACCACTCTGTACATCAGTTTGATAATAAAAATTTTTAAAAAATTGAGTCTAGGGGCTGGGGATATGGCCTAGTGGCAAGAGAGCTTGCCTCGTATACATGAGGCCCTGGGTTCGATTCCCCAGCACCACATATACAGAAAACAGCCAGAAGTGGCGCTGTGGCTCAAGTGACAGAGTGCTAGCCTTGAGCAAAAGAAGCCAGGGACAGTGCTCAGGCCCTGAGTCCAAGGCCCAGGACTGGCAAAAAAAAAAAAAAAAAAAAAAATTGAGTCTAGTCATTTAAAAAATGCAAACATGACATACCATAAATCATTTTAATTAATAAATACAATCATGATTTGTCTGTTCCAAATACATGTTCTCTCAGGTATTTTATCCGGGCATCCTTTTGGGACATTGCCATAGAGTTCCATTCAAAATAAGGGATCTGTAAAATAAGTAATGTAGTTTGAATCAAAGTTTTAAAGCAGCTACAAAAAACAGCCAAGGAACAAAACAAACAAACAAAAACAGGGAAGACCTAGTATTTTAAAGTAAATCTGTGGGACCCCTAAGAAATGAGTTTACAGAAGCACAGCCTTTGCACATTAGTGGAAGCCAAAGCAAGTCTGTCTGCCTTCCTGGCATTGTCTGAAGAGCTTTTTCTTTGCCTCCTCCTTCATCTCTACAGTACCAGCAGTGGACATTTCCCACATATCCTTCCACATTCACATTAGCCTTTTCCTCCTACAACTCCAGCAGGTTTTTCCAAAGACAATAAAAGAAATGAGGATTTTTTTTCTTATTTTACTAAGAACAAAAAGGTATTTGTTTCAGAGGTACTTTAAAGTAGCTCTTTTTAACATAAAAGTGGCAATTCTGAAACCTTCAAGTTGAAGCAAAATGTATAGTCAATGTCTGGGCTTTCTGTTTGGTTGTATTGTTTTGGTTTGGTTTTTTGCCATATTGGGGTTTTTAATTTAGCCTCATGATTACGAGGCAACTGCTCTACCACCTGAGCCATGCCTCCAGCCCTTTCTGTTTTAGTTGTTTATTTGAGTAGGGTCTTAGGATTTTGCCCCGGAAAGATCGCAGACTGCAATCCTCCTGCCTATGGCTTTCCGAGAAGCTGAGATACTGCCACTTATTGAGATAGGAGAGTCTTTAACGTTTTGCCCAGCTTGGTCTCGAACTATGATCTATCTGATCTCTATCTTTTCAGAATCTGGAATTATAGGAAGGAATGAGACACCATGACTGTCCTTGTCTGGTTTCTTATTTTCTTTTTTGAGACAGTCTTACAGTGTAGCCCAGGCTGGCTTCAAATTTGCGTTCCTCTTGTCTCAGCCCCCCAGCGCTATGATTACAGGCCTGTACCACTGCACCTGACTGTTGGGTTTTCTAAAGGCTGAGTTACATATTTCATACCTGAATGACGTGGTAGCCCAAAATTTCCAGATGTCGTTTTTTCATAGCAGACTTTCCTTTTAAGTGAGGGAGATTTCTACAAAAAGCTCTTGAATCCAAAAATTCAAAAGCAATCCTAAATAAGACAAAAATAAGCATTTACTTCTAAAAGAAAAAGGAGAAAATGTATAATGACAAGCCTTTCAAGAACAAGAATGAACCTTTTTCATTTCTTTTTGTTGTTGTTGTTGTTGTTGTTGGGGGAAGGTATGGAGATTTAACTTAGAGCCTCATGCGTGTCAGGCAGGTAATTCTACCACTTGAGCCACACCTGCAGTCCCTCTTTGTATTGATTATTTCCTTGCTTCTTGCCCATGATCATTCCTGGGCTATGATACTATTATCTGTGCTTCCCTGGGTTGCTAGGGATGAAAAGTGTGCACCACTCCACCCAGCCATTGTGCTTCTCTTGTAACTGGAGAACTGGAATATGTCACCATGCCCAGACACTGATTGAGATGGAATCTCAGGAACTTTTTTTTTTTTTTTGGCCAGTCCTGGGGCTTGGACTCAGGGCCTGAGCACTGTCCCTGGCTTTTTGCTCAAGGCTAGCATTTTGCCACTTGAGCCACAGCGCCACTTCTGGCCATTTTCTGTATATGTGGTGCTGGGGAATCGAACCCAGGGCCTCATGTATATGAGGCAGGCACTCTTGCCACTAGGCCATATCCCCAGCCCGAAATCTCAGGAACTTTTATGCCCAGGCTATCAATCTACTACCCCCCCATCTCTGCCTCCCAAGTAACTAGGAATATGAGCTTGAGCCATGCACCTGGTTAAGAATGCATCTTTATAAGCTAAAAAGAAAAAAGGCAAACATATAAATTATTTTCTACTTAAGAAAATAGCAATCACACCTATTCATTTAAAACAAATTATAGTGAACTATCTCCCTACTTTCATCTGTTTCTTTGTCCAAAAACATACTTATGTGTTCTCTATATAAGGGATTTACACATTGAGATAAAGCAACAAAGCATTAAGTCTAACTGGGAACATGAGGTACAAAACTAATACAGAATAGGAGGTGACTAAGTGCTGTCTGAAGGTAGAATTTTGGAAGCACAAAGGAAACCAACAGGATTTCCTTCCAGTTGAGGACAAGCAAGTGAGGACTTCCGATAGAGAGGCTGCTAGGCTTTGGACAGGTGGAGGTAGGATAATGAGAGAGGAGGCAAAGGGAAGGCTGAGATACACAAGAAGACTACATGAGCTATATGAGGAGAAGGTGCAACCATACCCACTGGTCCTTGATAATAAAGGTCATACATAACCAAATGCCTGATTTAATAGTTAAATAAAATCTGAATATAAGAAATCAATTACCTTTCAGCTCCCAGGGGAAGCAATGATCCAACTCTTTGGGTACTTGGTTCCGAATACATGCCTGGTAGTTTCCCCACTGTTATATTACAGTTTCCATAAGGAAGAGGTCTTTTTCTTTTATCCAGGAAACACTCAAAATCTTAAAGAAGTATAGAAATTAATCATGTAAATCGATACATTCTTTTTGTTGGTGGTGGTGGTCATGGGGCTTGAACATAGGACCTGGGCGCTGTTCCCCAGCTCTTTTGCTCAAGGCTAGTGCTCACCACTTTGAGCCGTAGCTCCACTTCGTGTTTTCTGGTGGTTAATTGGAAATTAGTCTGACGGACTTTCCTGCTCAGGCTGGCTTTTTTTTTTTTTTTTTTGCCAGTCCTGGGCCTTGAACTCAGGGCCTGAGCACTGTCCCTGGCTTCCTTTTTTGCTCAAGGCTAACACTCTGCCACTTGAGCCACAGCGCCACTTCTGGCCGTTTTCCATATATGTGGTACTGGGGAATTGAACCCAGGGCTTCATGTATACGAGGCAGGCTCTCTTGCCACTAGGCCATATTCCCAGCCTCAGGCTGGCTTTAAACTGTGTGTGATCCTCAGATCTCAGCCTCCTGAGCAGCTAGGATTACAGGAGTGAACCACCAGTGCTTAGACAATACATTGGTTTTTTGTTGTTGTTTTTTTTCTTTTGCTAATCCTGGGGCTTGGGACTCAGGGCCTGAGCACTGTCCCTGAGCCTCTTTTTGCTCAAGGCCAGAACTCTACCTCTTGAGCTACTGCGCCACTTCTGGCTTTTTCTGTTTATGTGGTGCTGAGGAATCAAACCCAGGGCTTCATGCATGCTGGGCAAGCACTCTACCACTAAGCCACATTCCTAACCCCAATTAATACATTCTTATAGAAAAAATTTTAAGACAAAAATTTTAAGACATTTAAAAAAGATAAACCTCCTTAGTTACTCAACTTATTTTATAAGATCTGGTCCACAATACCTGTCTTTGAAAATCACTCAGTAAAATCTACGAATGAGCATTAATAAATAATATATGAAAAGAACTATACTATTCCAAATTGCACTAAAAAATTATTTTAGCCAGGCGGAAACAGAGCTGTGGCTCAAAGTGGTAAAGCAAAAGCTCAGGGATAGCACCCAGGCTCTGAGTTCAAGCCCCAAGACTAGCACCCAAAAAAGAACAGAAATTATTTTAAGCTAGGTGTAGTAGCACATAGCTTGAATTGTAGCACTTGGGAAGCCGAGGTCTCCAGTTTGGGTTAGCTTAGTCTACACTGTGAGACTGTTTCCAAAAAAAGTCTGACTTTAGTATCTTTATATCTTGGTATCAGTTGGAGGAAGCTAAAACTATTGAAAGTAAAGGTTTAAGCATGTATATATTGTACATAAACTAACAAAATTAGTTGCAATAGTAAGTTGGTTCTATTCTGTGGGGCTTTAAAATTTAATTTCTTAACTACCACATATTAGAATGCAAGGGCATCTCATTGTAATAATTCCATACATGAGTACAAGTTCATCCCTTTGTTTATATTCCTCCCTCCTCCTCCCTTTTCATACAATTTAATGGGTTTAATTATGATGTCTTTGTATATAGTTAAGTCATAGCACAATCCTTCAGACATTAAAAATTATGTTCAATAAATATATTTGTCCATGTACAAAATAGTCACAAAATATTCCAGATGCTGGTGGCTCGGTGGCTCACGCTTGTAATCCTAACTACCCATGAGGCTGAGATCTGAGGATGGCAGTTCAAAGCCAGCCCAGGCAGGAAAGTTTGTAAGACTCATCTCCAGAAGTGGCACTGTGGCTCAAGTGGTAGAGTGCTAGCCTTGAGCTGAAGAGCTCAGGGAGAGTTCCCAGGCCCAGAGTTCAAGCCCCATGACCACCACCACCACCAACAACAACAAAAAAAAGCAAGGAAGAGTTGATCTGAGCATCACAGTTCAACGCCAGCTGGAGCAGGAAAGTCTATGAGACTCTTATCTCAAATAAACTACTAAGAAAAAGCCAGAAGGGCCACTATGACTCAAGTGGAAGAGCGCTAGCCTTGAGCACAAAGAGGCTCAGGAACAGTGTCCAGGCCCTGAGTTCAAGCCCAGGACTCCCCACCTCCCCCCCCCCCCAAAAAAATCACAAAATCTTAAAGTTTCAAGTGCTATGACCTGAATGCTTCCTCCCTAAATTCACATATTGAATCTTAATCACCAGTGTGCCAGTTGTAAAAGGTGGGGCCTTCCTAATACTAGCATTAGCAACCTTACAAAAAAAAGGTTGAGGAGAACACACTAGGCCTCCCTTTCCCCTCTGCCACACAAGGAGACAACCTTCAAAATGCCACATGGGAAGCAGACACAGGGCTTGTACCACAAACAACCTGCTGACGGCAGACTAGGGATAGAAATCTGGATTTTGCACATGCTAAGCAAGCACTCTACCACTGATCTTCCCTCTAACCCTAAGTGTGTTTTTGGTTTTTAATAACGTAAACAATGCTTCTGACCTATAGATTTTTGTTGCTGCTGCTGTTTTTATTTTATTTTTCCTAGATTAAACCCAATATGTTGAATATACTAAGCAAGCATCCTAACATGACTTACACCCAGGACCTGATCCACAGGTCTTTTTTTTTTTTTTGCCAGTCCTGGGCCTTGAACTCAGGGCCTGGGCCTGAGCACTGTCCCTGGCTTCTTTTTGCTCAAGACTAGCACTCTGCCACCTGAGTCACAGCACCACTTCTGGCTTTTTCTTTATATGTGGTGCTGAGGAATTGAACCCAGGGCTTCATGTATGCGAGGCAAGCACTCTTGCCACTAGGCCATATTCCCAGCCCTGATCTACAGGTCTTAATCACAACTAGTCAACTAACCATAATTAAGAAATGTATGTGGGCTGGGATGTAGCTCAGTGGCAAAGCACTTGCCTAGCAAGTGCAACGTCCTGGGTTCGATCCCCAGTACCAAAAAAGAAAAAAAAAAAACACAAAAAAATACAGTTAAAAAAAAATGTATGTTGTTGCAATTATACTATATTCCTGTACACAAATGAACCAATTAAATCTTAATTTTAAAGATTTATATGTACTTTCACATAAGAATGACAATGAGAATTAGCACATATGAATTGCAATTCTGATGGGACTGGGATTTAATAACCCTACTTAAGTACTAATTACATGTATTTAAGACATGTTATTTTCTATGCTTTTGTCTTCTCTTTTCTCTCCTGTATTTTCCACATACAATGAATATGTATTGGTACTAGCGTAAAAGAAAACAGTATATTGCTCTAGTTTTGTCTGTTTGGAAATTTTATAGCAATTTTTGAAATAAATTTTAAACTTCTCTTTTTAAAATTCAATTGATTAGATGATTCTATTCAAGTCAGTCTGGTCCTCTGAAAGCAATCAATTATCTACTAACAACTTACCAACTGTGTAGTAGTAAGGAGAAAGATTGGAAGCTTTCACGCAATTGACTCCTCCTAATATGTCTGCTAACATTCTGTAAATCTCTTGTTGTGCTGAACTCATATTGCCAATATCTTAAAGAAAGTAGAAATAATTAATCTACTGAACTGGTTTTTAGAATGATGATCATTCTAATTCTACAAACTGAAACATGAAGATTGCTAATTCCCACTCATGTTTCAGTGTAATACCATATGTAAGACACTAAATTTAACAAAAGATAAGTACTTGCTCTCAAAAAAAGAGGTTTAATATGCTAACTAAGGAATTCCAGCTGGGGAACTAATCCCAGCAAGTGGGTACCCAGATAGGAGGGACAGCCTGGTCATAGCAAACCTAGGTCTCAGAAAGAGAGAGAGAAATGTACCCACTGCCTTACATATGAAATTGTAACCCCTCTGTACATCATTTTGACAATAAATAAGTAATTATTAAAAAGAGAGAGAGAAAAAGGAGGGAGGAAGGGAGGAAGGGAGGGAGAGAGGGGGAGGGAGGGAGAGAGGGGGAGGGAGGGAAGGAAGGAGGAAGGGAGGAAGGAAGGGAGGAAGGAAGGGAGGAAGGAAGGAAGGAAGGAAGGAAGGAAGGAAGGAAGGAAGGAAGGAAGGAAGGAAGGAAGGAAGGAAGGAAGGAAAGAAGAAGGAAGGAATTCCTGTAACACAAATCCTATCTAAAAAATTCAACAGGGCATGGATCTCTGGGAGACCCTGTGTGACATACTTAGGTTTAATGATAAAGAACAATGTATTATTTAGCAATTTACATTAGAATGATGATCATTCTAATTCTACAGTGCAATGTAAATTTACTTTAAAACTAAACTTCTCTTTCTTACTAAAAGAAAACTCAAACCTTTATTAAACTGTTGTTGACAAAAACGTTCATGAAACCATGGAATTTCAAACTCAGGGCACTCCAGGCAGACTGCTCTATTTAACTCCATTAGACGAAACTGGACTCTTGTCCGTAGAGATGAAGGTAAAACTGAAATTAAAAATAAAATATCGGATTTCAGTAACTTAAAACTAGCAAAGACAACATTGTTTGCACCACTTATCCCCACTTTGGACTGATATTTTCATACTCGTATTAAAAATCACTTCACAAATACACAAATGCTTTACATTTTGAAATTAACACATTCAGTAGCATAATTAAAACCAACTTTTACATTATTTTTATCAATTATGAATGTAAAACTACTACATTTTTTTAAAAAGTACCAATAAAACTAAGAACATGGCTCAGGGAGCAAAGCACCTGCCTAGCAAGCATAAGATCTTGAGTTCAAACCCTATACAGACAAAAAACAAAAGCTAACAAGAACTTTCACTGCTCTAATATTCCATATTTAGGAATTTATCCTAAAGAAACAATGATCCATGTATAATAATTATTCAGGGGCTAGGAATGCGGCTTAGCGGTAGAGTGCTTGCCCAGCATGCATGAAGCCCTGGGTTCAATTCCTCAGCACCACATAAACAAAAAAAGACGGAAGTGGCACCATGGCTCAAGTGGTGGAGCACTAGCCTTGAGAAAAATGAAGCCAGGGACAGTGCCCAGGCCCTGGTTTCAAGCCCCAGGATACAGACACACACACACACACACACACACACACACACACACACACACACACACAGTGTGTGTATACAATCTATTTTATTTTAAAATACACTGATATAGAAACATATACTTGAGAGCAGGAGAAACAGGAAAATATTCCAAGGCCTGGAGTAGAGATCAGTGGAATAGAACATGCTTAGGATACAAGAAGCCCCAGGCTCAATCCCTAACACTAAAAGAAAAAAAAAAAAAGGGAAGAAAACAGAAAACATTAAAAGTAGTAGTTTTACTTGGTATAAAATTATACTTTTTTTGACAAGGTCCCCCAGATTATCTTGAAATTCACTAAGTAGCCAAAACTGGCCTTGAATTCATGATTCTCCTACATCTATCTCCTAAGTGCTAGCATTAGAAGAATGAACTATCATATCCAACTTAGTTTTCTATTTTACACTTTTATGTGTTTTCCAAATTTTCTACAAAAATTATTGAAAACAATTTTAAAAAAGCAGTTCTGGGCTAGGCACTAGGTGGCTCATGCCTATAATCCTAGCTACTCAGGAAGCTGATGCCTGGGAGATTGAGTTTCAAAGCCAGACAGGGAAGAAATTCACAAAGCTCCCCTCCAAATAACCAACAAAAAGCTAGGCTGGAGGCATGGCTCATGTAGTAGAGTGTAGACCATGAGCAAACAAGTTAAGCATGAAAGGAGGGTGACTCCTGAGCTCAAGCTCTACTATCAGCAAAAAAACAAAAACAAAACAGTGCTGATATATATGTATATATGTGTGTGATATATATGTATATGTGTGTATGTATGTATATATATATGTGTATATATATATATATATATATATATATGAGAGACAAGTGCTCTACCACTAAATTATATTCCTCTAGTCAACCATGATACACTGTTAGGAAAAAAAAAAGTTACAGCAGACACCAGTGGCTCAATCTGTAGTCCTAGCTACCCAAGAGGCTGAGATCTGAGGATCACCATTCAAAGCTAGCCCAGGTAGGGAAATCCATAAGCCTCTTATCTCCAATAAATTACAAAAAACAAAAAACAAACAAAAAAAAAAAAAACCGAAGTGGAGCTGTGGCTCAAGTGATAGAGCACTGGTCTTGAGCAAAAGAAAGAAGCTCAGGGCCTGAGTTCAAGCCCCAGGACTGGGGAAAAAAGTCACTAGCGCTTAAGTCCTTAAGATAGGGAGAACTGAAACTTGGATATAAAATACAAGTAATAAACTTTAAAAAGTAAAATGGAAATACCTACTTTCAAGTTGAGAATCTAATCTGGCTAAAAATTTGATATTAAAAATTGTCTTCAGCAGATTTTCTGGAAAATATTGAAGAGTAGCCAAGTTGAAACCAAGAAATACTAACACAAGAGGATCCAATGTGCCTAAAAAACAAAATTATAAAAAAATTATAATGCATAGATATTTTACAAACATCATTATGTCATTCGATCAAGTCAGTTTTTTTTATTTTTTAAAGAATGATAAAAACCAAGAATTGACAGTGTTCAAATAAGAATAGTAGCTAAGTGACTAATTTTAGTGGGAAAAGGAGGAAAATAGAGACTGAAGAAAAGGCACAAGCACTGTGTTTATAGATCTGAATGCTGATGATCTGAGTGGATTGATTTCTGTAAATCCAAACTGTCATTCGAATGTTTGATAACCAATATTGCTATTGATATTAAAAGTGTTTTTTTAATTTTTATTGTTATTGTAAGGTTACAGTTATATAAGTCAGGTAAAGAGTAAATTTCTTTTTGGACGATGTCACCCCTTCCCTCACTCTCTCCCAATTTTTCTATTAAAAGATTTTAAAACTATCTTGGGGCTGGGAATATGGCCTAGAGGCAAGAGTGCTTGCCTCGTATACATGAAGCCCTGGATTTGATTCATCAGCACCACATATATAGATAAGGCCAGACATGGCGCTGTGGCTCAAGTGGCAGAGTGCTAGCCTTGAGCAAAAAGAAGCCAGGGACAGTGCTCAGGCCCTGAGTCCAAGCCCCAGGACTGGCAAAAAGAAAAAAAAAAAAAAAAAAAAAAGAGGACTTGGCCCTAAGTTCAAGCCCCAAAGCTGGCACCAAAAAAAAAAAAAAAAAAAAAAGTGCAGTGAGGGAAAAGGTAACGTTGTCCAAAAAAAGAAAAGAAAGAATCTGAAACCAAAGGACAGTGATATAAAAGTAGAAGTGATCGTCACATCAGTGACTGGTGATAGCATAATAGTGCTCAGAGTGGGAGGTACCATTGCAAGCAATACCAATAAACACACCTGCTCATTTCAATCTCCTTTTTGTGTATGCCAGTATCGGGGCTTGAACTCAGAGCCTCACACACTCTGCCACGAACCACACCACCACGTACCACTTTTTTGCTAGTTAATCAGCAATTAGAATTTCACAGACTTCTCTTCCTGTGCTGGCTTCAAACCAAGATCTCAGATCTCCGCCCCTTTAGTAGCTAGGATTATAGGTACGAGCCACTACTGCCTGGCTTTAAACTCATTTCTCTGCACAGTAGGAACAGGTATTATACTTGCTTTATAAATACATATAGGGAGGTTAAATGACTTGCCTCATGTCACAGAGTATGGGATTTCACTCAGTAAGCCCAGCTCTAGTGCCTTTTGTTGCTCTATGGAAATCTCAGGACTCCAGACTAAGTACTCATATTTGAAGTCCAGGTCCCACTTAATACTTTCCTGATAACCTGTCACCTAGCAGCATTACTGATAACTCATGCCTGAAGTGATTTTCCTGATTTGCCACATCCAAGACACATTTCTGATGTGGAAGAAAAAGGCAACAAAATGGCCTATTGGCATGAATAGTCTTACCAAAGTCAGAAAAGACAACATTAAATCTTCCCTTTTGGGAAGGCACTAGGATTTGAACACAGCTTTCTAGACTCTACCACTTAAACTTCTAGCCAGCTCTTTTGGTTTAAATTATTTTTCAAATAACCCTACGTGGTTACTGTATATGATTTTTTGTACACTAGATATTGTATATATGCCTATCTGATCTAGGGAAGGGAAAGAAAAATAAGGGTGTAAGATATAACAAATGTATTCACTGCCTTATTATGTAACTGTACCCCCTTTGTACAACACCTTGTCAATAAAATTTAATTTAAAAAAATAGGGCTGCGTGGTTTTGCGAAGCCAGCCAGGATGCAATCCTCCTATTTAGACCTCCTGATCAGCAGGGATGACAAGCTTACATCAACATGCCTAGTTATTGGTTGAGATGGAGTCCCATGAAATTTTAGCCCAGGATGATCTTCAACTTCAATTTTCCCCCCAAGTAGTTGAGAGTATACAGGTGTAAACCACCATGCTAGATTTTGGATTTTTGTTATTTATTTAATAAAGATCGCAAGGTACATGCAGTTAATAGTAATCACTTCCATTAGCAAAACTATTCTATCAAAGCTAGCCTTTAAGCTGGGCACCAGTGGCTGTAATTCTAGCTACTCAGGAGGCTGAGAACTGAGGATTGTGGTTCAAAGCCAAACCCAGGCAGAAAAGTCTGTGAGATTCTTATCTCCAATTAACCACCAGAAAATTTTAAGTGCCACTGTGGCTCAAAGTGGTAGAGCATTAGCCTTGAGCAAAAGAGCTCAGAGACAGGGCCCAGGCTCTGAATTCAAGCCCCAACAAAAACCAAAAAGAAAAAAAAAAGACAATCATTATTCCATTAGGTTAGTGTAAATTTTACTTCAAAAAGACTCTAGTAAGGGGCTTGGAATATGGCCTAGTGGTAGGGTGCTTGCCTCGTATACATGAAAGCCCTGGGTTCAATTCCTCAACACCACATATATAGAAAAAGCCAGAAGGGGTGCTGTGGCTCAAGTGACAGAGTGCTAAGCCTTGAGCAAAAGGAAGCCAGGGACAGTGCTCAGGCCCTGAGTTCAAGCCCCAAAATTGTCAAAAAAAAAAAAGTCTCTAATAATTTTTCATGGCTGAGAGGCATAAGTGGTAGAGAATTTGCACTTGAGTTCAGTCCTCCTAACAAGAAATTTTCAAGCTTTCTATAAGTCATAAAATAAAAGCTATTTTTTAAATATTCTCATATTTTTCAGTTTAAAAAAAATCTAATTTGGGGTTGAGAATATGGCCTGGTGGTAGAGTGCTTGCCTTGCATACATGAAGCCCTGGGTTCGATTCCTCAGCACCACATGAACAGAAAAAGCCAGAAGTGGCGCTGTGGCTCAATAGGTAGAGTGTTAGCCTTGAGCATAAAGAAGCCAGGGACAGTGCTCAGGCCCTGAGTCCAAGCCCCAGGACTGGCAAAAAATAAAAATTCTAATTTGTAAGCCTCTAAGTACATCTTTAAGGGGAAGGGAGATGGACTTTCATTCCTTCTGGTTAACAACCAACTGAACAACCCAACAGTACAGTAGGTCTGCTTCAAGTCTTTTACTAAAAATAGGTACATTACTAAAATGTATAGATGCACAGGCATGTGCATGATGATATCCTAGCCTATTTTTCTTGTCTGTTTGCAGGTACAGTAGTATTAAACATTATACACTATCTGGCTAAGAAATCCCACAAAAGTACAACAAAGTTCTTTAACCTGATACTGATTTAACTACTGTATGATACTGGTCTTCCACAAGCTTATCCAGTGCTAGTCTATAGGTCTATACAACTATACCCTAATATGAAGACTAGAACCTAACCCTGAACATGAAATGTCAGCATCTGTTGCTTGAAGATGACTTGCTTTCCATGCACAGCAAAAAGTTCCCAGGAAATGAGTCTCTGGTTATCTCTCCAACAACTCCTCCTAGGTTCAACCTACTTCCTCCATGCCTGACACAGAATCTGCTGTTTCTCAAAGATGCTCTCACCTCAAGGCATCTGGTATTGCCATTCCTTAGTCCTAGTATACTTTTTCCATTCTAACAATATGACTCACTCCTTCACTTCACTCAGCCCATAATGACAACACAATGAAGCAGTACTTGAATTCCTCAACAGTCACTGGCCTGAACCCATCCTACTTCTCCATGCTCCATCCTACACATTTACCCTGAAGTAATATTCTAAAGTACTTTGAACTGCTTGACCTTACAGAGTACTTTATTGTTTATGCCAGTATCCCTCCTATAGAAAGTAAACTCAACAATGGTAGCCTAATAGCCAGGCATAGTGGCACATGCCTGTAATCCCAATACTCAGGAGGTGAAGGCAGGCAAGCAGATGATGACTTCAAGGCCAGTGTGGTCTACATACCACAAAATTCAGTAGTAATCTATCTGGTTTCTGTCTCCTGTATGTCCAGTGCCTGGAATAATACCTGATTGGACAGAAGTGATGGTGAATGTTGACTGAAAAGGCAAGAAGAACCTCTGGGCCAGACATCTCACTTGTAACACTTCCACATCATGATATAGACAAGTAGGCAGTTTGGGTCTGAGAATTCTCACAAAGTCCTACTCCTTAGAGGTCAAAGTCAATTCAAGACTTTTCATTCTAGGATGAAAAGTAATTTTCTTCCTCTGTTATCTTCTGCTAAAGACAACATAAAAAGGACTATTTATTTTCTTCTTGTTGTCTTGAGACAACCTGGTTTTGTCTATGAACTCATTTTATTGTCCATACTGGCCTCAAACTCACAATCTTCCTGCCTCTTCCACCCAGGTGCTAAAAATATATATATATTATTATTATTATATTTTTTCAAGTTTTAGTAAAACACTATTTAAAAACATTTTTTTGAGACACAAATACCTGCCCAGTGCCAGATCACTTGCCCTGAATATACCTACCTAAGTTAGAATCAATGCACCGAATGCATGTTCCAAAAAATTCATCTCTTTGAGGTGGATCATAGTTCAAGATGCTGAATGGAAGAAGAATAGGAAGGATTGAAAAAGGATGGATCTGTATAAACAGAACAAAAAATATAGTTTAAGCTTCAGTAAAATGAAACAATAATTTAACATTTTTTAGGTAAGGTCATAGAATTATATGAAGAAGTTATCACCCTGCCTGTTAATTTTTTTTTTATTTTTTTTTTTGCCAGTCCTGGGCTTGAACTCATCCTGGGCACTGACTCTGAGCTTCTTTTTTGCTCAAGGTTAGCACTCTACCACTTGAGTCACAGAGCCACTTCTGGCTTTTTCTGTGTATGTGGTACTGAATAATAGAACCCAGGGCTTCGTGCATGCTAAGCAAGCACTCTACCACTAAGCCACATTCCCAACCCTTGTTAATTTTTTTATCCTGCCATAATTTATTTATGTGATGACTTATGAGTAGCTTTAGAAGCATAATGTAGAAAAAAATAAATCAGATAATCTACAAATTAATTATTAGGTACAAAATTCTATTCTAGAAGTCATAACTAATTAAAATGAATAGGAAGTAATATCACTTATTTCCATATCTGTACATTGTACAGAAACATACAAAGAGCTCTCTCAATTCATTTGCATTTATTTTTCATCTATTTTTTCATTTTTTTTATTTTTCACTCACTCATTCAATATGACTATCAGGCACTAAGATAACAAATAAGACAGGTTTTCATCTTTCTTAGGGGGAGGGGCTACACTGGTATTTGAATTTAGGGCTTTGTACTTGCTAAGCAGGTGCTCTACCACTTGAGACATGCCCCCCAACCCTTTTTTTCTTTTAGTTACTTTGTATTGTCTTATATTTTTAATAGCATGGCTTGGAAGGCAATTCTATTTATGCTTTCTGTGCAGCTGTGAGGACAGGTACCCATCATCATTGTGCCTATCCAGGCTTTTCTCAGCCCTTGATTTCCCAATTGCCACCTCTGAAATAACTAGTATTACAGGCTTGAGCCACTGCATCCACACCAGAGTTTATTCTTTTTTTTTATTTTTTATTTTTTGCCAGTCCTGGGCCTTGGACTCAGGGCCTGAGCACTGTCCCTGTCTTCTCTTTGCTGAAGGCTAGCACTCTGCCACTTGAGCCACAGCGCCACTTCTGGCCATTTTCTATATATGTGGTGCTGGGGAATCGAACCCAGGGCTTCATGTATACGAGTCAGGCACTCTTGCCACTAGGCCATATTCCCAGCCCCCAGAGTTTATTCTTAAACTTCAAACTCTAACTTCTGAAAGTACTTAGGATTTTTAAAAATTATCTTTATAGAAGTTAACAAATATATAAAATTAATATATAACATTTAAATTTCACCTTTTCAATCTGCTGAACCACCACTGAGGCTATTCTATCAAGGAGAAGACTACTGAGGTAGTTAGTTCTAGAAATAAAAGAAGCAATTCCAGAAACGTTCATGCAATTAATTCCATCCACCAAATGCTGTAAAGTATCCATTGTTTCCTCAAGAAGTGATTCACAAAGCCAGTCTCCTTTTATAGGTTTAAATTCCTTCCAAAACAGGTCAAAATTGCTCCTTTGTTGTAATCTCTGAAGACCATAAAGATCTAATTTTTGAAGTAGTTTCAGTTGTTTCCCAGCAATTCTAGCCGAACACCTGTGATCATACTGAATCCATCTTAAAACAGATGAGGCAAAATCATCGAGTTCAAAGAGGGAACACTGTGGTAAAACAGCTTCAATTCGGGATGTCCCCTCTTCACTTATGTGAGGAGAAGGAAGCATGGAAATGGCAGAGACCAGGACAGAAACCTCACTTGGTATCACACTAACTTTCAAAGAACTATAAAGAAAGAGGGAGAAAAAAAAGATTAGTACAACAGAAAAAAATTTTTTTTAATATATATATATATGAAGTTACAAATTTAAATTTATTAAATCAAACAGCACTAGTGGCTCACACCTGTAGCTACTTGGGAGGCTGAGATCTGAGGATCTCGGTTCAAAGCCAGCCCAGGCAGGGAAGTCCATGAGACTCATCTCCAATTAACCATCAGAACCTGTAGTGGTGCTATGGCTCAAGAGGTAGAGCACTAGGCTTGAGCTGAAGTGCTTAGAGGCAGCTCCCAGGCCCCGAGTTCAAGCTCCATACCAACAATAAATAAGTAAATTTATTAAATTTTAGTCCTCGTCTATAGCTAATATTAAAACATGGATAACTATTACTAATAGTTGATAGGTGAGGAAAGGTTAAAATAAAAATTTAAGAAGAGTTCAATAAGTTTAATGGCAGCAAGTCATGAAAGACGATTAACAGAATCCTAAGATGTCCTAAAGAAGGGTCTGAAATTTTTTTATGAAGAAACAAAAAAGATCAACGGTCAAAACAATGTTTCTTGTGCCACTACTTGGGACGGATTTGGACTCAATTTCTGGTAAGAACTATCAGGTCCTAGCATGACCCTGCAAAGACCCTAACACACAGTGGTCACCTGATACTGATTCTCTTCTCATTTCTGATATACAGGAAGTCCAACCGTAAAATACACATCCACAAGACCAGATTTTCTACTCCTCCTTTCCCAAATTCACATGAGAACTTTCCCATCATGAAGATGGTAATTCAAATAGCTGGGCATGGTGACACACATATAGTCCTAGCTACTCAGGAAGCTGAGAGATCAGGAGGCTTGTAGTTCAAGGTGAACCTGAGGAAAAAGTACAGAAGACCTCATCTCAGTCAATAAGAAGCTGAACACAGTGGTTCATATCTGTCATCCCAGCCAAGTAGGAAGCATAAATAGGAACATCATGGTGCAGGACAGCACAGGTAAAAAGCAAGATCCTATTCAAAAAATAGCAAAAGGAGCTGGAGACATAGCTCAAGTGATAGAGAAACCATTTAGCAACTAGAAAACTGTTCAAACCACAGCACCTCTAAGTAAAAAAGAAACAAAACAACTATAACAACAAATCAAAAAAGTAGGACTAGGACTTTGTAGAGTAGGTTTAGAAGTCGAAGGAATAATCTAAATTAAATGCAAAATCGAGTTACTTTGAAATTATTAAATTAGCATAGGAAAATAATCATAAATTCAATGCTAATGAAGATACAATTTGATACAGGCATTTTCATTATTAACATTTTTTCTCCATTTCTTTTTATTCTGTTGGTCATGGGACTTAAAACTCAGGGCTTTGGTGCTGTCCCTGACTTTTTTGCTCAAGCCTAGTGCTTTACCACTTTGAGCCACAGTACCATTTCTCTTTTTCTGATGGTTAATTAGAGATAATAGTTTCATATCCTTTCCTGTCTGGGCTGGCTTCAAACGGCAATCCTCAAATCACAGCCTCCTGAGTAGCTAGGGTTACAGGTGTTGAGCTACTGGTGTCCAGCACAACTTTTTTTTTTTTTTTTTTGGTATGCATGTATATGTGTGTGCAGTACTGAAGACTGAACTCAGAATCTGAGTGTTGTCCCTTAGCTTTTTCTGCCAGGACCAGTGCTCTACCACTTGAGCCTGACTCCAATTCTGGCTCTTTGGTGATTAACTGAAGAGTCACATGCCTTTTCTTTTCTGCCTCAGCTGGCTTTGAATCAGATCTCAGCCTCCTGATTTTGAGTAGCTAGGAGGTATGAACCACCAATAATTATATCATTTTATATAAACCCCTATCTAGTAACCTAAGAAATAATCTAGAACTTACTTAGTTCAGGTCTAAGTAATCACATACTACATGTTCTACTGATACAAAGTACCAAGGCAAAATAAACCCATAGTTACAACTAGAAACAGTAGTTAATCCTGGGAACAAGAAAAAGGTAAGTACATTTTATTTGGGTTATACTTCATTAAGTTAAAAACAATAGACATATTCTAGTATACGAACTCTCTTGATTCTCAGAGCTGTTTTCAGGAGATACTAATACAAACATTTTGGTGAATTAGAGTTCATTCCTTTTTTGTGTGTGCTGATCTCGGGGCTTGAACTCAGAGCCTGAGCATTGTCCTTGAGTTTTTGTGCTCAAGGCTAGCTAGTGCTCTACCATCTGAGCCACAGCTTCACGTCCAACTTTTTGGTGGTGAACCATAGATAAGAGTCTTGGGACTTTCCTGCCTGGGCTCTGAACTTTAATCCTCAGATCTAAGCCTCCTGAGTAAATTTTGCCTCTAAAAGTTTTAGCAACTCTGTACATTAAACCAAAGAGCTGACGTTGTAGCTCAAGTGGTAGTGCACCAGCCAAGTCAGCAAGGGCCTGAATTAAAAACCCAATACCAGTAGAAAACCCAAACCCCAACTGCTGGACTGGAGGTGTAGCTCAAGAAGTAAAGTGCGAGACAGCAAGAAAACGAAGTGTCAGAGGCCAGAGTTCAACTCCCAGTACCAGAAAAAAAACAACAAAACACTGCAGCTAGATTAGAAAATTAAGTTCTAATGAAACATTTCTTTTTTTTTTTAATTCGGTACTAAGAATTGAACCCAGGACCTCTAGTTTGCTAGGCAAATATTCCATTTGAGGTATACTACCAGCCAATAAATACTTCTATTAATCTTACCTAAGCAGTAATTCTCTTAGCTTCACAAAAAGCTCCTTACTTTGAAACTGAAGAAATATCAATGCTTGAGTTATCTTCAATAACTCTACAGGCTTATAGTTATCCAAATACTTATGTAGAATCGAAGCAATTCTAAAAAAAATGACAGAACATATACTATAACCAGTTCATTTATTTATCAAACATTCACAGAAAGCATTTATGCCAAGTGCTCTTAGCTGGAGAAACAGTAGTGTATGAGACAAGATTCTGTTCTTCCAGAATTATCTTAACATGATAGAAATAAATGTAAACAGTTAAAATTAAATAAGAGCAATCAATAAAGTGTAACTAAAATAATGTTCAATTATAAATAGTAAGACGAGTTAAAAATACTTTTACTTTCAAAGTAAAACACATATCAGAACAGACATCAAATTCTCCACCCCTTCCCTAACAAAAATCTTACATCAAAAGTTATAAACAATTAGCAAAACTGGCTTATTTTCTTCCCTAAACCCACAGCAGAGCTTTTCTCAGAACAGTCCCACCTACAAAGTAAAGTAATGGGAAATACTAAAAGGCAATAAGTTGAGGGGACCACGAATGTTTCTCTTTCTTTTTTATCTCTCCTTACTTTAACCTTAAAAGTACTAAAGTAAATTCCTCCAAAACTTTAAAAATAAATAAGCAAGAAGTTGAAATAAATGGAACAGAAAGAATATTAAAATAAAGGACCATATTACAATAAAATATTTACATACATATGATTTTGCAATACATGTATATTTTGAATTCTATATATTTTCTCCTTGAATCTCATTACAACATAAGCCAATATATGGCATTATGGCTTCGAGGTAACAATGTGATGTGAACAATTCAAGTTCACAGTTGTTACCTGTTCTGTAGAAATTTTATTACTGTGTGCTTGAGGATTAACAATAGTAGTAAATAAAATGAAAGCTTCTATAAATGGTTTTGTTAGCTCTAATGTGAAATAACAAGTTCAAACATAAATTAATGCTTTAAGGGGCAATTCCTTATTTCTTCAAAGAAACAATTATAATACTGTATATACTGGTATTAGAACTAGGGAAGGGAAATGGAATATCAAAATCGAGAGACAAAGGATAAAAAGACAAACGACTCCAAAAGCAATACTTACAAAACCATTTGGTATAAACCAACTGAAAAACTGATGGGGGAAGAGGGGAAGGGAGAGGGGAAGGGAGAGAGGAAGGGAGGGAAATGAGGGAGGAAGTTAAAAAAAAAAACAATTATAGAATACAATTACTCATAAGTGAAGATAAACAGCATGAACTTTAGGAAAGGCTACTTTTTAATCAAATGTGAATTCCTGCTTTCCATAGCTTCCATTGCTCCCACCACTGCCAAGGCTTGCTGGCGGCTCAGCTCCTCGGACATCAGTAATAGAGTTGATTGAAGCCTAGAAGAGATGGAATTAAAATTAGAATTAGCTTAAAAATTGAAAATTTACCAATAAAAAATTCTTGGGTAATACACAAGAAAGAAATAATATAGATAAAAATTAAATTCCTTTATAGTTCTAATTTTCTAATTCAAATTCCTCACTTATTTGGAGTTAACATATTAAATAGAGAAAAGTAGTTATCGTCCAAGCAATTAAGGTCCCAGTATAATTTAATATTGTGCATTTCATTAAAAAATAGAACTTTGTTAGGAAAAGTGAGGGAAGAGATGACACTGCTCAAAAAGCAGTGTACTAATTACCTGACTTATGTAACTGTAACCCCTCTGTACATCACCTTTATTGTTTTGTTTTGTTTTGTTTTATTGCCAGTCCCAGGGCTTAAATTCAGGGCCTGAACACTGTCCCTGGCTTCTTTTTTGCTCAAGGCTAGCACTCTACAACTTGAGCCACAGCACCACTTCTGGCTTTTTCTGCTTATGTGTTGCTGAGGAATGGAACCCAGGGCTTCATGCATGCAAGGCAAGCATTCTACCAATAAGCCACATTCCCACTCCCCCCAATCTTTTTAATAGGGCATATTAATTGTATAAAAGCATACCATTATATTTCCTTATATGCCTATAATGTATTTTTAACAAATTCAAATCTCTTGTAAAAGTTGAATAGTCATCTGGTTTCCATACAAACTTAATATGTACCCCTAAATTTTTCACATAATTCAATGGACACCTAAAAAATATAAAACTCTATAAAAATTTTTCCCCAACAGAGTAATCATGTAGATTCGTATTATTCTATCACTCAGCTTTTAGAACCCCTAATTAAATGAATCTACTTATCTATAAGGACTACTGTAGCCATACATGGCACACCCCCATCATGCCAGCACTAGGGAGGCTGTGGCAGGAGGTTACTATGTTCCAAACTAGTCTAGTCTAGTCTGTATAGTAAAATCATCTCAAAAAGAAAAAGAGAAAGTGAAAAAGAAAGGAAAAGGCAAGACTACTCCAATTCTAAATATCCCATACACTTGTATGCCGGGTGAAGCAATCTTATGCCTTGTGTCAATCTAGTCATACAATTTAGTCTGAATCTCACCTGTCAATAATACTTATATGTTAATGTTATATTTGTTCATATACCAAGTACAGTGTTTCTAGCTCTTCCATATCCACAAAACTGGAATTTTGTTCTGGGGCTTGAACTCAGGGCCTAGGCATCGTTCCTGAGCTTCCCTGCTCAAGGCTAGCACTCTAACACTTGAGCCTCAGCTCTACTTTTGGCATTTGCTGGGTAGGGAGTATTATGCCTCTGTTAACTCCAGTCACATGGCCTAGGAAAGGAAAATAAAAAATTTTAAATGGTATTTTGTCTTATCTTCTGTGTTGGTCCAGCACCAGAGATTTATTGGCCACCTTTCAAAATATAATAGTAGGGACTGGGAATGTGGCTTAGTAGTAAGAGTGCTTGCCTAATATGCATGAAGCCCTGAGTTTGATTCCTCAGTACCACATACACAGAAAAAGCCAGAAGTAGCACTGTGGTTCTAGTGGCAGATGGCTAGCCTTGAGCAAAAGAAGCTCAGGGACAATGCTCAGGCCTTCAGTTCAAGTCCCAGGTCTAGAAAAAAAATTTTAATTAATTAATTATAATAGTGGACTAAGAGCTGGAGATGTAAATACCAACTATCAAAAAAATAATTTTAACATGGTAGTATACATCTGTAATTTCAGCTACCTGGGAAGCTAAGGCAGAAAGATGGCTAATTTGAAGCCAGCCAAGGTCACTTATCAAGTTCCAAATCAGCCTGAGCTATGTAGCAAGACTTGACATACAACAGAAGTAAAAATAATAAGCAAAAATTTAATGAAAAGATTCAGACATAACTCTATGGTACAGCACAAACCTAGCATATGAAAGATCCTAGTTTCTATCTTCAGAACCAGACTTTGAAATAAAATAAAAACAAAGTGCTAAGCAGAGAAGATTATTTGATTTTTGTGCTTTCTGGACATAAGACCTAAGCGCGAAAGATGTATATACTCTCACCAGGAAAAGTAAAGCATTTGAAACTGAACTTACTGTTTCTTTTCTTCAGGTCCTGCTATTGGTCCCAATGTGACAAACAATTTCACAAAGCTCTCAGGGTCATCAGTCAGAGGAATCATCTCTGACAGCCTCTTTTTAGCCACCGCAACAAATTCAAAACTACGGAACTGCAGAACTTGGTACAGACCAAGTATTTTACTGATGGAATCCAAATTAAGGTGGTTCACATTGCTTAAAAACACTTTATTACATCTCTCTAATAGTGGATAATAACTATATTTAACATTTCGAAGAAACTGAACTATTCTTCTTGAAATACTGACAATGGAAGCATCTGTAGTATCAAAAAGTAGCTCTGCTTTGTTCACTAATTGTTTTTGAAAACATTGTGATATTAAAGCAGATATGCTGACCATCAAGACAGACAAGGACCTAAAGGAGAAAAAAGATAAATATTTCACATTATTGAATACAACTGACCAATTCTAGAACTGAATATCTAGATATGAAAAAGTAATGGTAAACGTATTGTTTTCTATCATAATTTTTTTCTTTTAAATACTAATGAGACTTGAATTCAGATATCTCAGTAATCAAATGTTTTTAGAGAAAAACAGTTAAATAAACTAGGTGTTAGTAGCTCCCATATGTAATCCTAGCTACTCAGGACCTGAGTTTGAAGCCTGCCTAGGCTAGCAACACTTTTGATCTCCAATTAAACACCAAAAGAGCCAAAAATGGAGCTGTGACTCAAGTGGTAGCACACTAGCCTTGAGCAAAAAGAGCTCAGAGACAATGCCAAGGCCCTGAGTTCAACCAAGCCCGATGACCAGTACAAAAAAAGAAAGAAAAAAACAGTATTTTTCATTGAATATATAAAATACTTCAATCTATGGATAAAAGTACTTGATGCTAAATACTCTGGTAAAATTCACTCTGAAACCAAACTGGACCATCAGTCTATGAATGTTATATAAAAAGTCTCATTTTTTATCCTTTGGAAGTTTATTTTTTGGGATCGTTTCTGTATACACATGAAGTCTTAGCAAAATCTTTGTTACTAGCAAATGAGTGCATAATTCTTAGTATTTCATGGTAGATTGAAATCAAAATATAACAGTAAGTGTACAAAACATGGAGTGACATAATATTTCTTCACTCAATAAACATTTAAGCAGGGGCTGGGAATATGGCCTAGTGGCAAGAGTGCTAGCCTCGTATACATGAAGTCCTGGGTTCGATTCCTCAGCACCATATATATAGAAAATGGCCAGAAGGGGCGCTGTGGCTCAAGAGGCAGAGTGCTAGCCTTGAGCAAAAAGAAGCAAGGGACAGTGCTCAGGCCCTGAGTCCAAACCCCAGGACTGGCCAAAAATAAAAAAATAAAAAATAAATAAACATTTAGTAGCATTAAAAATCACAGGCTATTCATATATCTCAATAACACTGTGTTGCATTTCATAGAATATAAAATGTAGAGGTATGACCATCGCTCCTTTATAGACAAACTTTCAAGAGAAGAATTAGACATAGATGGACTTTCAAAACTTAGACATTACTATGATTGGCAAATCTGTATCTACATCCAAAGCTCAGTACCTTTTATACACCAACAAAGAGTCTAAGTCAATTTACCTTAAGTCCTGTATGGTTTCTAAGTTTCTATTTACAATAGCAGCTATTTCTCCCATTAATGGACTACAGTACAAATGCTGATCTGCTAGGCATGTGGAAAACATTGACAACACATTCATATCAAACCTATTAAAGGAAATATAAAAATTAGATCATTAACATTTACTCTTAAAACATGATGCAGTAGAAAATGAGAGCTAAGGGATGACAATGACCAAGAAGTATTATTGTATTCATAACCTCACATATAGAATTGTAACCCCTTTGTACAACTACATAACAACAACAACCACAACACCAATAATAGTAATAAACAGTAAGCCAGGCACTAGTGGCTTACACACATAATCCTAGCTATTCAAGACACATTTCTAAGAACCATAGCGTGAAGCCAGTCTGGGCAGGGAACTCTGCAAGACCCTTACCTCCAATGAAACACCAGAAAATTGGAAGTAGCACTCCAGTTCAAAGTACTAAAGCACTAGCCTTGAGCAAAAGAGCTCATGGACAGTGTCCAGGCCCTGAGTTCAAGACCATGACCACCACCAACAACAATAAAAAATGCCAGAAGTAGAGTGGTAGCTCAAGTGATAGAGCACTAGCCTTGAGTGGAAAAGGTTATATAAAGTGCCCAGGGCTGGGCTGGGAATATGGCCTAGTGGCAAGAGTGCTTGCCTCCTACACATGAAGCTCTCGGTTTGATTCCCCAGCACCACATATATGGAAAACGGCCAGAAGGGGCGCTGTGGCTCAGGTGGCAGAGTGCTAGCATTGAGCGGGAAGAAGCCAGGGATGGTGCTCAGGCCCTGAGTCTAAGGACCAGGACTGGCCAAAAAAATAAATAAATAAATAAAAAATATAGTGCCCAGGGCCAGAGTTAAAGCCACAGTACTGACACCAAAAACAAGAGAGGAGAGAGGGGGGGGGAGAGAGAGAGAAAGAGAGAAAGAGAGAGAGAGAGAGAGAAGCAAGGGAAAAAATGATCTTAGATTAGAAATAACATTTTTATTGCCTTTTCTTTTTTTTTTTTAATCCCATTGAAATCTCACCTGTAAGACTTCAATATGAGAGAGAAGAAGGGATACTAAACAAAAGGAAGAAATGCACATATCACCTGATCTGGAAGAAATGGTTTTATTGTTAAATCCATACAGTTCGTAAGCTTTGTATAGTAGAATGATGATTTTCATCATTGTGAAGGCTAAAATCTGTACTGTGAAATTTATGTAGTTACTTAAATTCAATAAAAAACAAAAATAAAAAATAAAATAAAAAGAGTTAATTTTGGTAACTGTAATTGTGATCCTAGATAATGAATTTATAATACTTGCCTTTCCAGTCTCTCCCATGCTTCTGTTACTAGTGCTTCAACTAGTGGGTCATGGGGCTCAACTGCAAATCTCAAGAAAACAAGAAAAAATAATTTTCCACATATAAATATTTTAAAACTATTAAAAACACACAAAGCAAAATACAGGTATGAAAATGTTCATGAAACTCATTATTTTATACAATTTATAAGCCCACTTAAAAAATACTAACACCAGGTGCTGGTGGCTCACGCCTGTAGTCCTAGCTACTCAGGAGGCCAAGATCTGAGGACTGTGGTTCAAAGCCAGCCCTGGCAGGAAAGTCCATGAGATTCTTATCTCCAATTAACCACCAGAAAACCAGAAGTGGCACTGTGGCTCAAGTGGTAGAGTGCTAACCAGGAGCTGAAGAACTCAGGGACAGTGTCCAGGCCCAGAGTTGAAGCTCCAAGACCAAGCAAAACAAGAAGAAAAAATACTAACAAAAAGTTTAAAAGGGCTGGGGATATAGCCTAGTGGCAAGAGTGCCTGCCTCGGATACACGAGGCCCTAGGTTCGATTCCCCAGCACCACATATACAGAAAAAAATGGCCAGAAGCGGCGCTGTGGCTCAAGTGGCAGAGTGCTAGCCTTGAGCAAAAGGAAGCCAGGGACAGTGCTCAGGCCCTGAGTCCAAGGCCCAGGACTGGCCAAAAAAAAACAAAAAAAAGTTTAAAAAAAAAAAAAACACATACAAGTGAGTATGGTGGTATATATCAGGTATCCATCACTAAGGAGGTTGAGGCAGAAAATCTGTAGTTCAAGGCCAGCCTGGGCTACATAGTTAAGACCCTGTCTCAACAGTATGCTGAGCTGAGTGCCAGTGGCTCAGGCCTGTAATCCGGGCTACTTAGGAGGCTGAGATATGAAGGTCAAGGTTCAAAGGCAGTTGGGCAGGAAAGACCATAAGACTCTTATCTCCAATTAACATCACAAAGCCAGAAGTAGAGCTGTGGATCAACTGGTAGAGTGCTACTCTTTAGCTCAGAGACAACACCCAGGCCGACTTTAAGCTCAGGACCAGCACCAAAAAAAAGAAAAAAAGGAAAGAAGGGAGGGAGAAAGGGAGGGAGAGAGGAAGCATATTTGTCATCAGCTTAATTATAGGATCCAAGAGAGTACAAACAATCAAAGATGCAATTTACTAGCTTCTGATTTGTGGGCTGGGAATATGGCCTAGTGGCAAAGTGCTCGCCTTGTATACATGAAGCCCTGGGTTGGATTCTTCAGCACCACATATACAGAAAAAGCCGGAAGTGGTGCTGAGCAAAAGGAAGCCAGGGACAGTGCTGAGGCCCTGAGTTCAAGCCCCAGGACTGGCAAAAACAAAACAAAAACAAAAACTAGCTTCTGATTTATTAGGCATTTATATGAAGGCTAAGTTAGGAGCTAGTAACTCAGGCCTGTAATCCTAGTGAGTTAGGAGACTGAGATCTGAGGATCTTAGTTTGAAGCCAGCCTAGAAATACAAATCCAAGCTGGGCACTGGTGGCTTACATCTGTAACTTAATCCTACCTACTCACAAGGCTGAGATCTGAGGATCATGGTTAGAAGCCAGCCCAGTCAGGAAAGTACCTGTGAGACTCTTATCTCCAGTAAACCGCCAAAAAAAAAAAAAAAAAGTGGAGCTGTGGCTCAAGTGTTAGAGTGGAAGAGCTCAGGGACAGAACCCAGGCCCTGAGTTCAAGCTCCATGACTGACAAAAAAATAAAAATAGAAAGAAATACAAATGGGCTGGGGATATAGCCTAGTGGCAAGAGTGCCTGCCTCGGATACACGAGGCCCTAGGTTCGATTCCCCAGCACCACATATACAGAAAACGGCCAGAAGTGGCGCTGTGGCTCAAGTGGCAGAGTGCTAGCCTTGAGCAAAAAGAAGCCAGGGACAGTGCTCAGGCCCTGAGTCCAAGGCCCAGGACTGGCCAAAAAAAAAAAAAAGGCTGGGGATATAGCCTAGTGGCAAGAGTGCCTGCCTCGAATACACGAGGCCCTAGGTTCGATTCCCCAGCACCACATATACAGAAAACGGCCAGAAGCGGCGCTGTGGCTCAAGTGGCAGAGTGCTATCCTTGAGCGGGAAAGAAGCCAGGGACAGTGCTCAGGCCCTGAGTCCAAGGCCCAGGACTGGCCAAAA
Organism: Perognathus longimembris pacificus; assembly: GCF_023159225.1. NCBI lineage: Eukaryota > Metazoa > Chordata > Mammalia > Rodentia > Heteromyidae > Perognathus > Perognathus longimembris. The sequence continues at coordinate 53,471,356 of NC_063164.1, read as the reverse complement.
AAAAAAGAAAAGAAATACAAACCAAGAGACCCTTATCTCCAGTTAAGAAAAAATTGGGGGACTGGGAATATGGCCTAGTGGTAGAGTGCTTGCCTCACATATATGAAGCCCTGGGTTTGAACCCTCAGCACCACATACACAGAAAAAGCCAAAAGTGGTGCTGTGGCTCTCAAGTGGTAGAGTGCTAGCCTTGAGCAAAAAGAAGCCAGGGAAGAAGTCAGGTCCTGAGTGACAAAAAAAAAAGCTAGAAGTGAAGGTGTGGCTCAAGTGGTAGAGTGTCAGCTTGGAATGACAAAAACTAAGAAAGAATGCAAAGCCCTGAGTTCAAGCCTCATTACAGGCACAAAGCCTTGTTATCTCTAGCCAACCACATTTCTATAAAATTCCACAACAATCCAGCTTCATATAACCAGGTTAATAATTTCTACTACCACACTGATTATATTTTAATTTTTATAACTCTAATACTAATAAGCATCTAATAAATCCTTCAGACATCTTTAAGATACTATATTATGTGTAAAACTATCTTTTAGGGAGAAAACAGTTTTTCATTTTAAAGATTTTTAGAAAATTGAACTACATACATTCTCCAAATAATCTAAAAGCAACTTACCTTTGTGTGATGTATAACACATTCACCAGGGTACTGTCATTCATTAATTTGATTTTACTTCTAGTTAAATTACAAAGAATAAGAAAGTTTGGATGGTCTCTGACACTCTTAACATTGTTTAACCTGCTGATATTCTGCTTCTTAAATCTCCAAAGTGTACTAAATGCACATCCCACTTGCTCTTCTGTAAGTGTGGCTTTGTTTCTTTCAATAAGATCAAAGACTTGCTCTTCATCTGTGCAGTTATTCATCTTAACAATTAGGGATTCACAACTGAAGGGTCGAAACTGAAACACTCTCCAGGGGAATGTTGAAATAGCTCTTAGACGAAACATATTTATAACCAGAGTTCAGGAAAAACAGGCTTTTTAACTTTATATTGCAAATTTTCTTAGATAAAGAAAGCCATCTGCAACTAGTTTCCAGATGTAACCTGCTGGTGTCAAGATAACTGGTTCTCTTTCCACTAGGATGACCCAAAGTCTTCCACCACATGGTTTCTGTAAAACAATTGGTTTGGCATGGTTATTCTCATCTTATTAATATTAAACTTTCTGTTTAAAGTAACAAGGTTTTTTCTATACTAACTAAAGACTGTTCTTAGCCTGAATCAGTAGCAATATCTAATCCAAACTGAACTATCTAGAAAAACAGAGCTTTTTCTAACACCCTATTTTGTTGGTTGGTTTTTTTTTTAACTGTATATATATATATATATATATATATATATATATATATATGTGTGTATATATATATATATATTTTTTTTTTTGTCTTTTCTTTTTCGGTCCTGGGGATCAAACCCAGGCCGTTGCACTTGCTAGGCAAGCGCTTTGCCACTGAGCTACATCCCAGTCATCTAACACCCTATTTTAAAAACATTTGTCTGGGCTGGGAATATGACTTAGTGGTAAAGTGCTCGCCTCGTATACCTGAAGCCCTGGGTTCCATTCCTCAGCACCACATATATAGAAAAAAAAAAAAGCCAGAAGTGGCGCTGTGGCTCAAGAGATACAGTACTAGCCTTGAGCAAAAAAGAAGCCAGGGGGGCTGGGGATATGGCCTAGTGGCAAGAGCGCTTGCCTCGTGTACATGAAGCCCTCAGTTCAATTCCCCAGCACCACATATACAGAAAATGGCCAGAAGTGGCGCTGCGGCTCAAGTGGCAGAGTGCTAGCCTTGAGCAAAAAGAAGCCAGGGATAGTGCTCAGGCCCTGCGTCCACACCCCAGGACTGGCAACAAAAACAAAACAAATTAAAAACATTTGTCTGATATGACCTAAATTTTCAAATCTGACCATAAAAGCAGAAGAAAAAAAGACTAAAACCAGGGAGCTTTTTTTTTTTTTTTTTTTTTTGCCAGTCCTGGGGCTTGAACTCAGGGCCTGAGCACTGTCCCTGGCTTCTTTTTGCTCAAGGCTAGCACTCTACCACTTGAGCCACGGTGCCACTTCCTGCATTTTCCATATATGTGGTGCTGAGGAATCAAACCCAGGGCTTCATGGGGTGAGCACTTTACCACTAGGCCATATTCCCAGCCCAGGGCTTTTGTTTTGTTTTCTTGTTTATTTGTTTATTTTTTTAATTTTAGCGCGCCTTTCACTGTTGGTTCAGCTCCCAAGTCTGTGCTGCGTCCCTGGCTGGTCAGTTCGCTTTTTGCTTCCCCAATAAATCCATCTTTTTGTTTGAAAAAAAAAAAATTAGGATGCTCTCTGGCATATCAGCTTTCCAGGTAATTTCTTGCCCCTTTCTTCTTGTACCTTAAAAGAATTTAATTGAGCCACTAAATTACTTAATGGCCTTATAGAGGTCTTAATCAATCAATGAGTTTTTTACAGCACAATCAAGAAATATTTAAAGGCTAGGAACGATTTTTTTTTTTTAAACTTGTATGTTAGACTACAAAAATCGTGTGTGTGTGTGTGTGTTGTTTCTGGGGCTTGAACACAGAGCCTGAGTTCTGTCCAGGAGTTTTTTGGTGATTAACTGGAGGTAAGAGTCTCATGTACTTTTCTGCTGGGGCTGGTTTTGAAGCATCATCCTCAGATCTCCATCTCCTGAGTAGCTAGGATTACAGGCATGAGCCACCAGTGCCTGGCTTACAAAGTTTTTTTTTTTTTTTTTTTTTTTTTTTGCCAATCCTGGGGCTTGAACTCAGGGCCTGAGCACTGTCCCTGGCTACTTTTTGCCCAAGGCTAGCACTCTGCCACTTGAGCCCAGAGCACCACTTCTAGCCTTTTCTATATATGTGGTGCTGAGGAATCGAACCCAAGGAGGACTTCATGTATAGAAGGTAAGCACTCTTGTCATTAGGCCATATTCCCAGCCCACAAAGAACTTTTAAAAACATCATTAAATTCTCAACTACCTTTCCAGGAAGATACTATCATTTTCATTTTACACATAAGAAAAACTAGGTTCAAAAAGGGTTTTGAAGGGGCTGGGGATATGGCCTAGTGGCAAGCGTGCTTGCCCCGTATACATGAGGCCCTGGGTTCAATTCCCCAGCACCACATATATAGAAAATGGCCAGAAATGGCGCTGTGACTCAAGTGGCAGAGTGCTAGCCTTGAGCAAAATGAAGCCAGGGACAGTGCCAGTGCTCAGGCCCTGAGTCCAAGCTCCAAGACTGGCCAAAAAAAGGGGTTTTGAAGAAAAAATAAAATATGTGAGCACTGGCGGCTTACACCTGTTATCCTAACTACCTTGGAGGCTTCAAATCAAAGGACTGAAGAGCACCAGACTTGAATAAACAGACCAAGAGGAGATGAGAAGACGAGAAGAGGAGAAGGAAAAAGGGAAGCCCTTAGGTCAAGCTGTGACACACACACACACACCCCAAATAAATAAATAGTACTGGAGAAGCTGGGACTACAACCTCCTAACATCGGCAAATAAACATGTGATCAACCCTTATCCACTAAAACCAGCCTCACACCCTTCTTTAAAGTTACGCAAAACTGAGTTTACAACCACGCCACTCACTGCACTGCCTATTTTGTGGCTACGTGCATGACCCAAAGCTGCTCAGAGCCGCACAATTTCACAACCAGCCTCGCACAAAGGAAAGGTGCTACCCACGCACACTCAAAGTGGAGACGACATGATGGTTTGAATGGAGATGCCTCGGCCCCAACTGAATGACCTTGGGGAAGGCATTTAACTAACGGAAGAGCCTTGGCTGTTAGCGAGCGCCGCGTGCGACTCCCAGTGAACCCGCAGGGTGCGGGGTTCAAGGGTTGCGAGTGACAAGCGCGCTGGGCGTGCGGCCACCGCAGGAGCGCGGGAGGGGGAGCGGTCTCCGGGACCTCGGCAGCAGGGGGCTCGGCCTCGCGGCGGTCCTCTGAGCTTCGGAGAACAAAATACCAGCAAGAAAGCCTCCATTTCTCCGGCAAACTCTGGACGAGGAAGAACGGCAGCCGCTGGTCCGGCCGGGACTCGCCGGCGCGCTTTTCATCGGCGGCCGACAATTTTCCTGCGTAATCCTGGAGAAGAGAAGGTTGCGACGGCTCAGAAGTCGGCATTATCCCTGGCTTCTTCGCTTACCCTGCCTGTCCCAGAGTGTTCAGCCTTTCCACAAGAGACACCATCTTCTTCAAATTTTCATCAGGCGGAGCAGGAGCGCCACAGGGAAGCGTGAGCCCGGGAGACTCACACTACACTTCCCAAAAGGCTTGGCGCGAAGCGTGGACGTCACTCGCGCCCTTAAGGGAATTCTGGGATTGGTAGTTTTATGCCTCAATGAGCAGCAGAGGGCCCACATCCAAGCTACTGGAGAATATTCTGGACCTTCAGGTCGGTCATTGTCTTTCTACGGCTGAGGATCTCCCCCAGGCCTTGAAGTATTGGTTGTATTTATAATATATATAAGAAAGATTGTATTTTAAACAAATTATAAATGGAAACATGAAGCCCGTTATGGTACTCCACTGATGCAAGGCAAGGGATTGCAAGTTCAAAGCCAGCCTGGACTGCATAGAGGGAAAACGCCGCCAAAATGAAAGTAAAAGGGAACAAACAAAAAGTAAACATAGAAAAGGAAAACACAGAATTGTGTGCTGGCTTTTTTTGGTGGTTAATTGGAGATATGAACAGGGCATCATACATGGTAGGCAAACACTGTCACTGAATAACATTCCCCAGCCATTGTTGTTTAAGTTCTGGCTCAAATGATCCTTACAGCTTTAGTCTCTCCTAAGTGGCAGAAAGTACAGGTATGCCCAGGCTTGCTTCAAACAACCATTCTGAGATCTCAGCCTCCAAGTAACTAGGATTACAGGCTTGAGCCACTAGGGCCCAATTAAGTTGAAACATTTTTTGTAACTCCAGAAAGATATTCAGTAACCATTTGCAGATTCCTTATACCCTGCTGCCCTCCAATAACCTAGGCAACAACTAATCCCAGACCACACTTAATAGAAGTGATTTATGTTGTTTGGAACTAGATGGATATAGCACAAAAGCGATTTAAATAAAAATGTGAGGGAAAGAATAGTAAGGTAACAGTATAAGGTGTAACCATACAATCTATGTCAACACTCCTCATTCACAAGACAACAAAGGGGACTACAAGTAGAGTTCAGTGAGTTCAGTAGAGTTCAGTTGGGCTTGCCTAGTATCCCAGCACAAAAAAGAAACATATGTTAGTTCCCAAAACCTACTACCATTTATCTAAAATCCAGGTGTCTACAACTCTAGAATTTATAAGGACAGACAGTATAAAGATATTTCAGCAGCTAGGGGAGGGAAGAAATGAGGCATTTAATGAGTTTCAGTTTTGTGAGATAAGGAGTTCTGGACATAGGTTGCACAATAATAAGAATGTACTTTTCCTATTGAATTATAACTGTAAAAGTTAAGCTGGGAGCTGGGAATGTGGCTTAGTGGTAGAGCGCTTGCCTAGCATGCTTGAAACCCTGGGTTCGATTCTTCAGTACCACATAAAAAGAAAAAGTCTGAAGTGGTTCTGTGGACAAGTGGAAGTGGTAGAGTGATAGTTTTGAGCAAAAGAAGCGCAGGGAAAGTGCCCAGGCCCTGAACTCAAGCCACGGGACTGGCAACAACAACAAATGGCTGGGTGCTGGTAACTCACCATTTTAATCCTAGCTACTCCGGAGGCTGAGATCTGAAGCCAGCAGTGACAGAAGAGTCCCCATGAGACCCTTATCTCCAATAAACCTCTCAAAAACCAGAAGTGGCACTGTGACTCAAGTAGTAGAGCACTAGCCTTGAGCACAAAGACACTCAGGGACAGCACCCAGGCCCTGAGTCCAAGCCCCACAACTGGAAAAAAAATTAAGATGGTGAATTTTATGATACACACACACTGTTGTTTTTGTTTGTTTGTTTGTTTTTTTACCAGTCCTGGAGCTTGGACTCAGGGCCTGAGCACTGTCCCTGGCTTCTTTTTGCTCAAGGCTAGCACTCTGCCATTGAGCCACAGAACCACTTCTGGTCATTTTCTATATATGTGGTGCTGAGGAATCGAACCGTATAAGAGGCAAGCACTCTTGCCACTAGGCCATACTCCCAGCCCCACACTGTTGTTTTTGAGACAGGGTTTTGCTATGTAGTCCAGGGTGACCTGAACTGAAGTTCCTCCTGCCTCAACTTCTCAAGTGCTGTGATAACAGATGTGTGCTTCCATAGTTAGTTTTGTTATATATGCTCTTAACAATGAACCCAGGGAGTAATACATGGTAGGCAAACACTGTCACTGAATAATAACCCCCAGCCATTGTTATTTTGAGGCAAAGTCTTACTATACTGTCCAAACTGATCTCTAATTTCTGGCTCAAATGAGCCTACAGGTTAAGCCTCTTAAGTAGCACTAAGTACATGTATGTACCACCATTCCCAGCTAGCTAACCACTTTTAGTGGTAGTAGAGATAAGAACAAATACCTCAGGAGAATGGCATTAGGCGGTTTAGGGAGAATTATTAAACTTTAAACTTCTATAAAATGTTTAAACTTTTTTTTTTTTGGCCAGTCCTGGGGCTTGGACTCAGGGCCTGAGCACTGTCCCTGGCTTCTTTTTGCTCAAGGCTAGCACTCTGCCACTTGAGCCACAGCGCCACTTCTGGCCATTTTCTGTATATGTGGTGCTGGGGAATCGAACCCAGGGCTTCATGTATAGGAGGCAAGCACTCTTGCCACTAGGCCATATCCCCAGCCCCAAATGTTTAAACTTTTACAATAAACAAGGCTTGGTAGTACATACAGATAGTCTGTGTTACTTGTGAAGCTGAGGCAGGAGTACTGCTTGAACTATAAGTTCAAGACCAGCTTGGAGCCTGGTGCCAGTGGCTCATGCCTGTAATCCTAGCTACTCAGGAGGTCAAGATCTGAGGATTGTGGTTCAAAGCCAGCCCTGGCAGGAAAGTCTTTGAGACTCTTATCTCCAATTAACCACCAGAAAACCAGAAGTAGCACTCTGGCTCAAGTGGTTGAGTGCTAACCTTGAGCTGAAGAACTCAAGGACAGTGCCCAGGCCCAGAGTTCAAGCCCAACAACTGACAAAAAATAATAACAAGAGCAGTCTGGGAAACAGAGCAGAAGGGCAGCTAAAATAAACCCACAAATTTTTACAATAGCTCATATTTCTATGAAATATATGTGAAAACAAACATAGTTTTGTTTAAAAGTTAAACATACTATTGTTAATATAATAGTTGGTTGTATGTATAACCATATATAATAATATGGGTAATATTTATTTATTTATTTATTTTTTGCCAGTCCTGGGCCTTGGACTCAGGGCATGAGCACTGTCCCTGGCTTCTCTTTGCTCAAGGCTAGCACTCTGCCACTTGAGCCACAGCGCCACTTCTGGCCATTTTCTATATATGTGGTGCTGGGGAATCGAACCCAGGGCTTCATGTATACGAGTCAGGCACTCTTGCCACTAGGCCATATTCCCAGCCAATATGGGTAATATATGATTAATATAATAATATAAAAAGTTAAACATACTATGGTTAATATTTCAGAAATGGAGGGACAAAGGGTAAGCAAATGCACTGAGGGTACTCACTAGACACTATGTTGAAAATGAACTATAGAACTTGTGGGTAGGGATAGAAGGGAAAAACTAGAAGAAAATGAGGGGAGGAGTGACATTGTCTAAAAAGAAATTTTTTCTTTACTTGAAGAAGAAATAAAAAGTAAAGGCAAAGGTTAACTCCACAGTTAACCTAGCCAGTTAACCTAGTTCACCCATACCCCTTCTTTTGGTATCAGAACCCATTCTTTCTGGGCACTCATTGTTTGGCCTGTAATCCTTGTTACTCATGAGGCTGAGATCTGAAGAAGCCACACCAGGCAGCCAAAATGTCCAGATTCTTATCTCTAATTAACCAGCAAATAGTGGACGTATGGCTCAGTGGTAGAGTAGTAGCTGTGAGCAAAAAAAAAAAAGCCAGAACAAGAGGCCCTCAGTTCAAGCACAAATAAGGAATGAAACACAGAAAGAAAATAGGAAAGAAATGAAGGTGGAAACAAGAACGAAAACCCATTATCCCTGTTTCAAAGACTGATCAAGGCTAGGCCAAATATAGCCTGTCAGGCCCATGAGCTATAGATGAATAGTCCTGAGTGCTATGTATAATGAATAAAGCCAAACATTAATGGTTCTCAGTCATCCCACACACCAGTGCAAATATCTCTGGTCAATAAAGACTTTTCTCCACACAGATTTTCATTTGAATATGGTCTGTTTCCTTTACTGTTCATACTAGAGTTTGCTCCTCACTGTAAACCATACGAGGGTGGAAACTTAAAAAAGGGGTGGAAACTCCATTTTAGGTGTTTAAAGGTGGGACCATGGCAAGCAATTAGGATTACATAAGGTCATCATCCTATGATGATGACTTTATGATTATTGTATTTTGGTGGCATCCTTTCTTTCCTTTGTTGTTTTCCTTCATTTGGAGGTTCTAAGAACTGAACCCAGGGCCTTTTGTGTGTTAGGCAAACATTCTACTACAAGCTATATCTCCAGTCACAAATACTGGAGGTATTATACAAAGAGATTGACTGGAAGATTATACACAAGCTTCCTGTCTTACATCATGTGATGCCCTGAACCACTTTTGGATACTGTCAAGTAGAAGGTCATCTACAGATGAGACTCTTGAACTTGGACATCCAGAGCCATGGGCCAAAATAAACTTTCTTTAAAACTTATCTGGTAGAGGGCTGGGGATATAGCCTAGTGGCAAGAGTGCCTGCCTCGGATACACGAGGCCCTAGGTTCGATTCCCCAGCACCACATATACAGAAAACGGCCAGAAGCGGCGCTGTGGCTCAAGTGGCAGAGTGCTAGCCTTGAGCGGGAAGAAGCCAGAGACAGTGCTCAGGCCCTGAGTCCAAGGCCCAGGACTGGCCAAAAAAAAAAAAAAAAAAAAAAAAAAAAACTTATCTGGTAGAGAGTATTTTCTATTAGTAATACTAAACAGAATAAGACTCAGGCTTCTTCCATATTACCTCAGTGCCTTGAAACTCTCTGGATACAGAATGACTGAATGGACCAGTGGAAGACAGTCAAATTCCAGAGTGGAATTTGGGCCACTTGGCACCAGAACCAAAATGCATTTTCTTTTTCTTTTTCTTTTTTTTTTGCCAGTCCTGGGCCTTGGATTCAGCCTGAGCACTGTCCCTGGCTTCTTTTTGCTCAAGGCTAGCACTCTGCCACTTGAGCCACAGCGCCACTTCTGGCCGTTTTCTGTATATGTGGTGCTGGGGAATTGAACTCAGGGCTTCATGTATAGGAGGCAAGAACTCTTGCCTCTAGGCCATATCCCCAGGCCCGTTTTCTTTCTTTACTGAGATTAAGTAACTACAGAAATTTCACAGTACATATTTTAACCTTCACAATGAAACTTTCTTAAAAGGGGGGTGGGGGAGGAGGAGAAGGGGGGAGAGGAGAAGAAGGAGGGGGAGAGGAGGAGGAGAAGAAATGAGCCATGTGCTGGTGGGTCACGCCTGTAATTCTAGCTACTCAGGAGGCTGAGATCTGAGGATAATGGTTCAAAACCAGCCTGCACAGGAAAATGCATGAGACTCTTATCTCCAACTAACCACCAGAAAAGCTGGCAGTGGAGCTGTGACTCAAGTGGTAGAGCGCTAGCCTTGACTGAGCACAAAAGCTCCGGAACATCGCCCAGGCCCTGAGTTCAAGCCTCCAGGACCAGCATCTACAGGCGAGCACGCATACAAAGGCAACGACATCCCGCAAGTCCCTGGTAAGCATGATAGCATGATGACGCAAGCCGGAAGAGGCCGGGGGACGCCGCCAACCAATCGGTGACGCATTTCCGGTGCGACGCATTCCCTCCACGCCGGGACTGGGCGGTGGGGGAGGGAGGCGGTTAGTAGGCTTTAGCGCCTTTTCTGACGGCGGTAGATTTGAAGCGCTTTAAAGAACCGAGCCTCGGGAAGGGGAAAGTAACGGTGCCGGTAAGTGGCTTCCGGCTGGCGTTATTTTAGTGGCGTCATTGCTGAGGTCCCTGGGTTCGAGAGCGGGAAGGGCCCGGGAAGAGGGGCGGAGCCGGCGCGGCCGTCCGGGCTGAGGTAACTGTCTTCTCCTGAGGGGTTTGGGTAGCTTGGTCCCTGAGAGGAAGCTCAGGCCCTGAAGGGCGGCTCGGGGACTGAGGTGTTGTCTGGGCAGCTCCTGCTGCTGGAGCCGAATTGCAGCCAAGCCTCCGGGGCCTAGGAAACGGCTCTTCCTCCGCCAGCCCCCGCCCTCCCCACACGGGCGCACACCTCCCTCCCTGACGCATTCTGCCGCACAAGCTGTAATATGGCGGCAGCGACGGCGCCCTCGACTCTGAAGACTGAGGTTGATTTTTGATGCTTCGAAAATCCTAAAACTGAGCACTACTGCGGGGTAGGTGGGTTGACTGGTCGGGAAGAAGGAGGTGCAACCTGCTGTCCTGTCAGGGTAGGATTAGATGGTGACGAGTGAACAGCCAAAATGGCCAGGGATTAATAATGAATACAAGCTTTTCTCCTACTCCGACCTTTTCCTCTCGTAGGACAGCTGCTCTTGTGCATGCTTTAGTGCTACTGGCCACTTTACCAAAAATTCTCCTAGCAGTGAAGTTCGGGGTCTTAGCTTTCTCCAAGTTTTCCCACTATTGGGAGGAACTGAAAGCGGCGCAGGCCCTTGAGGAGGAAGATGATGGTTTCGGAGCTGCTTACTCGCTAAGAAGAAATAAATCTGCTAATTTGATTAGCTTTAGTCTTTTTAGGAGCAAAGAGAAAATCTGCTGCCAAGAATAAATAATACCTATTAGTTTTGGAAATTTTATAAAAGCACCATTTTGTGCATCGAGCTTAATCTCTTAATGCAAGAGATTTTTTCAATAGTGATCGCAATGCATCCAGTAAACATTTAGAGGTTTTGGAAATTTTGGGCTCTAAAATTCTTTCTGAAGCCAAAACCAGAAAAGCTAAAAAAAAAAAAATCTGACTATGGTATTTAAAAAAAAATGATGGCCAGTAATAGTCTTAAAGTCACATCATAAAAAACGCTGCATGGAGATACTTAGAATAGTTCCCTCTCTCATGTTTCTATATTCCTGAAGATTTATCTACTCTAGCACTCCCTTCCCGCATTTAATGTAACTATTTGGGATTCTTTAGCAATTCATGCTGTCTTAGAGTTCTTTGTACATTGCTAAGCCATTGCTTTGACTCAGAATTATTGACGAACTTTTAAATATTGTGTTTGCTTCCTAGGTCTTTTTAGTAAGCACCCCTCCCCTCCATGTGTGTTTTGCTGGAGATCAAAGCTCTGTACCTTGCGCTATTAGCCAGGTGCTCCAGCACTGAGCCACATTCCCAAACCCCTTAGACCTTTTTTATCCTTTTTTTTGGCCAGTCCTGGGCCTTGAACTCAGGGCCTGAGCACTGTCCCTGGGTTCTTTTTGCTCAAGGCTAGCACTCTTCCATTTGAGCCACAGCGCCCTGGCCTTTACTATATATGTAGTGCTGAGGAATCGAACCCAGGGCTTCATGTTCCCAGCCCCCCTTTATCTTTTCTTCAGACAATTTTCAGAGTTGCCTTTCCATGCTGGTAAGACTGTACAGGGATATGAACTATCTAGATTAGAAAGTTTGGATTTTCTAGCCCAGTCATGTTTGGAGCCTTCGTTTTTTTGGGTTTTGTTTTTTTTTAACCTATGCAGGTTTGCATAGTGAAATTGTTTTGATTTCCTTCTGAAATAGCTCTAGGCTTGAAAATATTCAGGTTTGTTAAAATTTTGTATAAATTCAGTTTTCAGTTACAATTCAGTGGTTCTGTGAATGAAGAACATTTATTTTGACTTCTTAAAGGCTTCCTTATTTGGTACTTGTTACTATGAATTTGCAGAATAGGTGGCTTCCACATATTTTGGTGTTTTATGTATTTTTAGGTAGATTTTTATTTCAAGTGGCACTTGTTATTTAGGCAAATATAATTTGGTAACAAGTTATCATAACACTATCTAAAATTCTTGCAGTAGTTGTTCATTTAGGAATACCTGGTTGTTTTTTCCTCTTACTACTTTAAAAACAGAATATTTGAACAGAATTATAGCATTGTCCATATGTAGTACACTAATGTATCGAAAAAGCCTACCATTTGTAGTAGCAATCCACAGATGATTAATTTAGGTGGTTTGAAGAACTTGTTGCAGATCTTCTTGCTGTGCTATCCTTTTTGGGGCTTTATTACTTTAAATTAGCACCAAGCTTCATTTCTGTAAGTTTATTTAATGTCAGTGACTTTACCTTGGTTTAAAGCATATATGTATACATGTGGGATATATATATATATATATGCTTTTTTGTTCATAAGAACTCAGTGTATTTTTATTTTATTAGGCAAACTTGTTTCTTGAAACTTATAGGTAATACTGTTAATATTAAGGAAAACAGCTATAACTGGAAATTTAAGAGTCTCATGGACTTTCCTGCCCAGGCTGGCTTCTAGGCGTGATACTCAAATCTCAGCCTCCTGAGTAGCTTAGAATACAGACATGAGCCACAGATGCCCAGTTCTTGCTCTATAAAATTAGAAGATTGAGCTAGATTATCTAGGTGCCTTATCTAGATTACCAATGGTGCCTTTGAACTCCAAAAGTTCAATTCTTTATACAAACTTAGATCATTACAGGTGTAACATTAATAGTACTAGCAGAGATTGATTACCCAGATAGTAGATAGGGTATGTGGTTTAATACTAATATAGTTACATTTTTTTGTCCTTGAGGTCACATATGTAATGAATGTATCCTTATGTAACACTGAATTTGGTAATGTAGTCACTTACATTTTGTGCCTTTTTTTGTTTTTTGTTTTTTTTTTGCAGTGCAGGGAATGAACCTAAAGTGTATGCATGCTAGGTAGCACCCTATCTCCAATGCCTAGATTTTGTCTGAAGTTTTTTAAATGATTTAGGAATTACAGAAGTGTCTGCACTATGAATGAAACATGTTGCCAATTCACTGCTTTGTCACTAAAGAAAAAGGCACTGGGTGGGAGAGCATATTTGTCTTTCCTGATACTTCAGAATATTAGCTGGGCCTTGGACTCAGGGCCTGAGCACTGTCCCTGGCTTCTTCCGCTCAAGGCTAGCACTCTGCCACTTGAGCCACAGCACCACTTCTGGCCATTTTCTGTATATGTGGTGCTGGGGAATTGAACCCAGGGCCTCACGTATACGAGGCAAGCACTCTTGCCACTAGGCCATATCCCCAGCCCCTGTTGTTGTTTTTTATATGGGGCTTCATACATACAAGGCGAGCCCTCTACCCCTAAGCCATATTCCCAGCCCAGTTTAGGTTTTTTGACATTCTCACCAAGTGGTTTCAGTTGGCCTTGAATGCATAATTCTCCACTCACAGCCTTCTTAGTTCTGGGATTACTAGAGATTACATATAGTTTTCTCATCTGTATTTTTATTGATTGTGGCATGCACACACCAGTTCTGGGGCTTGAACTTAGGGCTTGCATGTCACTGAGCTTTCTTCACTCAAGGTTAGCATTCTATCACTTGGCCACACTTCGACTTGCAGTGTTTTGTTAAAGTCTTATGACATTCCTGCTCGTGCTGGCTTCACACTGCAACCCTCAGATCTCACCTCCCAAGTAACAAAGGCTACAAGTGTAAGCCACCACTGCCTGGCTCTCATCTGTTTGTTTGTTTTTGCTAGTCCTCCAGCTTCAACTGCAGTTTTAAAAGAAGCAAAAAAGGGGCTGGGAAGAAGAAGGAAAGAAGAAAACACGTTTTTTTTTGTTTTTGTTTTTGTTTTTTGCCAGTCCTGGGCCTTGGACTCAGGGCCTGAGCACTGTCCCTGGCTTCTTTTTGCTCAAGGCTAGCACTCTGCCACTTGAGCCACAGTGCCACTTATGGCCATATGTGGTGCTGGGGAATAGAACCCTGGGCTTCATGTATACGAGGCAAGTACTCTTGCCACTAGGCCATATTCCCAGCCCAGAAAACACTTTCTTAATGCATCACAGTAGGAAGATCTATGGTGTGGCCTCTGCATTGGGGTAGACTAAGGATGAACTTCCTAATATAGCTAAATAGTAGACTAAGTATAAACTTCCTCACAGCTAAATATTAGCAATACTCCATGCAAGAATCAGTGCATGAAAGGGAAAAGGTACTAGATTTTAATAGGCAACACTACTTTTGGGGTACTTCTGCTAGCTAGCATTCTTTGTAGTATAGTCTTGGGCCAGGTGTGTGCTTGATGTCGAAAATTAGAAGAAGAAAAAAAAAGTTTTGAGCCATGTCCTGGTGGCTCACACCTGTCATCCTAGCTACTCAGGAGGCTGAGATCTGAGGATCATAGTTCTAAGCCAGCCTTCGGCAGGAAAGTCCATGAGAAAGTCCACCAGAAAACCAGAAGTGGTATTGTGGCTCAAAGTGGTAGAGTGGCTAGCCTTGAGTGAAAAAGGTCAGAGACAGTGCCCAGGCACTGAGTTCAAGCCCCATGACCAAAAAAACAGAAAAGTTTGAGTTGTTGGAATTTACAAATGTTTATGCTAATGAGAACAAGATTCAGTGAGGGAAGATCATTGATCATTAACTCTGAGAATGAAGCGATCTCTAGGAATAGTCTGGCTAAATTGAACCTTAAAAAACACATAAGAACCAGTTAGGAAAATCTGGACTAAATACTTGCTCAGCATCTCACTAGTTTATAAAGAGTTTACTGTGTTGTTTTTTTTTTTTTTTTTTTTTTTTGGCCAGTCCTAGGGCTTGGACTCAGGGCCTGAGCACTGTCCCTGGCTTCTTCTTGCTCAAGGCTAGCACTCTGCCACTTGAGCCACAGCGCCACTTCTGGCCATTTTCTGTATATGTGGTGCTGGGGAATCGAACCCAGGGCCTCATGTATACGAGGCAAGCACTCTTGCTGCTAGGCCATCTCCCCAGCCCCTACTGTGTATTTTTTCAAGACTCAAAACTTAATGTTATCCTGTTTTGAAACTCCCAAATAACTATTTGAATGTAATAAGAGTCCATCACATTTTATTGGTGTAATTATGAATACAATGTCCTTTAAACTGTAATAGTTGTGTATATCCTTGTACTTTTTCCTAGCATCTTTTAGTTGTTTTATATAATAAATAGGGAAGTTACTTTTGTGAGAACTACAATATTAACTTATGACTTGCTAATATTCTTTAAATGCCTTTGTGGTAGAACTTTAGCAATCAGCATTTTATGATATTTAAAAATATGTCAGGGGGCTGGGGATATGGCCTAGTGGCAAGAGTGCTTGCCTCGTATACATGAGGCCCTGGGTTCAATTCCCCAGCACCACATACACAGAAAACGGCCAGAAGTGGCGCTGTGGCTCAAGTGGCAGAGTGCTAGCCTTGAGCAAAAAGAAGCCAGGGACAATGCTCAGGCCCTGAGTCCAAGGCCCAGGACTGGCCAAAAAAAAAAAAAAAAAAAAAAAAAAAAAATATGTCAGACACTGGTGGCTCACTTCTGTAATTCTAGCTTCTCAGGGGCCTGAGAACTGAAGACAAAATTCGAAGCCAACCTGACTAGAAAAGTCCATAAGATGCTTATTTCTAATTAACCAACAAAAATCCAAAAATGGAGGTGTGGGTCAAGTAGTAAAGCCCTAGCCCTTAGCAAAAAAGCCAAGCAAGAAGAGTAAGGTCCGGAGTTCAAGCCTTACTACCAGCACATAAAATAATGAGGAAGGAGGTAACAGATTGTATAAGAAATGTGCCCCCTGCCTTACGTATGAAACTGTAACCCTTCTGTACATCACTTTGACAGTAAATAAGTAATTATTCAGAAAAATTTAAATAATAAAACAAAAATATAAAATTAAAATAAAATAATATTATTACTGTTTACATTCAAAGGGACAACTGATGAACATTTAAAATACGTAATAATTTTCATAGAAAAAATAGGATATATAGATAACAAAAGTTCCAGGTGTTAATAGTTTTGATTTTTGTATGATCTAGGTTTTCTTGGGTGTGGCAATATCAAGGCTAAAGTCAGGGCCTTAAGCCCTTGAAAGGCTCTCTTGCTTACAGCTGGCACTCTACTACATGAACCACACCTCTAGTCCAGTATTTTGCTGTTTAATTGGAAATGGAGTCTCAGACTTTTCTGCCTGGGCTGGCTCCAAACTGTGGTCCTCCAGGTCTCAGCTTCCTGAGTGGCTTCTCAGTGTTAGGATTGTAGGCGTGTACCTCCAAACTACAAATCATTCTTTTTAGAAGTCTGTGTCTAGTATCCATAGCTCATGCCTATAATCCTAGTTACTCAGGAGGCTGAAATCTCAGGATCATGATTTGAAGCCAGTCTTGGGTAGGAATGTCTGTGAGACTTGTCTCAAACTACTAAAAAGCCAAAAGTGGAGCTGTGGCAAGTGGTACAGTGCTAGCCTTGAACATGATTAAATTTTTAATCTGACTTATACTTTTTCTCAACAAACTTATGTATGAAATTAGTACATTATAGTCATTATGTTTAGTAGTTTGCTAGTTCATCTAATATGAATAATCTGATAAATTTTTCAATGTTATCATTCTAAATAATTCCAATATATTTATGTAATACAAAATTAAAAAGATTGGGTTATGCAACAAAAAAATCATAATTCTCTTCCCTAAGTACCCATTCCCACCAGCTCCCTCTATATTAAAGAAAACATATGCTTTTATTAAGAGTTGTACAAAGGGGTTTTAATTCTAGAAGTCAGATAAGTACAATACATCTTGATCAGTGTTACGTTCCGTTGTTCTCCCCCATGTTTCCTCGTTTTATCTTTACCCTCAAGTTATATAGTTTTTACATAGTATACATTGAATATAGTGACTATTTGCTATTTCGGTGGTATAAAATTTGAAAGATATATTGGAGTAGGCAGGAAAAAAACCTCTTCCTCTTTACTAAATACCCATTTCCCAACAGATACCTCTGTATTAAAGCAAATAGACACTTTTTCTTTCTATTGGTCTGGGCCTGGGCACTGTCCCTAAGCTCCTTTTTGCTCAACACTAGTGCTCTACCACTTGAGCCACGGCTTCACTTCCAGCTTTTGGTGGTTAATTGGAGAGTCTCATGGACTCTCTTGGTTGGGCTAGCTTCAAACCATGATCCTCAGATCTCATCCTCCTGAGTAGCTAGGGTTATAAGGTTTGAGCCACTGGCACCCAGCTTTTTTGCTTCTTTTGTTTTTGTTTTTGCCAATCCTGGGGCTTCAACTCAGGGCCTAAGCACTGTCCCTGGCTTCTTTTTGCTCAAAGCTAGCACTCTGCCACTTGAGCCACAGCACCACTTCCAGCTTTTTCTGTATATGTGGTGCTGAGGAATTGAACCCAGGGCTTCATGTATACGAGACAAGCACTTTACCACTAGGCCATATTCCCAGCCCCCTTTTTGCTTCTTTTAAAACTGCAGTTGAAGCTGGAGGACTGGCAAAAAAAACAAACAAACAGATGAGGGCCAGGCAGTGGTGGCTTACACTTGTAGCCTTAGTTACTCGGGAGGTGAGGTCTGAGGGTTGCAGTGTGAAGCCAGCACGAGCAGGAATGTCATAAGACTTTAACAAAACACTGCAAGTCGAAGTGTGGCCAAGTGATAGAATGCTAACCTTGAGTGAAGAAAGCTCAGTGACATGCAAGCCCTGAGTTCAAGCCCCAGAACTGGTGTGTGCATGCCACAATCAATAAAAATACAGATGAGAAAACTATATGTAATCTCTAGTAATCCCAGAACTAAGAAGGCTGTGAGTGGAGAATTATGCATTCAAGGGTAACTGGAACCACTTGGTGAGAATGTCAAAAAACCTAAACTGGGCTGGGAATATGGCTTAGGGGTAGAGGGCTCGCCTTGTATGCATGAAGCCCCATATAAAAAAACAACAGGGTCTGGGGATATGGCCTAGTGGCAAGAGTGCTTGCCTCGTATACGTGAGGCCCTGGGTTCAATTCCCCAGCACCACATATACAGAAAATGGCCAGAAGTGGCGCTGTGGCTCAAGTGGCAGAATACTAGCCTTGAGAGGGAAGAAGCCAGGGACAGTGCTCAGGCCCTGAGTCCAAGGCCCAGGACTGGCCAAAAAAAAAACAAACAAAAACAGAAAAAGCAGGAAGTGGCTCTATGGCTCAAATGGTACAGTATTATAGCCTTGAGCAAAAAGAAGCCAGGGACAGTGCTCAGGCCTTGAGTCCCAGCCCCAGGACCAGCAAAACAATGAAACAAAACACCTAAGCAAACCAAGATAAAAGTGTGTGTGTGTGTGTGTGTGTGTGTGTGTGTGTGTGTGTGTGTTGTCTCTCAGTTTGGATGCTATTTAAATACTTTCTTTTGTTTGCTGTTCACTTACCCTGTTATCCTCCACCAGTTATTAGAATTCACCCCTTCAAAGTCCTTAAAATAAATACCAGAAAAATGTCAAATAATAGGTATCTGAATATGTACAGGTTGTTGCTCATAATCAGAAAGTAGCTTCATAACTGAATAAACTGGGACATGCCCGTAACATCAGCTACTTGGGAGTCAGAGATGGAGAATTGAGGTGAGCCTAGACAAAAATTAGTGAGATGCTACTTCAAAAACAAGCATGGCATAGTACCCCATGGATGTAAATCAAATTACATCAGAGGCAGAGATAGGAGAATTTAGATCCAAAACTAGCTCAGACAAAAGCATGAGGGGCTGGGATATAGTGGAAAAGCACTTGCCTGGGTTCAATCCCCAATACCAAAAAAGAAAAGGCAGGGCTGGGGATGTGGCCTAGTGGCAAGAGTGCTTGCCTCCCATACATGAAGCCTTGGGTTCATTTCCCCAACACCACCTATACAGAAAACGGCCAGAAGTGGAGCTGTGGGTCAAGTAGCAGAGTGCTAGCCTTGAGCAAAAAAAAGAAGCCAGGGACAGTGCTCAGGCCCTGAGTCCAAGCCCCATGACTGGCAAAAAAAAAAAAAAGAAAAAGAAAAGGCAAAAAATAAATAAATAAGCCCAGGCGCTAGTGGCTCACACTTTGTAATCCTAGCTGCTTAGGAGGCTAAGATCTGAGGATTGTGATTTGAAGCCAGCACAGGCAGGAGGGTCCGTAAAACTAATTTCCAGTTAACCACCAAAGAGCTGAAGTCGAAGTGTGGCTCAAGTGGTAGAATGCCAACCTTGAGTTAAGAAAGCCTAGGCCCTGAGTTCAAGCCCCATAACCAACAACAACAACGAAAAAGCAGCCCCCCAAAGTAGCCTCGTGTGTAAAATTTAATGTTTTGCTTTGCTTTCTACCATGTATTATTATCATGACATATTTTACAGTCTGTATAAATTAGTTTTTAGTGTTATTTAGAAATTTGTATGCTTTTCTGTTTAAGTTTTATATCTTAATCAAATCTCTTTGTTTTTGTTTTCTAGGAACAAGAAGATTGGATCATTTGTTGTTGGTGGTGTTTTGAGGGTTTTTTTCCCCTTCAATTTAAAGGTAATGTTCCTGTTAGCTAGTCATACAGGCTTAATACAATTTTCTGTTCGGACTACTAGCCTATATTCAGCTGATAAAATAGAAATTTATTCTATTATAAATGACTAAGCCTATCTTTCAAGTCTTCCATTTTCCTCACAAAAACAGTGCAATTTTGTCTCTCAAAAAGCTTTATCAATCTATGTCCTAGAAATAAATACCAAGTAGACGCCAGCTCCATTGGTTGTATATGCTCCATTGAATCATCTTTTTAGATACTCAAAAAAACTTCCGCTGTCTGAGAGTACTATTTGAGATTGCTTGCCTGAAACTATTTTACTCACAGATTGAATGCGGCAACCATGGGAATAAAGGTTCAGCGTCCTCGATGTTTTTTTGACATTGCCATTAACAATCAACCTGGTAAGACTTATTAATATTCCTGATTAATATTTATAAATTAGTATTTAAAGCTTACAGGAAGAAAAATAGTTGTCTTCTTTTTCAGCTGGAAGAGTTGTATTTGAATTATTTTCTGATGTGTGCCCCAAAACATGTGAGAACTTCCGTTGCCTTTGTACAGGTTTGTTCACATTTTCAATTGCTATAATAATTGTGTAGTGGCTTGTATCTGTAATTCTTAGCACTTGTGTCTGAACCAGATAGAGCAAGAGTTTGAGGTTAGGTTGGGTTATAGCAAGACCTTTCTCCAGAAAACAATAACAACAGAAGTATGTGTATATGTGTAATGATTCTATTTGAGATTGATTTCTATACTCTCCAATGAAATATGGATGACTTAATCCTAAGGGAGTAAAAGGTTACTTTTTTTTTTTAAAGGTTGTGAAATTCGGGGCTGGGAATATGGTCTAGTGGCAAGAGTGCTTGCCTCGTATACATGAAGCCCTGGGTTCGATTCTCCAGCACCACATATATAGAAAATGGCCAGAAGTGGCGCTGTGGCTCAAGTGGCAGAGTGCTAGCCTTGAGCAAAAAGTAGCCAGGGACAATGCTCAGGCCCTGAGTCCAAGGCCCAGGACTGGCCAAAAAAAAAAACTTTGTGAAATTCAAGAGAGTACATTTTATAAGACAAACACTTTTGTAATTACTTTAATATTCCTTTTTTTGAATTTTTATCTTCTAAATGGCCAACTCATGCTTCTTTCTACAGGTGAAAAGGGGACAGGGAAATCAACTCAGAAGCCATTACATTATAAGAGTTGTCTCTTTCACAGAGTTGTCAAGGATTTCATGGTTCAAGGTGGTGACTTTAGTGAAGGTAAGAATTTCTTATAAAGGCAAACCATATGTTAATGTTCTTTGTTAAATAGAAAACATCTTTTTTTTTTTTTTGCAGTTGTGGGGCTTGCACTCAGGGTCTGGGCGCTGTTCTTGAGCTTTCTCTTCGCTTAAGGCTAGTGTTCTACCACTTTGAGCCACAACTCCAATTAGGTTTTCTTAAGGTTAATTAGAGATAAGAGTCTCAGAGACTTTCCTGCCTGGGCTGTCTTTGAATCACAATCCTCAGGTCTCACCCTCCTGAGTAGCTAGGATTATAGGTATGCCAATAGTGCCCAACACAAACATCTTAAAATTGGAAAATGTCTTAGAAATCTTAGTCTGTTTTTTTTTTCTCTTTCCATTTAATCTTTTGTCAAACAGGAAAACTCACAGAAATGTGTAAAACTAAAAAGCACATAGAAAATAATTTCACACACCTGCTACCTGGATCTGGTATGAGTGATTAAACCCAGGACCTTGTGTTTGTTAGTCAAGGTCACTATTACTAAAATACACAGTGTAGTCCTTACCTAAAATTTCCTTTTATAAAGAAATACTGAAACTGCATTTTTAAAGATACTATGAGGGCTGGGAATATGGCCTAGGGGTAAAGTGCTCAACTTGGATACATGAAGCCCTGGGGGTAAAGTGCTCACCTCGTATGCATGAAGCCCTGGGTTCGATTCCTCAGCACCACATATATAGAAAAAGCCAGAAGTGGCACTGTGGCTCAAGCGGTAGAGTGCTAGCCTTGAGCAAAAGAGCCAGGGACAGTGCTCGGGCCCTGAGTTCAAGCCCCAGGACTGACAAAAACAAAACAAATAAAGATACTATGAAAAAATGTCACTAGGGCTGGGGATATGGCCTAGTGGCTAGAGTGCCTGCCTTGTATTCATGAGGCCCTGGGTTCAATTCCCCAGCACCACATATACAGAAAATGGCTAGAAGTGGTGCTGTGGCTCAAGTGGCAGAGTGTTAGCCTTGAGCAAAAAGAAGCCAGGGACAGTGCTCAGGCCCTGAGTCCAAGCCCCAGGACTGGCCCCCCCCAAAAAAAAAGAAAAAAAAGAAAAAATGTCACTAATAACTGTTAGAAAGACTTGTATAGGTATCTGAAAGCTTTTTTTCCACAGATCCTAGTAGGCTTGTTGTAGTCTTAGAGTATCACAGAGGAAAGAAAGTAATTTGAGATTTTTGTCAATACTTACACTAAATTAATATCTTATAATTTGTTATGAGTATTATTGATTCACAATCGCTCAAGCACCTACTATGTAAAACGTTTTGATTTACCTTTAGAAAACTATCTTGAGTTCTAAGTGTCTAATATTTTTTATTCTTAGGAAATGGACGAGGAGGAGAATCTATTTATGGAGGATTTTTTGAAGGTAAAAATGTTTAAATTTAAATTACGCTGTTATCTTCATTGAATAAATTGTACTATGGATTAAATTGTATTCTAATATTCTGAATGTTAATTTTCTTAAGTTTTTTTTTGTTAAACTTTGTGTGTATGTGTGTCCTGGGACTTGAACTCTGGGCATGGTGCTGTTCCTGAGCTTTTGTGTTCAAGGCTAGCACTCTACCACTTCAGCCACAGCTCCATTTTCTGGCCTTTTGGCGATTAATTGGAGATAAAACTAGACTTTCTAGTCTGGGCTGACATTGAACCTGGATCCTCAGATCTCAACCTCTTGAATGGCAAAGAATTCAGGTGTGAGCCACCAGGCCCAACCTGTGTTAATTTTTTGTTATTGGTGGTGCTGGTTCTGGGCTTGAATTCAAGGCTTGGGCACAGCCCCTGAGCTTTTTTGCTCAAGGCTAGCACTCTACCACTTTGGTCCATAGCACCACTTCTAGTTTTCTGGTTGTTAATTGGCAATTAGAGTTTCACAGACTTTCCTGCCCAGGCTAGCTTAGAAGTGTAATCCTCAGATCTTAGCCTCCTGAGTAGCTAGGATTACAGGCATGAGCCACCATCACTTGGCTTGGGTTACCTTTTTTATAATTATAAAATTTGTTTTTAGGAAAGTATGACATTGTATTGATTAGTGAATATTTGAAGAGTTCCTGGTCTGTTCTAAACTCTTAAAGGTGCTAGAAATAGTTCCCAAGTTCAATCTTCTCCTTTATTGAAGAAGTTTAGCAATATTTCTTAATAATACACATTTTGAAGGGTTTGTGTGAGTGCATACATGCATGCGCGTGTACTCCCACATGCATGCATGTGTATGTGCATGCATGCATACAGTATTGGGACTTGAATTCAGGGCCTTGTGTTCTCACTTGGCTTTTTAACTTAAGGGGGTGTTCTTCCTCTTGAACCACACCTCCACTCCCAGCTTATTGTTGGTTAATTTGCAGATAAAAGTCTTACAGAATTTTCTGCCCAGGCTGGGGTTGAAACATGATCCTCAGATCTCAGCCTTCTGAGTAACTAGGATTGTAGGCCTAGCCACCGGCGCCTAGCAAGACCTCACATTCTTGCTTGGCTTCCTCCCCCCCCCCCCCCCCCAAAGCAACACCTCCACTCCCAGTTTTCTGGTGGTTAACTGGAGAAAAGAGCCCCATGGATCTTCCTGTTTGGGCTAGCTTTGAACCTCAATACTCAGATCTCAACCTCTTCAGTAGTAGCAAGGATTACAGATGTGAGCCACCAGGCACCCAGCTTCTTGCTCTTTTGGTTTCATTTGTTGTTTAAATTTTTAAAATTGTTATTAGAAAGGTGATGTACAGAGAGGTTACCATTACATAAGTCAGGTAAAGATTATATTTCTTTTTGAACAATGTTACCCCTTCACTCTAGTGCTCTCCCAGTGTTTTCCTCTCATCCCTACCCTTAAGTTGTATAGTTCATTTTCAACATAGTGTCTAGTGAGTACCGCTGCTGCATTTGTTTACCCTTTGTTTCTCCATGTCTGTGACCTGACCCCCTTTGCCCTCCCAAAGACAGGTAAACCAAACAAGACCAAAAGGAAAACAAAAACAACAAAGAAAAATGCTTGTTTCCATTTCCTCTTTTGTTTTTATAGAGTGCTGGGTATTGAATCTAGGACCTTGTGCATTGTAGTTAAGGAAGAAATAGAAATTGTTAAGTATTTGGGAGGTGTATACAGCTCATTGGTATAGCATGTGTAAAGCAATAGGTTCAAGCTTCAGCACTGCAAAGAATAAAGTAAAAATTTTAATCTAAAAGGAAAGTAGAGGCTGGGAATGTGGCTTAGTGGTAGAGTGCTTGCCTAGCATGCATGAAGCCCTGGGTTCAATTCGTCAGTACCACATAAATAGAAAAGGCCAGAAGTGGGCGCTGTGGCTCAAGAGGTAGAGTGCAAGCCTTGAGCAAAAAGAAGCCAGGGACAGTGCTCAGGACCTGAGTCCAAGCCCCAGGACTGGCAAAAAAAATAAATAAATAAATAAAAAAGAAAGAAAGTAGAAACCAGGGCAAGTGGATCGGCTCACACCTGTAATCCTAGCTATTCAGGAAGCTGAGACCTGAGAATTGTGATTCTAAGCTGGCTCGGGAAGACAAATCTAAGAGACTTATTCCAAGTTAACTAGCAAAATTAGAAGTGGGGGCTGGGGATATGGCCTAGTGGCAAGAGCACTTGTCTCGTATACATGAAGCCCTGGGTTCAATTCCCCAGCACCACATATATAGAAAATGGCCAGAAGTGGTGCTGTGGCTCAAGTGGTAGAGTGCTAGCCTTGAGCAGAAAGAAGCCAGGGACAGTGCTCAGGCCCTGAGTCCAAGGCCCAGGACTGGCAAAAAAACAAAACAACAACAACAGCAAAATTAGAAGTGGAGGTGTAGCTCAAGATAATCACCAGGCTTGAGCAGAAGAAACTAAGCAAGAGCATGAGGACCTGAGTTCGAGCCTCAGTACCAGCTCAGACACAAAAAAAATAAATGTGGGTGAGGAAGTTTGGCTAATTTCATTCTCTTCCTTATGACCTAACCTTGTTTCTTAAGTTGTACCTAACACTAAAGAACACTTCTAGTTGATACAGTACCACACTTGGAGAAAGGAGGGAAGACATGATTTCAAGGCCTGTATTACCTAAATAAAACCCACGATCTTTTTTTTTCTTTTAAATAATGTAACTGACAACTTTTCTTTTCTATATAGATGAGAGTTTTGCTGTTAAACACAACAAAGAATTTCTCTTGTCAATGGCTAACAGAGGGAAGGATACAAATGGTTCACAGTTCTTCATGTAAGTATTTGTGATGGTTTTAAATACCCTGTTCTTTTCCACAAAGAGAATGTTTAATGAGGAGGAGCAAAGAATTGTTGAATTACTGATGTTCTCAGAGATTTTTCAGGAGGACCTAAGAGCAAATTAAAGGCATTTCTCTTGGCCAAATTAGGACAGTTGCAGCATAAAAATTATTATTAGATTATAATAAAAAAATAGGAATCACATATACACACCTTATTTTTTGTTTTTTGAAGGTTTATAAGGAGGTTTATTAGTGGGGCCATAGCTCCTACGGGAGAGGGAGCTACATGGCATCTGCACCTTACCCAGCTGGCAGCTTCTCTCTGGGGGTAAAGGGGAAGTAGGTAGGTCTTAATAGTGAGTAGGAGTGGCTCGTTAGGTATGGGTATATCTGGGGGCTAATGGGAAGAGCTGAGGACCTGAGGCTGGGGAAATGCTAACATTCCCCCATTTGTTGTTTATTAATAACTGAGGAGAGGTACCAAGCCCAGAGTATGGGCGGAGGTTGTTTCTTCTGGAGCTACTTCCTGCTGTAAAGGGGCGAAGTAGTCATACACACGTTATTTTTAATTTAACTTTCTATAATTAACTGTCAACTATGGTCTGATTGATTGATTGATTGCCAGTACTGGGGCTTAAACTCAGAGCTTGGGTGCTGTCCCTGAGCTTTTTTGCTCAAAGCTAGCACTCTCTGCCACTTGCCACTGCTCCACTTCAACTTTTTGGTGGTTAATTGAAGCTAAGAGTCTCATGGACTTCTCTGCTGGCCTGGCTTTAAATCATGGTCCTCAAACGTCAGTCTCTTAAATAGCTACAGTTATGGGTCTGGGAGCTCTCTGGGCTTTTTTGTTCAAAATTAGCTCTCTACTACTTGATCCACAGCTCAGTTCTGGCTTTTTGGTGGTTAATTTGAGATAAGTGTCAGATTCATCTTCCCCAGCTGGCTTTGAACCTTGATTCTTGGATCTCAGCCTCCTGAGTAGGTTAGGATTACAAATGTGAGCCACCAGCATCTGGCTAGTGGTCTAAAATTTTTCAGTAGGAAATTCCCAAAATATAACAGTTCATAAGTTTAGATTTCTGACAAGGTTGATGGAATCTCATGTCTTTCTGAGAGTTGAATCATTCCTTTGTACATTGAATCTGTTACACTCTTGTTTAGGAGCCTTGGTTATTGTGTCAGTTGTCAAGATATTAAAAATACTTGTGTTCAAGTAGAGTTCACATTTATTTATAGTTATTTTTATTTTAGATAGGACATTTTAACACCATATTTAAATGTGCAATAGATTACCACTTTTTAATACAGGAGTTTGAACTCATGACCCTCCCATTTGAGCCAAGCCCAAGCTATTTTATATTTAATATTAGTATTTTTGTGTGATTTTTATTTTTCCCTGTGTAGTCCTAGGGTTTTAATTCAGGATCTAGGTACTGTCCCTGAGCTTTTGTGCTCAAGGCTAGCACTCTGTCACTTGAGCCACAGCTCCACTTCTGGCTTTTGGAGGGAATAATTGGAGGTAAGAGTCTTACAGGATTTAAGTTTGGTGTCAAACTGTGATCCTCAGACCCAAGCCTCCTGAGTAGCTAGTTCACAGCTGTAAGCCACCAGTACCTGGGTTTTGTCTGATTTTTTTTTTTTTTTGCCAGTCCTGGGGCTTGAACTCAGGGCCTAAGCACTGTCCCTGGCTTCTTTTTGCTCAAGGCTAGCACTCTGCCAACTTGAGCCACAATGCCACTTCTGGCCTTTTCTATGTATGTGGTGCTGAGGAATCAAACCTAGGGCTTCATGAATACGAGGCAAGCACTCTTGCTACTTGGCCATATTCCCAGCCCTGATTTTTGCAGTACTGAGAATTTAATTTAGTACCTCATGCTGGTGCTTTACCAGTTGAGCTACATAGCCAGCCTCTTTTTAATTTTTTCCAAGTTTAGCCCTCATTTATGTCCAGGCCGTCCTGAGCTATGATCCTCCTACTTATATTTCCTGGTAGGTGGGAGTTTAATTGTGATAGTTACGTGTGCTCGCGCACCCTGGGGCTTAAACTTGGCCTTCGTACTGTCCCTGAGTTTTTGTGCTCAAGGTTAGCACTCTACTACTTGAGCCTGATAGCTCCATTTCCAGGTTTTTGGGGGTAGTTCATTGGAGATAAGAGTCTCACAGACTTTCCTGCTCAGGCTGTTTTTTGTTTTCTTTTGAATAATTACTTATTTGTTGTCAAAGTGATGTACAGAGGGGTTACAGTTCATACATAAGGCAGTGGGTACATTTCTTGTACAATTTGTTACCACCTCCCTTATTTCCCTCCTTTCCCCTCAGGCTGGCTTTGAACCTCAATCCTCAGATGATAGCCTCCAGAGTAGCTAGGATTCCAGGCATAAGCCATTGGTGCCCAGTATGATAGGTATTCTGGCCAAATTTACCTCCTCTATCCTTCTCCCTTAACCACCATGTTGTTTCTTCAACCTGTTTTTCTTTTTTTTCAGTTTACTATCTCTTGTCTTGCTCATGCTGGTATCCTGCAATAGAGCTGGTTTTTTCTTTCCTGTTATTTTTATTTAGTATACATTTTGAATGAAAATATTATTTGTTTGTTGTTGAAACTTAGAAAGCAGCGAGGTATCAGTGGCTTAAGCCTAATCCTGAGAATGGGAAGGTCAAAGTTGAGGCTGGCTGTGGCAGAAAAGTTCAAGAGACTCCTTCTCAACCCATAGCCGGTTGAATGTTCCAGTTATAACAAGCTGTGTGGGAGCCTGGGATTGGGAGAATCACTGTACATAAGGCTAGCAAGAGCAGAAAAGTCTGCAAAATTCCAGACTTTCCTCAGAAGCCTGGGCCTGTAAAACTTAGCATTATTACTGCATGAATCCACTGACTGAGTTAGTAGTGATATTTTGGGACCCTTTGCATGATGCTTGTTGGGTTTTTTGTTGTTGTTGTTTGTTTTTTTGCCAGTCCTGGCCTTGGACTCAGGGCCTGAGCACTGTCCCTGTCTTCTTTTTGCTCAACGCTAGCCTTCTGCCACTTGAGCCACAGTTCTACTTCTGGCCATTTTCTATATATGTGGTGCTGGGGAATCGAACCCAGGGCTTCATTTATACAAGGCAAGCACTCTTGCGACTAGGCCATATTCCCAGCCCCTGCTTGCTTGTTTGTGTTTTTGTTTTTTGATCTGTCTTGGGGCTTGAACTTGGCCTGGGCATTGTTCCTAAACTTTTCTTCTCAAGACTAACACGCTACCACAACTCCACCTCCATTATTCTGGTGGTTAATTGGAGATAAGACTCTAAGGGACTTTTCTGCCCAGGTTGGCTTCAAACTGTGATCAATCCTCAGACCTCAGTCTTCTGAGTAGTGAGGATTACAAGTATGTGCCACATGCATCCAGCTTGCGGGGTTTTTTGTTGTTGTTGTTGTTGTTGTTTATTTTTTAAAGCAGTGCTGTGTTTTGCACTAAGGGTTTTGTACTTGTTTGGTAAACACTGTTAGTTACTTGAGCCTTACTCTAGCCCTGTTGTGGTTTTTTATAGCCAGGTACTAGTGGCTCATTTGTGTAATCCTTGCTACTCAGGAGGCTGAGATCTGAGGATCGCAGTTCAAAGCCAGCAAGAAAGTCCCTGTGAAACTCTTATCTCCAGTAAACCACTCAAAAACTGAAAGTGGTACTGTGGCTCAAGTGGTTGAGCACTAGCCTTGAGCACAAAGAGACTCAGGGACAGCACCCAGACCCTGAGTTCAAGCCCCACAACAGACAAAAAAAATTTTAATATATGTTGCTGGAATTGTTTTAGGAATCTATTGTTTTATATATAATATATGTATATTGCTACATTGACATTTGAACATCAGTAGTGTGTGTGTGCTTTTTTTGTTGTTTTTCGGCCCTTCACATTTTGCTCAAGGCTGTTGCTCTACCACTTCAGTTACACTCCACTTCTAATGGTTAATTGGAGGTCAGAGTCACAAATTTTCTACCCAAGGTTAACTTCAAACCATGATACTTAGATCTCAGCATTCTGACTAAGTTTATTGGTGTGATCCACTGGTGCCTAGCTATATATGCCAACTTTACTGCATTTTTGACATTGTTGTCATTTATTTTTTCTCTTAAATAAAAGTCTTTCTTTGCTAAGCAAAAAAGACTCCTGTGTTAAGCTTAGTATACCTCAGAATCTTGCAATTATTGCTTCCTCTTTATCCTTTCTTCCATTTTCCAGGCAACTTTCGTGTGTGTGTGTGTGTGTGTGTGTGTGTGTGTGTGTGTGTGTGTGTGTGTCAGGGCCTTACTGTGCATCTTAACCTGCCCACAAACTTATAGTCCTCCTTGCCTCAGCCTCCCAAGTGTTGGGATTACAGACATGTACCACCACACTCTATCCTTTTTAACTTCATAAATACTCTTCCCCTCACACAAACATTTTTCGTTTGCTGCTGTACTGGGGGTTGAACCTAAGGCCTCACCTATACGAAGCAAGTGCTTTACCACTTGAACTATACTATACCCAACACTTTTATTTTGTTTTTTAAATAGTCTTGACTCTTTTGCCCAGGCTGGCCTCAAACTTGTGATCTACCTCCAGAATCTCTGGGATTACCAGTGTAATTCTATATTTGTCTTTGTGTTCAACTTGTTTCATTTAGCTTTTTTTTTTTTTTTTTTTTTTTTTGCCAGTCCTGGGCCTTGGACTCAGGGCCTGAGCACTGTCCCTGGCTTCCTTTTGCTCAAGGCTAGCACTCTGCCACTTGAGCCACAGCGCCACTTCTGGCCATTTTCTGTATATGTGGTGCTGGGGAATCAAACCCAGGGCCTCATGTATACGAGGCAAGCTCTCTTGCCACTAGGCCATATCCCCAGCCCCTATTTAGCATTTCTTAATTCTTTCCTACTCTTACCTTTATCAGAACAACATTCCTTTTTATGGCTAAATGATAGTGCATTGTTTATCATATTTGTTTATCCATTTGTTAATAGGTACTTCAGTGGTATTACAGTGAACATAGTTCCTAAATCTGTGATGTTCAGTTCTTTGATTAAATGTATTTTGGAGAAGAATTGCTGGGCTGTATGTTAATCCTGAATTTCGTTTTTCTTTTTCTTTTTGCCAGTCCTGGGCCCTGAACTCAGGGCCTGAGCACTGTCTCTGGCTTCATTTTGCTCAAGGCTAGCACTCTGCCACTTGAGCCACAGCGCTACTTCTGGCCATTTTCTATATATGTGGTGCTGGGGAATCGAACCCAGAGCTTCACATATATGAGGCAAGCTCTCTTGCCACTAGGCCATATTCCCAGCCCTGTATTTCATTTTTCTGAGGAACCTTTGTATTGTACAGCAATTACAGTGTGTTATATTTTGACCAACAAGATATAGGAGTTCTGATTTTCCCATATCCTTGCCAATGCTATTGTTAACTGCTGCGTATGCCTGTAAAAGACTGAAAACAGCACTTAAAAGTTTTGGGCTGGTCATTTAAAAAAAAAAGTTTTGGGCTTACAAATGAATTTTAGTGACCAAATATAGAATCTGTGAATTGAAGATAGATTATTTCTAAGGCAAAATATGTATGTATGTATGTGTGTACAATACCCAGGTGTGTATGCACCTGGGTTTTTATAGTTCTAGGTGATTTTATAGCTCAAATAAGCATAATTTACAGTGAAGAGACAATATACTACCTACTGTAGTTTTTTTTTTTTTTGGTTGGTTGGTTGTGGGGCTTAAACTCAGGGTCTGGCCTGGGTGCTGTCCTTAAGCTCTTTTGTTCAAGGCTAGCGCTTTATCACTTTGAGTCATAGCTTCATTTCTGATTTTCTGGTGGCTAGTTGGAAGTAAGAGTCTCATGGACTTTCCTGCCCAGGCTGACTTTGAACCATGATCCTGTTATCTCAGCTTCCTAAGTAGCTAGAATTACAGGCATGAGCCACCAGCACCTGGCATATTGTATTTTTTTTTCAGTAGTAGTAAATGTACTTTAACCATAATTCAGCTTAAATTATACCCCCTTTTCCAAAATTTTAATGAATTTTTCTTTGGGGGGGAATACTGTGGTTTGAATTTAAGGCTTTGAGCTTTGCCAATCCTGGGGCTTGAACTCAGGGCCTGGGCACTGTCCCTGGCTTCTTTTTACTCAAAGCTAGCACTCTACCACTTGAGCCACAGTGCCACTTATGGCTTTTTCTGTTTATGTGGTACTGAGGAATAGAACCCAGGGCTTCCTGCATGCTAGGCAAGCACTATACCACTAAGCCACATTCCTAGCCCCTTCGAATGCCTTTTTTGATAAGACATTTAAAAATAGTAAGTCTTACAATGCCTGTCTTTATTGTATCAGTATTTCTTTGGTACATAATTAAGTAGTATTGAGGGTACACTGCTGATTGAACTCAGGATCTTATGCTTGCTAAGCAGGTGCTCTGTTCTTTGAGCCACACTTCCAAGCCCTTTGGTTCTGGTACTTTTGAGATACTCTTTTACCTGGGCCACACTGGACCTCAATCTTCTATTTACACTTCCTAAAGTAGCAGCCACGATAGAAGAATGCCACTATGCCAAGCTTTAATTACATAGCTTTAAGGCTGATCTGGAGGGGAAGGATATTTGCCAAAAAGAGGCTTGTTTTGTTATTAGAGGCATTCTTATTTTACTAAGGCTTCTTTGAACTTGGTTGGCTCAAGCCGTCCTCTCACTTCAAACTCCACAGTTCTCAGCTTGGCTATAGGAGCACATACCATTCATGCCCTTACTTTGGCTTTGACCCACATTTGAATTCCAGTTTCTATCTTCAACATGAAATTTACTGTATGTCAAAAAGAATGAACTCAGAAGCCTTTCCAAGACAACTAACATAAATAATACTGTATAAAACTAAGTGGAGGGGCTGGGAATATGGGCTAGTGGTAGAGTGCTTGCCTTGTATACATGAAGCCCTGGGTTCAATTCCTCAGCACCACATATATATATATATAAAGCCAGAAGTGGCACTGTGGCTTAAGTGGTACAGTGCTAACCTTGAGCAAGAAGAAGCCAGGAACAGTGCTCAGGCCCTGACTTCAAGCTCCACGACTGGCCAAAAAAAAAAAAAAAAAAACATAAGTGGAGGAGCTTGGAATGTGGCTTAGTGATAGAGTGCTTTCCTAGCATGCATGAAGCCCTGGGTTTGATTCCTCAGTACCACATACACAGAAAAGGCTGGAAGTGGTTCTATGGCTCAAGTGGTAGAGAGCTAGCCTTGAGAAAAAGAAGCTCAGGGACAGTGCCCAGGCCTGAGTTCAGCCTTCAGGAATGGCAAAAACAAAACAAAATAACTTAAGTGGACCATTTCTATTCAGTGTTCAGTAAAGTGTATCTGAAGACCATCAGGAATATGGCTATTCCCACCTCTCCCACCCTTTAGCCCTGTCCAGCTTTAACTGTCTAATATGTTAAGATTGGAAAAATACTGGTTAAACTGTAAACTAATTTGACAAATTTTGATGTGTCAGTATCATAGAGCACTGAATAGCCATGTATATAAGAATAAACATGTGGGGCTGCGAAAATGGCTTAGTGGTAGAGGGCTTGCCTCCTATACATAATGCCTTGGGTTCCATTCCTCAGCACCATATATATAGAAAAAGCCAGAAGTGGGCGCTGTGTCTCAAGTGGTAGAGTGCTAGCTTTGAGCAAAAAGAATCCAGGGACAGTGCTCAAGCCCTGACTGAGTTCAAGCCCCAGGACTGGCAAAAAAACCCAAAACATGTAAGAAACACAAATGGATAAAAAGAATGTTAACATTCTATAGAAATAAGATAGACTCTATGATTTTTCTATCTTAAGATAGCTTATAATATCTGAGTTTCTAACTTTGTTTCCAATGCAGTTATTTTCTTTTCCTTTTTAGAGATGCTAACTTTGTTTTTCTCTGACTTTATTTTTATTCTCCTGTCTGATGACTTCCAAAAGAACAACGAAACCAACTCCTCATTTAGATGGGTAAAGTTCATTTTAATATTTTACATCCTACTTTAATTAAAAAAAATTTAATATTGTTAAAAGCTTTTATTTAATAGTTCTCATTTG
Source organism: Perognathus longimembris pacificus (assembly GCF_023159225.1). Taxonomy (NCBI): domain Eukaryota; kingdom Metazoa; phylum Chordata; class Mammalia; order Rodentia; family Heteromyidae; genus Perognathus; species Perognathus longimembris. Next base: position 53,438,233 of record NC_063164.1, on the reverse strand, counting down.
ACTCTGTAGGCATCATGTTGTTTTTGGGCAAGTGATCTCTGGTCAAGAAGTTGTGAGAGAGATAGAAAATCAGAAAACAGATGCAGCTAGCAAACCATTTGCTGAAGTTCGAATACTCAGTTGTGGAGAGCTAATTCCCAAATCTAAAGGTAAGAGCAAGTACATACTTTGGGAAATTTATTTAGTTTTTTAGTTTTTTCTGTGTGTTGTTTTTTTTTTTTTCCAGTCCTGGGACTTGCACTCAGGGCCTGAGTGCTATTCCTGAGTCTCTTTGTACTCAAGGTTCGCACTCTACCACTTGAGCCGTACAGCACCTCTTCCAGCCATTTCTGAATCGTTCATTGGAGATAGGAGTTTCATGGACTTTTCAGTCTGGTCTGGCTTCAAACGGTCCTCAGATCCTAGCCTTCTGAGTAGCTAGGATCATAGGCATGAGCTACTAGTGCCCAGCTTATTTCTGGGAATTCTTGCTCACGTGAAATAAGCAGAGATGTTCTAAATAGTTGATATAAAATTCATAGTAAAGCTTATGTAACTATGAGGTGTTTGTATTTTTAATTACATTTAATGCATTTATTATTTTGTAATTTATTGAGTTGACAAAATTGTATATCATATTGTCAAGATGGACTCAGCTCTATTCCCCCCAACGTTTCCTACCATGTTTCCCTAATCAAGATGGAGTCAGCTCTACAACAATCCCTACTCTCTAGCTCAGCAGCATTTCATTACTGAATAAGCAATCTTTTTTTTTTTTTTTTTTTTTTTTTTGCCATTCTGGACCTTGGACTCAGGGCCTGAGCACTGTCCCTGGCTTCTTTTTGCTCAAAGCTATCACTCTACCACTTGAGCCACAGTGCCACTTCTGGCCGTTTTCTGTATATGTGGTGCTGGGGAATCAAACCCAGGGCTTCATGTGTGCAAGAGAAGCACTCTTTTTTTGGGGGGTGAGGGGGCAGCCCTGGGGCTTGGACTCAGGGCCTGAGCACTGTTCCTGGCTTCTTTTTGCTCAAGGCTAGCTAGCACTCTGCCACTTGAGCCACAGCGCCACTTCTGGCCATTTTCTGTATATGTGGTGCTGGGGAATCGAACCCAGGGCCTCATGTATATGAGGCAGGCACTCTTGCCACTAGGCCATATCCCCAGCCCCTGAATAAGCAATCTTGTCAGGGAACTATAACACAAATCATAGGGCAAGTACCCAGGAAATTTATGCAGAATCTCATTTTTGATGGATTTATTATGCTCCTCTAAATTATGAGTTTATTGGTAAGTGACCAAGTGTCAAATCTTGAGATATTCCTTAGACTGATGGAAAAGTCATAACTATCTCTTAATCCTATTAAGGTCCTATAAGCAGGTATCCAAGAAACAATCCAGAGATATATTTTCTTCATCCTTGTTGATTTTCATTATGGGAAATATTAACATTTATACAAGTGAAGGACATGATGTTCATTACCCAAGTTCAGTGATACATTCATGGCCAGTCTTGTTTTGCTTCCTTCCAGCTACTCCCTTTCCTCTCCTCTTCCTTGTTTTTTTTTTTTTTTTTTTTTTTTTTGTGTGTGTGTGTGTATGTGTGTGTGTGTGTGTTTTTTTGCCAGTCCTGAGGGCTGTCCCTGGCTTCTTTTTGCTCTAGGCTAGCACTCTACCTCTTGAGCCACAGTGCCACTTCTGGCTTTTTCTGTTTATGTGGTACTGAGGAATCGAACCCTGGCCTTCATGCATGCTAGGCAAGCACTCTAGCGCTAAGCCACATTCCCAGCCCTTCTTTTTCTTTTCTCCTCTTTGTGTGTGTGTGTGTGTGTGTGTGTGTGTGTGTGTGTGTGCGTGTGTGCACGCGCGCACAGGCGCGCGCCAGTCCTGGGGTTTGAACTCTGGGCCAGGGTGCTGTCCCTGAGCCTCATGGTGTTCAAGGCTAGGACGCCACCACTTGAGCCAGAGCACTGCTTCCCGCTTTTTCTGAGTAGTTTATTGAAGATAAGATGCTCAGAGAACTTCCTGCCTGGGCTGGCTCTGTACTAGGATCCTCAGATCTCGGCCTCCTGAGTAGCTGGGATAACAAGTGTAAACCACTGGCATCCAGCTTCCCTAGTTTGGTTGGTTTTTTTGTTGTTGTTGTTGTTTTTTGTTGTTGTTGTTGTTGTTTTGCCAGTCCTGGGGCTTAGACTCAGGGCCTGAGCACTGTCACTGGCTTCTTTTTGCTCAAGGCTGGCACTCTACCACTTGCTACAGCGCCACTTCTGGCTTTTTTTTTTTCTCTATATGTGGTACTGAGGAATCGAACCCAGGGCTTCAAATATGTGAGGCAAGCTCTCTACCACTAGGTCATATTCCCAGCCCTGTTTTTTGTTTTCTTAAATGGGTTGGTTCTCACTGTATTGCCAGGGCTAGACTCAAACAGGCTAGCTCTCTACCACTTGAGCCACAGCACCAGTTCCAGCTTTTTCTGTTTATTTGGTACTAAGGAATCAAACCTAGGACTTGATGCATGCTAGGCAAGCACTCTACGACTAAGCCACATTCCTAGCCCTGTTATTCTTTTATTTAAAAAAAAATTCCAGACATAGCATTTAATCAGTGAGTATTTCATTTTTTTTCTGTGATAACCAGTACTATAATCTTACATATTTTTAGATATTAAAAAATGCAAGCCAGACACCAGTGGCTCATACCTATAATCCTAGCTACTCAGGAAGCTGAGATCTGAGGATCCTGATTCAAAGCCAGCCAGCCAGGGAGAAAAGTCCCTGTGAGCATCTTATCTCCAAAAACCAGAAGTGGCACTGTGGTAGAGCGCTAGTCTTGAGCACAAAGAGACTCAGGGACAGCACTCAGGCCTTGAGTTCAAGCCCCACAAACAAGTACAAAAAAATCCTGACAGAGTTTAGATGTCTAATTGGATTGTTGGTATTTTGTTTTTGTTTATTTGAGCAAGGCATTGTAACATACAACTGTAGTCCAACTACTTAGAAGGCTGAGGTAGGAAGATCACCTGAGCCTAGGAGTTTGAGGTCAACCAGGGCAACACAGCAAAACATGAAATGTTTATTTTTTAATTTCCCTCAGGGTCTCCTTGAAATTTATTTGTTGACAAACGTAGGTATCATTTGTCATAAGTTCACACAGTATTTTACATAGTGGCTCTTAGTACATTTTATGTCTGTGCTTCTATTTCATATGACTTAGTAATCACATCTAAAAAATTGACAGATGTAGTATTTTTTAAATTGCTTTTCTTTTTTATTGTTATTCAAACGGTGATGTACAGAGGGGTTACAGTTGCATAAATCAGGTAAGAGATGGATAGTTTAAAACAATTCCTTCTGATGGGCGTAGGAATCACAAGACAGAATGTCCCTTTTGTGCTCTGCAGCATTCATTTGTGTTCCCGTGTCTCATTAGGAGTTGCAAAATAATAATTGAACTATAATTTTTTTATTAATTAAATTTTGTTGACAAGGTGTTGTGCAAAAGGAGTACAGTTACATAACAGGGCAGTGAGTACATTTCTTCTGATATCTTACACCCTTGTTTTTCTTTCCCTTCCCTAAATCAGGTAGGCATATATATAATACTCAGTGTACCAAAAATCATATACAGTAGCCACATGGCGTACACCAAAGGAGATTCACCTAGAACTTTAAATATAACGTCAACAATAGAGTTTGCTTATCCTTGTCTTATATGATCGTATATACATAGCTGTTGAGCTATTGTGATCCACTGAGAAGTCTATTTTAGACCGTTTTATGTTTAGTAGTTGTGTGGTTTTAGATACATAATGTAAGGTCACTGACCCAAACCTGTGGAAATACCATTTGACAAGAAGTTTTTTGTTTCTCAGACCTGGTCTCTACTGCACCCCCCCCCCCCCCCCAATAACAGTCATATATCAAGGAGACCATGCCCCTTTGTTCTCTGTGTTCTAGGCTTGTCTCGCTCAACATTATTTGTTCAAGTTCTGACCATTTCCCTGCGAATACCAATATTTTATCATTTCTAATTGCTATGTAGTATTCCATTGTGTATAGGTACCACATTTTTTGGATCCATTCATCTGTAGAGGAGAATCTGGGTTGTTTCTATATTTTGGCTGTTTTGAATTGTGCAGCAATAAACATGGATGTGCAGATGTCTTTTTGATATCCTTAGACCTGTTGTTCAGGATAGATGCCTAGGAGTGGTATGGCTGGGTCATAGGGTATGTCTATGTTGAGCTTTTTGAGAAACCTCCATGCTGTTCTCCAAAGTGGTTGAACTAATTTGCATTCCCACCAACAGTGGAGAAAGTTCCTCTTTCTCCGCATCCCCTCCAGCATTTGTTGTTGGCTGAGTTCAGAGTATAGGCCATTCTAACTGGAGTGAGATGGTATCTCAGGGTTGTTTTTATTTGCATTTCCTTTACTGTCAGGGATGTTGAACATTTCCTCATATGTTTCTTTGCCATTTTTATCTCTTCTCCTGTGAAGTCTCTCTTTAGCTCCTTTGCCCATTTCCTAATTGATTTATTGGGCTTAGAGGGGGTTAGTTTTTTGAGTTCTCTGTAGATGACGGATATTAGGCCTTTGTTGCTGTGCTGGTGATGGTCCTTTCCCATATGGTTGGCTGTCTTTCTAGTCTGGTGGCTATGTCTTTAGCTGTGCAGAAACTTTTTAATTTGTAGTAGTCCCATTTGTCGAGTCTCTCCCCTATCTGTTGTGCCCCTGGGACTATATTCCGGAAGTTCCTTCCTGTGCCTATAAGTTCTAGCATCTTTCCTACTCTGTCCTTCAGTAGTTTCAAAGATTCAGGTCTGATGTTGAGGTCGTTAATCCATTGAACTGTAATTTCTTTCTCACTTATTGCTAGAATAAAGACCACCTTCCTCTATTTGAGTAGTGAGTAATATAGTTCACAACGGAAAGGCTGTAAAAGTAGTTTATATTTTATTTACTGATAATCATATTGCCAAATAGTGATGGAATTGAATATATTTGTTATATCCAGCTTATTGTAATCACTATGTTGTCCCATCTTTGGCTTGGGTAAAACCTCTTCATATCCACCTTGGTTTGAATTAGAATGTCTATCAAGCACTACCCACTTCATTAGTTTTCCTCCAACTTCTTCCAGTGTAGTACACCTTATTAGCTTCACTTGTGTTAATTGTCTGGTTTTTTAAACATTTGCCTTTTTGAACTCTTAAAATTACTTCTAACCAATAGCTTATGGCACAAGCCTATAATTCTCGCTACATAGGAGACAGGTCTGAAGATAGGTGTTCAAAACCAGACCTGTCAGGAAAGCCCATGAGACTCTTGTTAATCAAAACCAAAAACTAAAGAAAAAAGGTGGAAATGGAGCTGTGATCCAAGTTGTAGAGTGCTAGCTCTAAGCAAAATCCTCAGTGACAGTGCCCAGGCCCTGAGTTCAACCCCCATCACCCCCCCAAAAAATTTACCTTTTTGTGAAAGACCTCAAAATATAGTTATTCACCATAAGCAAATTTCTGTTATAAGTCTGAATATCAAGTAAAGCTTTCCTTTTTTTTTTCCTTTTTGGCCAATAAGATTTGAACTTTGGGCTTGATTCAGCCCTTTTTTGCTTTTGTTATTATGCAGATAGGGTCTGGTCTCACTTGTGTGAATGCACCACATGCACATGCACACCTCTGTTGGGCTTGGATTTAGTGCCTGGGCCCTGTCCTTTTACTTTTTCACTCAAGGCTGACACTTCCACTGGAACCACAACTCTACTTCTGGTCATTTGGTGGTTAATTGGAGCTAAGAATCTCACAGACTTTCCTGCCTGGGCTGGCTTTGAACCAAGATCCTCAGATCTCAGTCTTCTGATTAGCATGAGCCACCAGCATCTGTCAGTTCTCACTGAATTTAAAAAAAAAATTTTTTTTTTTCAGTCATGGGGCTTGAACTCTCTGAACCTGGGCACTGTTGCTGAGCTCTTCAGCTCAAGGCTAGTGCTCTGCCAGTTGAGCCACAGTGCCACTTCTGGTTTTCTGGCAGTTAGTTGGAGATAAGAGTCTCATGGACTTTCCTGTCTGGGCTTCCACTGAACTGTGATCCTCAGATCTCAGCCTCCTGAGTAGCTAGGATTACAGGCATGAGCCACCAGCACACTACCAGGTCTCACATTTTTTTTTCGCCAGAGCCAGCTTCTAACCACAATTCTTATGATCTGTCTCCTGAATAACGTGTTCATTCATGAACCAATATTCCCAGAAAGCTATATTTCTTAGAGATGTATTTGGTTTAATGAAATCATGTTTGTTACCTTTTCAGAATGTTCATGAAAAACAAATTCTGTTATGTCTTGCACTAGTTCTACCTCAAATCTTTTTGTTTTGTTTTTTGCTAGTCCTGGGGCTTTAACTCAGGGCCTGAGCACTATCCCTGGCTTCTTTGTGCTCAAGGCTAGCACTCTACCACTTGAGACACAGCGCCACTTCCGGCTTTTTCTATATATGTGGTGCTGAGGAATTGAACCCATGGCTTCATGTATATGAGGCGAGCACTTTACCACAAGGCCATATTCCCAGCCCCTCAAATCTAAACGACAGGTAAAAAAGAAAACTATAAAATTAGAATCTGTGGTGCTGGGAATATGGTCTAGTGGTAAAGTGCTCGCCTCCCATCCTTGAAGCCTAGGTTCGATTCCTCAGCACCACATATATAGAAAAAGCCAGAAATGATGCTGTGGCTCAAGTGATAGTGTGCTGCTAGCCTTGAGCAAAATGAAGCCTGGGACAGTTCTCAGGCCCTGAGTTCAAGCCCAGGACTGGCAAAAAATAAAATAAAATTAGAATCTGTGAGTCTTAAATGTTACTCTGGACTTCTTTAAAACTGTGTTGTTTAATTGTTTAAATTAACTTGTTGAAAGACTTTTAAATTTATTTTTTCTTTTTCTGGTGATTTTTCTTTCCCTTATATATGGTGTATTCAAGTGCATATCTGTGGGAGGGGCACAGAACCTGAGGGAAAAGGATGAAAATGGAGCAGTGGAGCACATTGGACATAGATGAAAATGAACTGTACAGCTCATAGGTGGAGATTAGAGGGAGACAATGGTAGAGAATGAGGGAACAGATGACACTGTAAAAGAGGAAATGAAGTCATTATCTGAGACATGTAAATGTAACCCCTCTGTGTATCACCTCTATAATAACAATAAATTTTATAATAATAAATTAACTTGCTGTCAGACACTGGTGGCTCACGCCTATAATCCTAGTTACCTAAGCTGAGATCTGAGAATCGTGGTTCAAAACCAGCTTGAGCAGGGAAGTCTATGAAACTCTTATTTAACCTCCAGAAAACTAGAAGTGGAGCTAAAACTCAAGTGGTAAAGTGCTAGTCTTGAGCAAACATGCACAGGGACATCACCCAGGCCTCAAGTTCAAGCCTCATGATGAACAATTAATTAACTTGGTTTAGCATTTGAGACTTAACACCAAAAATTCTTTGGCTAAATGTATACAAATTTGACCCATCTGGAGATCTGGATTCTAATTCTAAGTTGTGACTCCTTTTCTAGTCTATTCCTCTCAGTTTAGAAAGCTGGAAGAGGGGCTGAGAATGTGGCTTAGTGGTAAGAATACTTGCTTGCCTGGCATGCATGAAGTCTATCACTCAGCACCACATACATAGAAAAACCCGGAACTGATGCTGTGGCTCAAGTGGTAGAGTGCTAGCCTTGAGTAAAAAGAAGCCAGCAAGGACAGTGCTCAGGCCCTAAGTACAAGCTCCAGGGCTGACACAAAAACAGATAGCTAAAGGAGCTGAGAGATACAGGACTTAGTGAGGATCTGCAGATAATTTACATTTCTAAAAATTGTTGACCAAAATCTTTTTTTTTTTAAAGTTAAGAAAGAAGAAAAGAAAAGGCATAAATCATCATCTTCCTCCTCCTCATCTAGTGATTCAGATAGCTCAAGTGATTCTCAGTCCTCTTCTGATTCTTCTGATTCTGAAAGTGCTTCTGAAGAGAAATCAAAAAAAAGAAAGAAGAAACATAGGAAAAATTCCCGAAAACATAAGAAGGAAAAGAAGAAGCGAAAGAAAAGCAAGAAAAGGTCTTTACTTTAAAAAAAAAATAGTATATATTACTTGTTTAGGATAAGAGAGTTCATTGTGATATTTCTACACGTGCATACAATGTGTCCCCATCAATGTCATCCCTTCTATCACTCTTCCTTAATTCATCTCTTCCCTTCTTAAAACAATTTCATCTGGTTTCATTGGTCTGTTTCCATACATGTAAATAAACCATGGCAACCAAATTCATCCTCATTTACCCTCTGTTTGCCTCCCCCCACCTCCTACTCTACTTTTTTAGTACTAACTTTGTATTCTGAATTGCTTCTGTGTACCTCTTAGTTAATTTGGTGATCTTTCAATGTGATTGATGCTTTTGGTTTTCCAGGGTTTTTACTTTGTTTTTTGTTTTCTGAAGTAAGATTGATGCTTTTGGTTTTCCAGGGTTTTTACTTTTTGTTTTTTGTTTTCTGAAGTAAGATCTTACCAAGTTGCTCAGGCTATTCTCAAACTCAAGAGCTTCCAGCCTCCCAAGTATCTGAGATTGCAGGTGCATGGCACCATGCCATATTTATAAGGTTTTTGTTTGTGTTTGTTTATTTTTCTGGTCCTGGGGCTTGAACTCAGGGACTGAGCTCTGTCCCTGAGCCTCTCTATGTTCAAAGGTAGTGCTCTACCACCTGAGCCACAACACTACTACCGGACTTTTCTGAGCAGTTTATTGGAGATAAGAATCTCATGGTGGGGCTGGGAATGTGGCCTAGTAGTAGAGTGCTTGCCTAGCATACACATATACAGAAAAAGCTGGAAGTAGCGCTGTCGTACAAGTGGTACAGTGCTAGCTTTGAACAAAAAGAAGCCAGAGATTGATCAAGCCCTGAGTCCAAGCCCCAGGACTGGCAAAGAGAAAGAAAAACAAAAGAGTCTCATGCCTTTTCTGCCTGGGCTAGCTTCAAAACCATGATCCTCAGTTCTCAGCCTCTTCAGTAGCTAGGATTACAGGTATAAGCCACTGGCACCTGGCTTATGTTTATTTTTTTATTAGCATAAGATTTAGGTCTTCTAGTATAAGGCTTAAGAAGATTTATAAGAAACCAGTGGTATAGCTTATTTTCTATAGCAGTCTTTTTTCCTTTTTTTGTACTTTATCTCCTCTGTGCTTATATAATTGTGTAAAGGTAGTAAGCAGATAATGATTTTGTATTCAGTTTGTTTGAAATAATGTTTATAGTAAAACTTACCTTTTATCTGCCTTGTTAACCTCAAAAGCAACTAATTTCTTTAGTAGTGTTTCAAATTTATCAGTACAGGGCTGGGGATATGGCCTAGTGGCAAGAGCGCTTGCTTCGTATACTTGAAGCCCTGGGTTCGATTCCCCAGCACCACATATACAGAAAATGGCCAGAAGTGGCGCTGTGACTCAAGTGGCAGAGTGCTAGCCTTGAGCAAAAAGAAGCCAGGGACAGTGCTCAGGCCCTGAGTCCGAGGCCCAGGACTGGCCAAAAAAAAAAAACCCTCAAATTTATCAGTACAGTACCAGCAGTAATTCATATATTAGAAGAGTTTTGTTTTTAATGGTTTTATTTTTTATGAGTTTTATGGTTTTAGGCGTGAACTTGGGGCCTAGGCACTGTCCTTGAACTTATTGAAGCTCAAGACTAGTGCTCTACCATTTGAACCACAGCTCCACTTTTGACTTTTTTTTTAGTTAATTGGAGATGGGAGTCTTATAAACTGGCTTTGAACTTAGATCCTCAGGTCTCAGCCTCTGAAGAAGTTAGGATTCTAGGCATGACCTACTGGCACTTGGCTTAGAACTTTTTTTTTAGTGTGTGTGGGACTTGAACCCAGGGCCTGGGCACTGTCACTGAGTTCTTTTGTTGGAGTTGGAGATGATAGTCTCATAGGGACTTTTCTGCTGGGGCTGACTTCATACTGCAATTTTCAGATCTCAGCCTCCTGAGTACCTAGGATTACAGGCATGAGACATCGGTGCTTCAGCTAGAAAAAATACTTTGAATCACGGTTTGGGGGAATTGTTTTTTAGTTCATTATTTGGTTTGTGAGAAATTGAGATTCTTTTTCTTAATGTGAGCCCAATTTTGTGAGAGATAAGGCAGTACATGTATATTATGTTATAAAGAAAAATACAACTGCATATTTCAGATGGCTACATCATAATTAAATAACGTATGCATTTCTGTTAAGCGCTTCTAGTGAAAGTGAGGCTGAAAATCCTGAAGCACAACCCCAATCTACTGTCCGTCCTGAAGAAATCCCTCCCATACCAGAAAATAGATTCCTAATGAGAAAAAGTCCTCCAAAAGCTGATGACAAAGAAAGGAAAAACAGAGAGAGAGAAAGAGAGAGAGAGTGGTATGTGAATGTTTGATACTGTTGTGTGTACTTACCATACAAATTTTCTTCTTTTTTAAAACATTTTATTATTTTAGATAAGATTTATTTAGAGGCCTTGTCCCAAAATAGAAAGACAAGTACACTTCATTATAATCAAGTATTGAGGAAATATTACTTACTAAAATAAATTGCAGAATGGAGTGCTTGCCTAGAGTGCACGAAGCCACTGGATTGGATTCCTTAGTACCACATAATCAGAAAAGACCAGAAGTGGCACTGTGGCTCAAGTGATAGAGTGCCAGCCTGGAGCAAAAGAAGTTCAGGGACAATGCCCAGACCCTGAGTTCAAGCCCCAGGACTGGCAAAAAATAAAATAAATTCTACAAATGCAAAACATGATATATTGCAAACATTGCAAATTCATAGATGATATGAGGCAAATAAAACAAGATAGTCCTTTAGTATATCATGCCTATATTGGGATTTGAACTCAGGACCTTGTGTACTTGCTTATTAGCTTTTATACTGAAGGCTGGCACTTTCAGCTTGTTGATAGTAAATTAGACATGAGTCTTGAAGTTTTGTCTGCTCAGGCTAGCCTCAAGCTGTGATGCTCATATCACAAGTTCTGAGTAGATTACAGTAGATTACAAGCATGAGCCACCAGTTCTTAGACTTGTACTATATTATTTGTGTACATTAAACTTTTAAGGAAGAAAGAGCCTTATATTTAAATTGGTATAGTGAGAAATGTTTTGTTTTATTTTCCTTTTCTGATTTACAATGTTGTGATAGTGAAAATAGTTATGGTCAAGTACTTTGAACATTTTTATATATAAGATACTACCAATTCTGTTGGTTCTTTATGAGTCAGCATAAGGATTATGTACAAAAGGGAAAAATAAATTCTTTGTTATAACCAGAAATACATTAGTATAAAATACAAGTGTTCTGAGTGACCCTCTTTTGCATTTGCACTACAACAAAAATATAAAAATATTATTTTTGTTTAAAATGGGATAATTTTGATGGTTTGGATTTAGATAGAAGCAGATCTAAAGATTAAGTTTACTTTAGTGAACCTTTCAAATCACATACATGAATGTTATTTTTTTTTTTGCCAGTCCTGGGCCTTGACTTGAACTCAGGACCTGAGCACTGTCCCTGGCTTCCTTTTGCTCAAGGCTAGCACTCTGCCACTTGAGCCACAGCACCACTTCTGGCCATTTTCTGTATATGTGGTGCTGGTGAATCGAACCCAGGGCTTCATGTGTACGAGGGGAGCTCTCTTGCCACTAAGCCATATTCCCAGCCCTACATTAATGTTATTAATGGCTTAATGCACATACATGCTAATATTGAAGCTTGAATGCAGGAACCTTGTACACTTGGTTAATTTTTTTTGCTCAAGGCTGGTGATCTACCACATGAGCCACAGCTCTACTTCTGGCTTTTTGGTGGTTAAATGGAGATAAAAAGTTATACTGTTTTTTTTGCCTGAGCTGATTTTGAGCCACAGTCCTCAAATCTCAGCCTCCTGAGTAGCTAGGATTACAGAAGTGAGTCGTCAGCATCTGGCAGTTTCACTTTTTGATATAAACTATTTTATTAACATCCAGCTACTTCAGACAAGCTTGTCTCTGCTTAATTCACATTCCTTCCATTTGTCTATATTTCTCCTAACAATGTCTTAATCAATAAGATACTTTGGGAGTAAGATAATTTAAATTTTTTTCATTGTGAGTTCCTTCTGTGTTGATTGTCCTTACCACTACCAAATTAGCTTCATCTTAAGTAATGTGTGTTTAATAGTGACAGTGTTTCTTTCTTTGTGGTGTTTGTTTTTTGTTTTGTTTTGTTTTGTTTTTATTTTTGGGACTCAGGGCTTGGTCACTGTCCCTAAGCTCTTTTTGCTCAAGGGTAGCGCTCTACCACTTTGAGCCACAGCCCCACTTCCAGTTTTTTAAGTGGCTAATTGGAGATAAGAGTCTCATGGGGACTTTTCTACCCGGGCTGGCTTCGCATCACAATCCTCAGATCTCAGCCTCCTGAGTAGCTAGGATGCCAGGCATGAGCCACCAGCGCCCAGCTTAACAGTGTTTCTAAAGAGAGCCAAATTGACATTTGAGGGCTGCATAGTTGTTTATACTCCCACATTGTAAAACTAGCATTTCTGCCTTCTGAGCATTAGTGGCCATTGACATTTGAAAAAATGTTTCTGTATATTGCCAAATATTTACTAGGACTTGATAGCATTCTAAGTTAAGAACCATAAGTTATGTGTAGAATTTAAAATTTGTTAATTGTGGTCAAGAAAGCAATATCGTTTGGATTCACTTTTATAAAGGTAATGTGCTTTAACTTTCCCTTTGCTTACTTCTAGTAACCTACCTAACTCTCAGCCTCCTTCATACCAGAGACGACTCTTAGTTACCAGGTCTGGCAGGAAAATTAAAGGAAGAGGACCAAGGGTAGGTGATTTTTTTTTCCAGAAATGATAATAATATTGTACTTTATCTCCCTTAAAGAATTTTGGAGGCCTTCTGCTTGTGTGTATTTACATGTATTGAAATTGAACAATGAAATCTGCTGAAATTGTTTTAAGAAGGGAGAACAGGATTTGGGTGAGTGATAGAAGGGTAAGATTGATCAGGATAAATTATACACGTGTGTAGAAATGTCACAATGAAAACCCCCATGTGCAACTAATGTATGCTCATAAATGAAAGAGAGAGAGAAATGAAGAAGAAAATTAAAGGAAAGATTGATTTTATATTTTTCAGGCCTGGGCTTACTGCTCTGTGATAGAATGCTTGCCTCAATATACACAGTGCTCTGGCTTTTATTTCCAATGTTGTAAGAAAAACTTCCTAGTGTTTTTAAAATATTATATTAATACCTTACTGTTTAGGTTACTAAAATTTATGGGATATGTGGGTATTGAAAAATTCAGGACTTCATGCTGTATCCCTCTCGTTAAGTTTTTTCTATTAGCATATATTAGTTTTACCAAGAGGTGTATGTATAACATTTCCATATATACAATGTACTTCAGTCAAACTCACCTCTTTTCTCTCCCTTATCTTTTTCTCCCCCCCCCCCCGCCCCCCCCCCCAAGTCCTGGGCCTTGGACCCAGGGCCTGAGCACTGTCCCTGACTTCTTTTTGCTCAAGGCTAGCACTCTGCCACTCGAGCCACAGCGCCACTTCTGGCCATTTTCTGTATATGTGGTGCTGGGGAATCAAACCCAGGTCTTCATGTATATGAGGCAAGCACTCTTGCCACTAGGCCAAAGGACTTCAAGCCCACGGACTGGCCCCCCCCCCCAAAAAAAAAAAATCTTTTTTAGAACATTAGCTGTTTCTTTGTATCTTATTGCTTCCTTATTCATTTTTTTTTTTTTTTTTTTTGGCCAGTCCTGGGGCTTGGACTCTGGGCCTGAGCACTGTCCCTGGCTTCTTTTTGCTCAGGGCTAGTACTCTGCCACTTGAGCCACAGCGCCACTTCTGGCCATTTTCTGTATATGTGGTGCTGGGGAATCAAACCCAGGGCCTCATGTATATGAGGCAGGCACTCTTGCCACTAGGCCATATCCCCAGCCCCTTATTCATTCTTTATGTATTTAGTTTTTATTCTATTATTAGAACTGTGCTCAGTCCTAAATTACAAAATCCATAGTACCCATTTTACTTAATTTCTTATAATATTCTCTCCCTGTTGCTTTCATCACATTTCCCTCTATCTTTCCAGCTAGTCTTACCTTAAATTTCCAAGGAGTATAATTACTTACTTCTATACTTGATCTTTAAATATTATAGTACCTCGTGGGTCTTGAGAAATCTCATTATCCCATGGCTTAATTTCTCTCCTGAATGTAATGGCCTGAATTACTCTCATGACTCAAATTTCTATGTGATCTTCTTGGCACAAAAGGTTTATTTGACTAATGTCCACCTCAGATCCAGCATCTTAAAGTAAAACTTGATCCTTCTTTAGATTCTTGTTTATTAACTATTATCATGATTGTGCAGTTCATTAAACCTTTCATAACTTAAAAATCCTACCCATTCCTGTAGCTTATCAGTTCTCTCTTCCCAGTACTCTGAAATCCACCAACTTCATAAGCTGTGCTTGTCACCATGTTAATGCAATTCACCAGCATATTTTCTGAATATAAATGGCTTCCTAACTTGTATTTTGGTAGCTCTCAAACTTCTTAGTTTTAGGCATGATTTAGTGTTAAAATTTATTGAGGTCTTAAAAGAGCTTTTGTTGATTGCATTATATCAGTTAATACTTAGTCTTTTAGAAATTGAAAGTGAGAAAAATATTTAAATTATAGGAATATACAAGCAGCTGGGCATTGGTGGCTCACACCTATAATCCTAGTTACTGAGATTTGAGGTTCCAATCCAGGCAAGAAAGTCTGAGGCTCTTATCTCTAATTAAGCACCAAAAAAGCAGGAAATAAGAGATGTTGCTCAAGTGGTAGAGCACTGCCCTTGATAAAAAAAGCTCAGGGACAGTACCTAGGCCTTGAGCTCAAGCTCTCAAGTCCACCAACACACACAAAAAAAGAATATACAAGCAAAGAAAGTTATGTGTGAATAACTAATGTATGATAAAGGTGAAAAAAATGAAAGGGGGCAAATTTATTATGAAAATAGTTCTGATTTCACAAACTATGTCTTTTGGGCAGTTAAAAAATGACATTCTGGGGGCTGGGAATATGGCCTAGTGGTAAGAAAGCTTGCCTCATATGCATGAAACCCTGGGTTCGATTCCCCAGCACGACATATATAGAAAATGGCCAGAAGTGGCACTTGTGGCTCAAGTGGTAGAGTGCTAGCCTTGAGCAAAAAGAAGCCAGGAACAGTGTTCAGGCCCTGAGTCCAAGGCCCAGGACTGGCAAAAAAAAAAAAAAAAAAAGAATGACATTCTGAGAATTACTTATGTTTTGCTTTATTTTATTATTTTATAAAGAAAAAACTTGTTTCCATTTCCTGGAGTGCATTTCAATTTTGTTTTGTTTTGGTCTTGGTGCCAGTACTGGGGCTTGTTTGGGGTGCCAGTACTCAGGTTGGCCTGGACACTGCCCTTTAATTTTTTGGTTTTTGGGTTGGTTTGTTGTTGTTGTTGTTTTGTCAAGACTAGTGCTCCACTTCTTGCTTTTTAGTGGTTAATTGGAAATAAGCATATCATAAATTTTACTGCCAGAGCTAGCTTTATACTGTTATCCTCAGATCTTAGCCTTTTGAGTAACTAGGATTATAGACTAAAGCCACCAGTTCCCATCAAGTTGTGTTTTGTTTTGTGTGTATGTGTGTATGTGTGTTAATAGTGCCAAGATAATTTAAAATGAAAATATGGGTTTGGGATATAACTCAACAGTAAAGTACTTACCTAACATGTACAAAGGTCTGTCCTCGATCCCCAATACTATTTAAAAAAAAAAAAAAGAAAGAAAATCTGATTATGTCAAAACTATTACTTGCTCTCACTACTATTATCTAGTCCTATTTTCCTTTGAAATTTTTAATCTTTATCTATATTTGACCTGACTTCTAATCATTTCTAAAATGTTTCTGTCTCAGAACCTTCAACATGGTATTTTTTGTGCTTATATGACCTTCATTGATCCTTACCCATGTTATTTTTCCTCTCCTTTCCCCAGGTAATTTATTGTAAACATCCAATTTTCACCTTTTACTATTTATCTGGTCCTACTCTCATGTTAGATCTCTTTTTCATGTATTTTCTGATTCTGTCACACTCCCATATTAGATCTATTTCTTAAGTGTTTTCTGATTCTTACACTTGGCATATAATGTTCAATATCTTTGACTATATATGTATCCATGTATTTTTATAGCTCCATGGAATACAAGTTCCAAGAGAACAAAATAAGATACATCTTATTTTGGAAGAATGGTTAGCCATCCTATAGGCTGCATACATACTGGTTGAATAAATGACCATCTACATTTACTGTTACTCTCTTTAAGGTTTGCTTTGAAATATAAAGTATATAGCACTCAAGTTAGAACTTGGCAACTTGTAAGAATTAATAAATTGCTTGTCATCTTGTATAGCACTCTTCCATGGGAAGATATGAATGACTAGAGCTTCTGTAGTTAATACTTACTTTTTTAATTGGCTTATTTTATTTTGTGGGTGGAAGGTTCATCATTATATCTCCACACATGTTTACACTATATTCCAATCAAGCTCATCCCCTGTATCATACTCCCTGCACCTCTCCCTCTAAAAATCAGTGTTCCCAACAGGTTTCCTTGTTCTCTTTTCATAGTTGCAAATAGTTAATGTTTCTTAATTGGAATTCACAATATGACTATTTAAAAGTAGTTCTGCCTCATTGATTTCTTACCTGAAAGTTAAGAACTTTTGTTTGCTTGATTGATTTATTGCTTTTGAGGATTGGTCCCAGAGCCTCACATATGCTAGTTAAACACATACCGTATTACTGAGCTACTCAGCTATAATTTTAGAAAGTACAGAAATATTCGGCATTTTATTTGAACCTAAGGATAGCTATGCTTAAATATTGTATTGCTTTTAGATTTCTGTATGTTCATTTTATCCCTTTTTATTTCTTAAGCGTTATCGAACTCCTTCCAGATCAAGATCAAGGGATCGTTTCCGACGTAGTGAAACTCCTCCACATTGGAGGCAAGAGATGCAGAGAGCTCAAAGAATGAGAGTTTCAAGTGGTGAAAGATGGATCAAAGGCGATAAGTAAGAGTTAATTATTATTTCAAATGTAGCAATAAATATTTTTAAATTATCATGCTTGTAGGCTTTTAAATTATTTCTGTAGAACTTACGGAAAATACAGTATCTTTTACCTAATAGTTACACTTTCTTTTCCTATAACATTTTCAACATTTTTTCTTTTTTTGTTTTTGTTTAGGAGTGAGTTAAATGAAGTAAAAGAAAATCAAAGGAGCCCAGTTAGAGTAAAAGAAAGAAAAATAACTGATCACAGGCATGTATCTGAGAGTCCAGACAGAAAAACAGAAAAGGAAAAGAAAGTTAAAGAGCATAAATCTAACAGCAAAGAGAGAGATATTAGAAGAAATTTAGAAAAAGATGATAAATATAATAAAAACAAAGTGAAGAAAAGAGCCAAATCTAAAAGTAGAAGTAAGAGCAAAGAGAAATCAAAAAGTAAGGAAAGAGATTCAAAACATAACCGACATGAAGAAAAGAGGTTGAGGTCAAGGAGTGAAGAAAGAGATAATGGGAATGTTAAAGAAAAAGAAAAGCACTCTGATTCTAAAGGCAAAGAGCAGGAAAGGAGTAGAAGTAAAGAGAAGTCCAAACAGTTAGAATCAAAAGGTAATGAGCATGACCATAGTAAAAGCAAAGAAAAGGATAGACATGCACAGTCCAGAAGTAGAGAACGTGATACAACTAAAAGCAAACACAGTTACAATAGTAGAACGAGGGAACGCAGCAGAAGTAGGGACAGGAACAGAAGAGTGCGATCGAGAAGCCATGACAGAGATCGCAGTCGAAGCAAGGAGTACCATAGATACAGAGAACAGGAGTACCGAAGAAGAGGAAGGTCACGAAGTCGAGAAAGAAGAACATCACCAGGAAGATCAAGAAGTAAAGATAGGAGGAGAAGGAGGAGAGATTCACGGAGCTCAGAGAGAGAAGATAGTCAAAGCAGAAACAAAGAAAAATACAGAAACCAAGAAAGTAGAAGTTCACACAGAAAAGAAAATTCTGAGAGTGAGAAAAAAATGTACTCTAAAAATCGTGATCACAGTAGTTCAAATAATAACAGGGAAAAAAAGGCTGATAGAGATCAAAGTCCATTATCAAAAATAAAACAGAGCAGTCAGGACAATGAATTAAAGTCCTCCACACTGAAAAATAAGGAGGATGAAAAGACAAGATCCTCAATGGAAAAAGAAAACCAAAAATCAAAGGGTCAAGAAAATGACCATGTACATGATAAAAATAAAAAATTTGATCATGAATCAAGTCCTGGAACAGATGAAGACAAAAGTGGATGAGTGAGTTGTATACATTTAATGTCTCAAATTTTAAGTTTTAGAGACTTGATGAATATCTTTTATGTTGTTTTCATTGTTTGGGTTGTTTTCTGTTTGTCTTTTTTTTTAATGTGGACTTCATTGAGTTGATCTTTTGATAATCTGCAACCTGGATAATTTGTACTGCTAAAGTTTTAATAAACTTGAAATGAGAAAAACACTTTGGTGTTATACTGTGTGCTATGTTAAACTTTTATGTATGCATTTTTCTGTTACAGCACTCAGACAATAATCAGCCTTTTGGAAAGGGTAATTGCTCATTGTTACAAAGGCTTGTTTCTTAAGATTAACTTGAGAAGCCACTAGAAGACATTCTGTATAGATTTTCTGATTGCATTTATAATAGAGACTTGCAACAATTTCTTCTGATTACACAGAAGCAGGATCCTTAATTTGTAGTCTTAAGTCATCACTTGATTTTATTCCTTAAAGTAGATACTTATCGTGTGTTTTGTGCCTTTTTCTTTATAGTTCCAGACATCGCTTATTTCCTATTACTTTTCCAATCTAGTTCTTGTTAACTAGTTGTCTATAATAACAGATGAGTGGGTTTTTGTTTTTTTCAGTGAATGTTCTAATTGAGCTTGAGTTGCTGTTATACAGCATTCAACAGGAACTATACATTGGAAAATAAGACTAATTCTCAGTGCTGTTGCTTTTTGTCTAAAGTAGAAATTTTTGCTTTTTGAGATTATTTTATTATTCCCTTTTCTAAAATGTAAAAAACATTTTTTCATTAAAACATACTACTTGTCCTTGTTAGAAAACTCTAGAAATTGTTAATATTGACAGCTTAGCTAAAATTTATCTTTCTTGGCCAACATAAATACCACTGAGTGTTGACTTTGCATGGTTTTTGTTTAAACTTGAGCTAACTTCTCTCATAGTGTGAGTTTCAAAAGGCAGGAAAATGCATCTTTTCTATATATGTAACATAATAAGCTGTAGCATGTTTATGATTTCTTTGTTCAGGTGGTTTATACCATTTACTGTCAACATTATTTTAACTTGGCATGTATAACACTGCCATATAGAGTAGAATAGAAAGTTACAAAATTTGATAGCTTACAGAATTAAATACTAGACATATCCAAAGTCCATCCAGAATTTTGTGTGTTGTATTTTGCTATTTTTGTGATGTACGGCCTTTTATTCTGTAATAACTTCTGAATAAAACATTGATCATCAAACACAAAACCTGCCTCATTTGAAAAGAAATTTCAAATTGCAGTTAATTGTAGCCTCTAAGGATTTGTACTTTAATATTTGTCAATATAATGTCAGCTCTATTACCAAGATACCTTTCTTGGTAAATCTAGTAGCTATCCAATGCTGTTTGTACCGAATAAAATGATGCCTAACATGATACTTGCCATTGTTGATTAATGCAGTAATGATAAGTTTGGCATTATAGCTGTTACTGAATAAATAGTGTAATGATTTTAAGATTGTTTGGAATTTATTAAATACCCACAATGGATTATTTTCAATTTTTTTCTGATGGTAAAATTTAGTAGATGTTTATTATAAACCAGAGCGATTACGTAAACACTGACCACAGACCCATATTAAGGTCTCAGTGTCCAAGCTGTGTCATCTGTTATATACCCTAAACAAATTATTTGTCATAAGTTCAATAAATTGCATTTTAAGATGTGTTAAATTCTTTGAGCCTCAACAAAACTTAAGAAAGGAATTTAATTTCTATATTTTTAAAGACCATGCTAAGTTAAAATACTTTGATGTTGTTGGTCTCGAAGGTCTAACTGGTTAGCATTATATAGGCAAGGACCTTCCAAATCTTAGAAGTTTTCAAAAAGTAATCACAGGACTGGGAATATGGCTTAGTGGCAGAGTGCTTGCCTAGCATGCATGAAGCCCTGGGTTTGATTCCTTAGTACCACATAAAAAGCTGAAAGTGGCTCAAGTGGCAGAGTGCTAGCTTTGAGCACATAGAGGCTCAGGGACAGAGCCCAGGCCCTGAGTTCAAGCCCCAGGACTGACAAAAAAAAAGTAATCACTGCGGGAAAATTAATTTCTATAGATCCTATTTTCTGGGTTATGAAGAAAGCAACTTTATGGTAAGCATTATTTATAGGCCTGTTTCTTTTTCGCCTTGGGAGCTGTTTTTCTAGAACAGCTGTGGTTAAACAGATGAGAGAGGACAATCAATTAAGACTATTTTCAGAGTATTTAAAGAACAGTTCGAAATTAAGCAGCATTAGTTGTATATTAAGACCCACTATTTCATTTTTATTCCCTTACATTTTAGTAGTTGTGCCATTTTTAGTTTTTCTTATATATTGTCCCAAAAGCCAGTTATTTGATTTTTCCCATCAAATTGATCTTAGGGTAATATCTTGAGTTTATGGTTCACTTGCAAGTGTCTGGGTGTGTGGGTGTGTCCAGTGTGGAGGCTTTGAACTTGTACTTTTGCTCAGCTTTTCCACTAACAACTCGCACTCTACCACTTGAGCAGTGCCTCCAGTTCTGGCTTTTTGCTGGAGATTAAAGACTCAGATTTGTCTGCCCAAACTGACTCCAACCCTTGATTCTCACTTATCTGTGTAAGCAGCACCCAGCTTTGACTTTTTAAAAGAAAAATCTTAGGCTCAAAAAAAAATACTGTTTTTATTGCTTAATTGGCAATAATTTTTTAGCATGTAGAATTTTCTTGACTGAATTGTTTTTCTGGGTAAGCTGTGGTGCAGAAATTGATACTATAAATTAATGGAGTAGACAAAATCTACTGCATTGCTCTAAATAACTTTAATTATAGTTGGTGGCCTCATAGAGCTATATAATTGCTCTTAAGTTACCCTCAGGTGTTAAAAAAGATTTAAGTTTGCAAAAATGAAGCTGATACATGTTGGCTTTGCTGAATCACCTTTGAAGATGTGAAACTAAAATGATTCTTGATACTACAGACATGCATACATTGGGTTTCTGATATTTTGGGTAATAGTATTAATGCTAATTTATTGTCTAGTTAGTATTTGGAGTGAGTTACTGTGGGTTTTACTAGTTTGTTGTACTTTGCGCCCAGTGGTCCTAGTTTTTATCACACTGATCTTACAGTAAATTTCTGCAGAAGCTGAATGGGTTTTTCTTCATAGGAGGGGACTTCTATTAATGGATACACAGACACAGTGGGTTTTGTTGTGTGTCTTGTTTGTTATGTTTACTACAATTATTCCACGTAGAGTTCATGCGTTTATAGTTTAACTCTCCTTTGTAGGATAATTGATTTATTGTAGAAAGATGAGTTTTGTTATAAGTGCTTGTTTAAAATAATAGTGGTAGGGGCTGGGAATGTGGCTTAGTGGTAGAGTGCTTGCCTTGCATGCATGAAGACCTGGGTTAAATTCCTCAGCACCACATAAACAGAAAAAGCCAAAAGTGGTGCTCTGGTTCAAGTGGTAGAGTGCTAGCCTTGAGCAAAAAGCCAGGGACAGTGCTCAGGCCCTGGGTCCAAGCCCCAGGACTGGCAAAAAAAAAAAAAAAAAAAAATACTAGTAAAGCCAGTCTCAGAAGTGCAGTGTTGCCTATGCATGTGCAGTGAGCCTTCATCTGCTTTGGAAGGATTTAGGCAAATGCAAACTCTAGCTTGTGTGTCAAAAAAGTTCTGTCAACAAGGTTGTTGAAAGCTGTTGAGAATGGTGGTGTTTGTCAGTGTGGAGGGTGTAGTAGGGTTGATTTATGTTTGTATTTTTTAATTATTATTTTTAAAGCAAATCTCTTGTTAGCAAAAGCACATGCTGTATATTTTTTCCCCTTTGTGTTTTTAGCATTGTGAGAAACGGACAAAAGAACTGGGGATTTCTATGTGGTGTGTGAAGCTGGGGCTGCTCTCTTGGAAGGGAAAGCATATTGAAGTTAATACACTTCTTTTCCCAGCTCAAAAGTCACTGTGATGTATATTTTTAAATGAAACTTAGAAATAAAATTGTTGTTGTCTCAATTGTAAAATTAGTTTTAAAATGCTGCTTCATTAGTAACTATTGAACTGTTTTCTGCAAACTGCATTTTACAAAATTTAAACTTCAAAACTGTATTAACTTTTATAGTTAAACATTGTATTAAATAAAGTATACTATAATAAACATATTGGGGTTGTCTTTTAATTATTCAAACTTTACTTAAAAGTAATAAAAAATAAAATATATTTGTATTTTAAGAAAACCAAATAGTTCAACAAAACCAAGCTTAAGACTTTATTCACTGTTGGTGATTTGTGGGAAATAAACTAAAGTACATGGTTTAAGGGGCTGGGAATGTGGCTTAGTGGTAGAGTGCTTGCCTAACAAGCATGAAGCCCTGGGTTTGATTCCTCAGTACCACATACACAGAAAAAGCCGCAAGTGGCTCTATGGTTCAAATGGTAGAGCATTAGCCTTGAGCACAGAAAGGCTCAGGTACAGTGCCCAGGCCCTGAGTTCAAGCCCCAGGACTGGCAAAAAAAAAAAAAAGATTATGCTTCAATTTACAATGTGGATTTTTTTTTTTTTTTTTGTCCCAGCTAACTTGGAATGTACATTACTATCTTTTTTTTTTTTTTTTTTTTTGGCCAGTCCTGGGCCTTGGACTCAGGGCCTGAGCACTGTCCCTGGCTTCTTCCCGCTCAAGGCTAGCACTCTGCCACTTGAGCCACAGCGCCGCTTCTGGCCGTTTTCTGTATATGTGGTGCTGGGGAATCGAACCTAGGGCCTCGTGTATCCGAGGCAGGCACTCTTGCCACTAGGCTATATCCCCAGCCCACTACATTACTATCTTAAAATACTACCACTTGCCTTTTACTCTACAGATTTTCTTATCACTATGAGTATGTCTTATGAGTATTTCTTATACCTCTCAGTTGTACTGTAACTTTTTTAATGAGTTGTAAAGCCATATAAAAATGACTTGGAAAATATCTTGGTTTTATTTGGTTTTTTATTTTAATTTATACATTTCAAGAAAATGTGCCTTTTAGTTATTGGAAAGATAAAACATTCTGGGCTAGGCACTGATGGCTTATACCTGTAATCTTAGCTTCTCAGGAGGCTGAACAGGATTTGGACCCAGCCCAGGCAGACAATCCATTAACCAACAAAAATCTGGAACTGGAGGCATGATTCAGTAGTAGAGCACAAGCTTATGAGCAAGAGTATGAGGTCCTGAGTTCAAGCTCCAGTACAGGATTACAGTACAGGTGTGAGCCACTAGTGCCTGGT
Organism: Perognathus longimembris pacificus; assembly: GCF_023159225.1. Lineage (NCBI taxonomy): Eukaryota > Metazoa > Chordata > Mammalia > Rodentia > Heteromyidae > Perognathus > Perognathus longimembris. The sequence continues at coordinate 53,414,542 of NC_063164.1, read as the reverse complement.
TTAGAGGTAACATTTTTGTTTTTTCAATTACAATCCCAATTTATTTCTTTTTTCGGCTTTGGTTGGTCATAGAGCTTGAACTCGGGGCCTAGGCAATGGCTTGGAGCTTTCTTGCTCAAGACTAGGTTTGAGCCACATCTCCACTTCCTTGTATGACCTTTTCAAAGTGCTAATTCCATTTTCACATCTTTTTTCCTCTCACCTGAGACATCAAATTGGGAGAGTAAGCTTTTATGCTTTTGTTGGTCTATGTACTGTACTACTTAGCTCTTTTCACTTAAATTGTTTTGTAATTTTTAAACATTCACATAACGTTTTGTGAGTGTGGTGATTACCAACCAGTCCAGCCTGGTTTGCATAGACCTCCAGGGAGAGAGAGAGAGAGAGAGAGCCAACAGGAGAGAAGAAAATTGAGACCTACTCCCAGGCACATCTTGGTGAAGCTGCACAATTCCAGTAATAAACAGAATCATAAGAGCTTCCAGAGAGAGGAAAGTAGTAACCTATCTGGGAACAAGAATGTGGTTGACACAACCCAGATGCCCCTCGAGAAATGGATCAGGAAAATGTGGTACATATACAGAATGGAATTTTATGCTTCTATCAGAAAGAATGATATTGCCCCATTCGTAAGGAAATGGAAGAACTTGGAAAAAAATTACACTAAGTGAAGTGAGCCAGATCCAAAGAAACATGGACTCTACAGTTTCCCTCATAGGGAACAATTAGCACAGGTTTAGGCTAGTCACAGCAGAGTATCACAAGAGCCCAATAGCTATGCCCTTATGAACACATAAGATCATGCTAAGTGAAATGAACTCCATGCTATGGAAATGAGTGTTATATCACTGTTGTAATCAATTTCAACATGCCATGTGAAATCGTAGCTTTTTTTTTTTTTTGGTTCCTCTTGTATCCCCTTCCTGTGGTTGTGCCCGTACTATCACTGTATCCATCTCATCTGAGTACCCTGAATACTGTATATACTTGTATTAGAACTAGGGAAGGGAAAAGGAATATCAGAATCAAGAGACAAAGGATAAAAAGACGAACGACTCCAAAGCAATACTTACAAAACCATTTGGTGTAAACCAACTGAACAACTAATGGGGGGAGGGGAAGGAGGGGGAAATGAGGGAGGAGGTAACAAGTTATACAAGAAATGTACCCACTGCCTTACCTATGAAACTAACCCCTCTGTACATCACTTTGACAATTTTTTTTTAATGCAGTTGACAGCACACTTACCTCTGGGTACCTTAGATGCTAGAAGTCAGTGGACCAGTATCATTAAAGTTCTACAAGAGGAAGGCTTTGAACCTAGAATTAGGTATTCAGCCAAATTGGTGTTCAATTGAGAGTAAGACAAAGGTGTTTTTTGATACTGAAGAATTTAGGAGGTTTATTTCTTCTATCCCCTCTGAAGGAATCATTGGAGGATATACTTTACTTCTATAGAAGTTCTTTCCTCCCATTAAAACAGGTCCAAAAAGTCAAGACAAACATGAATCCCCCAAAGTTTTGAATTTTGTGATTCAGCAATTCTGCCTCTGGGTATATATTAAGAAAAAAACTATATAACAGCACTAGCCACCGGATGGAAGAGGAAGTGGACTGTATGAACACACATTTGGCAGACACATGCAAGGGGCTCTTCAGCCTTGAAACTAGAAGAACCTGGAGGATATTATGCAAAGCGAAATAGGTATGAAAAGACTGAAGCCAGGCATAGCAGAAGAGATCTGTAATCCTAACGGGATGCAGAGAGGCCATCACAAATCCAAGGCCAGGCTGCAGTACATTGCAAGCTTCTGTCTCAAAGTCTACTTCTAGAAGGTATCCAGAGTTGTCAAGTAGAGACAGAGAAAGGTAGTTGCCACAGTTGATGAGGAGGGGGATGTAGAGTACTTGTTTAGTGGATGCAGAGTTTTGAGTTGTGGAAGATGACTAAGCCCATAGATGACAAAGCAATGTGAGTATATTTAATATTGAATGGTACACGTGGAAATTAGCTTGAAAGTTAGCATATTAACTTGTTCTGTACATTTTGCCACTATTTTTTAAATGGGACAGAGGAATACAATCATAAAAACACTGAATTTGTATTGAGGTTACGAAACTATATACAAGCCAGGTGCCTGGATACTCATGAGGTTGGGATTTGAGGATTGAGATTCCAAGCCAGTTCCTGCAAGAAAGTCTGTGAGACTCTTATCTCTACTAAACTACCAAAATAAGCCAGAAGTGGTATTGTGACTCAAGTGGTAGAGTGCTATCCTGAGTGAAAGAAGCTCAGGGACAGCGCCCAGGCTCTGAGTTCGAGCCCTAGGACCAGGGGGGAAAAAACCCACCAAAACTCTACATACATATAGAATTATTTTAAATTACTTTAAAGCATAGTAATTTGCACATCTAAGTGAGGTACTCCACAAAAAACAAATTTCAACTGCTCAGTAATCACATTTCTTGGTAGTGAACTGGATGACACAGCAAACATGAATTTTTGTGGAGAAAATAAGTGGTGAAGCTACATGTCAGTGCCTCACACCTGTAATCCTACCTATTCAGGAGACTGAGATCTGAAGATCACAGTTCAAAAACAGCCCAGGTAGAAAAGTCCATGAGACTTTTATCTCCAATAAACCACTCAGAAAAGGCCAGAAATGACACTGTGGCTCAAATGCCAGAGCTCTAGCCTTGAGCACAAAGAGGCTTGGAGACAGTGCCCTGGCCCCGAGTTCAAGCTCCAGGACCGACAGAAAGAAAAGAAAGAAAGGGGGGTGGGGGAGAAAGAAAATAGTGGAATATTATTCCTCCATAAAACAAGTGAATTACTAGTATTAGTGCAGCATAGATGGACCTTGAAATTAAGTGAAGTAAAGGCAGATGCCAAAGCTGGCAGTGTGATTCCACTTTTATGAGGCAGGCAGAACAGAGACAAAGCGGTTTCATTGTTACCAGAGGGTATGTAGAGGGAGAATGAGGAGTGATGGCTTACTAGACTCAACATTTCCTCTTAGAGCAATGTGTAACGATGGCATAATACTGGGAATGTTCTTAGTACCTGTGGAAGTTTATTTTTTTCCCAAGATTAAAAAAAAATCTGAGGGGCTGGGGATATGGCCTAGTGGCAAGAGTGCCTGCCTCGGATACACGAGGCCCTAGGTTCGATTCCCCAGCACCACATATACAGAAAACGGCCAGAAGCGGCGCTGTGGCTCAAGCGGCAGAGTGCTAGCCTTGAGTGGGAAGAAGCCAGGGACAGTGCTCAGGCCCTGAGTCCAAGGCCCAGGACTGGCAAAAAAAAAAAAAAAATCTGAATCATGTAACCTTGGGCATTTATATATACTCAATGGAAATACCTGAAAAATCAAATCAGTCACAATTGTACTGAGATGTAAAGCAGCTCTTTATTAATAGAAATTATAAGCATATAATCCATTTATATTTGTATCTCACTGCAATAAATTTTGTCAATCTTAAAAATAAGTAAAACCTAGCCTTCCCTTACATTTCTGAAAATTATATTTTGTTCCTTGAGAGTTGTAAGAAGGAAGCTGGACTCCAGTAATATCATTTGTCTGATAGCTTGGTCTTAATCCTCCTCTTTCCACAAGAGCTGGTCCATGGCCGCCTCCAGGTCCTTTCTGTACAGCTTTCACAAGAGGATAAGTGAATTTATTTCCTGATTCCAATTCCAATTTAATCACTTCTCTGGCATAATCCTGAAAATCCTTCTCCTTTTCAGCCACAAGAGCATCGGCAGATCTGTAGTAATCAAGTTCTTCTTCTTTTGCTTGTTTTGCATTAAATTTATGTTTAGCCTATTTGGGGAAAAAAAGAAAATACAATGAGAAAAAAAGAATTGGAACTGGAGGCTTGGCTCAAGTGGTAGAGCACCAGCCTTCAGCAATAAAGCTGAGAACAAAAGCCCTGAGTTCAAGCCTCAGTACCAGCCAAAAAATAGATTAAAAAAAAACCCACAGTGGGCTGCCATTTTGCTTTTTAAGGGAAGCCATATTGAGGATTGAACCCAGGGCTTTCCTTGTACATACTAAGTAAATGCTGTACCACTAAGCTATGCTCCAAACCTGAAATGCCACTTGAAACTTTTTATGATGGCTATTTCTTAAAAGAAAGAAAAGCAAGTGTTTGGAAATTTAAAAAAAAGCTGTGCAGCTACAATGAAAAATAGCACAGACATTCATCAAAATGTTCCACAAAGAATTAGCATAGGACTCAGCAATTCTATTCTGTCTTAAGAATTGAAAGGATAGACTTGTGGATACCTACGGTTACAGAAGTACTATTCACAATAGCCACAAGGGGGAAACCCCTCACAGGTCTGTGGGCAGCTATACGGACAAAGAAAGCATGGGCCATTCAACAAGAAAATATGTACTGCCACATACATGAACTCTGAAACCAGTATGCTAAGTGAAATAAGCCACCCGCTAAAGATAAATACAGTATGATCTACTTAGATGAGGTCCCTAGAATAATAAAATACGTAAGATTCAGAAGGTAGAACAGAAGTAGGGCTGGAGGCATAGGGGCATAGAGGGGAAGTTAGTATTCAATGGGTCAGAGTTCAGTAAAGGATGAGGAACGTGCTGTAGAGATAGTGGTGATGGTCAACGTGCATGCACTCATACCTCTGAAGTGTACACTGAAAAAACTGGTCAACACGGGGCTGGAGGTGGAGCTCAGAGCAGGGTGCTTGCTTAGCATGGTCAAGGCCCTGGGTTCCATTCCTAGCACAAACACACACACACACACACACACACACACACACACACCCTGCACACACGTTAAGATGTTAAATTTATGTTATATTTAAACAATAAAAAGTTTAACAAAAATCCCTCAAATAACTGAGAAGACATTTAAATGGACTCAACAAAAGAAGTCACACGAACAGCTAAGGTGAACTTGAGAAGATGTTCCTTATCCTCGGTCATTGGGAAAATGTAAAGTGAAGCCATGAGATAGCACTACAGGAGAACAGCGGCCACAGGATAAGCATTTCTGTAAAGGAAAAACCTAACATGGAACCTCAGCGCAGATGACGCAAAGGCCAACCTTGTCTACTGTTGTAACCATAGCAACCATTCCTAACAAAGGAAACTGCTGCAGACAGGAAACTAGCATGAAAACTACATTACATATTTATCACAAAAATAAATGTATATTGACAGAAATAATTACCATTCGTTGAATATGGTCATCTTGAAGATCTTGGAGGTCCTTACTGACTTTGCTTTTTTTCTCTTTTTCCTGCTCCCTATAAATCTCATCTGCTTTTTTGACAGCCTGCAAGTACTCTTTAGATTCTATTTTTCGTTGTCTTTCTTCTTCCTCTTTCTTTTTCATCTAGACAATGAAAAGGAATTTTTTAAAAATGAAAAGTAATTTTAGCAACCAGCTCTGATTAAAGCAAAACAGAGCTAGAATTCTCCAAGTAGAAAGTCAGCCAGGAATGAAGCATGAGCAGAAAAATACATGCATGTGTTGATATGGCTGGTTTACTTTATTTGTTTTGTTTCCTGATTATTAGGAAATGCCTAATGAAAATATCAGTGAAATAGAATAACTCCTCTGGTTTAAGAAAGAAAATAAAGCTAGGTGTGGTGGTGCATGCCTGGAATCCCAGCACTAGGGAGGCCGGTGTGGGAGGATCTGACTCTGAGATCAGGATTACATAGCCAGTTTAGAGGGAATGATGGAGGAGAAGAATGAAGAGATCGAAGAAGAAAATGAGTGAGGGGGAAAAGGAAGGAAGGGGTGGATAGAGGGAGATGAGCAGAGTGGTGAGGAAAGAGGGAAGAAAGAAAGGAGGGAGAAAGGAAGGAAGAAAGGAGGGAGAAAAGAAGGAAGGAGGGAGAAAGGAAGGAAGGAAGGGCAAGAGGGAGGAAGGAGGGAATATAGGCCCAGAAAATCAAGATCTTCTTAAGGTAGGGAACTATTTGTAGGTAAAAAATTGCTAACATTTATCAATCTATAATTTAAATGTTATGACAGTCGTATAGACAGCTGATTTCTTTAAAAGAGTGCAACTGGATAATTTTTATTTGGTTTGTCAAAGATGTTTAAATTAAAAATACATTAAAGGGGCTGGGGATATGGCCTAGTGGCAAGAGTGCTTGCCTCGTATACAGGAGGCCCTGGGTTCAATTCCCCAGCACCACATATACAGAAAACGGCCAGAAGTGGCGCTGTGGCTCAAGTGGAAGAGTGCTAGCCTTGAGCAAGAAGAAGCCAGGGACAGTGCTCAGGCCCTGAGTCCAAGCCCCAGGACTGGCCAAAAACAAAACAAAAAACAAAAAACAAAAAAAACAAATAAAAATACATTAAATAAGTAACAGTCTTTGCACTTCAGCTGGTACTGAAGAAGATATTGCTACTTTACATCTACAAATATCTGTAACTGGGCTGGGAATATGGCCTAGTGGCAAGAGTGCTTGCCTCATATACATGAAGCCCTAGGTTCGATTCCCCAGCACCACATATATAGAAAACGGCCAGAAGTGGCGCTGTGGGTCAAGTGGTAGAGTGCTAGCCTTGAGCAAAAAGAAACCAGGGACAGTGCTCAGGCCCTGAGTCCAAGCCGAGGACTAGAAAAAAAAAAAATAGGGCTGGGGATATGGCCTAGTGGCAAGAGTGCTTGCCTCGTATACATGAGGCCCTGGGTTCAATTCCCCAGCACCACATATACAGAAAATGGCCAGAAGCGGTACTGTGGCTCAAGTGGCAGAGTGCTAGCCTTGAGCAAAAAGGAAGCCAGGGACAGTGCTCAGGCCCTGAGTCCAAGCCCCAGGACTGGCCAAAAAATAAATAAATAGTGGCTGGGGATATGGCCTAGTGGCAAGAGAGCTTGCCTCGTATACATGAGGCCCTGGGTTCGATTCCCCAGCACCACATATACAGAAAACGGCCAGAAGTGGGGCTGTGGCTCAAGTGGCAGAGTGCTAGCCTTGAGCAAAAGGAAGCCAGGGACAGTGCTCAGGCCCTGAGTCCAAGGCCCAGGACTGGCCGAAAACAAACAAACAAACAAACAAACAATAAATAAATAAATTATATATATATATATATGTAACTGGGTGTCATCCGATTCTAGTTGGAAGTCAACATTGGTTTCAAGAGCATAGAGCCTGAAGGGTGGCAAGATGCTGGAAAAGTCTTAGTTGAATTGTTTACCACAATGTCTCTATATTCTGCAATCGCTTTTAGTTCTGCTTGAGTTTTTTCCTTCTTTTCCTTTTCTCTTTTCTCCAACTCAGCTTCAGCTTCTGCAATATCTCTAGAAATAATCAAATCTTCATTATCAAGTTTCTCTTTCATTAGTTCACTCAGGAAGTTATTTATTTTTTCTCTCCGCTCCTCCATTACCCTATAACAAAAGAAGCAGATTTTTAACAACGCCAAAGAAACTTCATTACGAAGGCTGAGGTATTTTGCAATCTATAAAACGAAAAAGATGCTCTGCTTGCTTTACATTGTTTCAGGTGAATATTAATTTGTCACATATTTTAAATTTATTTAAGTGCCTGAGATGACAAGGAAATTTATTATGTGTGTAGCACATAATAAACTACATATGTATATAAATATATATTTTTGTGTGTGTGTGTGTGTGTGTGTGTGTGTGTGTGTATGCCAGTCCTATGGCTTGAACTCAAGGCCTGAGTGCTGTCCCCGAGGTGGTTTTTTTTTTTGCTCAAGGTGTAGCATCATTTTACCACTTGAGCCATAACCACTTCCAGCTTTTTTTTTTTTAGTAGTTTATTAGAGATAAGAATCTCACAGACTTTCCTGCCCAGGCTGGTTTCAAAGCTGACTTCAGCCCACTGAGTAGCTAGGATTGATTACAGGCATGAGCCACCAGCATGTGGCTAATAAATACATTTTATTAAAGGAATAGGGAAAGGTACCTGGGAAAACATATTTTAATTAGTCATGACAATTCACCAATTTATTCAGTGAGCAAAGTAATGTGCAAGAAATGATGAAAAGAACTAGTGCATAGCCCAAGTCTAAACTATGGAAGACATTTATGCAATAACTATCTAAAGCAAAGAGTGACACATGACATGACAGTTCTAAAAGTGCTATGGACAGAGGAGAAAAAAAGGAAGACTATAGAAAAGGAGGATTTCCAAGCCCTTTACAACTGTAAAGATGCACAGTATACAGACAACACTCCAGGTGCTGAGAACATAATAGTAAATAGAAGCATTAAAACAAAACAAAACAAAATCTATTCTCTTGTGGCAGTTTTATTGCTGCTGGGGAAGAAGGACTACAAACAAATTAGTAAAAAGCAAACCAGTGTTTCACACCTGTAATCTAGCTACTTGGGAAGCTGAGATTTGGAGGATCAAGGTGTGAGACCAGTTGGCAGAAAGGTTCCCAAGACCACCTTCTCAGCCCACAGCGGGAGGCAGTGGTGCATTCTTGTCATGTTCCAAGCCATCCTGGGCAGAAATGCCCACCAGTCTCCAGCTGAAGGTAAGAAGATGGACATGTGGCACATGTCTGTCATCCAAGCTACCACAGGAAACCTAAAATGGGAAGACTGCTGCCAGGAGTATAGCTTGGCAGGAAGCATGACTCTAGCTCTAAAATAAAATGAATGTAAAAAAGGGATAGAGACAAAGCTCAGCAGCAGAGCACCTGCCTACCAAGCACTAGGCTCTGCCTTCACACCTAGTATCACAATAAATTAAATAAATAAATTATAATATTGTATAGCTACCAAACAATGAAATAAAAGAAGGCAATTAAATGATAAATAAAGGAGTTCTGATTTGAATTGTACCCCTAAGGTTCAAGTCTTGAAAGCCTATCACCAGCCTATGTATAGGAGGAGGGGAGAATTGAACCCATAAGAAATGGGACCTAGTGAAGGGAAATTAGGTCACTGGGGTCATGTCCTTGAAGGGGATATTGGAATCCTGGCCCTTTCTCTCCCTCCTCTCTCTTCCTCTTTTTCCTCTCTCCTCTCTCCTTTGTCTCTCTCCCTACTGTCTCATCTCTCCCTCCCCCCATCTCTCTCGGTCTCTCTCTGTCACTGTCTTCAACTGCCATGAGAGCTTCTTCTACCCTGCAGCCCACCATGATGTACTGCAGCCTCACTGAAGAGACCCAAAGGCAACAGGGACTGAACCTCTGAAACTGAGAGCTAGAATAGCTCAGGTAGGGCTGGGGATATAGCCTAGTGGCAAGAGTGCCTGCCTCGGATACACGAGGCCCTAGGCTCGATTCCCCAGCACCACATATACAGAAAACGGCCAGAAGCGGCGTTTTGGCTCAAGCGGCAGAGTGCTAGCCTTGAGCTGGAAGAAGCCAGGGACAGTGCTCAGGCCCTGAGTCCAAGGCCCAGGACTGGCAAAAAAAAAAAAAAAAAAAAAAGAATAGCTCAGGTAATTCGCATGATGCAATTTTATGTTGTCTTACTTCCTCTTTTGTCTTTGATCTACAGGATATAATTTTAAATAAAGGGATTAGGAAAATCCTCAAGGAGAAGGTAATATTTAAGGGAGGATCTGAAAGAGGTAGTGAAAAAATTATATGTACTCTGGAGATGTCTGTTACCCAGACAGTGTACAGGAAGAGTCCAGAGTTGGTTAGAAGAAGTGAAGAGGAGAGTACAGTCGGAAATGAGGTATCAGGAAGGGTATGGAGTTTATGGGGCATTGTAAAGACTAAGGGAGAAATGAAGCCACAGAGGTTTTTGCACAGAGAAAATGCATGATCTAGACAAATACTGGGACTACAATCTGCCTTCCTCCCTTGTCTCTCCATCCATCCCATACTGCACACTAGGTAAAGAAATAACTTGCAAGTCTCATTTTATAAATGAGACACTTGTTTATAAAATCTTAGTCAATTCCTCTATTGATAAGATACTGATAACTGCTCTCCTCTCACTGAAGTGCTCTTCCTTGACATTTCTTTGGTTTTCCTCCAAACTCTGGAAACTATTCTCTCCATTTGATCATTAAATATGGAGTTCCCTGGGGACTAGGCCACCTTCATTTCCTAGCTGTCACCCTAAGTAAACTCACTTGTATACATGGCTGTCACTACCACTTAATGTTCTAATGGCTCACAGAGCCTTCTCCAGCTCATCTCCCCCTCAGAAGACCAAGATTTTCAACCATCCATCCAAGAGAGTCCTTGGAGAGTCAAAGGATAGTTTAACTCTTTTCATGTCCTAACTGAAACCATCATGTCACCACATACCCAATCATGTAAGTAGTGGTACTTTCATTCCTAAAGACCGCTTCCTTAATGCTTGACATACTGGACATAACTTCAGACAGCACTTCATTAATTATACAAGTTACTTTAAAATTCTACCTGTGCATTTCAGCTTCTTTGTCTTGTCCCATTTGCATAAGGCGCTTTTTTGCTATGATCATTTTTCTAATCTTTTCATCTTCTTCTTCCTGCTGCTGCTGTTCTACAGCTTTTATGATATTTTTATCACTCATATGTTCCTTGGAGAAATAAATACATTTTATCATCTCACATTAAAAAAATCTTTTTACTTGAACAAATAATGTTGAGTGAGACAAGCCTAGAACACAGAAAACAAAGGGGCATGATCTCCTTGATATATGACTGTTAAGGTGGTGGGAGACAGTAGAGACCAGGTCTGTGAAACCAAAACCTTCTTGTCAAATGGTATTTCCCTCAGGTTTGGGTCAGCGACACTACATTATGTAACTAAAACCAAACAACTACTCAACATATAAAGGTCAAAAATAGACCTCTCAGTGGATCACAATAGCTCAAAAGCTATGTATGTACGTTCATATAAGACAAGGCTAAGCAAACTCTATTGTTGACGTTACATTTAAAGTCCTAAGTGAATTTCCTTTGGTGTAGGCTATGTGGATACTATATATGTTTATGGTACACTGTGTATTATATATATCACTGTCTATCAAGAACCTTCAAACAGTCTTAGGTTCTAATACAGACATTGCTCTGCAGGAAATATATCCCAAATGAGCAGAACTGTGAATAAAGGAACCAAATACCTCATCTCAAAGTATTTACAATAGACAAAGTTGGAAACAATCTCTAAATGTTCAAAAATAGAAAAATGGTTAAATAAATCATAATTTCAATGACACAGAGAAGAGAGTAAAATATAAAATACTATGGGAGAATTTTCCAACTTCACATCTTGGGCCACAAGGTAACTTTGAGACTACACAGACCTTGTCTCAAAAAAGAAGAATAAACTAAAATAAAATTTTGTTAGTCATGGGACTTGAACTTGGGGCTTAGGGCACTTCCTCTAAGCTCAAGGATAGTGCTCTACCACTTTAAGCCACAGCACCACTTCTAAATTTCTTATGGTTAATTGGAGGTAAGAGTCTTACAGACTTTCCTGCCTGGGCTGGCTCTGAACCATTATCCTCAGATCTCTTCCTCCTGAGTAGCTAGGATTACAGTCATGAACCACCAGCAACCAGCTAAAAACAAATTATTATAGTCTTAAAGAAATCATAGCATATTACTTGTCTTGGAAAATAAAATATTTATTTTTTATTATTTATATATTTTATACCATATTATATCATATTGATATTATATTTATGTATAATTGATAATATTAATAATATAATAATATATTGTTTGTATTATATAAATCTATCTTGTAATTATGATAATGGGGATATGGCCTAGTGGCACGAGTGCCTGCCTCCTATACATGAAGCCCTGGGTCGATTCCCCAGCACCACATATACAGAAAATGGCCAGAAGTGGCGCTGTGGCTCAAGTGGCAGAGTGCTAGCCTTGAAACGAATCCAGGGACAGTGTTCAGGCCCTGAGTCCAAGCCCCAAGACTGGCAAAAAAAAAAAAAAAAAAAAAAAGCTGAAAGTGGAGACATGATTCAGAAGGTAGAGTGCCAGCCTTTAGCCAAAAAGCTAAGTGAGAGTGAGAGTGTGCGGCCCTGAGGTCAAGCCCCAGTACCGTGAACTTGAAAGTGGTTTCCTGCAGGAAGCAAAAGGGACAGTGAAAGAAACTGTTAATCTTCCTTTGAGCCTTTTTTGGTGTGTGGTGTTTTAACTCTGTACATGTACTATTTTAGAATAAGAAAACATTTAAAAGAAAACATAAAAGTTGGGGCTGGGAATATGGCCTAGTGGTAGAGTGCTTGCCTCATATACATGAAGCCCTGGGTTCGATTCCTCAGCACCACATATAAAGAAGCAGGAAGTGGCGCTGTGGCTCAAGTGGTAGAGTGTTAACCTTGAGCAAAAGAAATCAGGGACAGTGCTCAGGCCCTGAGTTCAAGCCCAGGACTGGCAAAAGGAAGGAAGGAAAGAAGGAAAGAAGGAAGGAAGGAAGGAAGGAAGGAAGGAAGGAAGGAAGGAAGGAAGGAAGGATGAAAGTTGTGAAATAAGGGTATGGGTGGCTCACCCCTGTATTCTTAGCTACTTGGGAGGTTGAGATCCAGAAGATTGAGGTTGGAAGCCAGTCAACCAGAATTTACTAGACTCTACCTCCAAAAAAACTTGAATAAAGTCGGGCTGCAGGCATGGCTCAAGCGGTAAATATCAGCCTAGCAAACATGAAACTCTTAAGTTCAAACCCAAGCACAAAAAAAAAAAATAATGATACAAAGTCTCATTTTAAGGAAACTCATTTGAAAAATAAATTTCATTCTTTTTATGCTTGAGAACACATAAACCATAGCAAATACACATTCTCTGAAAGCATATATTCTGTTAGCAACACAACTTAATAGCAACTGTTTTATCTTACACTATTATTTAATAAATTAAAAATTAGGTATTTGACTTTGGAGTTTTGTGTGTCTCTGTATGTCTGTGCGCATGAGTGGATGTATGCGCACACAGTCTTGGGGCTTGAAGTCAGGACCAGGATGTTGTCCCTGAGCTTTATTTGCTCAAGGCTAGTGTTCTACCACTTGAGCCACAGTTCCACTTGAAGCTTTTTTGGTGCTTAATTAGAAATAAGACTCCTACCTGGGCTGGCTTTTTGTTTTGTTTTGTTTTTTGGCTAGTCCTGGGGCCTGCGCTTCATTTTGCTCAAGGCTAACACTCTACCACTTGAGCCACAGCACCACTTCCAGCTTTTTTTGTATATGTGGTGCTGAGGAATCAAACCCAGGGCTTCATGTATATGAGGTGAGCACTTTACCACTAGGCCATATTCCCAGCCCCCCTAGGCTGGCTTTGAACCATGATCTTCAGATCTCAGCTACCTGAGTAGCTATGATTACATATGGGAGCTACTGGTACGTGACATGACATAATTTTTGAGCTCCTACACTTTCAACTTACCAAAAATAGTCTCCTGCTTTCATCTATCTCTTCTTTTCTCTTGTTTACTTTTTTTTTCATTTCTATTTCATACAATGAATTCTGTCTCTTTATCTCCTCAGCATCTTTTTCTTCATATTTTTTCCTTTCTTCTTCTTCTTTTTCCCGTTCCTTCATTCTAAAGCAAAAACAAGTATAACTGGAAGCAAAGCAGTGAACTAGATTCTAATCTAGAATGGACGAAGCTTAAGGTAGAATTTGTGAATGTCTTTGGGGAAAAGAAGAGACATCAAGTAGCAGTGACTAAAATCAAAACAATCCAGAGTTGCCAATACTTTCTTCAAAATGAGATCTACACCAGATTCAAGTGTTCCCTCTCTTTAGAAAGGTCCAGTTAAATAGTAAAGGAGGAAAGTTCCTAATCTCAATTTTGGTATTAGACAATGATGCAACAGATATTTAAACAGGCTTTTTGGTTTTTTATTTTGCTGAAAAGCAGAGTCTCTACTTGGGCCCCTGAGTTAACTAAATATAGGAGAAAAGCTTGGTATGCCTGTTTCCATTTTTCTCTTTCTTTGTCTAAGTCACTCTATAGTCACTTTGCAATCTCCTGGGGATCCAGAAGGACATATTCGTTGATGATCTTTAAGACAAGGAATCAACAATAGCCCTCAGGAACATCAGAGTCTTGCCTCCCCCATAGAACAATTGCCTAAAATGATGAGACTGTCCTCTGGGGCAGGAGTAATATTATAGGTGATTTAGATTGCTCCTATCATATGATGAAAGCAATAATAACCTCTAGAGAATCACAACTGATAATGACCAATCAGGCCATAGACTGGGACTCTTTAAGTATTCCTCTCTCCCCCTACTCTCAGTTCTTTGTCTACTTAAATCTGAAGCTCATGTCTATATCTTGAAATTGGCTGAAGTGCTTACTTTGCCTCTTCCCGAGGCTGCCCATGCCATGCAATAAATTTCCTTTCTCCGCCCTTCACCATTACTGTCTGTTTTGCATATTAGAGCAAGTGACTGGATCTGAGATGTGGAACTCAGAGAGCTGGGTTTGAGGCATACAGTTGTAGTTTCAATGCTATATAAGCTATGGACTTAGGCCCTTAAGAGAATGGTTTTGATGGAAAAAGAAACAAAGGTCTTCTTAACCCAAATGGCCATCTTAGTTGCCATTCTCTCTGTAGCTGCCATTGGCCAGCCATTAATGCCCCCTGAACCACTAGTAACCAAATGCTGGTTGTTCCTGTGGGCTCACAGCATCACCTCTTCAACTTACCTCCTGAACTCCACATCCATCACAAGGAGCTCCTGTTAAAACAGACTCTGGATCCTAAGAACCCCTTACACAGCAGCCAGCTCTCTGCCCAGATAAACATGAAGAGAACTGCAAGGTTTCTGGTTTGGATACCTCTGTGGAAAGGGATGCCATTGGATAGTCCGCTGCATGGGTGGGACTCAGTAATTCTCCAGTATCAGAGATACCTCGAGCCATGGCCTGGAGATGTCCTGGAGGGGGCTGCATATGTGAGGCAGGGCTGGAGGGAATCATATATGGTTACCACATTTAAAGTGGCATTTAAGGGGCTGGGAATATGGCCTAGTGGTAAAGTGCTCACCTTGTATACATGAAGCCCTGGGTTTGATTCCTCAGCACCACATATATAGAAAAGGCCGGAAGTGGCGCTGAAGCTCAAGTGGCAGAGTGCTAGCCTTGAGCAAAAAAGAAACCAGGAACAGTGCTCAGGCCCTGAGTTCAAGCCCCAGGACTGGCAACAAAACAAAACCAAATAATAAAGTGGCATTTAAGTCTGTAAAAGGGCCACAAATCACTTAAGCCTTCCATATGTGATCTACTCCAAGGCAAATGATGGAAAGTTATCCTATAGGGATTTTTTTCCCCTTCTTTTGGGAAGCTGATGGGATTAATAGGCTGGAATTAGTGAGGGTTTTTTTTGTTTTGTTTTGTTTTGTTTTTAAACGCAAGGTCTATGAGCCTCTTCCTAGATGAGAAACTTAACCATCTATAGAGGAATAAGAGTGATGACAATAGTCACTCTGCAACATTTCTTTCCAACCTGTATAAGATTCTTGATCAAAGGTCCCTGTATGGTAGTTGTAATGTCACTATAAATACTATTTATTTCTTCCTGAACTCACACTGGTCAAAGTGCTACAGTGGAATGGGCTGGGTGGGTCTGGAGCCTAGAGACTGTTTAGGAGTTGTGAAAAATCTCACTTTCTTCCAGGCATGGTGGGTCACACTTGTAATCCTAGCTATTCAGAATGCTGAGGATCAAGGTGCGAAGCCAGCTCAGGCAGGAAAGTCCATGAAACTTATTTTCAGTTAACTAGCAAAAAGCCAGAAGTGGAAGTGAAGTTCTTTCAAGTGGTAGAATGCTAGACTTGAGTGAAAAAGCTAAGGGACAATGCTCAGACTCTGACTTTAAGTCCTAGTACTGGCACACACACACACACACACACACACACACACACATACAAAATCATGTTCAGGCAAAGGGCCAAAAATTGTGCAGTGAGTTCAGTAACTGCTAAGTACAGTAAGTTAGTGATAAGAATACTATCAGTGGTTGGGAATGTGGCTTAGTGATAGAGTACTTGCCTAGCATGCATGAAGGCCTCAGTTCGATTCCTCAGGAAGTGGTGCTGTGGTGCAAGTGGTTAAACACAGAGAGGCTTGAACACAGAGAAGCTCAGGGACAAAGCCCAGGCCCTGAGTTCAAGCCCCAGGACCAGCAAAAAAAGAAATACTATGGGGGGCGGCAACTGAGAAGGTGGCTTAGTGGTAGAGTGCTTACCTAGCATACATGAAGACCTAGGTTCAATTCCTCAGTGCCACATAAACAGGAAAAGCTCAAAGTGGAGCTGTAGTGGTAGAGCGCTAGCCTTGAGCAAAAGCAGCTCAGGGACAGTGCTCTGGTCCTGAGTTCAAGCCCCAGGAATGGCAGGAAAAAATACTAGCAGTCAGGTGCCAGTGGCTCATGCCTATAATCCTAGCTACAAGAGTCTGAAATCTGATAATTGCAGGGCAGGAAAGTCTGTGGGACTCTTCTCCCCAATTAACCACTCAAAAACCATCAATGGAGATATGGCTTAAAGCACTAGACTTAAGCACAAAAGCTCAAGGAGAACACCCAGGCCCTGGGCTGGGGATATAGCCTAGTGGCAAGAGTGCCTGCCTCGGATACATGAGGCCCTAGGTTCGATTCCCCAGCACCACATATACAGAAAACGGCCAGAAGCGGTGCTGTGGCTCAAGTGGCAGAGTGCTAGCCTTGAGCGGGAAGAAGCCAGGGACAGTGCTCAGGCCCTGAGTCCAAGGCCCAGGACTGGCCAAAAAAAAAAAAAAAAAAAAAAAAAAAAAAAAAAAAAAAGAACACCCAGGCCCTGAGTTTAAGCCCCACAATAGACAAAAAGAAGAAAAATCTCACCATCCACAGTCACTATCAGTCACTCCCCTGACAGGAACCAGAGAGTGGCTTGCATGGGCAGTTCTCAAGAGGTTGCCCTCAAGGTATAGGGCTGTAGTGTGAAGGCTTTGCTAAGGCTGGATAATCTATTTTCACAACCTGCTGGAAGAGTTTACTTCCTTACCATAGCAAAGCTGCTCTACAGAGTCGAGCCAAGATCAGCCTACCAAGAGATGCAAGAGAAATAAACACTGACAGCTAACTGCCATTATGCTGTGGTTGTTTGTTACACCATTATTACAGCAATAGTAACAACCACATAATCTCTGGGTGAGGAAGCAAAAGTGTTTGCTTTGTTTGTGAGACAGGGTCTTGGCTATATAATACAGGCTGGCCTCCTGCCTGCATCTCTGAGTTCTGGGACTATAGGAGTGCATCACCACCTACAGATCTAACAGTGAGTTCTAACTTGTTTGTACTTTTTGTGTGCCAGTCCTGGGGGGTTGAACTCAGGGCCTAAGTGCTATCTCTGAGTTTCTTTGCTCAATGCTATCACTCTGCCACTTGAGCCACAGCTCCACTTTCTAGCTTTTTTTGGTGGTTAATCAGAGATAAGAGTCTCACAAACTTTCCTCCCAGGCTGGCTTGGATTTGTGATCCTCAGTTCTCAGCCTTCTGAGTAGCTAAGATTACCGGTCGAAGCCATTAGCAAGTGGCCTCTTTATACTTTTTTTTTTGGCCAGTCCTGGGACTTGAACTCAGGGCCTGAGCACTGTCCTGGGCTTCCTTTTGCTCAACACTAGCACTCTACCACTTGAGCCACAGCACCACTTCCAGCTTTTTCTGTTTATGTGGTGCTGAGGAATCGAACCCAGGGCTTCATGCATGCTAGGCAAGCACCCTGCTGCTAAGCCACATTCCCAGCCCCTGTACTTTTTTAACTATTTTAGCATGATGCTTTTATAATCAGAAAACAAAGCGCTACATCAATAATGAGAAAAAGAAGGTACAGAAAAGGTAATTTCTATATACATACTGTTTTAGGTGATCTTTGGCAAGAGCTATTCTTTCTCTATGCTGTCTGTCTACTTTTTCTTGCTCTTCTTTAAAAGCTTTTTCAACACTGAGTTTCAATTGTTCCTCCCATTTTTTATCTGATTTTATGTTATTCTTTTGGAATTCAATCTGGGCCGCACGTTCAGACATAACTCTACTGAGAAGCAGTCCTGACTACAAAAAAAAGTGCAGTATTTTAAGAAAATGAAGCATAAATATTCATAGCTATAATTAATTATGCACGTGAAACACATATAAAAGAAAAGTACATGAAATTTTTTCATTCTTTCTATCTGATACAACTGAGTTTGCTTTGCTTTTTCAATGGCCTTTTTCCTTTCTCCTTGTTTGTATATTTCTTCTTCTACATCAAGGATTTGTCTTTCTGCTTCAATTTCTTCCTCACGCTTCTTTTTGGCTTTAAGTTTCTGTTCTCTCATCCCCTATAAAAAGACAAAAGCACTTTGTTTCTGAGGATCAAACCCAAGGCTTTGTGCATGCGAGGCAAGCACTCTAGCATTGCAGTATACCACTAATCCAAAAGCCTTGTTTTTTGTGTGCCAGTACAGGGGCTTGGATGCTGTACCTTATCTATTTTGCTCAAGGTTGTACCACTGGAGAAACACCTCCACTTCTGGCTTTATGCTGGCTAGTTGGAAATAAGAATCAATTGGACGGGCTGGGGATATGGCCTAGTGGCAAGAAGGCCTAGTGGCAAGAGTGCCTGCTTCATATACATGAGGCCCTGGGTTCCATTCCCCAGCACCACATATACAGAAAATGGCCAGAAGTGGCGCTGTGGCTCAAGTGGCAGAGTGCTAGCCTTGAGCAAAAAGAAGCCAGGGACAGTGCTCAGGCCCTGAGTCCAAGCCCCAGGACTGGCCAAAAAAAAAAAAAAAAATCAATTGGACTTTTCTGGTTAGGTTGGCTTTGAACTATGATCCTTATATCTCAGCCTCCTGATTATAGCCGCCAGGATTACAGCCTTGATTCACCAGCACCTGGCTCAAAAACACTCCTTTGTTTTCATTTTCCAATTTAATTTTGCCAAAACTGAACACTGTTATGCAATCATTTGAACTTCCATTATTGACTTGTGTCATTTTTTGTGTAATTCAATGAGGTTACATTGTGTGTGTGTGTGTGTGTGTGTGTGTGTGTGTGTGTATGCTGGTATTAAAGCTTGGGCTCAAAGCTGGCACTCTGCCACTTGAGCCCCAGCTCTACTTCCAGCTTTTTGATGGTTAACTGGAGATGAGTCTTAACTCATTTCCTTGACTGACTTCAAACCAAAATTTTCAGATCTCAGCCTCCTCAGTACCTAGGATTAAAGACATGAGGCACTGGCACCCAGTCAAGGTTATATATTGTTGTTGTGGGGCTTGAACTCTTGGGCCTGGGTACTGTCCCTGAGCTCTTCAGCTCAAGGCTAGAGCTCTACCACTTGAGCCACAGCACCACTTGTTGTTTTCTGGTGGTTAATTGGAGATAAGAGTCTCACAGACTTTCCTTCCCAGGATGGCTTTGAACCCATTGATTCTTAATCTTTTCTTAGGTCTAATAGTTTCCTTCCATTAGCATTTAAAAAAATTATTCTTGGTTTAACATACTTTAATGATATCCTCAGATCTCAGCTTCCTGAGTAGCTAGGATTACAGGTGCCCAGCATAAAGTTACATTTTTGAGTTAACTTTTTAATTGAATTACTTAGGGAGGTAGTATATCTACACAGTCAAGATGCAAACATATCATAGAAGAACACAATGTGTTTTTCCCCTACAGTTTTAACTTTCATCTGCAACATCCCCTCACTATAATTACTATGGCTAGTTCCTATTTATTTCCAAAGTTCCTTTCTATAGTTATATAATACCCAATTATCTGCTTTTGCTTATCTAAAAACAACACCAACTTATTTTATGTTTTCCTACACTTCGGAGGATTTTATTCAATGAATCATGTCATGAGGTCTTTCTTTTCCTTTATTAGTTATTTGTCTTATTTACCTTGGTATCCTGAAGAGATTCTATGATTTATGTTAAAATATTTCCTGTTTAAATTTAGGTCTTTAAACTTACTAAAATGCTTTTTTTTTCGGCCAGTCCTGGGGCTTGCGACTCAAGCCTGGGTGCTGTCCCTGAGCTCTTCTGCTCAAGGCTAGTGTTCTACCACTTTGAGCCACAGCTCCACTTCTGCCTTTTTGGTGGTTAACTGTAGCTAAGAGTCAGACTTTCCTGCGAAGATTGACTATGAACCATGATCCTTAGCCTCCTGAGTAGCTAGGATTATAGGTATGAGCCACCAGCTCCTGGCTAGAGGGGTTTTTGGGAAAAAAAAGATTTTTTTAATAAAAATTATAATTCTAGGTTGGGAACGTGGCTTAGTGGTAGAGTGCTTGCCTAGCATACATGAAGACCTGGGTTTGATTCCTCAGTACC
Organism: Perognathus longimembris pacificus; assembly: GCF_023159225.1. NCBI lineage: Eukaryota > Metazoa > Chordata > Mammalia > Rodentia > Heteromyidae > Perognathus > Perognathus longimembris. Next base: position 53,394,294 of record NC_063164.1, on the reverse strand, counting down.
GCATAAACAGAAAAAGCCAGAAGTAGCACTGTGGCTCAAGTGGTAGAGTGCTAGCCTTGAGCAAAAGAAGCTCAGGGACAGTACTCAGTCCCTGAGTTCAAGCCCCAGGACTGACAAAGAAAAAAATTATCATTCTAGTGCTGGGAATATGGCCTAGAACCAAGAGTGCTTGCCTCGTATACATGAAGCCCTGGGTTCGATTCCCCAGCACCACATATATAGAAAATGACCAGAAGTGGCGCTGTGGCTCAAGTGGCAGAGTGCTAGCCTTGAGCAAAAAAAAATAAAAAGCCAGGGACGGTGCTCAGGCCCTGAGTCCAAGGCCCAGGACAGGCAAAAACAACAACAACAACAACAAAAAAAAATCTTAATAATAATAAAATCATGTTTTAAAAATTATATATATATATATCTTTTCAGTTGCAAGTATTACAAATGCATGCAGTCACTTGTAATAGTTTCACCCTCCCTAATGTTTTCTTCATGCTATAAAAGCCTGTCTAGAACTGTCAACAAGGGGGAGAGGGGAGGGAGGGAAATGAGGGAGGAGGTAACAAATTGTACAAGAAATGTATAGCACTGCCTTACGTATGAAACTGTAACCCTTCTGTACATCACTTTGACAATAAATAATTGTTCAGAATAAAAACTGTCAACAGAGTCAGGTACCAGTGGCTCATGATCCTAGGTACTCAGGGGGCGGAAACCTGGATGACTGAGGTTCAAAGACTGCCTGCCAAGTTTGAAAAGTCTAAGAGACTCTATTTCCAATTAACTAATAAAAAGCAGGGCTGGATGCATGGCTCAAGTGATAAAGTGCTAGCCATGAGCAAACAAGCCAAAGAAGTACAAGATCCTGAGTTCAGGACTTGGCACAAGCAAGGAAGAAAACCAGAACGGTCACAAGAACAAAATGATAAGCAAGACTTATTATAAAGTTCTGCTATTGTTGGTGGCTCATGTCTGTAATTCTAGCTACTCGGGAAGTTGAAATGTAAGGATCCCAGTTTGAAGCCAGCCTAAGCAGAAAAGTCCATGTGACTCTTACCTCCAATTAAAAAGCTGGAGGTGGAGCTGTAGTTCAAGTGGCAGGGCACTAGCTTGGGCTGAGTTCAAGCCCTCCCCGCCCCCCCCAAAAACGAACAAAGAAAAAAAAAAAGAATAACAAATATATTCAACATGAATGAATTTCTCATTGTTCTGAGTAAAACCTATAATATAGTAAAAATAGAAAACTCTGGTGTGATCCATATTCATTATCTTAATTGTAATGATCGTTTTTGAAGTGTATTCACTGTCAAATTGCCAAAAGTTACACTTTGTTTGTTGTTTTTGTTGATCATGGGGCTTGAACTCTGGACCTGAGCATTGTCCCTGAGCTCTTCAGGTCAAGGATAGTGCTCTACCACTTTGAGCCACAGTGCCACTTCAAGTTACACTTTAAATATTGTTATTGTTATCACTACTTATACCCAAATGAAGATATTGAAAATGTGTTACAGTGCATTTTATGGCACTTTAAGCATAAAAGTACAAAAGAGATATAAGGGAATATTAAAATACAAGAGTAGGTCTTCAATATATGTATAGCCCCAGAAGATTAATACTTACTGCATATGTGTTAGTCCAGTGTTTTACTACATTTTGGGATTGTAAGTGCATATCTTTCTTTGCCTTTCTTGCTGCACGAAGAGCTGCTGCTTCCCTTGTCAAACCGTCAAGACTATCCTGAATTCTTTCCCATTCATTGTGTGGAATTATGGTCACCTGCTGAAGATCTACCTTGCTAGGTAAAAGAGGCGGGTAGGAAATTCCATCTTCTCCAGAGTTCTTTATATCTAATAAAATTTAAAACATCACGTTATTAAGATTTTCAAGAGTGCAAATTATTTTTCTTCAGAAATTTCTATATTAGCAGGATACCTGGAATTGGTTTGAGTATTTAATTTACTTGTGTGTGCGTGTGTGTGTGTGTGTGTGTTTGCTGGACCTGGGGCTTGAACTCAAGCCTGGGCACTGTCCCTAGCACTCTACCAGTTGAGCCACAGCTCTACTTCCGGCTTTTGGGTGGTTAAGTGGAGAGAAGAGTCTCACAGACTTTTCTGCCCACACTGGCTTTGAACAGTTATCCTCAGATCTCAGACTCCTGAATAGCTAAGATTACAGGTGTAAGCCACCAGCTGCCAGCTTTAGTCTTATTGTCTTAAGAACAGTTTAGATAAAGTGGAAAAAAATAAGGCCTTGAAGTCAAAGAACCTAGACTCTTTACTTGGTCATTTCCTTCCTATGCAAATTTGGACAGTCATTCAACTTCTTGGAACCCTGATACCCTCACCTTTCTTCTTCTTTTTTTTTTTTTTCTCATACTGGGGTTTGAACTCAGAGCCTTGGCATTTTTGCTCAAAACTAGCACTCTAGCATTGTAGCCACACCTCCACTTCCAACTTTTTTCTGGTTAGTTGAAGATAACAGTCTAACAGACTTTAAAAATTATTAATTTACTTTATTGTTATTGTACAGAGGGATTACCATTACATGAGCCAGGTAAAGAGTACATTTCCTTTCATACAGTGTCTTCTGTTCCTTCATTCTCTCCCAAGCCCTCCCTCTCGTCTCCATCCACAGGTTGGATAGTTCACTTTCATCAGTGTCCAGTGAGCTCCACTGCTGCACTTTTCAGCCTTTTTCCCTTGAGTTCTGTGCCCTACCTCAACCCTCCCAAAGTTGTACTCTTGAATACACCATACATAAAGGATGGCTGAATTTTCAAAAACTAAAACTTTAAAAAAGTCTCTTGTTTCCATGTCTTGGAGTTTGTTTCTGTATGTATATTGTTATTAAATAAATATGAAGAGTCACTTAGGCATAGTGCCTTTTTCATAGACTTTTCTGCCCAGGCTAGTTTCAAACCTCTGTCTTCAGATCTCAGCTTCCCGAGTAGCTAGGATGCCAGGTGTCAGCCACCAGCACTCACCTGGAACCTACATCTTTAAAGTTGATAGCTAACTACCCTCCAGTAGGTCAGTATAAAGGATTTTTAACGTTAACTTTGTGGAAATTCATTAATGAATAACCTTGAGAATATCTATCTTTGGATATTCTTTAGACATTGTGATGTATTCCTACTCTTTCATCAACTGTATTCTTAATTACTAACAAACTCAGTCTCCCTTATTTAATCAGGAATGGAATTCATTATAGAAGATTAGGTGTCCTGTGGAAGACCAGATTCATCCTTGGGAACTGTACATACAAAACTCCATACAAGCCACACGATGAGGTCCCAGCAGAGGCCTATGGGAATGGGCAATGGGGGGAGACCTCGCTCTGCTCAATTTATAAATCACCCACTGGATATCAATACTGTCGCCAGTAATATTGGTACAATATTGCTGCCATTCTCTCAAAAAAATGGAGTCAATATGCTGTTTGCTTCTTTATATTGTTATTTGCAGAATACAGATCTAGCATATATCAAACTAACGGCTGAGTCTTAGGTCTATGTTTGCAGTCTAGTTACAAGGGACGCTGGATAAATGAATTCTGCCTCCTACCTTAAGGAGGTAGGGTTTATAAGTTACGAAATTCACTAAAACCAGATAAGAGATTTGAACATTGATGGGTGGACCAAAGATAATAAAAGTGCAGTGATACTATGGGTAACGTTAGGGACACTGGACTTTTTCTGAGCAGCCTACATACTAACTATATAAATCTAGAGAAAATTGTTTAACCTTTCTGAACATGTTTCCTTCATTGCAAAATGATTATTGGCAGTACCAGTTTTACAGAGTTGGTATGATAATTAAAGTAATATACATAAACAATTTAGAATAGTACCTGGTATATAGCATGCTTGCAACAAATATTTGCTATTAATACTTTCATTATTTTAGTTGAGAGAAGAATGAAACAAGCAGAGAGAAAATCAGGGACAAGGAATATCAAGGCTCTACATGAGAGAAAGATTACTGAAAGAAAAGCTGCTAGGATTGGTTAGTCATCTCAGGGTTTTAATTAAGATTGATGGGAATGAGAAGTAGTTGCTAAACTGAACTGAGTTTAGAACAAGACACTATCTTGCCTACCTGCCTACTTCCCAAGCCTCAATATGCAGAATAAAGCCAATCAAAACTCGAAAGAAGGACTGGAAATGTGGCTTGGTGGTAGAGTGCTTGCCAAGCATGCATGAAGCCCTGGGTTCGATTCCTCCACACCACATAAACAGAAAAAGCCAGACATGGCCCTGTGGTACAGTGCTAGTCTTGAGCAAAAGAAGCTCAGAGAAGTGCCCAGGCCCTGAGCTCAAGCTCCAAGACTGGTTAAAACAAAGAAACAAAAAATAGGCCAGGCACCAATGGCTCACACCTATAGCCCTAGCTACTCAGGAGGTTGAGATCTGAGGATCTCAGTTCAAAGCCAGCCGGAGCAGGAAAGTCCATGAGACTCTTATCTCAAGTTAACCACCAGAAAACCAGAAGTGGTGCTGTGGCTTAAGAGTGGTAGAGCACTAGCCTTGAACTAAAGAGTTCAAGGACAACATCCAGGCCCAGAGTTCAAGCCCCATGACCGACAAAAAAAAAGAAGAAAAAAGAAAACCACTGAAGAGCAGTACAGCGAGTTAATCACTTGCAACCAAAAAGACCCAATCAAAATACATACTTGTAGCATTGAAGAAAATCTCTCTTATTTTACAAAATTGGCAAAACTTTGTGTTATTTTTGTTTTTGTTTTTTGGCCAGTCCTGGGCCTTGGATTCAGGGCCTGAGCACCATCCCTGGCTTCTTCCCGCTCAAGGCTAGCACTCTGCCACCTGAGCCACAGCGCCCCTTCTGGCCGTTTTCCATATATGTGGTGCTGGGGAATCGAACCGAGAGCTTCATGTATAGGAAGCAAGCACTCTTGCCACTAGGCCATATTCCCAGCCCTTTGTGTTATTTTTAAAGAGGCTAATCAAACAGAAATCTCTTACATTAAAACATCTGCCTTTTAATTAATATATCCTTGGGTATATTAACATTTTCCTCTGACTTGAGTTCTTTGTTTAATTATTTCTTTCTTGGCAGTACTGGGAACTAAACTCAGGATCTCATGCTTACAAGACAAGTGACCTACCACTTAAGCCATACTTCCACCTCCTATGTTGGTTATTTTCGAAGTAGAAAATAACCAGTTTTGCTGGCTTCTGGTGGCTCCTATCTGTAATCCCTGCTTACTCAGGAAGCTGAGATATGAGGACTATTGTTTGAAGCCAGCCTGGGTAGAAAGTCCCTGTAAGACTCGTACAATTAACCACTTAAAAATAAAAAAACAGGGGCTGGGGATATGGCCTAGTGGCAAGAGTGCTTGCCTCGTATACATGAGGCCCTGGGTTCGATTCCCCAGCACCACATATACAGAAAACGGCCAGAAGTGGTGGCGCTGTGGCTCAAGTGGCAGAGTGCTAGCCTTGAGCAAAAAGAAGCCAGGGACAGTGCTCAGGCCCTGAGTCCAAGCCCCAGGACTGGCCAATAAATAAATAAATAAATAAATAAAAATAAAAATAAAAATAAAAATAAAAAAACAAACAAACAAAAACCAGAAGTAGAGCTATGGCTTAAAGTGGCAGAGGGATAGCCTTGTGCAAAAGAGTTCAAGGACAGCACCCAAGCTCTGAGTTCAAGCCTCACAAACTTTTTTGCTCAGGTTTGCCTCCAATATCTGCCTCCCAAGGAGCTAGAATTACAGATTTCAACCACCAGACCTGGCTTTTAAAATATATTTTTGTTTGTTTGCCAGTCCTGGGGCTTGAACTCAGGCCCTGAGCACTCTCCATGGCTTTTTTTTTTTTTTCTCAAGACTACTAGCAGTCTACCACTTGAGCCACAGTGCCATTTCCGGCTTTTTCTATATATGTGGTGCTAAGGAATTGAACCCAGGGCTTCATGTATATGAAACAAGCACTCTACCACTAGGCCATATTACCAGCTCCAAAATATATTTTTAATTGACACATAGTGATTGAGCATATTTATAAGGCACAGTGCCTTTTGTTGTTGTTGTTGTTGGTTTGTTGGTCCTGGGGCTTAAACTTAGGGCCTGGGCACTGTCCCTGAGATTTTTCACTCAAGGCTAGCACTCTACTGCTTCGAGCCACAATGTCACTTCCAGTTTTCTGATGCTTAAGTGGAGATGAGTCTCTCACTGACTTTCCTGCCCTGGCTGGCTTTGAACCAGGATCCTCTGATCTCAGTCTCCAGAGTAGCTAGGATTACAGTTGTGAGCCACTGGCACCCAGATCAGTGTCATCTTTTGATCCAGTTCTTGAAGATATGAAATAAAGTGGAAGTGGCACTGTGGCTCAAGTGGTAAAGTGCTAGCCTTGAGCTGAAGAGCTCAGGGACAGCACCCAGGCCCAGAGTTCAAGCCCCATGACAGACAAAAACAAAACAAAACAAAAAACCATGTTATTGAAATAAAATGGAGAAAACTTAATTCACCAACATGAAGGGCTTTGTAGAGCAAACAACCTATACTTGTAGGACAATCCCTATAAAGAATAAAGTAGGGGGCTGGGGATATGGCCTAGTGGCAAGAGAGCTTGCCTCTTATACATGAAGCCCTGGGTTCTATTCCCCAGCACCACATATACAGAAAATGGCCAGAAGTGGCGCTGTGGCTCAAGTGGCTCAAGTGGCAGAGTGCTAGCCTTGAGCAAAGAGAAGCCAGGGACAGTGCTCAGGCCCTGAGTCCAAGGCCCAGGACTGGCAAAAAAAAAAGAATAAAGTGGGGGCTGGGAATATGGCCTAGTGGAAGAGAGCAAAAAGAAGCCAGGGACAGTGCTCAGGCCCTGAGTCCAAGGCCCAGATGCAATCTATGTAGTCCACAATGTTATCCCTCCTCTTGGATATCTGAAGATTAACAAAATTGCTGTATAGTTTTGAGGACCAGAGAAAACTTAGTGGATAATACTACTTAACAATGTGTTTTGTTTTTTAAGTAGCCAGGCAGACCTCTGTATTAATATGGTCACACCCTCTAGAACAGATTTAATTATATGAGTACTGGGTAGGTTCTTTTTGTTTTTAACATTTTCATTCTTCATTTGGTCTTCCACAAGCTGGTCACAAGGCAGTGGCTCAAACACAAAGACTATAACGTGTGTACTCTACAGTAGGCAGTGGAGGAGAATAGTTATACCTTCACTTCACAGTGGACAGAATTGAGTCATTTCCTTTAGAGACATTATTAAGGCTACGAAGGCTGGAAAGTTTGCAACAGACCCAAGTTATTGGCATTTCCAAAAGATATCGCCATCAACTCGGTAAATAACAAAACTTAGGTTTTCACTCTCCACATCTGGATGTAGAAACACCAGTCCGGAAAGTGGAAGTGGCTTGTTAGTTAGGGTTATCTAATTTCTCTCCTTCCTTCCTTCCTTCCTTCCTTCCTTCCTTCCTTTCTTTCTTTCTTTTTCTTTCTTCCTTTCTTTCCTTCTTTCTTTCTTTCTTTCTTCCTTCCTTTCTTTCTTTTTTCCTTCCTTCCTTCCTTCCTTCCTTCCTTCCTTCCTTTCTTCCTTCCTTTTTTTTTTTTTTTTTGTCAGTCGTGGGTCTTGAGCTTTTTTGCTTAAGGCTAGCACTCTACCACTGAGCCTCAGAGCCACTTCAAGCTTTTTGGTGGTTAATTTGAGATGAGTCTCACAGACTTTACTGCCTAGGCTGGCTTTGAATCACGATCCTCAAATCTCAGCCTCCCGAATAGCTAGGATTACAGACCAGAGCCACTGGCGCCCAGCATGGACTTTTTTTTCTTTTCTTTTCTGTTCCTGTTTCTGTAGACTTTGTGTAACTTTCTCGCTTGTCTTCCCAAGGCGAGACGGTCTAACTTCCACAAACTCCGAGGATGCTTTGAATTTAGGACAGATCAGCTTACCAAGCATTTCTCTGGCTTGTCCAGAGCGTCTTCCAAACCGCACCAGCATCTTGCTCCCGAAGCATCCAGATTAGGATATCAAACTATGGCCCAGCGGACTCCAGCCGCTTAAAAGTTTATGGGAACATTTGCTTAGCAACGCCGCCGGAAATAACGTAAGCCGTCGCCGAGGAACGAAGAACGCTCCTTCGTGGGCGGGAGTAGGACTGGACAGCAAGACTGCGCCTGCGCAGAACGTGGGCGCGGGGCGGGTGCTGCGGAGCGGCGTTGGCGGGCCGGCGTGGGAGCGAGGCTGGGGGGACCTAACCCGCCGAAGCCGCGCGGACATCGGAACGGCTAGGGGCGCTGACGCCAGGACCGGGTCAGTGAGGAGCTTTCGGCCGCATCCCAATCTGCTGCTCCCATTCCGGCCTGGGAGTCGCCTCCCGGGGGTCGAACCCCATGTAGGTCCCGACGCCCACCTTCCTGTGGACCCGGCAGGTGTGTGAGCAGGCGAGGCCGAGCCCCGGTGTGTGTGGACCACTGTTGCCCTCCCGGGCGAAAGGTTGGAGCCTTAACTGTAGAAAACTGAGGGCTAATTCAGTTTGGGGGCTTTATTTTCTATTTTATTTTTTTATTTTTGGCCAGTTCTGGGCCTTCAACTCAGGGCCTGAGCATTGTCCCTTCTTTTTGCTCAAGGCTAGCACTCTGCCACTTCTGGCCGTTTTCTGTATATATGGTGCTGGGGAATCGAACCCAGGGCCTCATGTATACGAGGCAAGCACTCTTGCCACTAGGCTATATTCCAAGCCCCACTAATTCAGTTTTAGATTTATTTTTTTGATAACTGAGGCATGGTCAGGATTAAAATGGGCCTGAAGGTTTTGGTTTTGTCGGTCCTGGGGCTTGAACTCGGGGCCTGGGCACTGCCCCTGAGCTTCTTTTGCTCAAGACTAGCACTCTACCACTTGAGCCACAGCGCCACTTCCAGCTTTTTCTGTATATGTGGTGCTGAAGAATTGAGCCCAGGGCTTCATGCATGCTAGGCAAGCACTCTACAACCAAGCCACATTCCTAGCCATTTTGTTTTAATAGCAATATTAAAACTTGAGTGTTGTCCTGAAAACATTCAAGTTAGGACTTTTATGATATTTTAAACTGCTTGATAGTGAGTTGAATGTGTTTGGGGTTCTGTCAGGTCCCTAATGACACAAATCTGTTAAATAGATATAGCACTTGATTTCAAAAGGCTTACGTATGTGTGGACTGGAACTTGAACTCAGGACCTGGTGTGTGTATTTGAGGGAGGGGGCTCCTAAGACTTGAACTGAAGACCTGGATGCAGTCCCTGAACATTTTTGCTCAAGGCAAGTACTCTACCATTTGAGCCACAACTCTACTGCCTTTTTGGTAGTTAGAACTCAGTCTCCTGAATATATGGTTTTAGGCATAAGCCACAGATCCAGATTTTTTTTTTTTTTTGCCAGTCCTGGGGCTTGAACTCAGGGCCAGTACACTGTCCCTGGCTTCTTTTTGCTCAAGGCTAGCTCAAGGAGCCAGAGCGCCACTCCTGACTTTTCTATATATGTGGTGCTGAGGAATCTAACCCATGGCTTCATGTATGCTAGGCAAGTACTCTACCACTAGGCCATATTCCTACCCCCCAAAGATCATTTTTAAACACATTATTGTACAGATGTCTTCATTATTAACTACTTGGTTCTGAGGGTACTATATTTAGTCGCCAAGTTGAAATCACTCAAAATGAAAGCAAGTAATAAGATTTTGAACAATGGAAGTTCTAACACATAGTTGTGCTATTTTTCTTTAGGTTTCTATCAGATGTTCCACTGTAACAATGCTGGTAAGTACAAAAATACCTATAGGCAAAAAATACCTATAGACAGAATTTTATGTATGTATAACATTGTTGGCTCATTGGAAGTAGCTTGAAACATGCCCAAGTACTGGGAGGAGTATAAGATTTGACTGTATTTGCAGGCTAACAACAATCTCATGGATTGCTAGGTCAGACATTATACCAGTGTCCAGAATACCAGCAATTTTGCCTCAGCTCCCCCAAGATGATGCAAATTAAGGCTTAAGTCATGTAGACATGGAGTGTATTGCATTACAGGACAGGGACCCTGAGCTGAGGAACCTGAATATTGTAATGGACAGCAAACAGCCTGTGGAGATTGTTCCTTATATTTGAATCAATAGTCCTGAGCTATGGGCAGTGAGTGCATTGCTTGTTATTGATGCATTGCTTCTAGAAGCCATAGAGAATAGTTCCTCTACATAAAACTTGCTATCAATAATTTGCCAACTTGATAGCGTCAGACATCATTTGACTTCAGATCCTGTAATCATAAAACATAGACATCTACAGACTAGTTGATCTAGAGTTTTTGTTCTTTGCCTACCAGTCCTACTTTTTGTTGTAAATTTAAAAGGTAGAACTTTCATCCAGATCTAGAACAATTTAAGTTATTTTATGGCTTTATTTTCCTTGTTTTACCAAAATCACCAGAAAAATTACAAACTGTAATTGAACCTGTTTTTAAGACCCTACCACTGCACATAAAAACATTCTATGTATGTAAGTGCTCATACTGAGCTTGAAATGTTCAAAAGTTAAGCTCTCACTTTTATTCTGAAGGTTGGTGCTCTACCACTGTAGCCATACCCACTTTATAATTTTTGCTGAGTGTCTTGGGCTCTTAACTGGTTAATTAGAAATCATATATGTGTGTGTGTGTGTGTGTGTATGCACAGTTATAGTGTAAATTCTTTGTTTGTTTGTTTTTTGCTAGTCGTGGGGCTTGGACTTAGGGCCTAAGCACTGTCCCTGGCTTCTTTTTGCTTAAGGCTAGCACTATACCTCTTGAGCCACAGTACCTCTTCTGGCCTTTTCTGTTTATGTGGTGCTAAGGAATTGAACCCAGGGCTTTGTGTATGATAGGCAGCACTCTACCACTAAGCCACATTCCCAGCCCTTTTGTTATGTCTTTGTTTCACCCAAACGGAATGTCTTAGCTTTTATTGGCTGAATAAATGTTCTCTCATGTATGCCCATGCTGAGACTTGAACTTGGGGCCTTATGTTCTCCTTCAGCTTTCTTTTTTGTGCCTGAGCTTTTACACTCAAGGCTAGCACTGCACCACTTTGAGTCACAGGCCCACTTCTGGTTTTCTGGTGATTGATTGCAGGTAAGAGTCTCAGGAACTTTACTGCCCAGACTGGCCTTTTAATGTGATCCTCCGATCTCAACCCCCTGAGTAGCTAGGATTACAAGTGTCAGCTGCTGGCTCCTGACTCCTTCAAGTTTCTTGCTTTGTTTTTTTGCTCTGAGCTGGCACAGTACCACTTGAGCCTCAACTGCTGTCTTGCATTTTGCTGATTAATTGGAGATGAAATCTCTCAAACTGGCTTCAAACTGTTATCCTCCTCCTCTTAGTCTTCTGAGTAACTAGGATTATAGTCATAGCATCCAGCTAAAGAGTTGGCTATTGCACACATACTTTATTTAATCAATCTCCAATGCTTGAATGTATTTTTTTTTTTTAGTTTTTATACTTGTGAGAAGCACATAGTCTGCTCTTACGTTATGGAAACATCTCAGACATACCAGATAGACATTGCTTATAGTTTGGGAGAGAACAGTTAATAGCTGTTTTTGTAATTTTGACAACAGGTTTCAAGATGGATTCACATTCCTTAATTTTTGGAGAATGTTATTTCAAGTATATTACTAAAATCTTTTATTTATTTATTTTTGTTTTGAGAGTTATTTTGTAGCTCAGATTAGCCTCAAAACAAGTCAGCCTCTTGCCTCAGCCTCCTGAGTGCTAGGATTATAGGCATACTCCACCACACTTTACTTGAATGTTTACTGACAGTATAATACAGTATTTCCCCATTAACAAGTTAAAAATAACAACATGAACTAAACATGAGACTACCCCATAATCCAGCAATACCACTCTTGGGCATCTGCCCAGAGCACTACAAGTCAGGATCTTTACTCACCCATTAGAAAATAGTTTGTCATTTGCAAGGAAATGGTTGGCCCTTGAATAAATAATGCTAAGTAAATTAAGGTTCAGAGAGACAGTGTGTTTTCTCATATGTGGAAGCTAGATTTAAAATACAAACACATTATATCCAGGGCTCTGTTCATAGACACACAAACTTATAAAGAGCAGTACACTTACGGGAGGAGTCCAAAGATGTAGCTCCTCTAAACAGCTAATGAACTGTTTATCAAAATGAATACCAGTAAATGGAAAGATGTTTTGAGGGGAGAGCAAAGGGGAGCACAAGAATAGAAGGTGGGTGAGTAAATACAGTCATTGTATTTAGTGGACATTATGGAAAAACTGAACTATGTAACTTGAGGGTAGGGGTTGAAGGGGGAAAATCAGAGAGAATGATAGAAGGGGTAACACTGATCAAGAAGCATTATACTCTTGACTTACGGAATTGTAACACCTTGTCCAACTACATAATTTAAAAAAAGAAAAAAAAAGTCAGCACCGGTTGCTCGTATCTGTAATCATAGCTGCTCAGGAGGCTGAGATCTGAGGATCGAAGTTTTTTGGTTTTTGCCAGTCCTGGGGTTTGACCTCAGGGTCTGGCACTGTCCCTGAGCTTCTTTTGCTCAGGGCCAGCACTCTACCACTTCTGGCTTTTTCTGTGTATGTGATATTGAGGAATCAAATCCAGGGCCTTGTGCATGCTTGGCAAGTATTCTACTACGAAGCCACATTCCCAGCCTAAGAATCACAGTTTGAAACCGGAAAAGTCCATGAGATGCTTATATAAATAAACTACTCAGAAGAAGCCAGATGTACGTTCAAATAAAACTATTGTCGACATACTGTCTATTGTAGACATTACATTTAAAGACCTAAGCGAATTTTCTTGGGCATAGGCCACGTGGCTACTGTATATGTTCTTGGTACATTGTGTATTGTATATATGTCTACCTGACCTAGGAAAGGGAAAGAAAAACACGGTGTAAGATAGCACAAGAAATGTACATACTGCCCTGCTATGTAACTGTACCCCTTTTGCACAACACCTTGTCAAAAAATTTTTGTTTAATAAATAAATAAATTTAAAAAAAAAAGAAGAAGCCAGAAGTAGCACTGTGGCTCAAATGGTAGAGTGCTAAACTTGAGCAAAAGAAGCTCAGGAACAATGCCAGGCCCCAGGACTAGCACAAAAGAAAAGAAAAATGTAATTATAGGAGCAACCTCAAAAAAAGCTTTGAACCTGGAAATCTCAATCAGCTTAACATTTATGTTTTTTTTTTTTTTTTTTTTTTTTTTTGGCCAGTCCTGGGCCTTGGACTCAGGGCCTGAACACTGTCCCTGGCTTCTTCCCGCTCAAGGCTAGCACTCCGCCACTTGAGCCACAGTGCCGCTTCTGGCCGTTTTCTGTATATGTGGTGCTGGGGAATCGAACCTAGGGCCTCGTGTATCCGAGGCAGACACTCTTGCCACTAGGCTATATCCCCAGCCCAGCTTAACATTTATGACTTTACCCACTGAATTAAAAGCTTAGTTTCATATAACATTCCTTGTTTTATATTTCAGGTTATTTGTATTATCATTTTGTTTCTCCCATTGTCAATAGATGCTTTTGATATAAGAAAAAAACCTACATAATTAAACTTCTAAATACTTTTATTAATTTTAGGAGTTAAGAAGTTTCCATTCCTTTGCTTCAAACCAGAAGATTTTATTCCCTGCATACAGAACTAGAGTGATGTTATTTAAAAACAACTGACAACTGGCTGATGTTTAAAACTGAAGATTGTCATGACTGTTTAACTTAAACTCTATGCTGAAACAAGATTGATTATATGGAAAGTAACTAATTTGGGTAAGTATTTTATTATTATTATTAAGTAGTTGTACCAAGGGTTACAATTCCACAAATCAAGTTATGAGTACACTGCTTTTTGATCAGGATCACACCTTTCTTTGTTCTTCCCATTTCCCCCCTTCCATCCCCACTCTAAAGTTTTGTTTTGTTTTTTTTAACATAATTGGGTAAGGCTTTTGTTTGTTTGTTTGTTTGTTTTAAATGGAAAAGATGCTGTGGATGGCGGTCTTATATGTTCATGTTTTTAGCACATCTCTGAGTTTTTCCTTAAGATACATTTCTAAAATTGCAATTTTTAGTTAAAGCAATGAACATTTTTTTCTGTGTACTTGAGTAGGTCCTGGGGCTTGAAGATGGGCCTTGAGCATTTTTCATTCAAGGCTAGAGCTTTTCCACTTGAGCTACAGCTGCACTTCTCTACTTCTGGCTTTTTTTTTTTTTTTTTGTAGTTAGATAAAGATGAGTCTCGCAGAATTTCCTGTCCCATCTGGCTTTGAACTTTGATGCTTAGATATCTGTCTCCTACAAAGAGGAGTAGTAGTTGCTGTTTTGGTGGTTGTGGGGCTTGAATTCGGGGCCTGGGTGCTGTCTTTAAGCTCTTTGTGCTTGAGACTAGTGCTCTGCCATTTGTACCACAGCGCCATTTCCACTTCTGGCTTTTTCTGTTTATGTCATACTGAGGAATCGAACCCTGGACTTCATGCCTGCTAGGCAAGTACTCTACCACTAAGCCACATTCCCAGCCCTCAGTAAGTATTTTTTTTTAATAATTTAGAAGCACTTTATTTATTTATTTATTTTTTGGCCAGTCCTGGGCCTTGGACTCATGGCCTGAGCACTGTCCCTGGCTTCCTTTTGCTCAAGGCTAGCACTCTGCCACTTGAGCCACAGCTCCACTTCTGGCCATTTTCTGTATATGTTTTCTGCTGGGGAATTGAACCCAGGGCCTCTTGTATACGAGGCAAGCTCTCTTGCCACTAGGCCATATCCCCAGCCCCTCAGTAAGTATTTTTAATAAGAGTATGGAATGAATGGTGAGCAAATACTAATAGGAAAAGTTATAAAATTAGTAAAGAGGCTAATGTCCAGAGGACGTTTACTAGAGTCTTGTCTCCAAATAACCCAGCAAAAAGTACAGCCAAGTAGCTCAATTAGAGCTCCAGCTGAGCAAGTAAAACAAGCAAACACAAGGCTTTGAGCCTTTGTGCTAAAGGCTAGCACTTTATCACTTGAATCAACAGCTTCACTTCTGGCTTTTTGGTGGTTAATTGGAAATAAGGATCTCACAGACTTTCCTGATCAGGCTGGCTTTGAACTACAATTCTCAGATCTCAGCTTCCTGAGTTGCTAGGATTTATGGGTGTGAGCCAACTGGCCCAGCCTCAAAAAACTTTTTAAAAGAAAATCTAAAATTAAAATGAAGGGAAACACAGAAGACCCATGATTCCAAGGAAACTGATGCTTAAGAAATACTGCAAATGTTTTGAATTCGTAGAGTTTAGTTCTGCTTCTTTTGTTGTTGTTTTTTTGGCTAGTCTTGGGGCTTGAACTCAGGGCCTGAGCACTGTCCCTGGCTTCTTTTTGCTCAAGGCTAGCACTCTCCACTTGAGCCACAGCGCCACTTCTGGCCATTTTCTATATATGTGGTGCTGAGGAATCGAACCCAGGGCTTCACATATACGAAGCAAGCATTCTTGCCACTAGGCCATATTACCAGCCTAGAGTTTAGTTCTGTACTGCTTGATTCTACTAGATATTCCGCCTTTCAACACACCTAAAATTTTTACCATCGATACTTACATTGAACACATTAGCTTTTACCTTGCTTTTTAGACACTGTTTTTGGGGGTGGAGGGGGCGGCTCAGGGGAAGATATATTTTCACAAAATTAAGGACAGGGTGGACTGGGAATAAAGTGCTTGCCTCGCATACATAAAGCCCTGGGTTCAATTCCTCAGCACCACATATATAGAAAAAGGCAGAAGTGGCACTGTGGCTCAAGTGGCAGAGTGCTAGCCTTGAGCAAAAAGACATGGACAGTGCTCAGGCCCTGCGTTCAAGCCCCAACACTGGCCAAAGAAAAAAAAGAAGGGCAGGGAAACATGACATGACAATAACATGGTAAGGACTGAGAGCTCCACTGTATCAACTGGGCTGCACCATATGTGTGTAAGAATTTAATTTTTTTGTTTTTGAAAAAAAAATTTCTTTGGTGCTGATACTGGGGCTGGAACTCAGGGCCTGGACACTGTCCCTGAGCTTTGTTTTGTTCAGGGCCAGCATTCCACTATTGAGCCACAGTTCTGTTTCTTGCTGTTTTGGTGGATAATTGGCTAGGCTGGCTTCAAAGTGCAATCCTCAGATCAGAGTATCTACGATTATTGACGTGAACCACCAGCCCCTGGCTGAAATTTCTTTTGATTTTTTTTAAGGAGATACTGTTTTTTGAACATGCTTGGTCAAAATGATGTGTAATAAAAATAAGATGGGCATAGTAATGTAGTCTTAAATCATTATGAAGGCTGTATTGTGCTGTTTTAAGATTAATAGCTCAAGAATTTTAGTAATTTGTGGCAAATTAAATCTATACTTCAGGCAGTTTTCAATCAACAATGAGTTACATTAGGAGAAAAAAGTAAACTTTATAATTGAAAAAATTGTAGTGTTGGAGGGTATCAAACTCAAATCCTCACATAATCCAGGCAAGCATTCTACTTCTGAGATACAACTGTAGATAAGGTTTAGAAAAAGAGTTTTCAATTATAAGTTAAAAATGCTCATAAAGCATGCAACTTAAAATGTGCCTGGCTATAGCACTAAAATGATCATCTGTTGTGCTTTACCACTGTTTACTACATTGTTTCCATAGTAAAGTGAAATTTGCACATTTATGTGGGAGCCAGTGAGAAATACCGTTATAGAAGTTTTTTGTTGTGGTTTTTTTTTGGCCAGTCCTAGGCTGTGAACTCAGGGCCTGAGCACTGTCCCTGGCTTCTTTTTTGCTCAAGGCTAGCACTCTACCATTTGAGCCACAGCGCCACTTCTGGCCGTTTTCTGTATATGTGGTGCTGAGGAATCGAACCCAGGGCCTCATGTATACGAGGCAAGCACTCTTGCCACTAGGCCATATTCCCAGCCCCCGTTATAGAAGTTTTTGCAACACAAGGATCCAAAATATTATATACCATCTAAACTCACACAACTAGAGATATCCCTCTAGGTTATTCTCAAGATAGTCTAAATTGAGGTACACAGAATACTTGTTACTATTTGTATCAAGGGCAATATTCTTTTTTATTTTTAATTTATTTGTTTATTAATTGAACACATTTTTTGACAAGGTGTTGTGCAAAAAGGGTACAGTTACATAGTAGGGCAGTGTGTACATTTCTTGTGATATCTTACGTCCTTTTTTTCTCTCTTCTCTAGGTCAGGTAGACATATATACAATATACAATGTATCAAGAACATATACAGTAGCCAGGTGGCCACGAAGGGCAATATTCTGAATTCACTACTACTTATCTTTAGTAATAAACTGGGAAATACATTTGGTTTAATGCCATGGTATTCTTTTCCTTCTAATCTCTTTTTTTTTTTTTTTTGCCAGTCCTGGGCCCTGAACTCAGGACCTGAGCACTGTCCCTGGCTTCTTTTTGCTCAAGGCTAGCACTCTGCCACTTGAGCCACAGTGCCACTTGAGCCACAGTGCCACTTCTGGCTTTTTCTATATATGTGGTGCTGGGGAATCGAACCCAGGGTTTCATGTATGCAAGGCACTCTTGCCACTAGGCCACATTCCCAGCCCCTTCTAATCTCTTTATCTTATTTTATTTTTAGAATTTCTGGCTATTTTCTTATAAAAGTATAAAGTGATCACAAATGTACTGTCATAGCTGTTATATATTTTATTTTGTTCTTAGGCGAGTACCAAGGCTTGAACCCAGAGCCTCACTGGCGCTGGCTTACTATTTAAGTAATGAGTAGTCTTTTAATGTCCTATTTCTTAGGCACTGGAATATTGTACTTAAAATTATGAATTGAAGCTGGGCATCAGTGGCTTAGGCCTGTAATCTTAGCTACTCAGGAGGTTGAGATCTAAGGATCTGATTCAAAGCCAGAAACAAACAACAACAACAAAAAACACACACACACAAAAGCATGAACTTTGGAATCAGCCTGCGTCCAAAATTTAAGCTTGAGCAACTTACCCACTTTAATTCTAACTCATACATTCTTAAGATGGGGATAATAATTATGTTTATTTAATAGTACACGAAAATTAAGCTTAGCTTAACCTAAGCTTTTAGTTTAGTGCCTGGCAAATAATGACCTCTCAAATATATTTGTTATTCTTTTTTTGTTCATGTCCTTCCCCTGTATTCTGTGTAATTGCTAAGGTTCTATATAATAATTTTCATCCATATCATCTCTTGTCCAGCCTGATTTTTCCTTTTCTCTTTATATTTACAGTTAATGACCTTTATTTTCTTCTAGTGAAAACAAAAACTTACTTGTTGCATCATTAGCAATGTGTATTCAGATGATTTGGTACCTCAAAGCTAAACTATCTAGAGATTAAACTACTAGAAAAAAACAAACATGAGAAGTCCTTAACAGAAGTTACCGGGTTCAGGGGCTGGAAATATGGCTGAGTGGTAAAGTGCTTGCCTTGTATACATGAAGCCCTGGGTTCAATTCCTCAGCACCACATATATAGAAAAAAGCCGGAAGTGGCACTGTGGCTCAAGAGGTAGAGTGCTAGCCTTGAGCAAAAAGAAGCCAGGGACAGTGCTCAGGCCCTAAGTCCACGCCCTAGGACTGGCAACAAAAACAAAACAAATAAACAAAAGTTACCAGGTTCAGACTATTTGGGGGAGGAGAGAGTTTAATATTGGTACTAGAGCTTGAATTTATATCCTTTATGGGCTTTCTTGCTCATGGCTGGCACTCTACAACTTCAGCCATGTCTCTAGTCCAGTAAAATCTTCACTTAGTTAATTAGTTGTGCTAGAGATTTGAACCTAGGGCCTCATACATATTCAGCAAGTGCTTTACTAATGAATTCCATCTTCAGCCAAATTATTACACTTTACAAGAACTGGATTGCCCCTAGTTCTTAAGTAGTTTTAGAATTTCAAGTACAACATTAATCAGTTATAAAATTGGCATTTAAACATTAATATCAGGCTAAATATATTTTAAGATACATTATACTATATATTATATATGATATATATCATATAATATATATTTATATAATATATCAATAAAATGTATAAGATTATATACAATATAACTTATAATAAATATAATATGGTATATTGTATGTAATTATATATTATAACAATACAAAATATATACACACACATATATACTTAAATTTTTTTTTTTTTTTTTACCAGTTCTGGGGCTTTAACTGTGCCTAGGCACTGTCCTGAGCTGCTTCTTTTTTTTTTTTTTTTTTTGCCAGTCCTGGGGCTTGGACTCAGGGCCTGAGCACTGCCCCTGGCTTCTTTTTGCTCAAGGATAACACTCTGCCACTTGAGCCACAGCGCCACTTCTGTCCGTTTTCTGTATATGTGGTGCTGAGGAATCAAACCCAGGGCTTCATGTATAGGAGGCAAGCACTCTTGCCACTAGGCCATATTCCCAGCTCCCTGAGCTTCTTTTGCTCAAGGCTACCACTCTACTACTTGAGCCACAGAGCTACTTCTGGATTTTTCTGTTTATGTGGTACTTAGGTTTATGTGGAATCCAGGGCTTTATGCCTGCTAGGCAAGCACTCTACCACTTAGCCACATTCCCAGTACCTTAGGTCATATTTTATAGCTGGGCATCAGTTGCTCACATCTATAATCGTAACAACTCGGGTGGCCAAGATTTTAAGATTAAGGTTCAATGCCAGCTCATGCAGGAAAGTCCCTGAGACTCTTAGCTCCAATTAACTACCAAAAGCCAGAAATGGATGTGTGGCTTAAATGGTAGAGCCTTGAGTGAAAAAGGGATAAGACACAGATCAGAGTTCAAGCTCCGTGTGTGTGTGATAAGTGCTAGTGTCTCATGCCTGGAATCCTAGCTATTCCGGAGGCTGAGATCTGGAGGATTACAGTTCAAAGCCATCCCAACTAAAAAGTTCATGAAAGCATCTCCAATTAGCCAGCTAAACCAAAACAGGGCTGGTAGTAGGTTTAGTGCTATGAGCAAGAAAGCCAAGCCAATTTAAGACCCTAAAACCA
The DNA here is from genome assembly GCF_023159225.1 of Perognathus longimembris pacificus. Classification (NCBI taxonomy): domain Eukaryota; kingdom Metazoa; phylum Chordata; class Mammalia; order Rodentia; family Heteromyidae; genus Perognathus; species Perognathus longimembris. Next base: position 53,374,270 of record NC_063164.1, on the reverse strand, counting down.
AGCTCCAATTCTTGCAAAAAAAAAAAAAAAGATTACATGTATCAAATCGGTTCAGAATTTTGGTTATTATACAGAGTATTATTACTATATATGACCTGTTACTTAATATTCATATATGGTAAAATTATATGGCTGTGCTATGATTGTCCTGTGTTTTTTCTGTCATGTAACACACCTGCAATACTGGCTACTCAAGAGGCTGTAATCTGAGGATCTCAGTTTAAAGCCAGCCCGCATAGGAAAGTCTGTGAGATTCAAAACCAGAAGTGGAGCTGTATCTCAAAGTGGTAGAGTGCTAGCCTTGAGCAAAAGAGCTCAGGGAGGGTTGGAAATGTGCCTTGGTGGCAGAGTGCTTGCCTAGCTAGCATGCATGGGGCCCTGGGTTCATTTCCTCAGTGCCACATTAAAAGAAGAAGAGTGGGACCTAGACAAGGGATGGAAAAACAGGTTGTAAGATATCACAAGAAATGTACACACTGCCCTACTATGTAACTGTACCCTCGTTGCACAACACCTTGTAAAAAATTTTTTTTTTGCTTAATCAATAATAAAAAAATTAAAAAAATAAAAAAATAAAAGAAGAAGAGTGGGAGGAAACCCAGGATAGCACCCAGGCTCTGAGTTCAAGCCCCATGATTTAAAAAAAAAAAAAAAAAGTCACAGACTTTCCTGCCCAAGCTGGCTTTGTACTGCAATCCTCAGATCTCAGCCTCCTAAGTAACTAGGATGCAGGGTGGACCACCAGTGCTTAGCTCACTTATAAATTTGACTGCAAGAGATTGTTTCATGGGGCTGGTAATATGGCCTAGTGTCAGGAGTGCTTGCCTGGTATATATGAAGCCCTAGGTTCGATTCCTCAGCACCACTTATATAGAAAAGGCCAGAAGTGGTGCTGTGCTCAAGTGGCAGAGTGCTAGCCTTGAGGAAAAAAAAAAAAAAAAGCCAGGGACAGTGCTCAGGCCCTGAGTTCAAGCCCCAGGAGTGGGGAAAAAAAAAAAAAAGAGAGAGATTGTTTGATTACTTTTCTTTCTGTCTAGGTCTATAGTTTCATTGTAAATACTCTTAAAGAATTATCCTTATAGCAACATAATGATACAATTTTTTTTGGATACTGTTCTTCAATTCACTTGAAATACTCAAATATAAACTTTGCTTCTTTAAACTAAGAGTTCATAATCTTAAACTACTTAGTGATTAGGTTATAGTTCTTTTAATAAGATAACTTTTACTTCTAGTTTTAGCTAAGTATAAACACCGACTGTTTAGGGAATAATATTCTTTTTGTCCAGGTAACCCAAAGCTATTTCTGTGACAATGAAAATGTTGTTGGTGTTTGACTTCAATAATAAAATCATAGATGACAATAGTGACAGTTGGATTTTACAGTGTCTTTTAATAAGTTAACATTTACTTCTAGATTTAGACAAGTATAAACACAGAATATTTAGGGAATAATATTTCCTTTCCAGGGTAACCCAAAGGTATTTTTAGAACAATGAAGATTTTGTTGGTGTTTGACTTCAATAATAAAATTATAGATGACAATATTGATACTTGGATTGTACAATGTCTTTTAATAAGTTAACCTTTACTTCTAGGTTTAGATAAATATAAACACAGAATGTTTAGGGAATAATACTTCTTTTTTTTCAGGGTAACCCAAAGCTATTTCTGGAACAATGAAAATTTTGTTGGTGTTTGACTTCGATAATACAATCATAGATGACAATAGTGACACGTGGATTGTACAGTGTGCTCCAGACCAAAAGCTTCCCATTGAACTACAAGATTCTTATCAAAACGGATTTTGGACAGAATTTATGGGCAGAGTCTTTAAGTATTTGGGAAATGAAGGCATAGGAGAAGATGAAATGAAAAGCACAATGATATCAATGCCTTTCACTCCAGGGGTGGTGGAACTTTTCAACTTCATAAGAGAGAATAAGAATACATTTGACTGCATCATTATTTCAGATTCAAATTCAGTCTTTATAGATTGGATTTTAGAAGCTGCTAATTTCCATGATGTGTTTGATAATGTGTTTACAAATCCAGCAGCTTTTGATAGCAATGGTCATCTCACTGTGGAAAATTATCATGCCCATTCTTGTGATAGGTGCCCAAAGAATCTTTGCAAAAATGTAGTTTTGGTAGAATTTGTAGATAAACAGTTAAAGCAAGGAGTTAATTATACACGAATTGTTTATGTAGGTGATGGTGGAAATGATCTCTGTCCAGTAACCTTTTTAAAGAAGAATGATGTTGCCATGCCACGGAAAGGATATACTTTACATAAAACTCTTTCCAAAATGACTCAAAATCTTCAGCCCATAGAATCTTCTGTTGTAGTTTGGTCTTCAGGTGTCGAAATAATTTCTCATTTACAGTCTCTAATAAAGGAGTAATGCCAGCAACTGAAATGTGTGTTAGTTAAGGTTAGATTCAGCAACAAAAACTCATTTGCTAGATGGTAGAGGCTTAAAAAGGTGGGGGGAGGGTTCCTCTCACTTCAAAAGAATTCCAGAAGTATCCCAACACTGCTAGGCACTTAGCTTCCAACTCATGAACTGAACTTCCTGTTAAAGCTTCAACCCTCACAGCAACATTCTGGCCATCATGGAAGGCAGTGAGTACCATTAGCTAAAATAGTTAATGCCCCATCTACTTCAAGGGAAGATGGAAAATAATAGCTTTCACCTTATGGAAGTTGGGAAAAGACAGAACTTGGGCAGGTACAACTGCTAGTCTATGCTAAAAGTAGTGATGAGTATATTTTAAATTTTATTCCCATAGAGGTCATGTTTACTCTCAGATATTTATTCCAGAAACATATAGTAGTTGCAGATCTTACAAATAAGCTTTCAAATGTATATAATGTTTTCCTAAGTCAGTATATTTTAAAGATAGGGATGTAGATTGGGAGGGTTTTTTTTATCAGTTTCACTATTTCATTTAAAAAATAGCAAATATTTAAGTTTATACCATAGTAGTGATAGCATATTGTTTTTGTTTTGAGATTGTCTCACTAGGTAGCTTAGGTGGGCCTCAAGCCTATAATTCTTCTGCTTCAGCTCCCTGAGTGCTGGGTACCACCACATCTAGGTTCAATATGCTAATTTAATCAGTGTTGAAAACAGAAGTACAATACTATTGTCATGGGTAATACAACATACAATTTATAGGAATAGTAGTGTTTAGTAGACTTTGATATATTAGTGAAGTATCAACTGGCCTAGAAATTTTTCTCTTTTTTTTTTTTGCCAGTCCTGGGGCTTAAACTCGGGTTCTGGGCACTGTCCCTGATCTCAGCCTCCTAGTAGCTAGGATTACAGGCATGAACCACTAGCGCCTGGCAATATTAAAGCATTTTTTTTTTTTTTGCCAGTCTTGGGCCTTGGACTCAGGGCCTGAGCACTGTCTCCAGCTTCTTTTTGCTCACTTGAGCTAAAGTGCCCCTTCCAGCCATTTTCTATATATGTGGTGCTGAGGAATCGAACCCAGGGTTTCATGTATACGAGGCGAGCACTCTTGCCACTAGGCCATATTCCTAGCCCTGGCCTAGAAATTTTTATAAAGTAATACTGATTTAGGGCTAGATGTATGGCTCAGACTTAGCACTTGTTCAGCAAGCACAAAATCCTGAGCTCAAACCCCAGTACCACCAATTTTTTTTTCTGAAAATTGCTAATTTCTATGCTTATATTTTAGTTATAAATATTCAATATATTTCTGTTAGGATTTTCTTTCCTAAATTATGGAAATCTCCAAAAATAGAAATAGTATAATTTAGTAAGAGGAAAATTGTACTTTTAATTTTTTTAAGTTGTGGATCTTTATTTTGCATTAATAGACTTGATTATGTTGAAATCCATGTACTTTGCTTAAGGACCAAAAGTGATTGTCAATTAGATATAAGAATGGTCCGGAAGTAAACAAGACTTTAAAGGGATGGCAGCTCAGCCTTGAATACTCTGTCTCTGAAATCTAAGGTTTTTAGGGTTCCACTTTGCTTCTCAAGAGAGTAAACTTCTAGGTATGAGAAATAGACACTGTTCTGTGACTCCTCAAACCCCAAGGTATGAGGACAGACTGAACAAACTTCTTTTCTGCCTTGGTATTTTTTTTTTGGGGGGGGGTGCTGTTCAGAAGACAGCTAGGCTTTGCTTCAAATCAATAGAATACCATGTAGATGAGAGAATAGCCTAATTATGATATATTACATCAAACTCTTAAGAGGCTCATTAATTTCAAAGAATTATATTGCTGTTGTGAGCTGGTTTGGGGAGAAGTAGCAAGTACTGAGGATGATCTCTCCTCAGTAGTCAGCAAGAAATACTCCCTTATTCCAGTCAGTGATTGTAAGGAACTGATGTTGCCAACCACCATATGATTTTGGAAATGGATCCTGATACTAATAACTATAATTGCAACCTTAGAACATAGCTAAATAAATAGACCCATCTAAATAAGCTGTGCTTGTACTCTGACCCACAGAACCTGAAATAATAAATGTGTGTTAATATACTTAATGTTTAGGAATATTGTTACCCAGCAGGATAAAAACTATTCCTCCAACTCTGTTCAAAGTTCTGCAAAAGGTCTAGAGTAATAGCTTAAGCAGTACCAGCCTAGCAAGCACAAAGGCCCTGAATTCAAACCCCAGCACCACAAAGAAAAAATGATTTTACAAGTATATTGTAGGGCACCCCTAGGAAGCAACCAGCCACAAAAAGACACATGAAAACCATTAGATACTATTTAAATAGAAATGCAGGATCTACAGTTACTGGAATTTTCAGAGACAAATTACATTTCTGAGGACTTTGGCAAAGAAGTAAAAATTACACTTAATAAAAGTGCAATTTGGAAGTGGCACTGTGGCTCAAGTGGTAGAGCACTAGCCTTGAGTTGAAGAGCTCAGGGACAGCACCCAGGCCCAGAGTTCAAGTCCCACGACCAACCAAAAAACAAAAGTGCAATCAGAGGGGCAACAATGTCTCTCTGCCTCTAATCATATATTTATCTAAATGAACTCTAGGAAATGGGGGGAAAAAGTGGAAGCCAGGGATGGTAGTTTATGCTTGTAATTCCAGCACTTGGGAGAGTGAGATAGATCATAAGTTTGAGGCCAATCTGGTTATGTAACAAAACTCTGAGCCTGTAATTCTAGCTACTTAGGGAGCTGAGATCTGAGGATCATGGTTCAAAATCAGCTGAAAAGACCTGTGAGATTCATCTCTAGCCACCAGAAAACCAGAACTAGAGCACAGGGACAGTGCCTGAGTTCAAGCCCCATGACTGGAAAAAAAAAAAAAAAAAAAGATTCCATCTCAAAACAATAAAATAGAAATACGAGAACTAGAAATCAATTTTTTTTAAAAACCCAGGCTGATCTTGGCCTTGTAGTCCTGCCTCAAGCCTCTGAGTGCTGAAATTGTAGACACTATATTGAGCTTGAAATTACCATCTTAATGGATAGATTCAATAGAACACACATAGCTGAAGTAGTAATTAGTGAATGGACACAAGTCAGAAAAAAATATCCATAATGATAGAGACATAAAATACAGAAGAAAGTTGGGACATAAAGAGTAAGAGGAACTAACATAGAAAATTAGTACCCCCCAGGGGGAGGAAAGATGAGTAATAGTCTGTGAGATGGTAATAGAACTTTACAGATGGAAGAAGACATCAAACTAGAGATTAAAGAACATTAATCAACTAGGCATTTGCAAAGCCCTGAGTTAAACCCCTAGCACCAAATGTCCAATTTTTTTCATTGCATATTTATTTATCCCTTTAATATCAGCCTTTTAGAAAAAAACCTATTAACATGAGCATTATTCTTCCTTTTTCCTTTGTCTCCAGTGTATTAAATTGGTGCTTCAGGGGATGATAGAACCTGTGTCTTTCAGCTACAGGTGAGCTCTGAAACTGGTTTATAGTTCTGGGGTCATTCTATCTAGGCTTACAAAGTTACACCCTACACATGTATGGCTTAGCAGTATTCAACCACAGATTTAAAGAGACAGATTTCCCCTACAGATTTCTGGAACTTTCCCACGTTGTTCCTTTTTTATACCCTGCCATCCAGTATAGGCATCAACCAGTGCAAATGGATTGAAACCAGAAACACTCATAACAGGGTGTTTGGCAATCCTACACTTGCCCTAGATCTTTGTGGGCCAGCCTTATTAATGTCATTTCCATTTCTTCTTTTAGGGCTGGGGATATAGCCTAGTGGCAAGCGTGCCTGCCTCGGATACACGAGGCCCTAGGTTCGATTCCCCAGCACCACATATACAGAAAACGGCCAGAAGCGGCGCTATGGCTCAAGTGGCAGAGTGCTAGCCTTGAGCGGGAAGAAGCCAGGGACAGTGCTCAGGCCCTGAGTCCAAGGCCCAGGACTGGCCAAAAAAACAAAACAAAACATTTCTTCTTTTAAATATCACTGTATGTCCTTTGTTCATTTATCCATAGAGTCTTGTGTTCTGCTTACCTATTTGGAGGATACTAGCAATGCCATATTTGTGATATTTTTTGTATTGTGGAGAAGTTTTATGTCAACTCTTTTTCCATCTGAAGTAACTTTTGTCTATGAAATAAACGGGCAACAGATGCAACAAGAAAAAAGCCATACAAATTTTGTTTTGTTTTGTTTTTTGCCAGTCCTGGGCCTTGGACTCGGCCTGAGCACTGTCCCTGGCTTTTTTTTTTGCTCAAGGCTAGCACTCTGCCACTTGAGCTGTTTTCTATATATGTGGTGCTGGGGAATCGAACCCAGGGCTTCAAGTATACGAGGCAAGTACTCTTGCCACTAGGCCATATCTCCAGCCCAAACCATACAAATTTTATTACATGCCTAAGACATTGGAATGTGAGACTCGGGAGAGGGAAGTTGGTTGAGCCTTATTTAGATCTTTGCAAAGGGACAGTTGTACTTCTGGAGAGAAGGGAGGGGGTGCAGGTTTGGGAGGTTGGGGGAAGAATGTGCACAGTAAACAAGGGTTCTCCACATAAGAACTACCTGGGGGAGGTGTCAAAATCCCCAACTTATTTTTTTTCCCCCAGTCCTGGGGCTTGGACTCAGGGCCTGAGCACTGTCCCTGGCTTCTTTTTGCTCAAGGCTAGCACTCTGCCACTTGAGCCACAGCACCACTTATGGCCATTTTCTATATAAGTGGTGCTGGGGAATTGAACCCAGGGCTTCATGTATACAAGTCAAGCACTCTTGCCACTAGGCCATATTCCCAGCCCCCCCAACTTCTTTTTCCTGTGGAAAGACGTTTCCTAGATGTCAGGGGAGTGCAGGAAGGGAAGCAGGTGAGAAAAGTCTCTGTTTGCATCTGCTGTTGACTTTACTAATGTAGATATATATGTAAATGACTTTTGAAGATGGACAGCCTTTTAGAGCTATTCCTGTTTCTGAAGATGTCTGCAGTTTCTTTAAATACACCAAAGAAATATATATATATTTCAGGTGGGACATTTTACTTTCACAGGATTATATTATGTTAATATAAAATGGTCTTAGTCTTCACTATAAAATATAATCATCTGAATTGAATGTATATCTTTTTATCTCACTATATTGCATTAAAATTAAATACTTGATATACACTAGGCTAAAAAAATGTAAGATTCTTTTTCTTTAAAATTTTAGCCAAAGAACCTTTGTTTCTCCCCCAGAGAGAAGCAGATTCTTTTTTTTTTTTTTGCCAGTCTTGAGGCTTGGACTCAGGGCCTGAGCACTGTCCCTGGCTTCTTTCTGCTCAAGGCTAGCTCTCTGCCACCTGAGCCACAGTGCCACTTCTGGCCATTTTCTATATATGTGGTGCTGGGGAATCGAACCCAGGGCCTCATGTATATGAGGCAAGCACTCTTGCCACTAGGCCATATTCCCAGCCCTTGGCTTTTGTTTTTATTTGATTTGATTTGATTGCCAGTCCTGGGGCTTGAACTCAGGGCCTGAGCACTGTCCCTGGCTTCTTTCTGCTCAAGGCTAGCTCTCTGCCACCTGAGCCACAGTGCCACTTCTGGCCATTTTCTATATATGTGGTGCTGGGGAATCGAACCCAGGGCCTCATGTATATGAGTCAAGCACTCTTGCCACTAGGCCATATTCCCAGCCCCCCCAACTTCTTTTTCCTGTGGAAAGACGTTTCCTAGATGTCAGGGGAGTGCAGGAAGGGAAGCAGGTGAGAAAAGTCTCTGTTTGCATCTGCTGTTGACTTTACTAATGTAGATATATATGTAAATGACTTTTGAAGATGGACAGCCTTTTAGAGCTATTCCTGTTTCTGAAGATGTCTGCAGTTTCTTTAAATACACCAAAGAAATATATATATATTTCAGGTGGGACATTTTACTTTCACAGGATTATATTATGTTAATATAAAATGGTCTTAGTCTTCACTATAAAATATAATCATCTGAATTGAATGTATATCTTTTTATCTCACTATATTGCATTAAAATTAAATACTTGATATACACTAGGCTAAAAAAATGTAAGATTCTTTTTCTTTAAAATTTTAGCCAAAGAACCTTTGTTTCTCCCCCAGAGAGAAGCAGATTCTTTTTTTTTTTTTTTGCCAGTCTTGAGGCTTGGACTCAGGGCCTGAGCACTGTCCCTGGCTTCTTTCTGCTCAAGGCTAGCTCTCTGCCACCTGAGCCACAGTGCCACTTCTGGCCATTTTCTATATATGTGGTGCTGGGGAATCGAACCCAGGGCTTCATGTATGGGAGGCAAGCATTCTTGCCTCTAGGCCATATTCCCAGCCCGAGAAGCAAATTCTTTATGGTCACTTTTCATTGTGCTTAAGTATATAATTAGGATGTTGATGTTAGTTCAATGTCAGTTGAGACGACTATGAAAATCACAACAGAATTGAACCAAAAGTAGAATAGGGAAATGAACTTGTTTTCCACATGAGTTTCTTATAGTTGTCAGAGACACAATCCTAAAATGGTCCCCTGGTTGCTATGTCCTATGTGATCCTAGCAACTTCACACATTTAGGACAATTATTAGCTTGTATTTTACAGCACAGTTGACCTAAAACCAAGATGAGTGGGTCTGACCTAAACATATGGAGCCTTTCAAAATGGAGAGTTTTCTTGGTTGTTTGCTGTTATGACTTAGATATGAACCACCTCATGTGTCGAACACTTTCCTCAGCTGGTGGCGCTATTTTGGGAAGTGGTGAAACTTTAGGAGGTTGCCTCGATGGAAGAAGTAGGTCACAGGGGGACCTGCTTTGAAGGTTATATCTGACCCTCTCTAGCCCTTTTCTTGTCTGCCAAGAGGGGAGCAGCTGCCTCTGCCACCGGCTCCTGCTGCAATGTTCAGTCTCATCTCAGGCCCAAGTAAAGGGAGTCACTGAATGGACTGAAACCTCTGAGACTGTAAGCCCTCAGCCTTCCTACCTAGTCTATGGCAAGTACTCTGTCACAACAGTACAAAAGAAACAACACAGCTAGATAAAAGAAAGTTTGAGAATCAAGGAACAAGAAGAGCTTTAATGTGCCGTTGCTGGTTTAACGTTGGAAGGAGGGATACAGTAAGGAATGTAGGAACATTATCAGGGTGGGAACTTTTTTTCTGCTAAGGACTATTTGGATATTTGTCTTAATTTTTCTTGTTATTGTTTAAACGTGTGTGTGTGTGTGTGTGTGTGTGTGTGTGTGTGTGTGTGTGTGTACTGGAGCTTGAATACAAGGCCCTTCACTGAACATTTTTACTCAAGGCTGTTGCTCTACCACTTGAGCCACAACTCCACTTCTAGCATTTTGCTGGCTATTTGGAAGATAAGGGTCTCTCATATTTGTCTGCCAGGGCTGGATTTAAATACAATTCTCAATTGTCAGCCTTCAAAATAGATAGGATTATAGTCACACAAGCATCATAAGAACCACAAGCACCAAGACCATTTAGGGATACACACACACACACACACACACACACACACACACACACACTGTAAAGAGCCTTATATTGTCATTGGACCAGACATTACTACCCCTGCAAGATTTTGAAAGCAGCTCTGGCTGACAACCAGAAAAAAAGGAGATATCAGTTCTATAAATGCAAAGAAGTGAATTCTGCCAACAACCACATGACTGACAGGCTCCCAGCCCCATATATGAAAAGCCCAGATTGACACCCTGCTTTAAGCCTGATAAGACCCTGAATGGAGAAGCCAGTCATGCCCAATCTTGTAACCATAGAAACTGTATGATACTAAATTTGTGTTTTAAATTACTAAATTCCTGGCAGGTTTTTACATGGCAATGGAAAACTAGTAGGATAGCTAATTCCATCCTCAAGTAGAGGTAGTTTAACATTTACACACATACCTTTTTAAAAATTACATTTTGCTAATCATAAAATAGCAAATCATTTTTATCCTTCTGCCTAAATATTAATGGAAAACAGTTCAGCCAGATCACATGGACTGTATTAAGAGGGGGGAGGCTGAGGGGAGGGAGAAGGGAGGGAGGAGAGGGAGAGAGAGTGAGTGTGTGCCCTGGGGTTTAAAATCAGGACTTGGGTACTGTCCCTGAGCTTGTGTGTTTCTAGTACTCTACCACTTCAGCCATAGCTCTACTTCTAGCTTTTTTGGTGGTTAATTGGAGATAAGAGTCTCATGGATTTTTACTGCCTCAGTTGGCTTCAAAAACAATGATCATCAGATCTCGGCCTCCAGAATAGCTAGAATTACAGGCCTGAGCCACCAGCACTAGGCAAACTACATAATTTTTTGAGGCCTAGAGCAATGAAAATGCAGCACCACTTGTTCAAAAATTCATTAAAGATTCAGGCAGGTGACATATGCCTATAATCTCAACATTTGGGAGGTCTTTATGAGGATGTTGCTAAAGAAGACCTGAGAACAGAACCAACCTCACAGGCTTGTCAGTTATATAGGCCCAATCTTTGAAGTATGCCACTGTCAATTTAAAACTGCTATTTGGGGTTTTTTTTTTTGTTTATTTATTTTGGTCAGTAATGGGGCTTGAATTCATGGTCTGGCCACTTCCCCTCAGCTTTTTTGCTCAAGGGTAGCCTCTACCACTTTGAGCCACAGTTCCACTTCTGGTTTTCTGGTGGAGATAAATTTCACAGACTTCTTACCCAAGCTGGCTTTAAACCTTGATCCTCAGATCTCAGCCTTCTGAGTAGCTAGGACTACAGGTGTGAGCCAACAGCACCTGGCCGCTCTGCTGTCCTTTTTTTGTTTTTTTTTTTTCTTCCAGTCAAGGGGCTTGAACTCAGTGCCTGAGCACTGTCCCTGGCTTCTTTTTTTTTTTTTTTTTTTTTTTTTTTTTGCCAGTCCTGGGCCTTGGACTCAGGGCCTGAGCACTGTCCCTGGCTTCTTTTTGCTCAAGGCTAGCACTCTGCCTCTTGAGTCACAGCACCACTTCTGGCCATTTTCTGTATATGTGGTGCTGGGGAATCGAACCCAGGGCTTCAACTATACGAGGCAAGTGCTCTTGCCACTAGGCCATATCCCCAGCCCCTGTCCCTGGCTTCTTTTTGCTCAGGCTAGCACTCTACCACTTGAGCCACAGCGCCACTTCTGGCTTTTTTTCTGTGATACTGAGGAATCAAACCCAGGGCTTTATGTATGTGAGGCAAGCACTCTACCACTAAGCCATATTCCTAAACCTCTTCTGCTCTTATTTTGAAATTCTTATCACTCTGTGTGTGTGTGTGTGTGTGTGTGTACGGTGTTGCATTTCATTTTTAGGTGGAGATTGAAATATTCTGTTAAAGACAGATGTTTACATGTCCTCTATATGAGCTTATAGGATAACATGTCCGGGCCAAAAATTAAATCTGTTCTATTTGAGTCTATCATACAGACTGGGTGTCTGCATGGTGACAGTTCATATGGAAACAAAATATTACCATGGATGTTTCCTAACAAATTCTTAGAATCTCCCACTGTTTGTACATTACTTAGCAAAAAAAATAGTTTCTCTTTTATATTTAAATGATACTTTTTTCAGTCATGTAAACAACGAGCAAAAATTATTTACAATTAAGTAAAATGCTAGTTACCACATAGAATTTTATAATCCGTACACAATGGAAACTTAGCTCATTCCTACTTTCCTACCACTCTACATCACAATGGGTTTTTTTGTGTGTGGGTTTTTTTTTTTTTTTTGCGTCAATCATGGGGGTTAGACTCGGGTCCTGGACACTACCCCTGAGCTCTTTTGCTCAAGGCTAGCACTTTACCACTTTGAGCCACAGCTCCACTTCTGGTTTTCTGGTGGTTAATTGGAGACAGAGTCTCACACTTTCCTACCTGGCCTTGCTTTGAACCATGATCCTCAAATCTTACCCTCCGAAGTAGCTAGGATTATAGTTGTGAGCCATCAGCACCCGGCAATCACAATGTTGGGTTTTTTTTTTTCATTTTTTGTTTTTGTTTTTGTTTTTTTTTGTTGTTGTTGTTTGCCAGTCCTGGGCTTAGACTCAGGGCCTGAGCACTGTCTCTGGCTTCTTTTTGCTCAAGGCTAGCACTCTGACACTTGAGCCACAGTGTATATGAGGCAAGTACTCTTGCCACTAGGCCATATTCCCAGCCCAATCACAATGTTTTTTACAACCAGTTCCAAACCACTTTTTTTTTATCCTTGGCTCAATAAAGTATATTTTCTTTTGAGACTGGGTCTCACTCCTTAGCCTAGGCTGACTTGGAACTTGAAATCATCCTGTGTTCAGCTTTGAGTGCTGGGATTACAGGCCATGTCAATATGAAATTATATTCTTTGAAAGATCAGTTGAAAAGTTGGCTATTTTTACATTTAAGTCTAGAAAAATATTTTATTCCACAATTTTTGTTGCTAAAAATACTTCATTCACCAAATACTTTTGGGGTACTTACTATATGTGTATTTAACAAAACAATGACCAGTAGAGATATAAGGGATATAGGACTATATCTTACAAAGATTAATAACCTACAAAACATTTCAAATTAGGGGCTGGGGATATGGCCTAGTGGCTAGAGTGCCTGCCTCGTATTCATGAGGCCCTGGGTTCAATTCCCCAGCACCACATATACAGAAAATGGCCAGAAGTGGCGCTGTGGCTCAACTGGCAGAGTGCTAGCCTTGAGCAAAAAGAAGCCAGGGACAGTGCTCAGGCCCTGAGTCCAAGCCCCAGGACTGGCCAAAAGAACAAAAAAACCCCAAAACATTTCAAATTTGATAGAGAAGGTAGGATGTACATATAGGTAATACATAACACTCAGTAGTCAAAAAGAAGTAATTAAGTTGGATTGGTGGTGTAATTCAGTGGTAAAGTACTTGCTGAGCATATACTATGGTCCTGGATTTTATCTATAGCATCAAAAAACAAAACCAAACCCAAAACCTTCCATAGCTCATCTGGTAATCATAGCTACTCAAGAGGCTGAGGTCTAAGAATTGTGGTCTGCAGTCAGCCTGGACAGGAAAGTCTGCCAAATTCTTTTTTTTTTTTTTTTTGCCAGTCCTGGGGCTTGAACTCAGGGCCTGAGCACTGTCCCTGGCTTCTTTTTGCTCAAGGCTAGCACTCTGCCACTTGAGCCACAGTGCCACTTCTGGCCATTTTCTGTATATGTGGTTCTGGGGAATTTGAACCCAGGGCCTCATGTATACAAGGCAAGCTCTCTTGCCACTAGGCCATATCCCCAGCCCTGTCAAATTCTTATCTCCACCAAAAATACATAACTGGAGCTGTGGCTCAAGTGGTAGATCACTAGCTGTGAGTGAAAAAGCTAAGGTACAGTGCAGAGGTCCTAAGTTCAATGTGCTCACATACACAATCATTGCCTTCATGGAATTTATATTCTGTTGGAAGAAATCACATAATGAAATGATAAACAAGCAAAATAGACTATACATGGTTTTCTACTTCTGTGGCAAAATTTGGGGTTTTTTTTGAGACAACTTTTCACTCTAGCAGTGACTGGTCTCAAACAAGCTCATGACATTCTTGCTTTAACATCCCAAGTGCAGGTTTTACAGATTTACCATGTAACATCTTGATTGGAAACAAAAGTGTCTCTCCCTCTCCCCCCTCTCTTTCTCCCTTTCCTTCTCCCTCTCTCTCTCTCTCCCTCTCCCTCTCCTTCTCTCCCCTTTTTTGGTCCTGGGGCTTAAATTCAGGGCCTGGGCTCTGTCCCTGAGCCTTTCTATGCTCAAGGCTAGCACTCTACTACTGGAGCCACACCACCACTTCTGGCCTTTTCTGTTTATGTGGTACTGAGGAATTGAACCCAGGGCTACCTTAATGCTAGGCAAGCACTCTACCACTAAGCCACCTTCCCAGCCCCGGAAACAAAAGTTTTAATTAGTTCCTGAAATAATCTGAAATAAATCTGCACAGGTAACAATATAGCACATTTTATTCAAGAATTATTGTGTATTGTTATGATTTTAGAAGCCCTGGACCTAAATTATGCAGAATCTATGTTCTATGCATTAAACTTGGTATATAACAACTATAACCACAAATAGCTACTCCTGTGCTTTAGAGTCTAATCCTCCATCAGTCACAATTGTGCACTTGCATGGCAACATTGGCATTACCATTATTATCAGGTGTAAAGGATTACTATAATTACAATTTTACAATTAACTAGACTTTATCTTAAGATGAAACCCAGGGCCTTGTGCAAGCTCTCTGTCATTGAGCCTCCACATTCAGAGTTCAAATTTGTTTTGAAAAAATATTAGGCACTAATTCCCAAAACGTGGTTGTGATAGGGAATTAAGTGTAAATATCTTCCACTTTAATGTCCTGTTCTGAGAGCTTTCACATAGATTTATCTTTACAATAACTTGGGTTGAGAAGGTATTTATATTGCCTGTGTTTTACAGACCAGAAATCTTAGGCCTGAAGAAGTTTAGTAATTTATTCAAGGCTAAAAAATAAGTGTCAGAGATGAAACAGGACTGAATCTTAACTCTTTGGCTTTCCTTCTGTAGTACTTAGCTGTTGACCAGATACTGATATGTTAAACCTTTCGTTTTTCCTCCATTTTGCGTCCAACACACAGTCCCTTAACTGTTCATAGCTTTTGATTAGAATGCATACTTTCCAGGTCTGCACTCCAGAGATTGCAAAGTTCTACATAACCAGCATCCCATCTAATTCAATTAAGATGGTCTGATATGTGGAACTAAATACAACCACCCCAAGAAGAACAAACATGCTATTTGTTCAGAACTTGATTTAGCCAAAGAGTCAGTCATCATCACTTGTCTTTGGCAGAGCTTCAAAGGCAGCCAAGGAAGCGAGAAGACTATAAAAATGGAAGTGGGACACAGAGAAAGGGGGTGGGGGGAGAGAACGTTCTGATTGGAGCTTCTTGGCAGGGGAAATAGGAAAGCTAGGGGTGGCTATTATAGGTGACAGGGTTGGATAATGAGTTTGGCTTTCTCTGGTTGTTCCTGGGGTGAAAATAGGGATAAAAAACAAAAGTTGGCAGTAGCTGACCTCTTGCTAATTGTTCTGGTGCACTTGCTACTGAGGTTATGGCTGGGTATTGCATGTTTCTTAGGCAGTTCAGATTTGTGCCATCACTCAGGGTCTGCCCACTGTCATCAGTACATTCTGGCTTTCAACCACACTTGGAGACACCCTGACTTCTTCAGGGAAGGTGCTGGGCTGTAAGCTCCAAGCGGGCTGAGGGTCTTGTTTCAGCACTGTTAACAATATCCCAAACCGCTAGTGAGTGCGCCACGGCTTTGGTGGGGACAAGAAAACGAACTTTCTGGTGTAGACACTGACATATTTTATGTGAACAAAGCAGCTCCTCCCAGCCACTTGTATTGGAGTACGGTCACCTGAAGCCTGGCGTGAGGACTTGGCCTTGACCCTGGCTGTCCTCAGTTTCCCTCAAATCTTCCTGGACGTGCCCAACAGCCCCGGGGCTCTCTCCGCACAGCGCTCTGGCGGGGCAACGAAGGTCCTTCTGACATTTTGAAGTCCTGCCTCGCTTCCCGACACTGGTTTCTGCGCTGGAGGGCGAAGGAGCCCGCACGGATGCGCGCGAGACCGACACGACGCCGGCCTGAGACGCAGAGGTGTGAGACGGCTGGGGGCGGGGAGGGGGGTGTCCGCGGGTGGGCGGCCGCGGGATGGGTTGGCCCCCGCCCCACCTGCTGCGGGGGACCCTTGGAGCTCCGCCCCCGCCGGCGGTTGGCTCGGCGGCCCGCCGCGAGGGGGTGTGTTCGCGCGCGTGGCCCGGTGCCAGGCCGCGCGGGGGGCTGCCGGGCCTAGGCGAGCGCGGGGGCGCGGCTGAGCACCCGAATAGGAGCCGCCTGGGGGCCGGCGCCGCACTCGCAGGCAGCCTCCGCCGCGCCGCGCCGCTTCCAAAGATGGTCAGAGGGTCGGGAGGCGCCCCCGGCCCCGCCCGCCGCTAGCCCGGGCCTGCACCGCTTCCACCGTCGCCGCCGCCGCCTCCGCTGCCGCCGCCGGAGGTGAGTGCGAGGCGGGCCCGCCGCCCGGGGCTTCGAGCGGGGCCGGGAGCCGGAGAGCGAGGCCGCGCCGCCTCCGGAGCCCGCCCGCCTGTTCGCGGCAGCGGCCCCGGCTCTCAGACAATGGGCCGCGCGGGCACAGGGCGGGCGGAGCGCGGGACTGGGGGTGTCCGTGGCGTCCTTCCACACCTGTGCGTGGTGCGGAGCGCGGGAACGCGGGCGCCGGGAGGGCGGGCAGCGCGGCGCACGGGAGTGGGACACCCCCCACCCCGCCGCCGCCGAGGCCCCCGGGCGGGACGGACTCCGGGCGGGAACGGGGGCTCGGGGCCCAGGGCGCGGGGCGCACGGAAGCCCAGCGCTGCGCTCGAAGCCGCTCTCGCTTCTACCCGTCCCGGAGCCCGAAGGCGCAGAGCTTCCCGTGCCCGAGATTTGTCTTCCCTTGGCTTTCCACCCTCCGTTTCGCGGCATCTCCATGTGACTGGAAAGGGGGACGGGGCTAGCGAAAGGGGTTGAAGTGGGGCCGAACCGAGGCATCCAAGATCTGGTGATCGGGATGACCCCTCGGCGCCCCCGGCCCGGCGTGGGGTCGCCTCTGGCACCGCCAGCCGAGCGCGGATTACAGAGATTGGGTCCCGGTGGTAGCTGATCCTTTCAGACGGACAGCTGAGAAATCCGGGGGCCTCATTTCCGGCTCCCAGTTACCCGGGTTTAAAAGGACCACCACTAACGTCACCGAACAAGCCGAACAGGCTTTGTCTTTGTTATTTAGGCACTGAACTTAAGAATAGTTTTGGGGTACCTGTGATGCTAGCCCAGTTCTCATGGTTGGAATATTTAGTATTGATTATTTGAGGTAATGTGCAAAATTGAAAAAAAAAGTTTGTGTTTTTATATTTATTTCAGCCATGGCTCTAAAAGGACAAGAAGATTATATTTATCTTTTCAAGGATTCATCGCATCCAGTGGATTTTTTGGGTGCATTCCGCACATTTTACGTGGATGGGTTATTCACTGATATTACCCTTCAGTGTCCTTCAGGCATAATCTTTCATTGTCACCGAGCTGTTTTAGCTGCTTGCAGCAATTACTTTAAGGCAATGTTCACAGCTGACATGAAAGAAAAATTTAAAAATAAAATAAAACTCTCTGGCATCCACCACGATATTCTGGAAGGCCTTGTAAATTATGCATACACTTCCCAAATTGAGATAACGAAAAGAAACGTTCAGAGCTTGCTTGAAGCAGCAGATCAGCTACAGTTCCTTTCAGTAAAGAAGGCTTGCGAGCTGTTTTTGGTGAGGCACCTGGACATTGATAACTGTATTGGAATGCACTCCTTTGCAGAGTTTCATATGTGTCCAGAACTTGAGAAGGAATCTCGAAGAATTCTGTGTTCCAGGTTTAAGGAGGTGTGGCAACAAGAAGAATTTCTGGAAATCAGCCTTGAAAAGTTTCTCTTTATCTTGTCCAGAAAGAATCTGAGTGTGTGGAAAGAAGAAGCTGTCATAGAGCCAGTGATTAAGTGGACTGCTCATGATGTAGAAAATCGAATTGAATGCCTATATAATTTGCTAAGCTATATCAACATAGATATAGATCCAGTGTACTTAAAAACAGCACTAGGGCTTCAGAGAAGCTGCCTACTAACTGAAAATAAGATCCGCTCTCTGATATACAGTGCCTTGAATCCTGTGCATAAAGAGATTTCCCAGAGGCCCACAGCCACAATGTATATCATTGGAGGCTATTATTGGCATCCTCTATCAGAGGTTCACATATGGGATCCTCTGACAAATGTTTGGATTCAGGGAGCAGAGATACCAGATTATACCAGGGAAAGCTATGGTGTTACCTGTTTAGGACCCAATATTTATGTGACTGGAGGCTACAGGACAGATAACATAGAAGCTCTTGACACAGTGTGGATCTATAACAGCGAAAGTGATGAATGGACAGAAGGTTTGCCTATGCTCAATGCCAGGTATTACCACTGTGCAGTCACCTTGGGTGGCTGTGTCTATGCCTTAGGTGGTTATAGAAAAGGAGCTCCTGCAGAAGAGGCAGAATTCTATGATCCACTGAAAGAAAAATGGCTTCCTATCGCAAACATGATTAAAGGTAAGAGGGGATTTTGTTCTGTGTCTTTTAAGATGTCTGGGCTTAAGCCAGCAGTCTTACTTCTCTGGAAAGGAAGGAAGCTTTTTTTTTTTTTCCTTTTTTTTTTTTGTAGTCCAAAGATTTGTACTCAGAGCCTGGCTCCTTACTAGGCAAGCATTCTACTACTTGAGCTACAGTACACCTCTAGCCCTCTCATAGGTAATTTTATTTTTATTTATTTATTTTTTTTTGCCAGTCCTGGGCCTCAGACTCAGGGCCTGAGCACTGTCCTGGGCTTCTTTTTGCTCAAGGCTAGCACTCTGCCACTTGAGCCACAGTGCCACTTCTGGCCATTTTCTATGTATGTAGTGCTGAGGAATTGAACCCAGGGCTTCATGGATACGAGGCAAGCACTCTTGCCACTAGGCCATATTCCCAGCCCCTCATAGGTAATTTTTAAAGGAATCCATGGAGAAAAAAAAAAAAA
Source organism: Perognathus longimembris pacificus (assembly GCF_023159225.1). Taxonomy (NCBI): domain Eukaryota; kingdom Metazoa; phylum Chordata; class Mammalia; order Rodentia; family Heteromyidae; genus Perognathus; species Perognathus longimembris. Next base: position 53,355,202 of record NC_063164.1, on the reverse strand, counting down.
GGAATCCATGGAGCTGGGCCTAGTGAACCCAGCTACTTAGGAAGTGGAGGTAGGGCAATGGCAGCTAGAGAACAAACTGAGACCCTATTTGAAAACCTGTAAAAACAAGAATTTAGGGATGTGGCTTGTGTGGTAGAATGTTTGCCTTTTGGCCCTGAGTTCAATCCCCAGTACTGCAATAGATAAAGAAATAAAGAGAATTCATCACTTTGGGATGTCCTCCAGAAATTATAATAATGTTGCACACAGTGTTCCATGTGGGCAGAATAGTCCTTAACTTGTCTGAAAATCATATAATTAAGTACTCAAGCTACAAAAGAAATATAACTCTCTACTTACTCTATGTCCTTAATCCAGATCTTTCTCTAGATATTGCTTCTAGTTTTAGGAATTATTTAATTCAGAGATCAGAAAAGAAGAAAAAAGTGAAGAAACAAATTTGGCTAGTTTTGTCAATTTAATATCTTTAAACACACACACAATTTTTTCAGTTTGATCTAGTGCTTTTCAATTCTGATTTTTTCCCTTTTTTTTTTTTTTTTTTTTTTTTGGCCAGTCCTGGGCCTTGGGCTCAGGGCCTGAGCACTGTCCCTGGCTTCTTCCCGCTCAAGGCTAGCACTCTGCCACTTGAGCCACAGCGCCGCTTCTGGCCGTTTTCTGTATATGTGTTGCTGGGGAATCGAACCTAGGGCCTCGTGTATCTGAGGCAGGCACTCTTGCCACTAGGCTATATCCCCAGCCCTTTTTCCCCTATTTTTAAAAATTCTTTGTTGTTGTTCTTTTTAGACAGGGTCTCACTATGTATCGTAGGCTGGCTTTGAATTCCTGACCTTCCTGTTAGCTTCCTGAGTGCTGGGATTACAGATTAGAGGCATGTTTTAGTATGCTTGGTCTTTTCAGTTCTAATTTTTTTAAATTAAGTAGGTGTTACAATTCCATAAATCAGGTTATCAGTACAATGCTTCTTGGTCAATGTCACTCTTTCCTTCATTTTTCCCCTTTCATCCGTATCCTCAAGTTACACAGTTCATTTTTTACATAGTGTATTTTGAATATAATGACTACATCTGCTTACCCCATTCCTCTCTCCCTTTTTGTGCCCTCTTTGCCCACCCCCCACACCATATTTTTTCTTCCTGATGTTCCTTTTGATAAACAATATATTAGTTGTTCAGACAATTTGGATTCCTCCCCTAAGTATATCCTCCTTTAGTCTGTTCATGTGTAAATGCATTGAGCTCAATATATGTTGTCATGCATAGTTGTGTTTTAGATCTTTTTTAGTAAGAAAAAGAATTTTGGGAGCTGGGAATATGGTAGTGGTAGAGTGCTAGCTTTGAGCAAAAAGAAGCCAGGTACAGTGCTCAGGCCCTGAGTTCAAGCCCCTGGACTGGCAAAAAAACAAAAAAGGATTTTTATTTAAATATTTGTTGTTCTTAAAACACACTGGTCTTGCAAGAAGATCTCATTAAAACTATGCAAAATTTAGTCCCTATGGGATGTAACAAAGTGCATTCTCCCAAGGAACAGAGAAATAACCTCTGCTCTTATCTTATTGCTGCTGGTGTCAGCCCTGGCCCTTGAACTCAGGACCTGGCACTGTCCCTGAGCTTTTTTGCTCAAGGCTAGCACTCAACCAATTGAGCCATAGCTCCATTTACGTCTCTTATTTCTGGTGGTTAACTGGAGATGAGTCTCTCAGGTTTGTCTGCCTGGCTGGCTTTGAACAACAATCTTCAGATCTCAGCCTCCTAAGTAGCTAGGATTCCAGGTGTGAGCCACTTTGCTCAGCCAACCTCTGCTCTTTTTGATGCAGGCTTGTCCCTTGGAACAAAGGAGAGGGCCCCACAGAAACAAGCACAGGCTAGCTCCCAGTATCAGCCTGATAAACACTGTTTTTTCTGTAGTATGTGGTGATGCATTGGCCTTGCTCTCCTTGACTCCCACTGGAATAAAAAAGTTACACTGAAATCTTACTCCATTACATTTATTTATTGGTGCTTGGGAGTTGTATGAAAACAGCTGTAGGTTGTTACCAAATTTGTGTCCTTTTCTTCCAAATGTTTCTTCCCAGGCCTTTCTGTTTCTTTTTTAACACTAGTGAGGGTGTGGGAATTTGACCTGGCCTGGAAATGTGACCTGCTGTGATCCCTGAACGACAAGCAGGAAGCAAGAGGCGGATTGGTCTTGGGATCAGGCACAGTGCTTCAGAAGTTAGACGACCAGGGTCCAAATCCTAGCTTTCCACCTGCTTACTGGTTAGCCAGGTGGAATTGTTCAACCTTTCCAGGCCCTAGTTTTATCATCTGTATTGTGAGGATGACTACACCACATAGCTTAGGGTCATTGAGAGGTGAAAATGAGTTGGTGTTTGTGAAGTGTCTGGCACAGAGTAGGTGCTCAGTAAATGCCAAGACCATCATCCTAGAGGACACGCCAGCCGTGACAAGTCAGAAACCCCTTTCATGCTAAGTCAGGACTGCTCTCATGCATGCTGGCAGGTGCAGCCATGGTGAATAGGTGAGAGAAGGCAGTAGGAACCCCTTGTCATATGCGTTTTGGCTTTGCCTAAGTGTCACTGAGAACTAATTAGGGAGGGGAGTGCTGAATGTCTTGACACCTCTCCTACACAAGAAACACAAAAAGCCAAATATCTTAGCAGCTATTATAAACCTGGCTGTTCTTCTGGATCTCAATGATGAGATGTTTCAATGGTTTTTGTAGTAGTTTAGATTGGTAGATTTTTGTAGAGATGGAAGTATATCACTTCAATAAAATTTTTAAAAATTACATCTGGAAGCCTATTAAAAAAGAAAACTACTGTACTGGTATGTGTACTGTGAAAGAAAGCCATAAGGGTTTTTTGCCTTAGTGTTGATGGAATGGGGGGACCCCACCTCTTTGTCCCAAATCCTTCATCCATCAGCTGGCTCTGCAATCCAGACGTTTATTCTTTTGACTTGAATTTCTCATTCTTGCTTATACCCTGGTGGGCCTAGAAAAGAATATCACTTTGCCAGTGGTTTAGGCTTGTACTGTTCTGATGTGTAGACTCATCCCCAAATTTCAGTTTCTCATTTCTCTCAGTTTGTTTTATTTTGTCATGATGAGGTAAATTAGCAACTTCCCCTGGTGATGAGAGCTTAATTTGGGTAGAGTCAAATTCATTTCCTTTTTTGGTTTAGGGATATGATGTACAAAGAAGAAATAAACACTTGGCCTTTTGGGACCTGACAAGGCTCTCCTTTTCCTAACTGTCCTGTTTATAAACATACTTTTGCTTTGAAGTCAAAATGGACTAGGAGATTAAACAAAACAGGCACATAACAGTGCTCATGAAGGGGCTGGGGAATATGGCCTAGTGGCAAGAGAGCTTGCCTTGTATACATGAGGCCCTGGGTTCGATTCCCCAGCACCACATATACAGAAAACGGCCAGAAGTGGCGCTGTGGCTCAAGTGGCAGAGTGCTAGCCTTGAGCAAAAAGGAAGCCAGGGGCAGGGCTCAGGCCCTGAGTCCAAGGCCCAGGACTGGCAAAACAAAACAAAACAGTGCTCATGAAAGTTGGTTGAAAGACTAAACTGCACATTTTCCACTGCAATGAGCTTCATTGTCCCTCTTCCTCTCCGCTTTCCTGCTCACCTCCTTTCCTCCTCCAGACTTCTCTGCGGCTTCAGGGTCTTCCAGCTCCTTCTCAAGATGCACAATCACACTGATTTATCTTGGACTCAATCTCACCAAGGCTTGTCCCACCAGCATCTGTTGCCTCTGCAGCCTTCCTTTCCTACTCGAAGCCCCTTCTAAATCTGACGCTTGATAGCTCTCACCTGGCTGGCACCCACATCTTTCTGACTCCCTTCCCCCTCCTCCTCCTTCATTATGCCCTCCCTCCCTGTTTAAAAATCCTGACAATTTGGGGGTGATTAAACCTAGACTTCCAGCTGAGCATCAAGGACTTTTGTCTTGTAACTTGCCATGCCAGTCTTAATTTCCTGTGACTACCCCCAGTGTGTCTTTTGCCCGGGAAGCGCTTCTTCTGCCTTTCTGGGAATGCTCTCCTCATCTGCCTGCCTGGGCCTACCAGGGCCCAGGTCCAGTACCCCCACCACCTGCTGCCATTTCTCTCATTGCTCTGACCATTTACAGCACTTTGTCTCCTCCTGTGGTATCATGCTCTGGTTATTTTTCACCTTTATAAGAGACTAAGGAGTCTGCCTCTCATCCCTCACAGTGCCTGTTGTCTACCATCAGTAACAACCACAACAAGCTTGCTCCATATTCATTGGAGAGAAGAATGAATGGCCTAAAGATGTGATTTTAATTGACTTGCAGGTGTGGGAAATGCTACTGCCTGTGTCTTACACGAAGTCATCTATGTCATTGGCGGCCACTGCGGTTACAGAGGAAGCTGTACCTATGACAAGGTGCAGAGCTACAATTCTGACATCAACGAGTGGAGCCTCATCACCTCCAGTCCACACCCAGGTAATGAAACTCGGTCTGCAGTTGTGTATGTTCTGGTGCAGTTGAGAATGGGATGAAAATGTTCATTTGCTTTTCCTGGACTATAGTTTGAACTTAGGGCCTTGTGCTAGCTAAGCAGGTACACTCCCACTTGAACCACACACCTAGCCTTATTTTTCAGGCAGGGTCTCAATTGTTTTCCTCAGACCAGTCTCAGTCAGCAGTCTTCCTATTTGTAGCCTAGTGGGTAGGACCATAGTGGATATCACCATGCCCAGCTTATTGATTGAGATGGGGGGAGAGTGTGTCTTTTTTGCTTAGGCAGTCCTCAAACTGTGATTCTCCTCATCTCTAGGAACTAGGTTTATAGACATGAACCACTGCACCTTGCTATAAATGCTAATTTTATAGTAGATTACATATGAGTATATTTTGAAAGCTCAAAATATTCATATATTGATTTAACAAAAATCATGATTAATTCTGATTAGGTCATATCAGATTTTTTTCTTCATTGTTCTTATACAACATGTTTTAAGCCTGTGTGCTTAAAAGCAGTAGGTTCATTTGCTTTTCACATTCTTTTTTGTGCTTTTCCTTTTCCATAGGGAACAGTTAAAGGCATTAGTCTGTCCATCAGGCAGTCAGGAATTGTACCTGAAAACTGAGGTTCAGCAGGAGATCCTTTTCATCTTTTGGAAGCTTGGTCTTTGTAGACTTCATTTACTAGTAAGCACAATTCCGAGGCTCTGTAGAGCCCTGGGTTGATGTTACCCAGCAATCATAAAGGGGAAATGTTCCTTTGTGATTTCTTGTCTCACTTGTCTCTTTGTGAAGAACCCAGAGGGAAACATAATTTTAGCCTGGTAATGGGTTGGGCTCAGTGGTTGAGTATGTGTATTAGAATGTGTAAGGCCCAAGATGAGAAGAAAAAAGTCTATGCCTTTAAAGTTATAACATATGGTTAAGATTTTGAACCATGTTCCATAGAGACTGGAGTTGGCAATGAAAATCCACAGGTATGCACCACTTGGGAATAGTGGTTGTAGTGAGTATTCATGAGCACATGCAGATAGGTCATGTTTAGGCTTAGCACTTTGAATGAAAAACTATCTTAGATTCTCACTGAAACTCTGCGAGCAGGTATTGTCTATCACTAATTTATATATTTGGAAGAGGAGGTTTGCAAGTTAAAGTGGATAAGTAACTTGCCCAAGGCCACAAATTTGGAAAGTGCTGGGCCAGGATCTCCATTCTAGCACTCTTGAATAACCTGTGCTGTGACCACTGAGCGGTCTGCCTCTCCTTAAGTGAGTGGACTCTTCTGCTTTCAACCCAAGTGGCTACCTCCACCTCCACAATGTCTTTCTCATTTGTGGTGCTGCTGGAACATACCTGGATCTGGTAGTGCACCCCATGTACCACAGGCTTTGCATTGGAGGAAACTTTATCCACAGACTGGCCTGGCTCTAAAAACTTTATAGAATGTATAGACAGCCTACACATTCTAGTTGTCCACATGTGTCATCCTAGACTCTCTGCCACTTACTTATGTGATTTATGAAGTTACAGTGGAAAGTAATCATTATAGGCACACTGAGTAGTAAGTAGCATTTACTCAGGATATGCTAGGCACTACTATTCCAGTAATTTTTTTGGTGGGGGGGGCCTGGGGACTTGAACTGAGAAAGATAGCATTCTACCACTTGATCTATAGCTCCGCTTCTGGCTTTTTTTTTTTTTTTTGGATGGGAAGCTACTTAATCGGAAATAAGATTCTCATAGACTTTTCCTGCCTGGGCTGGCTTTGAACCATGATCCTCATATCTCAGCTTCCTGAGTAGCTAGGATTACAGGCATGAGCCACTGGTGCCTGACTCTATTCCAGTAATTTTACATGCATTCATTTGTTTGTCAGGTTCATGTTACTCCAACAAAATAGCTGCAGCAACTATATTAAAAGAAGAAAATGCTGCCTGGTGCTGGTGGCTCATGCCTGTAATCCTAGCTACTCTGGAGGCTGATTGCTGAGGATCGTGGTTCAAAGCCAGCTGAGGCAACAAAGTCCATGAGACTTATCTCCAATTAACCAGCTGAAAACCAGAAGTTAAGGGGGCTGGGAATATGGCCTAGTGGCAAGAGTGCTTGCCTTGTATACATGAAGCCCTGGGTTCGATTCCTCAGCACCACATATATAGGAAAAAAAGCCGGAAGTGGCGCTGTGGCTCAAGAGGTAGGGTGCTGGCCTTGAGCAAAAAGAAGCCAGGGACAGTGCTCCGGCCCTGAGTCCATGCCCCAGGACTGGCAACAAAAACAAAACAAATAAAAACCAGGAGTGGAGCTATGGCCCTTGTGCAAAAATGCTCCAGCACCCAGGCCCTGAGTTCAAGCCCCATCATCATCAACAAGAACAACAAAAGGCTTATTTAATTCACATTTTAGAGGCCCAAATCCAAGATTGGGTAGTCTATTGGCTTTGCCTCTCAAAATAAAGGAATGGCAATGTTAGAGAACAAGGAAGCAGAATGAAAGAGAACTGGTTAGAGTCCCACAATCTTTCTCTCCCCTCAACTGACCTCTTATAAAGCCCCACCTCTTAAAGGACCATAGCTCCTCCCAGTGCCAGTACTCTTAGGACTAAGTGTTTATATATAGTCTTTGGGGAAACACTACCCATATTCAAACCATAGCAATCTTGTGAACTATGCAAGACTGTTACTAACTCCTTTTGCAGGCCACAGCCATAAAGAAACATTAAATAGATTGCCTAAGGTCATCCAGCTACTGATTGAGGTTCAGCTTCCGGCAGTCTGGCTTAGAGCCCTGGTTCTCAACTTCACTTATCCAACCCTCATGTTATAACGTGTGTGTGGGGGGGGGGGTTAGATAATATTTTGTGGGCAGACTTAGCTTTTTTGCTAGTCAGGTGCTTTACCATTGAGTCACATCTTCACTGCTTTTTGCACTGGTTATTTTGAATTAGGTCTAGGTTGTTGTATGTGAGCACATCTAAACCACAGCTTTTTACACTTTTTACTGTAGCTGGGATAACAGGTAGATACCATCCCGTTTTCTTCCTTTGAGGTACAGGATCTTAGGATCTTTTTGCCCAGGCTTTCCTGGACTATGATCCTCCTAACCTCACCCTCCTTCATAGCTGGGATACCAGGCATGTACCACCGTACACACTATGTTTTGCTGGGCTGGCCTTGAAACTTGATTCTCTCCATCTCAGCCTCCTGAGTAGCTAGGATGACAGGCATAAGATACCACACTAGAGTGTGGTCAGATTTATCTTTCCAAAGGAAATCAAATACGTGAAAGTTCAGAGTGACAAACTAGAGAACAGTGCCTTACACTGTAAATTTAGTATGTGTTTTCCTAAGAGGATTCCTTTAAAAATAAGTCACCTATAACATGGATAAGTTGCATAGAGCTTATTAACTGGAAACAAGTGTGACTTAAGACTAGTATTAGGCTGGGCATATGGCCTAGTGGCAAGCATGCTTGCCTTGTATATATGAAGCCCTGGGTTCGATTCCTCAGCATCACATATATAGAAAATGGCCAGAAGTGGTGCTGTGGTTCAAGTGGCAGAGTGCTAGCCTTGAGCAAAGAGAAGCCAGGGACAGTGCTCAGGCCCTGAGTTCAAGGCCCAGGACTGGCAAAAAAAAAAAAAGACTAGTATTAGAAGCCATGGAAAATTAAAAATCAATGTAAAACATTACATCACAGCATAAATCAATTGGAACATACATTACACATGTAAACTTTTCATTTATATTGAACTTTTTTTTCCAGATGAAATATTTGAAAACAATCAGATATTATAGCCCCTTATATGATATGTTCTAGTTGGCTTTTGCACTGTTAAGAAATTTTTTAATTGTCTCATTAGTAATATTTAAAATTCAGAGATTTAAAATAAAAATCATAGCTTCTGGCCTTTAAAAATGTATTGGTGGGGCTGCCTAGCATGCATGAAGCCCTGGGTTCGATTCATCAGCACCACATAAAAAGAAAAAACCAGAAGTGGTGCTGTGGCTCAAGTGGTAGAGTGCTAGCCTTGAGCAAAAAAGAAGCTCAGAGACAGTGCCCAGGCCCAGTCAAGCCAAGGACTGGCAAAAAAAAAAAAAAGTGTTGATGGCAGCAGTGTGTCAGCAGAGCCCAGTAGTAGTTGTTCTTGTAGATAGGGCTTCCAGTCTCCATTGTGTTTCAGTGTCTCCAGTTCTGCTCCATCACAGATGGCTTAGGCCTGCGCTGTTTTTTCCTGGCCTGCTCCTCTCAGCTGCCTTGCTGTCTCCTTGAACTATTGAAGGCATTTGCTTCTGCATTTGTTCAGTTGTAGTCAGGCATTTTTCCCCCACATTGTTTTAATTAGCATCAATTAATTATAAACAGGTGGAGAATCATTTAACAATTTCCATATATGCATACAGTGTACCCTAATCACAAACTCCTTCACTTCACACTCCCTCATCCTCTTTCCTCCCTCCTAAAATCTCAATGAGTGTAAGTGTTCCATTTTCACACATATACATAAAGTATTTTGGTCATATCTACCCTTCTTCCCACTTCCATTTGCCCTCTCCCCTTCTGCTATTACCCACACCCCTTGTTTTACAATCCTATCCTTCTTTTTAAATTTTGTCGTGTATGTTGATTTTTTTAGAGGCTTTTCATTGTGGTTTCGTATGTAATACTTTTTGGTACTTGGGACTTTTTGGGGGGAGGGTCTGAGGTTGATGTACTGTAGTTTGAACCCAGAGTCTCACACTTGTTAGGAAAATCTACCACTCAATCATTCCCCACTGTGTTACGATATTATATTGTTTCCCTACTCTGGTGATGATAGTATTCTAGTAATTATGTAAGACACAAAAATAATTAAGGAATTCAGGACTTAATAAGAATTGCCTTATACTTAAGAGAAATACAGGACAATCCTTAGAAAATGTCTGTATAAATGTTGAAATTGTTACAGGGTTCGAGGGAGGAGATTCCACGTCCCTCCAAGAGTCCACCACTCAGAGACAGCCTCAAGCAAAAAGATGGATTTATTGGGGAAGCAAAAAGCACAGACCCGGGAGCTGAAACTGCAACCCTAAAAAAGCGGGCTGACTGGCCAGGGACACAGTGCAGACTCAGGAGCTAACACTGTGACCCTGCAGCAGTCCTCGAGCTGGGGTCTATAAAGGCAAAAGCATAGCACAGATGTAGGAAGTTGACATATGGGGTAGAGCAAGCAACAAACAAGTTAAGCAAGCATGGAACAGAAGCAGAATTTTGGGGTCAGGTTGACCCAATATTTAACTTCATTTTAACAATTGTTACCATGTTTCCTTAATCAAGATTGAGTCAGCTCTACTCCCCCCAATATTTATTAACATGTTTTCCTAATCAAGATGAAGTCAGCTCTACTCCCCCCAATATTTGCTACCATGTTTCCTTAATCAAGATGGAGTCATCTCTACTTCCTACAATAGAAATTTAGAATATAGACTGAGCACAATGGTTTATGCCTGTAATCCATCTACTTGGGAGTCAGAAATCAGAAGGATCATGGTTTGTGTCAAGCCCTGGTAAAAAGTTGAGACTGTAGTAACCAATGAGCTAAGCATGGTGGCACACTCTATAATCCCAGCTTTATGGAGATTTAGGTGTAGACTGGCCCTGGGCAAAAAGCATAAGACCTTACCTAGAAATAACTAAAAAAGGGCTGGAGATGTGCTTGGTTTGAGTGGTAAAGCACTTGCTTAACAAACAGGAGGCCCTGAATTCAAAGTCCAGATAAGAAAAGAGAAAAGAAGCCATGTACACACAGTCACATGCATGTGTATACACACACACACACACACACACACACACACACAAACACACAAACATAGGCACATCTATCTAGCTGGAAAATAAGAAATGAGTTTTCAAAAGGTAGGCAAAGACTATTTTATTTTGGGGGCCTTGAACTCTGAACCTGAGTGCTGTCCCTAAGCTCCTTTTGCTCAAGGATAGAACTCTACCACTTGAGTCACAACACTACTTCTGGCTTTTTCTATGACTAACTGGAAATAAGAGTCTCATGGATTTTCCTGCCCAGGCTGGCTTTGAACCATGATCCTCAGATCTCAGCATCCTGAGCAGATGGGATTACAGATGTGAGCCACCAGTGCCTGGCTGACTTTTTTTTTTTTAATGTCAGAAACTTGAGAACATTATGTGAAGTCAAAGCAATAATGCCTATCTTCTGAGACTTCCCAGAAACCTGTATAGCAGGCACTTTACAATAAGATACTATCTTTTTAATGAGAACATATTTTCAATCATGCATTCTTTCTAAAGAGGGGCTTGGCTATCAGCTCTTCCCCCACTGGGTAGTGTAGACACACTGGTGCACAGGAAGGTAGGAGATAAAATTCACTGGTTGATCAAACAAGCATGTCAAGTCCTCACAAGTGGCCGAAACTTGCTGTTCTCCCACGGCGTAGGAGTGCGGGGGGGGACAGAGGTGGGGGGAGGGAGAGAGTTACAGCCCCTGCAATGCTAGAAGTGGGAAGGACAAGAAACATGAAATGTTCTAGATGATAAGATGTGCTGCGGAGAAAATTAAAAAATGGTGATGTGGTAGAGATGTGATGCCTGATTGGCCACTGCCTATTAGACAGCCAGGAAAGGCCTTCTGAGGTGGCAGGAAGATAAGACCTCAGTAGTAAGAAGGTGACAGCCATGCCAAGCTTCAGGAAAAAGTCAGGAAGAGCAGTGTGTGACAGAAAGCTAAGTCTTAATTGTAAACAGTAATGATCAATCACACTGACAAACGTGCCTCTTCCTTAAGGCTGCAGTTGCAAGCATAATTATGGCTGATACTCCAAGGATGGGCTAAGAGTGATGTTAGAGGGAAGGGCTTGAAGAACAGGACTGAGGACTAGGATGAGGTGTGTAAGATGCTTGAGGCTCACAGTGACTCCTGTCTGCGCTCTCCCTCATCACAGCCTTGGGAAGAAGGTAGGGAAAATGAAGTCTTGAAGCATCCTGGCACCTTGAAAAGCAGCAGGTTTTGACAGTAAAGGAAATGCAAATAAAAACAACCCTGAGATACCACCTCACTCCAGTTAGAATAGCCTATATTCTGAACTGAGGCAACAACAAATGCTGGAAGGGATGCAGAGAAAGAGGAACCGTTCTCCACTGTTGGTGAGTGTGTAAACTAGTACAACCACTCTGAAGAACAGTATGGAGGTTCCTCAAAAAACTCAGCCTAGACATACCCTACGACCCAGCCATACCACTCCTAGGCATCTATCCTGAACAACAGGCTCCAGGATACCATAAAGACACCTGCACATCCATGTTTATTGCTGCACAATTTAAAATAGCCAAAATATGGAGACAACCCAGATGCCCCACTACAGATGAATGAATCAAAAAAGTGGGGTACCCGTACACAATGGAATACTACATAGCGATTCGAAATTATAAAATAATGGCATTCTCAGGGAAATGGTCACATCTTGAACAAATAATGTTGAGAGAGACAAGCCTAGAGCACAGAGAACAAAGGTGCATGGTCTCCCTGACATGTGGATGTTGGGGGATGGGGGAGATCATGTCTGTAAAATAACAAACTTCATTTCAAATGGTTTTTCCACATGATTTGGTCAGCAATGTTACATTATGTCTCTAAAACCAAACAATTACTAAATAAACATAAAAAGGTCTAGGATAGACTTATCAGAGGATCACAAGAGCTCAACAGTACGTACATATGATTATACAAGATGAGGCTAAGCAAAATGAACTCCAAGAGATGGAAACAGGAGGATTCCATCCTTGTCATTAGGTTTAATGTACTAGGTGAATTTCCTGTGTTGTACCCCCTGTGGTTACCATATATGATTTTGGTGCACTGGATATTGTATATATGCGTATCTGAACTAGAGAAGGGAAAGAAAAATGAGGGAGGGTGTAACCAATATGACAAGAAACGTACTCACAGGCTGGGAATATGGCCTAGTGGCAAGAATGCTTGCCTCGTACACATGAAGCCCTGGGTTCGATTCCTCAGCACCACATATATAGAAAACGGCCAGAAGTGGCACTGTGGCAGAGTGCTAGCCTTGAGCAAAAAGAAGCCAAGGACAGTGCTCAGACCCTGAGTTCAAGCCCCAGGACTGGCCAAAAAAAAAAAAAAAAAAAGAAATGTACTCATTACCTTATTAAGTAACTGTACCCCCCCTTTGTCAATAAAAATTAATTAAAAGAAAAAAAGAAAAGCAGCAGGTTTGAGTGGAGGGGATATCGATAAGTGGCAAACACTAAGACAGTCTGGGAGATGGGACCCAGATCTCCACAGCAGCCCTCATCTCTCAGGTGCCTTTCATTGTGCTTTCAGACTGAAGATGGAGTGCTACAGGAACCTGAGCATGTGCTTCTCTTGCTTTTTATGACCCAAACTAGATCAGCAGAGTGATAGAAGCTAAGCAAGCTACCCTGTGGTGGCTGACACTGGGGATTGCCTGCCCCTGGTTACAGGGACAGCTGCTGAGACTCAGAGGAACGTACACCAATTATCTTTTACTGATGGGGATCAAATAAAAGCTACCATTCTGGGCTGGGAAATGCGGCTTAGTGGTAGAATGCTTGCCTAGCACGCATGAAGCCCTAGGCTTGATTCCTCAGTAGCACATACACAGAACAAGTCAGAAGTGGGCGCTGTGGTTCAAGTGGTAGAGTGCTAGCCTTGAGCAAAAAAGAAGCCAGAGACAGTGCTCAGGCCCTGAGTTCAAGCCCTAGGACTGGCAAAAAAAAAAAAAAAAAGCTACCATTCTGTATTGGCAGTTCCCAGAAGGGTAGTTGTCTGAGAGATGTGTGTTTCTTTTGTCTTACAGAGCTAGCTTAAAAATTACCAGGGATAATGGTAATTACGCCCCCTATAGGCTCATGGCTGAGTAGCAGGAACAGGTCCGGAGTCAGATGATTGGGCGGGATTTTAACCTTCAGTGTGCAATAACCCATGGCTGAATCAAAACAGCACCACATTGTATTTGTGAGTGTTAGGCATTGTGGCAGCAACTCTTCTGCTTGTTATCTTAGTGAATATTTGCTCTCTTCTTTGTTCTTTTTAAAAGAATATGGATTGTGCTCAGTTCCATTTGAAAATAAGCTCTACCTAGTTGGTGGACAGACCACGATCACAGAGTGCTATGATCCTGAACAAAATGCCTGGAGAGAGACAGCTCCCATGATGGAGAGGAGGATGGAGTGTGGCGCCGTCATCATGAATGGCTGCATCTATGTCACCGGAGGCTACTCCTACTCAAAGGGGACATATCTTCAGAGCATCGAGAAGTATGATCCAGATCTTAATAAGTGGGAAATAGTGGGCAGTCTTCCAAGTGCCATGCGGTCTCATGGATGTGTTTGTGTGTACAATGTCTGATTGAGCCACAGGATTGACCAGGTGATCACTCTGGGGATGGGGGGATCCTAATGAAAGAATACAGGGCTCAGAATCCCTTACTTGTTTTTGTGGTCTGGCACTGTGATTGGAGATTGGTAAATTTCAGTTCCTAACCCTACCAGTGATGAATGGTCAAAACCTTATGTATAAATAGAGTTGAAGCAGTAGAGTTAAGCTCCTAAAATTTCTGTTTTTCTAAGGCAGTATGGAATAGTTAACACTTGGTAAAAACCTTCATAATGAATCTTTTATGCCTGGTAGTATCAACACTGGGAACAAGTCAAAATCATTCTGTGTAATGAAATGCCCTTTAAGAGCCTGTGATATAATAGATAGCTCTGTTTAGCAGAATATTTGAAATTTAAAGAGGGACTCTTTCCTACCTCTACAAAAATCAGTGCTTAAAAAATATTTCTTCCAGCTGAATACTAGTGGCTTATGCCTGTAATCCTAGCTACACAGGAAGCTAAGATCAGAGGATCAGAGTTCAAAGACAGCCAGGGCAGAAAATTCCCCATGAGACTCTTATCTCCAATTAATCACTCAGAAAAAACAACAACAACAAAAAAATAAAACCACAGTAGTGGAGCTATGTTTTAAAATGGTGTGGTAGAACAGAATGCTAGCCTTGAGCAGAAGATCTCAGGGAAGCTGGGCACTGGTCCCCATGCCTGTAATTCTAGCTACTCAGGAGGCTGAGATCTGAGGATTGTGTTTCAAAGCCATCTGGGGCAGGAAAGTCTGTGAGACTCTTTTCTCCAATTAACCACCAGAAACCGGAAGTGGCTCTGTGGCTCAAAGTGATAGAACGCTGGCCTTGAGTAAATAGCTCCGGAGACAGCATTTAGGCCTCAGGGCCTCAAGCCCCACAACCATCACTAACAACAAAAAGAGCTCAGGGACAGTGCCCAGGCCCTGAGTTCAAGCCCCATGACCAAAAAAAATTTTTTTTCCCCTTAGAATTATCTAGATGTGGACTTAAAGTATAAATATAGTTCCTTTGTAAATTTATATAATTTATTGTTAATACTCTATTTACTACCAATGATATGCAAAATACTGTGGAAAAGATTTTTACTGTTGAGAGTTTACAGACTAAATTTTAAAAGAATAGGTATAAAAGTTATAGAGAAAATAGTCAAGTATTTGGTGATGCTAAGGGCTATTTTAAATTTTCAACTTTGATACCAGTTGCTAGTTTAGATATCTAAGCATGTTGAAAAACTTCTCTTTTTAAAAGTATAGTTAGGGGCTGGGAATATGGCCTAGGGCCAAGAGTGCTTGCCTTGTATACATGAAGCCCAGGATTCAATTCCTCAGCACCATATATAGAGAAAATGGCCAGAAGTGGCGCTGTGGCTCAAGTGATAGAGTGCTAGCCTTGAGCAAAAAAAAAAAAAAAAAATTCAGGGACACTGTTCAGGCCCTGAGTCCAAGGCCCAGGACTGGCCAAAAAAAGGTGTAGTTAGGGGCTGGGAATATGGCTTAGTGTTAGAGTGCTTGCCTAGCATGCACATAGTTCTGGGTTTAATTCCTCAGTACCACATAAACAGAAAAAGCCAGAAGTGGTGCTGTGGATCAAGAGGCAGAGTGGTAGCCTTGAGCAAAAAGAAGCCAGGGACAGTGCTCAGATCCCTGAGCCCAAGCCCTAGGACTTGCAAAACAAACAAACAAACAAAAAACAAGTATAGTTATACATCTGCATGTAAAGTTGAAATTTAGAGCCAACAGGCACGTAGAGCAATCATGATGAGAACACATTGATAAGAAGAAATGTATGTTCATTTCCCAGCTCTGTCAATAGCTAGATTTTTGTCACTTGGTCATTGAAGCTACCAGTGGCTCGTGTTACCTGACTGTGCACAGGGCCCTGACCCAGGCACTGTAGACCTCAGATGGTTCTGGATCCTGGTAGCCAGAATCTGATTGGCCTCTGAGCTGGGAACGCCTTTATCCATCTTTCTCTGTGTGCCTTCAGGGTCACTGCTCACGTGTGCTGTGACGTGAGGGAAGTTGGGAAGCGCTGCTTCAGTTGGCTCATCTGAACTTTTCATTCTCTCTATGAGACCAGCTGTTCCACACTTTTTTTTTTAATACTTATTTTTCACTTTAAATACTGAAGTTTAAAACTACTTCGGATTTTTAAAACTTTTAGACACTGTTTAATACACTTATTTCAGATGGCATTTTAAATAAATACAACTTTTTGTGGATGCAACATGTTACTATATAGCAAGGCCATAAAACAACTGTACCCTTTGGCCCATAAATTCTACATATATATTTTAAAGTAAAAGAAGAAAAAGTCAATGCATGGGAATGTTTATGTCTGAATCATTAATAATAGCAAAAGAATGGAGAAGAAAATATACATATCAAAGAAAGTGGTTTGATGACAATAATGATGTATATTGTCATGAAAATAATAATAATTTGCAAGCTGGGCACTACTGGCTCACGCCTGTAATCCTAGCTACTCAAGAGGCTGACTTGAGGATCATGATTCGAAGCCAGTCTGGGCAGCAAAGTCCCTGAAATTCATTTCGACAATTAGCCACCAAAAAGCTGGAATAGAGATATGGCTTAAGTAGTAAAACACCAGCCTTGAACAAAAAGTCAAGTAAAAACGTGAAGTCTTGAGTCCAAGACCCCATGACTGGCACAATAATAATATTTTTGAAGACTATGTAGAAACATGGGTGTGTCTGTATGCTAAAGAAGCACAACATGAAATCATGTGTCCACTATGACTGCAGCAGCTATGCATGTGGAAGGTAAATTTGCGAAATACATTTGTTGTGTTAATGTAAGGGATATGGAATAGTTTTTAATTTATTTAAATCTTTTCTTTAATAGTACTTTGTATTTCCAATAAAAATAAATCACACATGGTGAAGATTGCGTTTGGGTAAATTAGCTTGAAGGACAAGACTTACTTTAATGTAAAATTAAATTACAGATATTTATTGTTCAAAGGACATTAGCAATTAATGCTGAACTAATAATATGCTGCCTGTACTGTTGCCATATTTGAGCACTTGGACCACATATTAGTCTCAGTAGTCTCAAGGCACAGCTGCTTCATAGGTAGGTATCGTGTACTTTTTGAAGGACAATGGTATCAATTATTTGTTTTTACAAGAAAGCCTTGTGGAAGTGCTTGAAAGACCTTGAAAATAGTCTGTGATCTGAGTTATTTCTTTTTTACTATTGATTTGTACACAGAAGAAAGGATAACTTGTCAGTTATCCTACATCCATGCACTGCATCATGAGCACAAAATTTCAGTGTGTTTAAACTGAAAAGCTATGGTTTTGAGAAGGCAAACACTCATTTTGCAAAGTAAAATTGTGGCACTGACTTTTAGCACAAATTAATTAAGATGACTTTATCTAAATTTTACATGCTGTTTCTCAGGTTTTCTTTTTTGTTGTTTAGCTGAAACTGAAAGAGAATCAACATTTAGGGAGCTTTACTTAAGGGTACTTAATCTTTGTTTTGAAACTCACATAAGTATAATCAATCATGTGTCATAAACTCAGTTTTATTTTGTTTTTTGTTTTTGTTTTGTTTTTTTTGTTTTTGCCAGTCCTGGGGCTTGGACTCAGGGCCTGAGCACTGTCCCTGGCTTCTTTTTGCTCAAGGCTAGCACTCTGCCACTTGAGCCACAGCGCCACTTCTGGCCGTTTTCTGTATATGTGGTGCTGGGGAATTGAACCCAGGGCCTCATGTATACGAGGCAAGCACTCTTGCCACTAGGCCATATCTCCAGCCCCATAAACTCAGTTTTATATTTTCCCAAAATTTATATAGGCCCCCAAGCCCCCATTGTGACTATATTTAGAGATAGGGCAAATATTCTAGAAGTAAAGTTACATGAGGACGGCACCTCATCTGAGAGAAGGTGAGTGTCTTTATAGGTACATATTGCCTGCTTGTGCTCTTGTGCTGCCACTTCCCATCTCTGCTGCCCACTCTGAACTCAACAGACTCAGACTTTCAGCTTCCAGAACTGCAAGAAAACCTGTCTGTCCCCAAACCCCCCTGTTTCTGGTAGCTCCTTCGGAGGCCTGTGTTGACAAGTATAGCTTGAAAGGGTACATAAGGAGTCAGCCCTTCGTTCATTTTAGATGCTAGATCAGACAGTACTATGTCATCGTTCCTCCCCCATCACATATACAAAACAATCACAACTACCTATTTTATTCTGAAAATGAAACATTAGAAATACAACTTTATTTCTTAAGGTATAGTAGACCCAGTGTTGAGTTTCTGTCTCCCTCAGCCATCCTTCCCAAAGATGGTGTCTGCCAATGCTCTAATTCTCCTGGACCGTGGTGTCCAGAGTTATGGTTAGCTAGGTGTCCTGATGTTTGCATGATGAGAATCGATAAGAGAAGCTCCCATGACCAGACACGGAGAGTGGTGATGTCTTGCTGCTAGACCTGCCTGAAGTTCATCCATGTCATTTCCACAGTTCGGTTATGAGAATCAGTGGGGTCATTTTTGTTTTGAGTTGGGATCTCCTCTTGCACTTAACCAAAAAATGCACAGACTAGCTGGGTGATGGTGGCTCATGTCTATAATCCTCAAGAGGCTGGGACCCAGATGATCAAGATTCAAAGCCAGGGGCTGGGGATATGGCCTAGTGTCAAGAGTGCTTGCCTTGTACACATGAGGCCCTGGGTTCAATTCCCCAGCACCATATATACAGAAAATGGCCAGAAGTGGCGCTGTGGCTCAAGTGGCAGAGTGCTAGCCTTGAGCAAAAAGAAGCCAGGGACAGTGCTCAGGTCCTGAGTCCAAGCCCCAGGACTGGCAAAAAAAAGATTCTGCCCAACCTGGGCAGAAAAGTCTGTAAGACTCCATTTCCAATTAACCAACAAAATGCTGGCCTGGAGGTATGGTACAGTGCCAGTCATGAGCAAGAAAGTGAGTGTGAAGTCCTGAATTCAAGCCTCATAACCAGCACCAAACAAAAAAAAAAATGCATGATGGGAGCCAGGGCTGGGACCCAATGAGTCCCAGGTAGTTCCTGAGCATTGAAACACCAAACAGGTTTTTGTTTTTTAAAAAAATGAAACAAGGGGCTGGGGATATAGCCTAGTGGCAAGAGTGCCTGCCTCGGATACACGAGGCCCTAGGTTCGATTCCCCAGCACCACATATACAGAAAACGGCCAGAAGCGGCGCTGTGGCTCAAGAAGCAGAGTGCTAGCCTTGAGCGGGAAGAAGCCAGGGACAGTGCTCAGGCCCTGAGCCCAAGGCCCAGGACTGGCCAAAAAAAAAAAAAAAGAAACAAAACACTTTTAATATCATAGCAATATCGACAACATTTGTCAAACATTCAAATGACAGTTTGAGTTTACACAAATTAATCCACTCAGATGATCAGCATTCAGATCAATAAACACAGTGCTTGTGCCTTTTCTCAGGTCTCCTTTCTCCTTCTTTTCCCATTAAAATTACTTAGCCACTTTTCTCATTTGAACACGGTCAAGGCTTGTTTTGTGTGTGTGCGGGGGTGGGGGGGCGTGGAGGTGTTTTTTTTTTATTGTCAAGATAATGTACGGAGGTGAAACACCAAACAGGTTTAACAAAAAAGTTGGTGGTGGGCTTATTCACTATTAGACCTTTCAAGGCTCACCTTTCTGTCCTGCAAATGAATACAGTGCAAGCAAAGTCATTCGAATTGCGTCAAGGGTCTGCACTAACACCCTGCAGCCCTTCTTTGTGAGCAGGGAGGAGCCCCACTGCTCCTTTTTATATATTAAGATGTTGTGCCATGAACCTTTTTAAAAAAAAAAGTTTAATTAGCACATACAATATCTTGAATCTTAATGAGTCTGAGTGGATCATAACTATTCAATATTTGATTTAGGAATTGTGTGAAGGATTTCTAACTTAAAATACTTGAGAAGAGGGTTCCTTGAGGTCTTCTAGCAGGAACAGATAAAACTTTGGACAGGCACCAGGAGCTGACACCTGTAATCCTAGCTACTCAGGAGGCTGATATCTGAGGATCATGGCTTGAAATCAACCCAGGCAGGAAAAAATCTTTTGAGATTCTTATCTCAACTGGCAAAATCCAGATGTAGACCTGTGGCTCTAGTGGTAGAACATACAAGTCTTAAGCAAAACAGGTAAGGGTCAACACTTAGGCCACTAGTCCAAGCTCCGGTGCCAGCAAAAACAAACAAAAGTCCATAAACTTTATTTACAGACTCAATATGGTAAAGAGCTCTTTTTTTTCTTTTTGCCAGTCCTGGCCTTGAACTCAGGGCCTGGGCACTGTTCCTAAGCTTCTTTTGCTCAAGGCTACCACTCTGCCACTTGAGCCACAGCACCACTTCTGGCTTTTTGTGTTTTATGTGGTGCTGAGGAATCCAGGATTTCATGCGTGCTAGGCAAGCCCTCTGCCACTCTGCCACATTCCCAGCCCTGACAGTTCATCTTAAGGTTAATGTACTATGCTTGTTACAATTTGTTTTTCTATTTTTAAGTGTCACTCTGGGTAGGACAACCCGAAAACTTCAGAGTATCAAGTATCTCATAGCAGTAACAGTTGAACAGTGGAAAAAATAGAGGAATATAAGAGGAGAAAATTGGTTTTTATAAAATTATAAGGTATTACTATTGATATGAAACCTTCATTATCAAATAGTAAAGAACACAACTAACTAATGAAACTAATTGCATTTCTAAGAAATGAAATATCCTAATTTTTATTGCTCCTAACTGTATAATTAAAATCATGTGTTATAGATCTTAAAAAGGTAAGAAAAGAGCATTTGGAATCCCAAGTTCATGGGAGTATGCAGCAATAACCACACAACTTTCAGTGAAGCTATCTTTCACCAGGGGCATCATACAGTGTTTATGTCTGAAGTTTAGTGATATTTTGAAGGTGAGTCATGAACTGTCAACCCTTGCTTTAGTCCTGTGGCTCAACACAATATTCCCTTTGGGGTGATCTTGAGCCTGTTGCTCCAACTCTTGGCAAATGGTATAGATTCCTTCTCATCTTAAGGATGTTGGGTATTTGTTTAGGAACTGTAAATTGTGCCCTTTTGTCTAAGCAAGATTGCCAGCATTTCAACTTCTACCTTTGAAATGCAAACCAGACTACATGTTATAATACCTACAAGTGCCTACCTGTTGTTAAGGAATCTGAAATACCAATGCTATGGAAATAAGTCTTAATGGGATATAGCCAATTATTATCCCTCGCCCACAACCTTTACTCACCAGTAATTGTAAGGCCAGTTGGGCACTTGTAATCTGTAATGTTTAGCAAAGCCTGTCAGATGCAGAGTATATCTTTCATTAGAAATCCCACAGATACTCTTTCCACTTCTTTCCTGGACAGATAGATACACAAAAGGGCTATTTGTGGTTTCCTGAACCACCAGGTATTTCTGCAGCCCTCTTCCATCTGTTAGCACCTCCCTCATCGCGGAACTGAGTCATATTCTCCCTAGTTAGGAGATTACAGGGCCTTATGCACAGGCAGATGTCTGAACTGTGACCTTTGTTAGTTTTGGGGTCGGTTTTTTATTTTAAACATTACTGCTAAATATAATACACATACAGAAATCCATGTGACACAAACATACAGCTTAATGTACTAAAAGACCCTACCCCCATAATCTTGTTAGTCACCCTCCACATATACCCAACATTTATGGATAGCCTCAGTTTTCACTGTTTTCAGCGTTTTCTTTGTCCTCCTGAACATTTTCACCTGTATCACTTGCTTCCTGTGACTGCTGTTAAACAACGTACTATAAATTGGATGGCTTCAGATTACAAAAATTTACTCATATAAGTTCTGGAGGCCAGAAGTGTGTGAAAGTGAGGCTCCAGCAAGGCCGCCCCTGCAGACCCTGGGCATAGTCCATTCTTTTCCTGAATCTGGCAGTTGTCAGCAGTCTTTCATTTGTGTCCATATCACTCCAGTCTCTTGTCTCCTTGACCATATGGTCTCTTTCAGTGTGTGTCAACTTTCCCTCTTTCCCACTTTTACTAGGAAGACTATCATTGGATTTAGGGCCACAGTCATCCAGGATGACCTTCCTATCTCCAAGTCCTTAGCTATTTTTCCATTGTAATGTTTATAGGTTCCAGGGGATAGGACCTGGACATAGTGGGGACACCACTCAACCTACTATGACACTCAAATATAACCCCTAAACAACTATATTTAGGGCTGGGGATATGGCCTAGTGGCAAGAGTGCTTGCCTCGTATACATGAGGCCCTAGGTTTGATTCCCCAGCACCACATATACAGAAAATGGCCAGAAGTGGCGCTGTGGCTCAAGTGGCAGAGTGCTAGCCTTGAGCAAGAAGAAGCCAGGGACAGTGCTCAGGCCCTGAGTCCAAGCCCCAGGACTGGCCAAAAAAAAAACACAAAAAAAAAAAACTATATTTAGCTTTGCCTTTGTTTTGTCTTTTAGCTCTCTTACTCTGTTTCTTATCTATCCTTTTACAATCCCTGTGGGAGAAGACTACTGATTATATTCTGATTATATTCCTGTTGTATATTTTTGTAAGTGTGTGTGTGTGCCAGTCCTGGGGCTTGAACTCAGGGCCTGGATCTTGTTTCTGAGCCTTTTTGCTCAAGTCTAGTGCTCTATTACTTGAGCCACAGCTCCATTTCTGCCCAGCCCAGGCAGGAAAGTCCATGAGACTCTTATCTCCAACTAACCATTAAAAAGCCAGTAGTGGAGCTCTCGGCACTAAGGGACAGTGCCCAGGCCCTGAGTTCAAGCTCCAGAACACACACATATACACATACACATACACAGAGATGTCGGTTGTTGTAAATGTGTGTGGAAATGTAACCATGAAATCCCTTCTATATAACTTATTAAACTAATAAAAAATAAATACGAAAAAGAAGTTTGGAACAGGAAGTGTTGACTTTAGATCCTAAAGCTCCTTGAACAAGAACAAGGTTCTTTTTTCTTTCTTGATAACTTCCCCCAGGCAGATCTCAAATTCAAAATCCTTCTGCCTTTTCCTTCTGAATAGCTAGAATTAGAAGCATACATCACCAGGTCCCGCCTAGAAAGACATTTCTTTAAGAAGATGTAGGGGGTTGGGAATGTGGCTTAGTGGTAGAGTGCTTGCCTCGTATACATGAAGCCCTGGGTTCGATTCCCCAGCACCACATATATAGAAAACGGCCAGAAGTGGCGCTGTGGCTCAAGTGGCAGAATGCTAGCCTTGAGCAAAAAGAAGTCAGGGACAGTGTTCAGGCCCTGAGTCCAAGGCCCAGGACTGGTAAAAAAAACAAAAAAACAAAAAAAAAACACATCAAAACAAAAAAGTTTGGAACAGGAAGTATTGACTTTAGATCCTAAAGCTCCTTGAACAAGAACAAGGTTTTTTTTTTCTTCTTGATAACTTCCCCCAGGCAGATCTCAAATTCAAAATCCTTCTGCCTTTTCCTTCTGAATAGCTAGAATTAGAAGCATACATCACCAGGTCCCACCTATAAAGACATTTCTTTAAGAAGATGTAGGGCGTTGGGAATGTGGCTTAGTGGTAGAGTGCTTGCCTAGCATGAACGAAGCCCTAGGTTCGATTTCTCAGCCCCACATAAACAGAAAAAGCCAGAAGTGGCGTTGTGGCCCAAGTGGAAGAGTGCTAACCTTGAGCAAAAAACAAGCTAGGGACAGTGCTCAGGCCCTGAGTCCAAGCCCCAGGACTGGCAAAAAAAAAAAAAGCTACCATTCTGTGTTGGCAGGAAAAAAGATATGGGCAGGAATCACACTCCATTCAGAAGCCCCAGGTATGCAAATACTTAACTTGCCTTCATCAAAATCATAGTGGGAAAATTATAGGCCACAAGTGTTTTATAAATTATTAGAAAATGTTGATGCGCTCTGATAGTTCATGACTGTAATCTTAGCTACTTAGGAGGCTGAGATTTAAGGATTGCAGCTCAAAGCCAGTCTGGGCAGGAAAATCTGTAAACCTATTATCTTCAACAATCAGTGTTGGGAAAACTGGGCATCCAAATGCAGAAAACTAAAGTGGATCCCTGCTTGTCACCGTGCACTAATATCAATTTTAAGTGGGTCAAAGACCACAATGTCCGAAACCTTGAAGATACTATACTGCAAAAGAGAGTAGGAGAAACATTAGAATTTATAGGTAAAGGTAGAAACCTCTTGAATAGAGCTTCCTAGGAGCACAACAGATAAAAGAGACTTGACAAGTGGGACTACGTCAAAATAAAAAGATTTTACACAGCTAATGACATAGTTACTAAACTAGAAAGACAGCCAACAAACTGGGAAAAGATCTTTACCAGCAATACATCAGACAAAGGCAACATATACAAGGAACTCAGGAAACTAACCCCTCCCAAACCTAATAAAACAATCACAAAATGGGAAGGGAGCTAAGGAGAGACTTCTCAGAAAAAGAGGTAAGAATGGCAAAGAAATACATGAGGAAATGTTCATCATCCCTGCCCATAAAGGAAATGTAATTCAAAACAACTCAGGTTCTATCTCACCCTGGTAAGATTGGCCAATATCATGAATTTGAACACCAACAATTATTGGTGGGGATGTGGGGATGTAGGAACCCTACTGCAGTATTGGTGGGAATATAAGCTAGTTCAACCACTCTGGACAGAAGTCTGGAGGTTCATCAAAAAATTAAACACAGACATTCCCTACAACCCAGGCACACCACTCCTGGGCATCTACCCTTCACATCGTGAGCCAGGATATAATAGGGACACCTGCACATCCATGTTCATTGCCACACTATTCACAATAGCCAAGACATGGAAACAGCCCAGAGACCCCACAGTAGATGAGTGGATCCCAAAATGTAATTATACACAATGGAATTTTACACAGCCATTAGAAAGAATAATGTCATTTGCAGGGAAATGGATAGAACTAGAACAAATCATGGCAAATGAGGTAAGCCAAGCTCGGAGAGACAAATGGCACTCTCTGAGACAAATGTTCTCTCTGAAATGTGGAAATTAGATCTAAAAATGCACTGCGATGTGATAAATTATACAGGATCCTAGATACAGTGAAACCAAAAGAAGATATTCTTAGGAGAAAAACACAAAGGCTCAATGCCTAAGTGCCTCTTCAGATTTATATATAATATCATACATACTGAAACAATCACCCAAAATATGGAAGCAAGAGACCTATTTTTCTTTCCTTTATTTTTTTTAACTTTTTGATGATTCTGTCTACCTTATGTATGGTGTGCACAAGAGTACATCTTCAGAGGGTTGGGAGGGTACGGAACTCGAGGGGGAAGGGGGAAAGTGCAGCAGTAGAGCTCACTGGACAATGAGGGAAGTGAACCCGTGGGTGGAGACGGGGTGGGTGGGGGGAGGAAGTGGGAGAGAGTGAGGGAACAGAAGACAGAGTACAAAAAGAAATGTACTCATTACCTGACTCATATAATTGTAATCCCTCTGTACATCACTTCTATAACAACAATAAAGTAAATTTTTTAAAACGCTACCCTCAAATTATATATGCTTCAAGTTCCACAAGTCCTGTATGTGTCCATCAGATGTTGGGTGCTATGAAAAAAAAAAAACCTGAATGAAGATAATGGAGTGATATCATTGTAGGGAAAATATTATTTATATTGGTTGAGAAGGCCTTATCCCTAGAACAGTAAATGTGAAGGCCCTGAGGCATATATACTTTGAACTCTACTGCATACTTGTTACCCAAAAGATCTTTTTCCTAAATTGATTTTTTTTTTTTTTTGCATGTGTATGCCGGTACTAGTGCTTAAACTCAGAGCCCAGGCAGCGTCTCTTGGCTTTTTTTTTTTTTTTTTTTTTTTTGTTGTTGTTGTTTTGCCAGTCCTGGGCCTTGGTCTCAGGGCCTGAGCACTGTCCCTGGCTTCCTTTCTTTTTGCTCAAGGCTAGCACTCTGCCACTTGAGCCACAGCGCCACTTCTGGCCATTTTCTATATATGTGGTGCTGGGGAATCGAACCCAGGGCTTTATGTATATGAGGCAAGCACTCTTGCCACTAGGCCATATTCCCAGCCCTTGGCTTTTGTTTTTATTTGATTTGATTTGATTGCCAGTCCTGGGGCTTGAACTCAGGGCCTGAGCACTGTCCCTGGATTCTTTTTGCTCAAGGCTAGCACTCTACCACTTGAGCCACAGCGCCACTTCTGGCTGTTTTCTATATATGTGGTGCTGAGGATTCAAACCCAGGCTTCATGTATGGGAGGCAAAGCACTCTTGTCAATAGGCCATATTCCAAGCCTACCTCTTGGCTTTTCTTCTCTCAAAACTGGCACTCTACCACTTGAACCATACCTCCACTTCCAGCATTTTGTTGGTTGATTGAAATGTAAAGTCTTTGAGATTTGTCTGCCGGAGCTGGCTTCAAACCAGAATCCTCAGATCTCAACTTCCTAAGTAGCAAAGATTACAGGCATGAGCCACCCAGCCCTAAATTAATAAGATTAGAATAGTTTTAAGTCCACATTTTTTTTTTGCCAGTCCTGGGGCTTGAACTCCTGAGCACTGTCCCTGGCTTCTTTTTTTTTTCGGCCAGTCCTGGGGTTTGGACTCAGGGCCTGAGCACTGTCCCTGGCTTCTTTTTTTGCTCAAGGCTAGCACTCTGCCACTTGAGCCACAGCGCCACTTCTGGCCGTTTTCTGTATATGTGGTGCTGGGGAATTGAACCCAGGGCCTCATGTATACGAGGCAAGCACTCTTGCCACTAGGCCATATTCCCAGCCCCCACAAATTTGAGGGGCAAGTTTAATAAATGCATGTGCTTGTGAAGCAATCCAGTCCCAGCAAAGGCCAAAAGTGAATTATCATGTAGAACTTTTCATTTTCTTCAGATGAATCTAGAATTGCACAGACTATAAACTGACCCACATCCACACCTGGTCTGTGATATTCCTACAGTTCCAGAATGATTAAGCTCTCTATTTCTGTCATGCCCTTCCCAGCTCTCTGCCTCTGAGAATCAGAACAAACTTCTTTAAGTAAATAGTCTGCAAGTCATGTGCAGTTTGTATTGCCCAGAGACAAAGAAGACCTGAGCAGGAAGAATCTTCCAGCTCTGTTTTTATAGTAAACATGCCCATTTAATGAAAACAGTATTGGTGTGTTGTGTATTATTTTAAGAGAAACAGCATAAAGGGGAGGAAAGGGGGAGGTGGAAAGAGATCAAAGGGATGTTAAACAATCAGGAATGAATAACAATATGGGTTTTTTGTTTGTGTGTTGTGTGTCTGTCAGTTGTGGGGCTTGAACTCAGGGCCTGGGTGCTGTCCTTGAGCTTTCTGGTTTTTGTTGTGTTGTGCTTTCTGCCAGTTCTGGGGCTTGAACTCAGGGCCTGAGCACTGTCCCAATCCTTTTTGCTCAAGGCTAGTACTCAGTCACAGCACCACTTCTGGCTTTTTCTATATATGTGGTGCTGAGGAATCGAGCCCAGGGCTTCATGTATATGAGGCAAGCACTTTACCACTAGGCCATATTCGCAGCCCTGTCCCTGAGCTTTCTTACTCAGGGCTAGCACTCTACTACTTTGACCCACAGCGTCACTTTCGGTTTTCTGGTGATTAATTGGAGATAAAGAGTCTCACAGAGGGGCTGGGAATATGGCCTAGTGGCAGGAGTGCTTGCCTCCTACACATGAAGCTCTTGGTTCGATTCCCCAGCACCACATATATGGAAAACGGCCAGAAGGGGCGCTGTGGCTCAGGTGGCAGAGTGCTAGCCTTGAGCGGGAAGAAGCCAGGGATGGTGCTCAGGCCCTGAGTCCAAGGCCCAGGACTGGCCAAAAAAAAAAAAAAAAAGAGTCTCACAGACTTTTCTGCCTGGCAATTCTCAGATCTCAGCCTCCTAAGTAGTTGGGATTACAGGTGTGAGCCACAGGTGCCCAGCAACAATATGGTTTTTAAGAAGTTTCAAGCCAGTGCATCCTGTTTATTTCTTACCTTCTGTAAAGAAATGTTCATTAGAGAAGAGATATAATGAATTTAACCATACTATGAGCTAACTTGAGGCAGAAGGTAGAGGCTGTTTTACTTTTTAAATTTTTTTATTTTATGGTCAAGTACATAGTAGATCCACCATACAAGTTTGTGGAGTGAAAATTTTACATTAATGCTGGGTGTTGGTGGCTCACACCCATAATCCAGGCTACTCAAGAGGCTGAGATTTGAGGATTGAGATCCAAAGCCAGCCTGGACAGAAAAGTCTATGAGACTCTAATCTCCAATTAATCACACACACAAAAAAATATAAAAAGATATAAAGAGCCAGAAGATGGGCTGTGGCTCAAATGATAGAGTGCCAGCCCTGAACAAAACACTGGCTCTGACTCAGGCCCCAGCGTGGGCACACACACACACACACACACACACACACACACACACACATTAATGTTAAACTCAGCAAAAGCTACTGGAGTGGTTGGGGATTTAGTTTGGCAGAAGAGCACTTGCCTGGCAAGGCCCTGAGTTCTGTTCTCAGCTCTGAAAATTTTTTTTAAAAAGCTACTATAATTCCTTTATACTGTCTGGTGATATTTAAGTTCTGTCTCCTATATATATTCCTCATTGCTTTTCCAGGTCCTGCTCACAACAAAACCATAAAGAATGGAATGGAGAGAAAATGGGAGATTGCCTGTGGGCATTGCAGAACTCCAAAGACTCAGGACTGGCTGTAAGGCATGGAGTGCTCCCCTGCTATCGTGGAAGAAATTGTGGCTGAGCTGGGAAAATTGAAGCAGGGAGGCTGGCATTCCATGCTTCTTTGACTTGATGGATCTCACACTCTGCACAATTGGCAAGAAAAGCAGACTGTGTGAGTACTTCACAGAGGCAATGGAAAGCTGTGTTCCCCTTCCTGCCTCTCTGGCTTGTTTCTATTCTTTGCTCTGTTTCTTAGTTCATCCAGAACTGAATAAAAACAACTTGAAAGAAATCCAAGTCTTTATTCTATTTCCAAACTCAGACCAGATTTCAATTTTCAGCTTACATAATATTGCCCTTTTCCGTTTTTATAGAAAACACATAATGAAAGATGATAATCTGTGCATATTATTACTTTTAAAGGAGCACAGGAATATGCCCTTGGTTACAGATCAAGTAAGGGAACCAGAAGCTATAAAAACCATTACTACTGAAAGCAATGGCAGTTATAAAGTGTTAGACCTGCAGTAAATGCACTGGACATTCACTTCACCTGCATGGGTATTTGGGTGTTTTTTTTTAATTCTATCATTACAGAATTTAAAAACATAACAAAAGATTATTCAATATGAAATTATTTAGTCTAACCCAATCTATTTTTCTTTCTCTCTGTCTGTCTTTCTCTCTTCCTCCCTCCTTCCTTCCCTCCCTATTTCTCTTTATGTCTGTATTTCTCTTTCCCTCCCTTCCTCTCTCTGTCTATCCATCTTTCTTTTTTTTTCTTTGTTGGTGGTACTGGTGTAAATCTCTATGCTTACAGCCAGGTGCTGGTGGCTCACACCTGTAATCCTAGTAAATCAGGAGACTGATATCCCAGGTTCACAGTTCAAAGCTAGCCCAGAAATAAAAGTCCCTGAGACTTATCACCAATTAACCACCAGAAAACCAGAAGTGGGTCTGTGGCTCAAAGTGATAGAACACTAGCCTTGAGTGAAAGAGCTCAGAGACAGTTCCCAGGCTCTCAGTTCAAGCCCAACAACCAAATAAGTCTCAGGGGTTTACATTTACTATTCTAGTATACTATGGCTTGAGCTACATCTCCTGCCTGACTTTTTGCTGGTTAATTAGAAATGGAGTCTTGTGGGCTTTTCTTTTTCTTTTTTTTTTTGCCAGTCCTGGGCCTTGGACTCAGGGCCCGAGCACTGTCCCTGGCTTCTTTTTTTTTGCTCAAGGCTAGCACTCTGCCACTTGAGCCACAGCGCCGCTTCTGGCCATTTTCTGTATATGTGGTGCTGAGGAATCGAACCCAGGGCTCAAGTGGTAGAGCACTAGTCTTGAGCAAAAAAAAAACCAAAACACCAGCAACATTGTCTTGTGAGTATTACTGTCAAATTGGTTCACCCTTTATCCTTTGTCTCACCACTTTGATGTTCCCCTTCTCTTCCCTAATTCAGATAAAGGTATATACAATACTCAAGGTACCAAATTCAAATACAATGACAACAGGGGATAAACCATAGGAAAGAAAAACGAAATAATTTCACATCGCACATTAAAAACAACAACAAAGTGGCTGGGAATATGGCCTAGTGGCAAGAGTGCTTGCCTCCTACACATGAAGCTCACGGTTCAATTCCCCAGCACCACATATATGGAAAACGGCCAGAAGGGGCACTGTGGCTCAGGTGGCAGAGTGCTAGCCTTGAGTGGGAAGAAGCCAGGGACAGTGCTCAGGCCCTGAGTCCAAAACAAAAAAAAAAACCTCTTGTAAAAAAATAAAAATAAAGGGGCTGGGGATATAGCCTAGTGGCAAGAGTGCCTGCCTCAGATACACGAGGCCCTAGGTTCGATTCCCCAGCACCACATATACAGAAAACGGCCAGAAGCGGCGCTGTGGCTCAAGTGGCAGAGTGCTAGCCTTGAGCGGGAAGAAGCCAGGGACAGTGCTCAGGCCCTGAGTCCAAGGCCCAGGACTGGCAAAAAAAAAATAAATAAATAAATAAATAAAAATAAAAATAAAAACCAATCTCCTGAGTAGTTAGGATTACATGTTTGAGCCTACAGCACCTTGCTCCAAGTCATCTTAATACACCACACATTTGTGGTTTCTTTGTATTGTTGAATTCAGGGTTTTGTGTTTGCACAAACACATGTTTTTGAGCTTTGGTAGACGGCTACACATAACTTTAATTTCTAGGTAGTGTCTGTGATGGCTCTTTAAGTCACTTGTAGATGTAGGTGTTTGATTGTCTGGCAGCTAAGCTGTCAAGGAGGTCTAGGATGTAGTGTGAGGGTGTCATCCAGGTGACCAAGTAAAGCTCAGAGTGTCTGACCCAAATCTCAGTCTCCAAGGGGAAGGTGCACATGCCTGAGTCACTAGAGCTGTGAAAGCTTTAGGGGTTGCACTGACATACTTAGTGTTACTCCTGGATATGATGTAGAGACACTGAGCAGATGTACAAAGCACTTCGAAGTTGGCTCTAATAACACCTGAAGGCCAGATCTGGGACTTAGAAGTCTTTTCTTTTCTGGTTGTGGGGCTTAAACTCAGGACCTGGGCACTTTTTCACTTAAGGCTAGCATTCTGCCACTTTGAGCCACAACTCCACTTCCAGGTTTCTGTTGGTTAATTGGAGAGAAGAGTCTCTTTTCTGCCCAGGGCTGACTTTGAACCTTTTCCCTCAGATCTGTCTCCTGAGTAGCTAGGATTACAGGCATGAGCCACTGGCACCTAGCAATATGAGTCTTAATTCTCACAAAAGTATAGGGTGGGTGCTCACATCTCACACCAGAAATCCTAATTAACTCAGGAAGCTGAAGTCTGAAGATCATGGTTCAAATCCAGCCTAGGCAGTAAAGTTATGAGCCTCTTAGCTCCAATTAATAACACAAAATACCAGAAGTGGAGCTGTGTCTCTTAAGTGGTAGTGTGGTAGCCTTGAGGGGAAAGGGCTCAGGGACAGTGTTCAGGCCCTGAGTTCAAGTCCCAACACTGGCATGTGTGTGTGCATACTTACACACACAGTAAATGTTATAGTCTGAGAAGGAGGGGGAAACTACAGGAACATAGAAGATGATTCACTTTCCACTGAAATAAGGCCTGGAAATAACTTGGGCTCACCCTGTTTTCTCACCACCCAGTAATTCCACGGTTTCACCTTCCTGTCTGCAGTCAGCAGCAGCTCAGGTTTTCGCGTCCTCTCATCTCATTCTCTTTGGTGCCCCACCTTGCCAGGTCCTCTAAAGCCTTTCTCAGCACCTTCTAGAACACCTCACCCCCACCCCTTGAGTTCCAGATGTGTGCAAACACGTTCTCCTGTCCGTAATCTCTCTCATCACACTTCCTGTGGCCCCTGGACCTCAGGTGTGTGACCTGTTACTCTCCTGAGGACATTAACTTCCCTATAGCCTTTTTTTTTTTTTTTTTTGTCAGTCCTGGGGCTTGAATTCTGGGCCTAGGCACAGTCCCTGAGCATCTTCTGCTCAAGGCTAGCACTGTACCACTTGGGCCACAGTGCCACTTCCAGTTTTTTCTGTAAATAATTCGAGATAAGAGTCTTAGACTTTTAAGAGTCTTAGCCTAGCCAGGCTGGCTTCAAACTGTGATCCTCAGATCTCAGCCTCCTGAGTAGCTCCGATTACAGGCAGAAGCCAGGAGCACTCAGCTTCCCTGTAGCCTTTAAAGTGATCTTAGATCTCCTCCCAGGAACATTCCATTTCTTTGTTCTCTTTCATGGAAACACATTTTTATTTTGGCAGTACTGGTGTTTGAATTCAGAACTTCAAGCTTGCAAGGCAGGCACTTTACCATTTGATCCACACTCCTAGTTCTTTTTGCTTTGGTTATTTTTTAGGCCAGGGTCTCATGTTTTTGCCTGATCAGTCAGGACCATGACCTTTCTACTTTTATGCCCCTCCTATTATGTGAGATGAAAGGTATGAACCACCATGCCTAACTTTTTGTTGAGATGAGGTCTGGCCTAGAACTGTAATTCTCTGATCTTCATCACTCAAATAGCTGAGATCTGCAACTGGCCTAGGAAAACTTCTCAAAAAATATTTTTCAGCCTCATATCTAAAATATATGCAGAACTAAAAAAATTACATTCCTCCAAAACAAATCCTCAAAGAACCAATAGCCCCCTCATCAAGTGGGCTAAAGACTTAAAAAGAGAGACTTCTTTGAGGAGGAAATGAGAATGGCCAAGAGACATATGAAAAAGTGCTCTACATCACTGGCCATAAAAGAAATGCAAAACAACACTGAGATTCCATCTCACCCCAGTAAGAATGCCCTATATCAAGAAAACCAACAATAACAATTGTTGGACGGGATGTGGCCAAAAGGGAACCCTACTTCATTGTTGGTGGGAATGTAAACTGGTTCAGTCACTCTGGCAAGCGGTATGGAGATTCCTCAGAAGGCTAAACATAGAGCTTCCCTATGACCCAGCAGCCCCACTTTTGGGTATCTATCCAAAAGACCACAAACAAAATCACACTAAAGTCACCAGCACAACAATGTTCATTGCAGCACAATTTGTCATAGCTAAAATCTGGAACCAACCCAGATGCCCCTCAGTAGACGAATGGATCAGGAAAATGTGGTACATATACACAATGGAATTTTATGCCTCTATCAGAAAGAATGACATTGCCCCATTTGTAAGGAAATGGAAGGACTTGGAAAAAATTATACTAAGTGAAGTGAGCCAGACCCAAAGAAACATGGACTCTATGGTCTCCCTTATAGGGAATAATTAGCACATGTTTAGGCAAGTCACAGCAGAGGATCACAAGAGCCTAATAGCTATGCCCTTATGAACACATAAGATGATGCTGAGTGAAATGAACTCCATGTTATGGAAATGATTTTTATATCACTGTTGTAACTAAGGTCAACGTGCTATGTGTAACTGTAGCTTCTATTATTGATGATCCTCTTGTATCCCCTTCCTGTGGTTGTACCTACACTATCTCTGTATTTTATCTGAGTATATTGGAAACCATGTATACTGGTAAGCAGTGGTATATAGGGTAAAAAAAATACAAACAACTACAAAAGCAATACTTGCAAAACTGTTTGGTGTAAATGAACTGAACAACTCATAGGGGGAAAGGGAAAAGGGGAGGGGGGAGGGGGAATGAGGGACGAGGTAACAAACAGTACAAGAAATGTAACCAATGCTTAGCGTATGAGACTGTAACCTCTCTGTACATGAGTTTGATAATAAAAATTTGAAGAAAAAATATCTTTCAGGAGGGCAAGATAAGATGGTGAAGGTCTGAGGCTAGCCTGTACAAGAGTAAGTGACTTATCTCAAAACAATTCAGGTGTGGTAGTTCACATCTAAAATTCCAGCTACTTGGAGATGGAGATACGAGGATCAAGGTTGAAGCCTGCCCCTTTTAAAAACTAGAAACCTTATCTGAAAAATAAGCTAAGAAAAGGAAATAAAAGAAATGGAGAGACAGAGGGTTAACAAATGTATCAGTGGTACTGACCGAACACTGTTGAAAATGAACTATGCAACTTACTTGTGGGGACAGGAGGGAAAATCTGGGAGACAGTGAAGGAAGGGGTGACACTGTCCAAAAAGAAATGTTCTCATTACCTGACATATAAATGTAACCCTCTGTACATCACCTTTACAATAACAATTGTTTTTAAAGCAGCAGGACTGGGACATGCATTAAGGCAGAGTACTTACCTAGGAAACCCAAGTTCAATGAATTAAATCTCTAGTCAAATAATTAAAAAAGGAATTATGAATTATCAGTCCTTTTCTGTTTCTATCTCTTACCTAATCTTCAATCTACTCTAGGGCATCCTTTCTTTTTTCTTCTTTTTTTGGTGCCAGGCTTGGGACTTGAACTCAATGCCTGGGTACTGTCCCTGAACTTTACTGCTCAAGGCTACCTGTCCCTGAACTTTACTGCTCAATGTCTACCACTTGAGCCACAGCTCCACTTCTGGCTTTTTCAGTGGTTAATTGCAGATAAGAACCTCACAGACTTTTCTGCCTAGACTGGCTTTGAATGAGATACTCAGATCTCAGCATCCTGAATAGCTAGTATCACAGGCAGGGGACTGAGTCATCATTTCTTAGTGTTAGGAATGTAGATGGGAGTTTTCATTGTCAAAGTGACTGCAGGTGCTATTATTATTTCTTTAGAAGCCATTTCCCCATTTAGCATGTATTTTATCTATATCAGTGCATGCAAACCCAAGTGTGTGTGTGTGTGTGTGTGTGTGTATATATATATATATATATATATATATATATATATATATATATATATACCAGTTCTGTGGCTAGAACTCAGAGAGCTATGGTGCTATACCTTAGGGTTTTGTGTTTTGTTTTCTTTTGTTTTGCTCAAAAAAGGCCCATTTAGGCCACCTCCACTTCTGGCTTTTTCTTTTTCTTTTT
This sequence comes from Perognathus longimembris pacificus, assembly GCF_023159225.1. Lineage (NCBI taxonomy): Eukaryota > Metazoa > Chordata > Mammalia > Rodentia > Heteromyidae > Perognathus > Perognathus longimembris. The sequence goes on along the minus strand of NC_063164.1, from coordinate 53,320,175 downwards.
AAACCAGTCCTGGGCCTTGAACTCAGGGCCTAAGCACTGTCCCTGGCTTCTTTTTGCTCAAGGCTAGCACTCTGCCACTTGAGCCACAGCGCCCTTTTGGCCATTTTCTATATATGTTGTGCTGAGGAATCAAACCCAGGGCTTCATGTATATGAGGCAAGCACTCTTGCCACTAGGCCATATTCCCAGCCCTACTTCTGGCTTTTTCATGGACTTTCCTGACCCTTGACCCTTGCTGGTTTTGAATTTCAATCATCAGATCTTAGGCTCCTGAGTTGCTAGGATTAGAGGCATGAACCACCAGTGCCCATTTTATTACTGTATAGTATTTTATTGTCTAATTTCACCATGATTTACCCTTTTTTGTGGTGAACATTGATTTTCAATTTACAGCATTTGTATAGTAGGTTGCTATGAATATTCTTCAATATGTTTTCTTGTATATAGACCGGAACATTTCCCTAGAAGATATTCTGATATTGCTGGGCTGTTCGCTATGCATATCTTAAAGATTAGTGAGGATTATCGATTTGATAACATGATTGTACCAAGTGTATACTGAGAAAGATGGCACCTGAGTATATTGGTCTACCAAGTTATGCTGAGAGAGATGGATATCAGCATACTCAAGTCTTCTCCTGTTGCTCTAATTGAAACATGAAGCTTCCTTATATGTTGCCAGAACCCCATTTTCCCCTGAAAGAGTGTGGCTGCATGGAGGTTAGCCTCTGAAGGCCAAGACAAGGAAGATGAAGGGAACAAAATGTTCCTGAGGAAGTTGGCTTCTGGTAATAAATTCTACTTGCAGTAATACTTGGACATTGTCAAGCACAAAAGGAGTTGCATTTGTTTTTGTGGCTTGTTGCTAGGCAATCTGGGTCTTCTCCCTGTTCTAAACTCAAGCTACATATCAAGACTTTAATAGATACAAAATCAACAGTTTGCTTAATGGATGAGTGGGAGTGCTACAAACCAGCTGTCTTGGGGGGCCAGGAGTGTAATTTGCTCTACCCAGATGGAAACCATGGGTAGGTGAGCAGACACTCCTCCAGTTATTCTATGCCCTTGTAGGCAGCAGAGTGGATAACTGGGCATGGCCAATCACCTCCGGGCCTTTGACAGATAGAGCAGATAGAGCAGTGGCAGGGAGTCCCAGGCTGCCTCAGTTACAGCTCCTGCAAAGCAGGGTCCCTCCCACAGCTAATAACCAGCTACTAGCGTTGGTATTCTCTGCTGCCAGCCACTGTTCAGTTTACTGGCTTCTTCCCTGCCACCCCTGCTCAGAAATAGTTGGCAAGACCACTGGAGAGAATGTCTTCATTGGGGCCCAATGTGGGAGGGAGTGGCCAGGAAACTGTCTCTCAGCTGTTCACAAAGTATGGAAGACTGCTTAGATAGCCAGAAGTGAGAAGAGGTAAGCATTTCTGCACCAACCCGAGCAGTCACGTAATACCAATCATACCTTCATCTGCTATGCAAATGAAGGACTGTGATGATTATAGCAGAGCCTATTATGCAAATATAGAATTGTGTCTACACCAATCCTAGTTCTTCTGTTGAGCCCAACACTGATACAAGTTGCTTGCTGGGACAAGGTCTTCTGGATGTAGAGTCATCCTTTGGGCATTATCATGTGCTAGTGGGCGGGCAGCCAGGTCCCAGCTAAGGAAGGGTCTAGCAGCTTCCAATTAAGAAGTTAAGCCTCCCCTCTGGGATCATTTCCGCACATTTGAAAGAAAAAGAATAAATCAGGCTGGGAATGTGGTCTACTGGCAAAAAGTGCTTGCCTTGTATACATTAAGCCCTGGGTTCAATTCCCCAGCATCATATATATAGAAAACAGCCAGAAGTGGTGCTGTGATTCCGGTGGCAGAGTGCTAGCCTTGAGCAAAAGGAAGCCAGGGACAGTGCTCAGGTCCTGAGTCCAAGGCCCAGGACTGGCAAAAAAAAAAAAAAAATGCATGTATTCAATCTATAACTCCCTTTTTTTTCCCTTAAAATTTCTTGACCTGGAGGCTGGGAATATGGCCTAGTGGCAAGAGTGCTTGCCTCATATATTTGAAGCCCTGGGTTCGATTCCTCAGCACCACATATATAGAAAATGGCCAGAAGTGGCGCTGTGGCTCAAGTGGCAGAGTGCTAGCCTTGAGCAAAAAGAAGCCAGGGACAGTGCTCAGGCCCTGAGTCCAAGCCCAAGGACTGGCAATAAATAAATAAATAAATAAATAAATAAATAAATAAATAAATAAATAAATTCTTGCCCTGTTTTGAGGCTGCTAAAAAATACCAACCTCTTAGGTAATTTAGTAGGTCATTTAACCAAAAATGATTTAAAATTTCAGGAAAGTTGAAGAAGTAAAATACTGTGCTACTAGAGGAAAGTATTGGAAAAACCTTAAATGATTAAAATTTCTGCAAAAATGTGTTCTAATAGGGAATGGCTCTAGAAGGGACACTAACACGTTACTACACTAGATGGTTTTTCACTTTCCAAGTAATATTTTTCATTTGTTTTAAAAAAAACCAAACATGTGGTGCTCCCTTTACAATATGCCAGTTATATTCCACACCAATGCACATATTGTATCACATTTAATGCTCAGAACTGCATTAAGAGTTATCACTACTCAACATAAAAAGGTCTAAAATAGACCTTTCAGTGGATCACAATAGCTCAACAGCTATGTATATATGATCATATAAGACAAGGACGAACAAACTTTATTGTTGACGTTATATTTAAAGTTCTAGGTGAATTTCCTTTGGCGTACGCCACGTGGCTACTGTATATGATTTTGGTACACTGGGTATTGTATATATGCCTACCTGATCTAGGAAAGGGAAAGAAAAACGAGGGTGTAAGATATCATAAGAAATATACTCACTGCCCTATTATGTAACTGAACCTCTTTTGAAAAAAAATGAACTATTGTATCATCAAACAATTGCACCACTAGGAATGTATCCAAAGGAAATAAAATCAGTATGTCAAAGAAAAAAAAAGAGTTATCACTGGCCCGACTCTATACACAAAGGACAGAGAAGTGGAGAAGTTTGCCTATGGTCAAATTTGCATTCAGAAGAACAGTTATGTGGATGCAGTCATCTGGTTTCAGGGTTCAGCTCTTACATATACCATTCTATTGTTTTCTCAACTCTAGGATTCCATGAAACTTCAGCTTTTAAAACTGGCCTAGTGGCAAGAGTGCTTGCCTCGTATACATGAGGCCCTGGGCTCAATTCCCCAGCACCACATATACAGAAAATGGCCAGAAGTGGCGCTGTGGCTCAAGTGGTAGAGTGCTAGCCTTGAGCAAGAAGAAGCCAGGGACAGTGCTCAGGCCCAGAGTCCAAGCCCCAGGACTGGCAAAAAAAAAAAGGGGGGGGGCTGGGAATATGGCCTAGTGGTAAAGTGCTTGCCTCGTACACATGAAGCCCCGGGTTCGATTCCTCAGCACCACATATATAGAAAAAAAGCCAGAAGTGGAGCTGTGGCTCAAGAGGTAGAGTACTAGCCTTGAGCAAAAAGAAGCCAGGGACAGTGCTCAGGCCCTGAGTCCATGCCCCAGGTCTGGCAACAAAAACAAAACAAATAAACAAAAATAAAACTTTACCAGGTTGGGAATATGGCTTAGTGGTAGAGTGCTTGCCAACCTACCTGAAGCCCTGAGTTCAATTCCTCAGCACCACATACACAGAAAAAGCCGGAAGTGGGGCTATGGTTCAAGTGGTAGAGTGCTAGCCTTGAGCAAAATGAAGCCAAGAACAGTGCTCAGGCCCTCAGTCCAGTCCCCAGGACTAGCAAAAAGAAACAGACTTTGTTTATCCATAATCCCAGGGCTTGGGAGGCCAAAAGCAAGAGGATCACATTAGAGGTCGGACTGGGACATATAAAGACCCTGCCTCAAAAACCCATACAAAAATAAATAAAAGTTATTCTGGTGTGCACAATTAAGAACTAACACAACACAATGTAGCTTAGATATATTATGATTCTTCATATACATACATAGGTGTACATGTATATACATACATAGGTGTACATGTATATACATATGTGTATATATAATATATGTGTGTGTATATATACACACACACACACACACACACACACACACACAGTGATACCTCATCTTTTGGGAGAGTTACGTTCCAGAGAATCCTCCTCCAATCCATTAGGTGAAAATCTTTGAAGTAGCAGCACTACTTATCCACTCCCTGTATGGTAGTTCACTTATTGCTACTTGCTGATACAGGTAGATGTTGAATGACAGGCCTGGGCACTGTTCCCATGCTTTTGTGCTCAATGCTAGTGTTCCACCATTTCAGTCACAACTCTAATTCTGGCTTTTTGGTAGGTAGTTGTAGAAAGAGTGTCACGAGCCGGGAGCTGGTGGCTTACACCTGTAATCCTAGCTACTCAGAAGGCTGAGATCTGAGGATCTTAATTCGAAGCCAGCCGAGGCAGGGGCATCTGTAAGACTCTTTTCTTCAATTAACCACCAGAAAATTGGAAGTGGTACTGTTTGTTGCTCAAAGTGGTAGAATCTTGGACAAGAGAACTCAGGGAGGGCTGGGAATGTGGCTTAGTGGTAGAGTGCTTGCCTAGCATGCATGAAACCCTGGGTTTGATTCCTCAGTACCACATAAACAGAAAAAGCCAGAAGTGGTGCTGTGGCTCAAGTGGTAGAGTGCTAGCCTTGAGCAGAAAGAAACCAGGGTCAGTGCTCAGGTCCAGAGTCCCAAGACCCAGGACTGGCAAAACAAAAACAACAACAACAACAACAACAACAACAAAAACCGAGCTCAGGGACAACGCCTTAGCTCTGAGTTCAAGCACCATAAGGATGACCACCGCCAACAACAAAGGAATGTCACGGACTTTCCAGCCTTTGCTGGCCTTGACTCGCGGTCCTCAGATCTCAGCCTCCTCAACAGCTAGGATTGTAGGCTTATGCCACCGGCGCTGGGCTAAATTTCTTTTTTTTTTTTTCATGGAAAACTCATCATCTGTAATAGTGAGCCAGAAGAAAGTGTGAGGAACAAATGCCTCAAGAATACTTACAAAAAAAAAAAAAAAAAGTTTATCCTAACACCAGCTACCACCCACCCCTGCATCATCCTGCGGGAGATTTTCACCCAATCTTCTCCGAGTGAGGGCGGGACTCCCGAGGTTGTGGGAGCCTGTGATCACTGCGCAGGCGCAGAACTCTACGTCGGCTCCGACCCGCCCTCGGCCCCGCCCTCTCAGCCCGCAAGGGCTGCCGGGAAGCCCCCATCTTTGAGCGCGTTAGGCCCGCCGACTACGCAGGGAAGTGGAGGCATTTCCGTCGTCGTTACGGAACCTGTGCACCGCGCGTCCGCGCAACCGGGGCCTTGAAGGTGAGCCTCCCGGAACAGATCCGGAAGAGCCGGCGGCGCCTTCCCCTCCGTGCAGTCCCCGCAGGGCTCGTTGCCGGTCTTCCGGGCATGTTGGCCCCACGCCGCGTGGACCGAGGCGGCCGGGGCGCGCGGGCCGGGCCGCGGAGCCAGGCCCTGCACGGAATGCGGGCGCCTGGGGCTCCCCACGTGTCTTGGGCTCGGGGGAGCCGAGCTTGCCAGTGCTCGCGGCTCTGCGGGGTCTTGGTTCGGGGCCCCCTCGCATCCCACCGCGTCCTTTAGTTTCTAACCTCCGCCGCTGTCCAGTCTCGCCGAGGCCAGGTGTGCTGGGTCCCATCCGTTTTTAGTTTCGGAGGAGGTCCGTGCGCTGGTAAGCGCCAGACCACCTGGGGCCTGTGCGGCCTGACTGCAGGCCAAGGAAGTTGGAGCCGAAGATGTCCCTCCATCTCCCTAGGACTTCTAAAATGCTGCCATCAAAGCTGCTTCTGTGTGAAATGTTTGAGTGTGAATAACATCTCACTTTTAGTTCCACGTTCTGGGGAAGTATTTGATGAAACGAAGTTCCTACATTGGGTAGGCCAAAGAAGTCTTGGAAGGACCAAATAGTTGGTTCATGTGCTTTATAAAGCAACATCCGGATGTAGATGGTGGTAGACAAACTAGTGCAAGAGTTGGAGTCAGTTCCATAGGAGAATGTGTCCGGAGTAGACTTCCATTTGCCAGAACTTCAGTGGGTATCTGGGTTATTGAAAGTAGTTTCAGAGTATTAAGCGCAGCCTCCAAGAAGAGTACCAACAAGGAATGTAATTCATCTTTAGATGTATCGGCAGGTATTCTCCATGAATTAATAAACTGTACAATGTAGATGATTGAGTGGCTTAGTGGAGCTCTGGAAACAAATATCTTTGAAGTCAGAAGACTTGGTTTGTGCATTCTAATAAACGGATATCCTAGCCTCCTTTTCGTCTTGCAATGCCCATGTTCCTGCTCTGAAACTGGAAATTAGCTAGATGGTTAACTAATGTATCAGCGAGTCAGTCACATCCTTTCACTTCCAGATTAAAGTGATTTAAGTGTAATGGTGCTCCCAAATGTTCGTTTTAAAATTGATCGCTTAAAACACTGTGTCTAATGTAAACTACAACCTTCCCCTCCCCCCCCCCCCCCAGTCCTGGGGCTTGCTCTCAGGGCCTGGGCGCTGCTGCTCCTGGCCACCGTTTGCTCAAGGCTAGAGCTCTACCACTTGGGTCTCAGTGCCACTTCTGGCTTTATCTGAGTAGTTTGTAAGAGAAGAATCTTAGACACTTTCTTCTCTGGACTGGTTTTGAACCAGAGTCCTCAGATCTCAGTCTCCTGAGTACCTAGGATTACAAGCATAAGCCACAGGTACCTGACTCTACACCTTTTTTTTTTTTTTAAATAAGTACTTATTTATTGTCAGAGTGGTGTACAGAGGGGTTACAGATTCATATCTAAGACAGTGGGTACATTTCTTGTACAATTTGTTACCTCCCTCATTTCCCCCCTCTCCCAACTTTTTGGTTGTGGGCTTGAACTCTGGGCCTGGGTGCTGCCCCTTAGCTCTTCAGCTCAAGGCTAGCACTCTACCACTTGACCCACAGCACCATTTCCCATTTTATGGTGGTTAGTTGGAGCTAAGAGTCTGGGGAACCCAGGGCTTCATGTATATGAGGCAAGCACTCTTGCCACTAGGCTATATTCCCAGCCCCCTTTTATTTTTATTTTTTTGCCAGTCACGATGCTTGTACTTGGAGCCTGAGCACTGTCCCTGGCTTCTTTTTGCTCAAGACTAAGTGCTCTACCACTTGAGCCACAAAACCACTTCTGGCTTTTTCTGTTTATGTTGTGCTGAGGAATGGAACACAGGGTTTCATGTGTGCTAGGTAAGTACTCTACATGTAGCCACATTTCCAGCCCCAGCTACAACTTTTAATATTACATTTAAAAAATCCTTTGATGGGGTTGGGAATATGACCTAGTGGTAGAGTGCTTGTTTTGTATACATAAAGTCCTAGGTTTGATTCCTTCACACTACATGTATAGAAAAAGCCAGAAGTGGCGCTGTAGTTCAAGTGGTAGAGTGCTAGCCTTGAGCAAAAAGAAGCCAGGGACAGTGCCCAGGCCCTGAGTTCAAGCCCCAGGATTGGCAAAAAATAAATCTTTTGCTGACTAGTTTTTGGTTAAGTCAGCAGTGGCCAAAATTTGAGGAGACCTGACAACCCACACTGTATAGTGCTGACAGCCATCCGCATATATTTGTTTAAAGCTGGAAGTCAAGTCTTTCCACTAAAGCTTCCTTTAGCAATGAAATAAGCAGTTGCTTTGTTATAGATAGGCAGTTATTTACTGAAGGAGGGGAGCATGTTGTTGATCTTCAGCTTTGTGTCACTTAATTCATAATGCTTTGTTGAAATATTTGAGACTGAGTAGAGAAATTGAACTTGTAAAATCAGAGATTCACCTAGAAAAGTAAAATAACCTCTTTTACCAATTTGGGACAATATTTACTTTACAGTTAGCCACGATGGCTGAAAATGGTGATAATGAAAAAATGGCTGCTCTGGAGACCAAAATCTGTCATCAAATTGAGGTATGATTCTTGTGCTATTAAACTGCAAAGCAAAGTCTTGAAAGGAGATTGAGGACCTCAAAACAGCAAAAGAACCTATAGTTTCAATATAGGAAATATTTGGCTTGTTTTTGATTCTTAGAATTAGTTGAACATAGTTTTATGTAAGTTGGAGCCAGGTTAAGAAACTCAAAGAACTTACAAACATTTGACAGATAACATTTGAAAGACTATTATTGTTTATTAACTTATTTTTTGGTCAGTCATGGGATTTCAGCTTGGCCTGGGTGCTGTCACTGAGCTTTCTTTTTTCCCTTCAAGGATAGCATTCTACCACTTGAGCCACTGTTCCAGGAACTTCTGTTTTTTGGTGGTTAATTGGAGATAAGAGTCTCAGGGACTTGTCTGCTAGGGCTGGCCTTGAGTTTTGATCTTCAGATTTCAGCCTCCAGAGTAGCTAGGATGGGCTGGGAATATAGCCTAGTGGCAAGAGTGCTTGACTCGTATACATGAAGCCTTGGGTTCGATTCCCCAGCACCACATATATAGAGAATGGCCAGAAGTGGCGCTGTGGCTCAAGTGGCAGAGTGCTAGACTTAAGCAAAAAGAAGCCAGGGACAGTGCTCAGGCCCTGAGTCTAAGGCCCAGGACTGGCAAAAAAAAAAAAAAAAAAAAAAAAAACCAGAGTAGCTAGGATTACAGATATGAACCACCAGCTCTTCCCCCCCCCCACCCCTTTTCAAGGTCTCAGTAGGTAGCACAGGCTGGCCTCTGCCTCCTGAGTCCTAAGACCATAGGTGGGCAGTACAAAGAACTTGAGTTTACCTTAGTTTTCTAGTCTGTAAAATGAAGATAATAATATAATCATTGTAAAGTTGTTTGTAAAATCAAGTTAGTTGGTAAGATGTAAAATAGAAAATGCCTGGCACTTAATAAGATGATAGAGAAGCCCATGGTAAATAATTTCCCTATTAAATGATATTTTGTATCCTTGAAAGTCCTACTAGGTTTATCTGCCTAATTAGTCCCTGTTAAATGATACTTTGTTGAAAGTCCTTATTTGGTTATTCTGTCCAATTCTTCTCAACCATTGTAACTTTAACAATATTTTCATTGTCCTCCTAGTGTTTCAAATTTAGATAATATGGGTAGGTTGAAACTTCATTGGAATTAATGGCTAGATGGGAAATTAACCCTAAGTATGATTGTTGAGAAATATATTATTTATTCTGTGTTTAATGATTAGAGCAATGTAACCTTGTATATATGGAAAGAGTTGTGATGTCCCTCTCACAATCTGCCACCTCTCAAATACCCCTCTTGATGTAATCAGGGTTAAAAAATCAGTATAGAGGGCCTGGGAATATGGCCTAGTGGCAAGAGTGCTTGCCTTGTATACATAAAACCATGGGTTCGATTCCCCAGCACCACATGTATAGAAAATGTCCAGAAGTAGCGCTGTGGCTCAAGTGGCAGAGTGCTAGCCTTGAGCAAAAAGAAGCCAGGGACAGTGCTCAGGCCCTGAGTCCAAGACCCAGAACTGGCAAAAAAAAAAAAAAATCAGTATAGGGGTGCATGTCTGAGATCCCTACTTCGGAGGAGGGAGGGGATCAGGAGGTTTGAGGCCAGCCTGGGCAAAAATGTTAGTGAGACCTCATTACCAAGAAGCTGGATGTGGTGGTAAACATCTAAGGCCAAGCTCCATAGAAACCACCCACATGTGGGAGGCCTACATGGGACTGAGACCTTGGTCCTGATCCAGGAGACCTTATCTGAAAAATAAAGCAAAAGGGGTTAGGAATGTGGCTCAGATAGAGTGCCGGGTCAGCTGGAGGTCCTGAATTTAAATGCTGCTACTGCCAAAGTATTAAAAACTGAGAATCCTTTCATACTTTGCTCTATGCTCCCACTAATAAAGTATTTTCTCTCTCTCTCTCTCTCTCTCTCTCTCTTGTCAGTCCTGGGGCTTGAACTCAGGACCTGAGCACTGTACCTGGCTTCTTTTTGCTCAAGGCTAGCACTCTACCACTTGAGCCACAGCGCCACTTCTGGCTTTTTTCTATATATGTGGTGCTGAGGAATCGAACCCAGGGCTTCATGTATATGAGGCAAGCACTCTTGCCACTAGGCCATATCCCCAGCCTATAAAGTATTTTTTAAACAGGCTTTATTTTTTTAGAGCAGCATTAAGTCCACACCACAATTATGGAGAACTATGTAACTATAACTTATTTTCTCTCCCACTAAGCCACTTTTCCAGCCCTTGCCCTTTTCATTTTATGATGCTTTTATATGTGTGTGCTGGTCATGGGGCTTGAACTCTGGATTTAGGTGCTATCTCTATCTAAGCTTGTTTTGTGCACAGCTAGTGCTCTCCTACTTGAGCCACAGCACCACTTCCAGCTTTTCGGTGGTTAATTGGCGATAAGAGTCTCACAGACTTTCCTTATCAGTTTGGCTTTGAACCACAATTCACAAATCTCAGCCTTCTGAGTAGCTAGGATATAGGCATGAGCCATCAGTAAGTACCTGGCTGCTTTTGACATTTCAAATAGTTCTACTTGGATTATACTTGGCCTTTTGGGGGTAGAGTAGATTTGTGGATTGAGTCCAGAGCCTCTGTGTAGTCTTTCCACTCTGATTAAGATGTTTTTCTTCATTCAGTACATTTTATGTTTCCCACTACCCCCAATATTGGGGATTGAACTCCAGGCCTCACGATCTTGCTTGGCATTTTCTTTCAAGGCTGTCATTACCATCTGAGTAAGCCATGCTTCTACTTCCAATTTGTTGCTGCTTAATTGGAGACTCTTAGCTTCCTGAGTAGGATTATAGACATGTAATCTGGTGCCTGGTGTTAATATTGTTTATATTTTAAGATTTTGTTCTTGACACATACATTAGTAGTTAACATTTTAGTTTTATCTTTTTGTTAATTATAGATTTATATTTATAGATATTATGTATTTATATAATATTTATAGATATAGTATTTATAAATTATTATGTATAAATATAATATTTGTAGATATTATAGTAAGTTTGAGGAAAATATCTTTTGCTTTTTGTAAGCTGCAACATGTATTTATAGAGAGTAGAACTTTGTGATGTAGAGATAGTTGTTTGTTTTTTAATTCCAAGATAGGCCTAGTATTATACAGTTCTCTGAAATACATTGTAATTATCTTACAGTATTATTTTGGAGACTTCAATTTGCCACGGGACAAATTTTTAAAAGAACAGATCAAGTTGGATGAAGGCTGGGTTCCTCTGGAAATTATGATAAAATTTAATAGGTAAAAACCTTTTTTTGTTTCTTTTGGTTTTGAGGATTGTGCATGTGCTCTTCCATTGAGCTGCACTCAGCCCAAAACATCATCTAGGTTTTCTGTAGGTAATATGCTTGACTTTTGAGTCTTACAATGTTTCTGTATATAATTTCCTTAGGTTAAACCGCCTAACAACCGACTTTAATTTAATAGTGGAAGCATTAAGCAAATCGGAGGCAAAACTTATGGAAATCAGTGAAGATAAAACTAAAATCAGAAGATCTCCAAGCAAACCCCTCCCTGAAGTGACTGATGAGTATAAAAATGATGTGAAAAACAGATCTGTTTACATTGTAAGTGAATATTTTAGGCACTGGATATTGGGTCTATTTATAAAGAAAATATATGGAGTAAAAATAAGATCTCAGGATAGATTTTCTTTTTTTTGGCCAGTCCTGGGGCTTGGACTCAGGGCCTGAGCACTGTCCCTGGCTTCTTCCCGCTCAAGGCTAGCACTCTGCCACTTGAGCCACAGCGCTGCTTCTGGCCGTTTTCTGTATATGTGGTGCTGGGGAATCGAACCTAGGGCCTCGTGTATCCGAGGCAGGCACTCTTGCCACTAGGCTATATCCCCAGCCCCGTCAGGATAGATTTTGATACTTTTATATCTTGTGGCAGTGTGGGGTTTTTGTTGTTTTTGTTTTGGTCAGTCATGGAGCTTGAACTCAGGCATAGTCACTGTCCCTGCCTGAGAGCCTTTGCTCGAGGCTAGTGCTTTAACACTTTGAGCCACATCTCCCTTCTAGTTTTCTAGTGGCTAATTGGAGATAAGATTCACAGGGACTTTCCTGCCCGGAATGGCTTGGAATGGCTTTGAGTCATAATCCTCAGATCTCAGCCTCCCGTTAGTATTACAGGCGTGAGCCACCAGTGGCCTGGCTTGTGGTAGTGTTCATAATTTTTGTAACTTTTATCTTGGACTGTTTGGAGATTTAAGTGAAAAAACTCATCTATTATTTGAAAAAATTCTTTACAGTTTTAAGTACCTGAAATGCATATCAGTTGTATCAACAGCTAAACTGTCAATTGATATACTATTTACTTATAAATAGAAATCTATTATGGAATGGTTCAGACATACAGTAGATTGAATATCATAATTTCCCATTGCCAAATTTTAAGTTTTTAGTATGTAAGTATCTCTGTTCTAACTGAATTACTTTGAACCAAAGTAAGTATGAGTCATTTTTATTTCACTTGAGAATAATACTTAAATATTAAGAGATGAAAAGATAAAAATGTATATTGTGGTTTCCTCGAGAGATGAAAAAATAAAAATCTATATTGTGGTTTCATCGTTTTCATTTCAATTAGCATTGTTTGTACATTTTTTTTACAGAAAGGCTTCCCAACTGATGCAACCCTTGATGACATAAAAGAATGGCTAGAAGGTAAAGGTCAAATATTAAATATTCAGATGAGAAGAACATTGCACAAAGCATTTAAGGTATGATTGTATTATAATACAAACTTTAGTTACAACATATCAAGAACATTACTTTAAAAAAAAAACATTCCCTCCCTTTTTATAGGGATCAATATTTGCTGTATTTGATAGCATTGAATCTGCTAAGAAGTTTGTACAGACCCCTGGCCAGAAGTACAAAGACACAGAACTGCTAATACTTTTTAAGTAAGTCTTTTTGCTAAAGTTTCTTTCAGACAGTTATTTGGCACTGACTGTAGGGTAAGGTGTATGAGATAACACATTCCCCCTTATAGAGTGTTTTTAGTCTCCTCAGTTATACTTTGAGGCCTGAAATTTGTTGAGTCAGAACAGTACTAGTCCTTCTAAGTTTATAAGAAAGTACTTACTATACTTTTCACTACTAGTAACTAAGAAAAGTTTTAGTACTTATTTTGTAACTAAAACATCTATTCTGGTTTTTGTGGGGCACATAGATCACTATTTTCAATAACTTTCAGTCTATACAGGCACTAATTTATATAGTACAAAGGATTCAGCTTTGAGCTATTCTTCTGTTGTGGTGGTGGTGGTTAGTCTTGAGGCTTGAACTCAGGGCATTGGGTGCTCTCCTTGAGCTTTTTAGGCTAGCCACAGTTCCCCTTCATGTTTTCTGGTGGTTGATTGGACATTTCTGCTCCGGCTAGCTCCAAACCAGGATCCTCAGATCTCATTCTCCTGAGTAGCTAGGATTACAGGTTTGAGCTACCAGCACCTGGCTTGGAATATTTTTGTGTCTTTTTAAAATAAGGTTAAGGCAAGTCACTGGTGTTTTACAACTAGTGCTAGCCTTAAGCAAAAAAGTTCAGAAACAGTGTCGAGGCCCTGAATTCAAGCCCCATGACCGACAAAGGAAAAAACAACAACACTAAGTAAGAGCTTTATGCTCTTGAGTTGAAGCCCCCATACAGGCACATATACCATATATGGTGATGAACAGCTGGGGATACTGTTGGAGTTCAAGAATAGCCTGAGCTACATACCAAGACCCTGTCTCAAGAGGAGAGGAGAACAAACAATTTTCATGATGAAGTTAGGCATGGGGACATACTCTCTGCTTTTGCATTATTCAGTTTCTTAAGTGCTATATACTAAACTTGGCTGACTTGGGCATGCACTATGTGCTATTAGTTTTAAATATTCAAAAAATTTAATTTGGTATGCAAAGGTCTTAACATTGGACCCAATTTTGTGGTTTTGTTCAAGGCTGGCTTCAAGTTGTGATCTTAAATATACATCCTGCATAGGTAGGATTGCAGGCATGTGCCACTGGGTTTCCTAGGCTGGCCTCAAACCAAAAGCCTGCATAGCCAGGATTTCAGGCATGTATCACCACAACTGGCTTCAAAATTATTTTTCAGAGTGATTGTCATAAGGTTGCTGTTCTTTTTTTTTTTTTTTTTTTTGCTTGCCAATCCTGGAGCTTGAACTCAGGGCCTGGACACTGTCCCTGAGCTTCTTTTGCTCAAGGCTAGCTCTCTACCACTTGAGCCACAGTACCACTTCCGGCTTTTTCTGTTCATATGGTGCTGAGGAATTGAACCCAGGGCTTCATGCATGCTAGGCAAGCACTCTACCACTAAGCCACATTTGCAGCCCAATGCTGCTATTCTGGAGTCTTCAGGATGTTAACTTTTTTCCCTTTGTAAAATTACCATCATAAAAAACCATGAAACTTTGAAATATTTGCGTGACTTATGACTTTTCTATACAGGAATGGTAAATTAAATCCAGTATGCAACTGTTAATGAATACAGGATTTCTTTTGGGGTTATTAAAATGAATTACAGTTAGTAGTGATAGTTGCACTAATTATGTCTTCTACTTTAGAAGCTGGGCACCCATGCTTGGCTCATGCTTATAATTCTAGCTATTCATGAGGCTGATATCTGAGAGAAATGAAGCTTGAAGCCAGCTTGGGCATACAAATATGAGAGATTACTTATCTTCAATAGCCAGCAAGAAGCCAGAACTGGAGGTATAACTCATGGTGGAGTGTTAGTCATGAGCAAAAAAAGCCAAGTAAGAGTGCAAGACCCCAAGATCAAGCACCAGTACTAGCACACATATATACTTTAGGTGCATTTTATGTATTTTCTGTTTTTGTGCTTGTCCTGGGCTTGAACTCAGAGCCTGGGCACTTTTTTTTTTTTTTTTTTTTTTTTGCCATTCCTGGGACTGGAACTCAGGGCCTGAGTACTATCCCTGGCTTTTTGCTCAAGGATAGCAGTCTCCCACTTGAGACACAGCACCACTTCTGGCTTTTTCTATATATGTGGTGCTGAGGAATTGAACCCAGGGCTTCATGTATTCGAGGCAAGAACTCTACCACTAGGCCATATTCCCAGCCCCCTGGGTACTTTTTTGTTTTTTTTTTTTGTTTTTTTTTTTGGGGCCAGTCCTGGGGCTTGGACTCAAGGCCTGAGCACTGTCCCTGGCTTCTTTTTGCTCAAGGTTAGCACTCTGCCACTTGAGTCACAGCGCCACTTCTGGCCATTTTCTGTATATGTGGTGCTGGGGAATCGAACCCAGGGCCTCATGTATATGAAGCAGGCACTCTTGCCACTAGGCCATATCCCCAGCCCCCCTGGGTACTTTTTGTTGTTGTTGTTTTGTTGTGTTTGTTAATGCTCTACCATTGAGCCAAAGTTCCACTTCTAGCCTTTTGGTGGTTAGAGATAAGAGTCTCACAGACCTAACTGTCCGGGCTCGCTTTGAACCATGATCCCCAGATCTTAGCCTCCTAAGTTGCTAGGATTTATGGCATGAGCCACTGGTGCCTAGCGTTAGGCACATATTAAAAGGGTGAATTTATTGTAATAAAGCTGTTAAGAAAGTAACTTCTGGAAGTGGTGCTGGTGGCTCAAAGTGGTAGAGCTCTAGCCTTGAGCAAAAGAGCTCAGAGACAGCACTCAGACCCTAAGTTCAAGCCCCACAACTGATTAAAAAAAAAAAGCCAAACATTAAAGTAACTTCCTTGATATATTTTAAATTTTAGATAATTTTGGTAAGAAGTGTAACAAGCTGGGTGTTGTATTCCCAGAACTCCAAAAGCTGAGGCTCTGTAGCAAGTTCTGAACCAGAGTTGGGTAACAATTCTTGTTAATGGTATCTTAAATCATTCAAAATAATTTTCAGTCTCTCCTCAGGACCTTAGCCTTTGTGTTTTGTTTTCTTTAGGGATGATTACTTTGCAAAGAAAAATGAAGAAAGAAAGCAAAATAAAGTGGAAGCTAAATTAAAAGCTAAACAGTAAGTGTGTTAAGCTGATCATGACACAGGTGAATTTCTTGAAGCTTTAACAAAGTTAGAATTTTTAGTGTTTTTAGGAATGATGAGCTTTGAAATGAGTTAGTAACGAGTCTGCTTTATTAGTAGTGAAACTGAGCTTAAACTGCTTTGATAATCTGGAGACTGTGCGTTATAGTCTCATTGAATGATCAGAAAACCTAAGGACTAGCTTCACTTATTAAGTTGTTTGTGATTATAATGAAGTTATTGGAACTTAATTTTTTCATATAGTTAAATATAAACATATTGTAATTACATGTTCTATTTGTAGAGAACAAGAAGAAAAACAAAAGTTAGCTGAAAATGCTGAAATGGTAAGTATATACTACTGGAATCTAATTTATTTAAGTTAGAATAATTTTTTTTTTTTTTTTTGGCCAGTCCTGGAGCTTGGACTCTGGGCCTGAGCACTGTCCCTGGCTTCTTTTTGCTCAAGGCTAGTACTCTGCCACTTGAGCCACAGCACCACTTCTGGCCATTTTCTGTATATGTGGTGCTGGGGAATCGAACCCAGGGCCTCATGTATATGAGGCAGGCACTCTTGCCACTAGGCCATATCCCCAGCCCCAAGTTAGAATAATTTTTAAAAGTCAGAGGTGGAGGGGACATTTGACATTAGCACATTCTGTATCACTAAGCTATAGCCCTAGTTAGGTCTAAGGATTTTTTTGTTGTTGTTGTTAGCCCTGAGGCTTGAACTCAGGGCCGAGGCACTGTCCTGGCTTCTTTTGCTCAAGGCTATCACTCTATTCCTTGCCACAGTGTCACTTCCAGCTTTTTCAGTTTATGTGGTTCTGTGGAACCAAACCCAGCTTCATGCATATAGACAAGCACTCTACTGCTAAGCCACATTCCTAGCCTCTAAGGACTTTTTAAAGAAGATATGTAGAATCATCTATAGTTATTATTGTACTAATATTGCCTAAAGTTGTTACTTATCTAGAAATGACCAGATTTGTGTAGTTTATAATCAAATCTCACGTGTAGAAGAATTTTTTTTTTTCCTTTTGCCAGTCCTGGGGCTTGGACTCAGGGCCTGAGTGTTGTCCCTGGCTTTTTGCTCAAGGCTAGCACCACTTCTGGCCATTTTTTGTATATGTGGTGCTGGGGAATTGAACCCAGGGCTTCATGTATACGAGGCAAGCACTCTTTGCCACTAGGCCATGTCCCCAGCTCCACTGTAGAAGAAATTAAATAAGCTAAAATCAGAAACCATTGTGAAGGATGATAAAATTAAATTGCATTAAAATAGTGTTTTTGATTTCTAGAGATAGGTGGTTGCTTTGAAGAAAACATTGTGATTGTTTTGTGTTTCTTAATAGAAATCAATACAAGAGAAGATTGGATGCTTGCTGAAATTTTCAGGGGACTTAGATGACCAGACCTGTAGAGAAGATTTACACATCCTTTTCTCAAATCATGGTGAAATAAAATGGATAGACTTTGTTAGAGGAGCAAAAGAGGTTTGGAAACAAATCTACTTTGTGTGTGCATGCATTTGCCCATGTGTCTTTGGGATTGAACTCAGAACCTGGGGGGCAATGGGGGGGCGGGATCTACCAGTTGAGCCACAGCTCCCTTTCTAGCTTTTTATTTATTTATTTATTTTTGCACTTTTAGCTTTTTAGTGGTTAACTGGAGATAAGAGTCTCACAGACTTGCCTGTTCAGGCTAGTTTTTAACCATGATCCTGAGGTCTCAGCCTCTTGAAGTATAGCTAGAATGATAAGCATGAGCTACAGGAGCCTGGCATAATATACTTTTAATACTAAGGGTCTTTCCTTTTTTTTTGGTCTGTCCGTCTGTTTGCTCAAGGCTAGCGCTTTGAACCACAGTTCCACTTCTGGTTTTCTGGTTTAATTGCCAGGGCTGGCTTTCAACTGCAGTCCTCAAGTGTCAGCCTATGGAGTTATTAGGATTATAGGCCACCAGTGCCTGGCCTTTTTTTTTGGCAGGCACTCTTGCCACTAGGCCACATTCCCAGCCCCCAGTGCCTGGCTTTTAATATTAGTTTTAAAGCCCATACAGCTTTTATCGTTTAGAAAATAAAGTTAGTAGAAAGCCAATTTTTAAATTATGTTGGTTGAGTTTCTATTTGCCATGTTTTCCATTGCCATGTAAAAATTTGCCACATATTTAATAATTTAGGATACATTTAATATCTCACTTTCTGTTTGCGATAAGACTAGGCATGATTTGGTTAGCCTATCTGCTCAGTCTTTTTTTTTCCTGCCAGTTCTGGGGCTTAAACTCAGGGACTGGGTACTGACCCTGAGCTTCTTTTGCTCAAGGCTAGCATTCTACCACTTGAGCCACAGCAACACTTGTGGCTTTTTCTGTTTCTGTGGTACTGAGGAATCGAACCCAGGGCTTCATGCATGCTAGGCAAGCACTCTACCACTAAGCCACATACCCAGCTCCTGCTCAATCTTAAACTGAAAACAAGATGTCAATCTGAGTTGCTCAAATATGGGGATGGGGTCCTCTGTCAAAGTCACATGGTTGTTGGCAGAGTTCATTTCCTTGGGTTTAGTTGTACAACTGACACCTTTTGTTTCAGCTATAGTTGCTTTTAGTGTTTTCCTGGTGTGGAAACATCTGTCCCCATGGGCTGTATAAGGCCTTGGAAATCAAGACACACAGTACTGATACATGCTTCTCATATGCTTGAGTTGGCTGCTCCTGGCCATCTTCCTGTAGAGATAATTTCGTGTGGCTTATGTCTAAAATCCTACATTTCTACTTGATCATTTTTGTTTTGGATTGATACCTAATATTTTTCTGAACTGTACAATAAATCACTGTTGGTTAATGGTAACAAGTTCACTTGTGTAGCATCCCTTTTCTAATGTTCACTGAATTCAGTGAATCAGGCTCTTGAGCTACTTAGCCTGGACAAGTGTTTCCCCCAACAGTATACTTTGTTTTTATTAAACGTCTTGCCTTGCCAGTTAACAGCAAAAGTCACTGAAACTAGTAATGACTATTTTGCTAAGTGGGAAAAAATTACTATTGTGCAAGAAAATTGTGGGACTAAAAGCTAAGTGTATAGCTTTCATTTTCTTTCTTTGGTATATAGGGAATAATCCTATTTAAAGAAAAAGCCAAGGAAGCACTGGATAAAGCCAAAGATGCAAATAACGGTGACCTACAATTAAGGAACAAAAATGTGACTTGGAAAGTACTAGAAGGAGAAGTAGAAAAAGTAGCACTGAAAAAAATCATCGATGACCAACAAGAATCCCTAAACAAATGGAAGTCAAAAGGTTATTCTGATTCGTTTGAATTTTATCTCATTTGCTTTCGTTAACATTTTATAGTTTTGTTTTTCTTCCCAGAGCTGAGGACCGAACTCGGGCCTTGAGCTCGCCAGGAAGGTGTGCTCTTCCCCTGAGCCAGATCCCCAACTCCTTTTGTTAACATTTTAATTTATAAAAATATTAATACTTAAAACTTTAAATACTGTTTTAAAGTTTTAATACTGTTGTAAAGTTTTAAATATTTGAAACTTTTTTTTTCTCTTAACTAAGTTCTCAATGTGTCTTTCCAGGGCGCAAATTTAAAGGAAAAGGAAAGGGAAATAAACCTGCCCAGCCTGGATCTGCAAAAGGAAAAGTACATTTTCAGGGCAAGAAAACAAAATTTGACAGTGATGATGAAAAGGGTGCAGCTGGTAAGTTCTTTCTAAGTCCTTTGGCGGTTTCACAACAGATTTGTACTTGATGAGGTAGTTATTTGCTAGTGAGAACAGGATTGTGGTTTTTCAACTTCTACTTGGAATTCTTGGGTTATTGTGATTTAATTTTGTTCTTCAATTTTACAAGTAGGAGAGGGAGATATTTGGAGTATAGCCATCAGGTCTATAAAGCTTTTCTCATCAACTGCTATTATTAATTGTGCTCAATATATTTTAAAATACAGCAGTGTTTATGTTAAATTTAACAAAAGTTGCTTATTTTGTTTGTAGGACCAATGAAAAGACCAAGAAAAGGAACAGACAAAGAAGGACCTGCATCAAAACAACAGAAAACAGAAAACGGTGCTGGAGACCAGTAGTTTAGTAAACAAAATTTTTATTCATCTTAGGTTTTAAGCTGCTTTCTGTTTTTGGAGGCTTTTAAAAAGAAAAGCGAATTAGGTCCACTTCAATATCCACCTGTAAAGAAAAAAGTTTTACTTGTCTTTTTTTGCTGTTAACTGAGATTTTTTTTTAATGTATAGTTCTGTTTGTGTCCAGATTGAAATACCAAAAGGAATATTCTTCCTCTAAATTGCCTTTGTAATATGAGAACATGATAGTACAAACTTATAAATATATACTATATGAAAACAACAAAAGCAGTTTATTTTTTCCTTTTTGTGCCCCAAAACATTTGAGAAGGAATTTCAACTAGAGTATTGGTTAGTGAGTATAGGCCTTTCCCACATAGAATTTATCTAATCTCTTAGGCTGGCTTTCCATTTACTCAACTAGCTTGATAATAGTGGAAATACTTATTGCAAAGTTTTCTAATACTGCATGTATTCAGGCCAGAATCAAGACTTACTGATTTCTTTTTATGAAAGTTGTATAATGCTGGCAGGTCATATCGAAGCTCTGTTAAAAAAAAAAAAGGCAACTTAAGGTAAAATTATTTCTAAGCATTTACCATGCTTAAAACAAAGCTAAGGAAGTACTAAGCGCAGATAGCCTAACGTCTTAGACCTGCCAACATTTTCAAGTATTAACCTGGATGTATTTCCAAGACTGACCTTGCCAAACTGGGTATGGAATTTCTGCTGTTTTAACCATTTATACTAAAATGTAAGGTTAAGGAGAAGAGATTTTTAGGATAGCAAGTGGGAAGAAAGTCCTATGAAAATAGTAGGAACTTTCTATTTTTTAATTTTCTAATATATAGTTGGCTTAATTTCATAATCATACTTTCTTCAAAATTCTCTTGTCTAGATTTTAGTAATAAGTCCCTAATTATTTTTCTACTAAGCTCTAAAATGAAACCTCTATTTCACATGTCTACTAAATAATCTGAACTGTTAGAAGGATGGCAATCAGCTACATATACTTCATATTTTATAACAAATTCTACCTTATAGGTCACAGCTCTCACATTGTAATGTGCAGCCACCACCAGAGGACCTTGTTGAAATACAGATTCTAATTTAATAAATTCGAGTAGAGCCTCTAATTCTGTATTTCTGACAAGGATTTCAGGTAATAGTCATTTTTAAAATTACAACGTTTTTAATGTTTTCCCTCTTTCCATAATTAATAGCATCAGTATTTTGCAGTCATAGGGCTCAAACCAAGGGCCTCACTTGCTAGGTAGCCTGCATCCCAGCTCTTCAAAGGTTTCCAGAAATATCACTGCTAATGGTCTGAAGACCACATGTGGAGTGCCAAGGTTCTGGCTTGGTATACTGTTGGGATTGTTCCAAAGTGCTCCATGTTACATGATTGAGTGTAACAGGGAGATAACCTCTTTTTATTATCCATTACTAATTGTGAACAGTAATACATCTAGATGTTTTAACACTGTGGGGCCAATTCATGGTAAGTTGATCATGTGAAAAACATGTCCCTTATTGCTCTCTTATTTCAGGCTTCTCAGTTATTTGAATTATGATTAGATGTTTTTCCTGTTGTGATGTTTGTGAATATTACCCAATTTAGTAAAAAATATATCAAACATGAGTACTCTGTGGAGTGTGTATGTTTATGTTATGTTTCCCACCAAAGCGAAAAAGTCAGTATTTTTCTCTGTAAGCAATTAGAAAATTGAAATAGGTTAACTAAAGATACACTTTCGCACTTTTCCATGGGTAAATTTCAAACCAATTCCACATATATGTGGTTCTTTTAATTTTTGCAGTAGTGGGGAGTGAACCAGGGCCTTGTGTGTGCTAGACAAGCAGTCTACCACTTGAGCTATGCTGTCAGCCGTCCGTTTTTGCTTTTGAAACAGAGTCTTGCTACTTTTCACTTAGGTTCATCACAGTTTTACAAACTTTCTGTCTCTACCTCCCAAGTAGGTGAGATTACAGACTGTACTACCAGTCTCAGCTCAAGCCCATGTTTTTATTCACTGGTATGATAAATGAGTCATCTTTTGGTCAAGTGACAAGATAAGTGGGTGCTACTAGACATTTTACATGAAATGCATAAACATGGACGGAAATGAACACAATCAAATTTGTATACATACATTTGGGTGTTGGTGGCTCAACCTTTAATCCTAACTACTCAGGCTGAGATTTGAGGATTGTGGTTCAAAATTAGCCTGGGCAAGAAACCTGGAGACTCCTATATCCAATTAACCACCAGAAAATTGGAAGTGGTGCTGTGGTTCAAAGTGGTAGAACACCAGCCGTGAGACTGGACAGTACCTAGGCTGAGTTCAAGCCCTGTGACCAAGAAAAAAATTAGACAAATGCTTACCTTGCATTTATTGCACTACCAATAATGCACACTGAAAAACATTTTCTTTGTACTGGTACTGAAGCTTGAAATCAAAACGTCACAGTCTCAATTGACTGTTTTCTTCAAGGCTGGTGCTCTGCCTCTTGAGCCATATCTCTACTTCTAGCTTTTTGCTGGCTAATTGGAGTAACAGTCTCATGGATATGTCTCCATGAGCTGGCTTGGATCCTCATTGTCAGAGCTCAGCCTTCTGAGTACTTAGGGTGATAGGCCTGAGCTACCAGCACCAAGAAAAAACCTACAGTTTTGAGTTAATACATGTGGGTCCTTTTAGATAATTACAGTTGAGATTTTTCTTACCTGCAATGATGTCTATTTTGATTTTCCATTCTGCAGCTTTCTTTTGAATATGCTAAAACAAGATTTCCATGTGAGCTGGTTGTTAAAAAGGGAACTATTCTACTGAAGATTGTAAGTTTTGTTTTTTTGTTTTTTGCCAGTCCTGGGGCTTGGACTCAGGGCCTGAGCACTGTCCCTGGCTTCTTTTTGCTCAAGGCTAGCACTCTGCCACTTGAGCCACAGTGCCACTTCTGGCTGTTTTCTACATATGTAGTGCTTGAGAATTGAACCCAGGGCTTCATGTTATATATGAGGCAAGCACTCTTGCCACTAGGCCATATTCCCAGCCCCAGATTGTAAGTTTTCAAAATTTCATTAGAGGCCTGGGTTCGATTCCTCAGCACCACATATATGGAAAAAAGCCAGAGGTGACACTCTGGTTCAAGTGGTAGTGTGCTAGCCTTGAGCAAAAAGAAGCCAGGGACAGTGCTCAAGCCTTGAGTTCAAGCTCCACGACTGGCAAAAACACACAAAAATTCATTAGAAATTCTAGAAATTTCAGTTAGCAGGATAGAATTTTTAAAATAATAAATTTTAGATATTTCCAGTGTTAAGATGACAGGCTGGGTGCTTGGTGGCTCATATCTGTAATCCTAGCTAATCAGGAGGCTGAGATCTGAGTACTGAAGTTTAAAGTCAGCCTGGAAAGGAAAGTTCTTGAGACTCATACTTCCAATTAACCTCTACACATTTTTTTTGTCTTAATTACTCTATCAAAAGCACTTAACATGATGAGTAGCAAGTCAAGCACTTTTAAGAAAATCTGGGGGCTGGGGATATAGCCTAGTGGCAAGAGTGCCTGCCTCGGATACACGAGGCCCTAGGTTCGATTCCCCAGCACCACATATACAGAAAAAACGGCCAGAAGCGGCGCTGTGGCTCAAGTGGCGGAGTGCTAGCCTTGAGCAGGAAGAAGCCAGGGACAGTGCTCAGGCCCGGAGTCCAAGGCCCAGGACTGGCCAAAAAAAAAGAAAAAAGAAAATCTGGCCTGGTGCAAGTGGCCCATGCCACTAATCCTAGCTACTCAAGAGGCTGAGATCTGAGGATCATAGTTCAAAGTCAGCTCAGGAAAGGAAGTCCATGAGACGCTTTATCTCTAATTAAGCACCAAAAGGCTGGAAGTTGGAGCTGTAGCTCAAGTGGTAGAGCACTAGTCTTGAGCAAAAAGCTTAGGGATAGCACCTAAGCCTTGAGTTCAAGCCCTAGGACTCAGAAAAAAATAGATTTGGCCAGGCACTGGTCATTCAGGCCTGTAATCCTAGCTACTCAGAGGCTGAGATCTGAGAATCATGATTCAAAGCCAGCCCTAGCAGGTCTATCAGACTCTTATCTCCAGTTAGCCACCAGAAAACAAAGTGGCGCTGTGGCTCAGTGGTAGAGTACTAGCTTTGACTTGAAGAGCAAGGACTAGAGAAAAAAACAGGGAACAAAAAGACTTGGCCCTTGGGTGGAGCATGTTAATTTAAGGGTTTTTTCTTTTCTTTTCATTTCCTTCCATCTTAATAAGAGTAGATGAGGGGCTGGGAATATGGCCTAGTGGCAAGAGTGCTTGCCTCGTACACATGAAGCTCTCGGTTCGATTCCTCAGCACCACATATATGGAAAACGGCCAGAAGGGGCACTGTGGCTCAGGTGGCAGAGTGCTAGCCTTGAGCAAAAAGAAGCCAGGGACAGTGCTCAGGCCCTGAGTCCAAGGCCCAGGACTGGCCAAAAAAAAAAGAGTAGATGATCATAGAAGCCATGATCACCAAGTCTCTAATAACATTTTCCTATCTGGCAGTATTTCACATGTATTGTCATAATCCATGAACAGTAAAGGTATAAAATAAAGGGCTGAGAATGTGGCTTAGTGGTAGAGCACTTGCCTAGCATGCATGAAGGCCTGGGTTCGATTCCGGAGTACCATATAAAAAGAATAAATCCAGAAGTGGTGCTGTGGCTCAAATGATAGAGTGCTAGCCTTGAGCAAAAGGAGCTCAGGGACAGTGCCCAGGCCCTGAGTTCAAGCCTTAGGACTGGCAAAAAAAGTATAAAATCAAAGCCAGTTAGCCACTCCAAAACTGGAAGTAGTACTGTGGCTGAAGTGGTAGAGCACTAGCCAGGCCCTGAATTAAAAGCCCCACAACCAATCCAAAACAAAAAAGAGGTCTAAAATCAGAGCTCACACTGATAGAGACACAGTGGTAACATATTTGAGCTTGGTTGGCAGTAATTCACACAAGTTGGCAAGGAACAGAACACAACAAAGCTGAATTCATATCTATTCTATGAAAGCCAACACCAGTACATAGTGGTATCCAAGAAGCTTATGTTGGATAGTCCCTTAAGTGTGCACAGGTTTGATAATTCACTAGGCAATTTTACAAGACCCTGCATATGATTCTTTTAGCTGTGCTTTGTTACAGTAAAAGGATACAGAATCAAGTCAACAAAAGAAAAAAGTACATAGATGATTTCTGGGGAAAGCAAGTGCAGCCTTATTTTATTTTACATTGTGGTACTTGAACTCAGGGCCTGGGTGCTGTCCCGGAGCTCTTTTGCTCAAGGCTAGCACTCCACCACTGAGCCATAGCACCACTTA
Organism: Perognathus longimembris pacificus; assembly: GCF_023159225.1. Lineage (NCBI taxonomy): Eukaryota > Metazoa > Chordata > Mammalia > Rodentia > Heteromyidae > Perognathus > Perognathus longimembris. Next base: position 53,294,723 of record NC_063164.1, on the reverse strand, counting down.
TGGTTTTCTGGTGACTAATTGGAGTTAAGAGTCTCACGGACTTAAATGCCCAGGCTGGTTTTGAACCATGATCTTCAGATCGCAGCTTCCTGAGCTCTAGGCTCTAGATCTTCTGAGTAGCTAAGATTACAGGCATGAGCAACCAACAACCAGCTGTGAAGCTCTTTATCTACAATTAACTATCAAGAAGCTGGAAGTGGAGCTGTAGCTCAAATGGTAGAGTGCAACCCTTAGGCAAAACATCTCAAGACTGCCCAAGTCCTGAGTTCAAGCCCCAGAACCTGTACCCCTGCCCCCCGACACACACACAAAAAGAAAGACTTAGACATGGCAGGCACTAACCTGCTTTGTAAATATTAATCTAATCCTCAAAATTGTAATGAGGGTATTTCCTTATACTCCAGTATGAAGGAATGATGCTTAAGTTCCTCAAGGTAAAAGATGAACGAGCTTATGCTTGAATCCAGGTCTATCTGGTCTCAGAATCCGTTCCTTTTATTTTGGTGGTGGTAGTTTGAACTCAGGGTTCTAGTGCTCTACCACTTGGGCCCATGCCCTTATTTTATTTCTTTTCAAATAGGGTCTTCAGTAGCTGAGAAGACAGATGTACACCACTATGCTCACCTCTTGTTGAGATGGGGTCTTGCTAACTTTGGCCTGACTTGGAATTGCTGTCTTTCTGATCTCCCCCTCCCTAGTAGCTTGGGGCTACAGGCTTGAACCACCACCCCTAGCTCTGTGTTCTTACCTACTGTTATACTTATGCTACAAAAGCACTGCCCCTAGGGCTAGGAATATGGCCTAGTGGTAAAGTGCTCATCTCATATACATGAAGCTCTGGATTAGATTCCTCAGCACCACATAAACAGAAAAAGCCGGAAGTGGCCCTGTGGCTCAAGTGGCAGAGTGCTAGCTAGCCTTGAGCAAAAAGAAGCCAGGGACAGTGCTCAGGCCCTGAGTTCAAGCCCTAGGACTGGCATAAAACCAAAACCAAACAAAAAGTACTGCCCCTAGTCCTAATATCCTAGAATACATATTGCCCTAATGTGTTAAATACTGGCAAAAAGAATAATAGAATACGTAGTTTTTGAACTCATACCTGTATTTGGGTCAGGCTCAATGTTGTTAAAATACAGGCCTTAACTCCCGTAAGCACTTGAGGCCAATCAGTAGACAGTGGGCTAAAAAGCATTCATCTTAACATCCAGGCAAACTAGAACACACTGTAATATTAGTTCTGTACTTCTGAATTATGTCCATTTCTTGACAACAGTTCCTGTCTGAACAAATCTTTGATGAAAGAAGTCATGCAGCAAGAATAAAAGATAATTATAGATGATAGACACAGAGAATTCAGTTTCTAAGCGGGTAGAGGTAAAAAAACAACAAAAAAAACACAAGTCTGGAGAAATATTAGTGCCTAGCCTTCACAGCAAATGCTTAAAATAGAAATGTAAAAATCATTACAATATCAAAGGTTTTAGTAGTACTGTTTTTTTGTTTTGTTGCCAGTTCCTCAGGGCCTGGTCACTGTCTCTGACCTTTGCACTCTACCACTTGTGCCATAGCACCACTTGTGGCTTTTTCTATTTATATGTTACTGAGGAATCAAACCCAAGGCTTCACACATGCTAGGCAAGCACTCTACCTCTAAGCCACATTCCCAGCCCATGGTTCTGAGTTTTAAATCAGGACTTTACAATTGCTAAGTGGCCACTCATCCCTTGAGCTACTACTGTGCCAGCTATGATTTGTGTTGGCAAATTTCAAGACAGGGTCTTCTGGACTATGATTCTCCTATTTGTGCTCCTGTATGTTACTGAGATGACAGGCATGTGCACACAAGCTGAGTCACTGATGAGATGGAATATCATGAATTTCTATGCGTGGGCTGTCCTTGAACCGAAATCTGTGATCTTTACTTCCCACCAAGCCTGGCTAGCATGATGATTTGAACTTACCTCTCTAGTTGAAGATTTGTGTAAAGAATATACTGCTGTTCTTGCCATTTCCAAAGCAGTCTTTAGAAAAACCATATCTGTTCCTGTGAAGAGTAAAAAAAAAAGTTCCTGTTTATATTATGTACTTCTTATCAAAGCAAAAGACTAAGTGAACAGGAAACATTTTTTTTCCAAAAGTCCAAAGTAGTCAATTTCAATTATTTGTGCAGAAAGTCAGGGTAAGAAGTTTTTTAACTATAAAGAATAAAACCAGAACATTCTGTCTTAAGTAATAGGGGTTGGAGTCATGGCTCAGGTGACAGAGTACCAGCAATAAATGAAAACATCAGATATTGAGTTCAAGAGTTCCAACCTCATTTCTCAAAAAGCTCAATATAGACCTACCCTATGACCCAGCCATACCACTCCTAGGCATCTATCCTAAACAGCAAACCCCAAGATATCAAAAAGACATTTGTACTTCCATGTTTATCACGGCACAATTCACAATAGCCAAAATATGGAAACAACCCAGATGCCCCTCCACAGACGAATGGATCCAAAAAATATGGTACTTATACACAATGGAATACTACATAGCGATTAGGAATGGTGAAATACTGTTATTCACAGGGTAATGGTCAGAACTCGAACAAATAATGTTGAGCGAGACAAGCCTAGAACACAGAAAACAAAGGGGCATGATCTCCCTGATATATGACTGTTAACAAAGGGAGACGGAGAGACAGTAGAGACCAAGTCTGTGAAACCAAAAACTGCTTGTCAAATAGTATTCCCCACGGGATTGGGGCAGCGACCCAACAGTATGTAACTAAAACCAAACAATTACTCAACATATAAAGGTCAAAAATTGACCTCTCAGGGGTATACAATAGCTCAAAAGCTAGGTATGTACATTCATATAAGACTACTGTCGACATGGTCTAATATCGACGTTACATTTAAAGCCCTAGGCGAACTTTCTTGGGCGTGGCCACGTGGCTACTGTATATGTTCTTGATACATTGTATATTGTATATATGTCTACCTGACCTAGAGAAGAGATAGAAAAACAGGACGTAAGATATCACAAGAAATGTACACACTGCCCTACTATGTAACTGTACCCTTTTTGCACAACACCTTGTCAAAAAATTTGTGTTCAAGTAATAAACAAATACATTTTTTAAAAAAGCAAAAAAAAGAGTTCCAACCTCAGATTTAAAAAAATTACAATAAAAAATTTAATATCCCAGGGCTGGGAATATGGCCTAGTGGTAGAGTGTTCGCCTCGTGTACATGAAGCCCTGGTTTCGATTCCTCAGCACCACATATATTGATAAAAGCCAGAAGTGGCGCTGTGGCTCAAGAGGTAGAGTGCTAGCCTTGAGCAAAAAGAAGCCAGAGACAGTGCTCAGGCCCTGAGTCCACACCCCAGGACTGGCAACAAAACAAAACAAACAAAAAATTTAAAATCCCAAATGAATGACTTTCAAAATGGAAGAATGGGACACAGGATAGTATAGGGTGGGAGGTAGGATTTTAAACTATATGTGCCCTTTCTTCCTCTTAATGACTTCCTACTCTTTTTGCCCACAGTACAGAGTCACTGACGGTAATGGACACATTGGGTGAAGCTAAGTGGTAGGACATGTAGTTTGCATGTGTTTCCAGGCCCTAGCTTCAACCCTCCCAAAAATTTTTTTTCTAGGGGCTGAGAATATGGCCTAGTGGTAAAGTGCTCACCCCAAATACATGAGGTCCTGGGTTCGATTCCTCAGCACCACATATATGGAAAAAGCCGAAAGTGGCGCTGTGGCTCAAGTGGCAGAATGCTAGCCTTGAGCAAAAAGAAGCCAGGGACAGTGCTCAGGCCATGAGTTCAAGCCCCAGGACTGGCAAAAAAAAAAAAGTTCTAAAACAATAAAATCTTTATAGCTTTCATAATCAAGAGGCTGAAGCAAATCATTTGGTGTATAAATCATACATGAGAAAAGAGACTGTTTCAGAAAACAAAGCAGCATGATCTCCCTGATATATGACTGTTAAGAAAGGGAGACGGAGAGACAGTAGAGACCAGGTCTGTGAAACCAAAAACTGCTTGTCAGGGGCTGGGGATATAGCCTAGTGGCAAGAGTGCCTGCCTCGGATACACGAGGCCCTAGGTTCGATTCCCCAGCACCACATATACAGAAAACGGCCAGAAGCGGGGCTGTGGCTCAAGTGGCAGAGTGCTAGCCTTGAGCGGGAAAAAGCCAGGGACAGTGCTCAGGCCCTGAGTCCAAGGCCCAGGACTGGCCAAAAAAAAAAAAAACAAAAACAAACTGCTTGTCAAATGGTATTTCCCACAGGATTGGGGCAGCGACCCAACAGTATGTAACTAAAACCAAACAACTACTCAACATATAAAGGTCAAAAATCGACCTCTTAGTGGAATACAATAGCTCAAAAGCTATGTATGTACGTTCATATAAGTCTACTGTCGACATATTGTCTAATATCGACATTAAAGTCCTAGGCGAATTTTCTTGGGCTTGGCCACGTGGCTACTGTATATGTTCTTGGTACATTGTGTATTGTATATATGTCTACCTGACCTAGAGAAGGGAAACAAAAACAGGGCGTAAGATATCACAAGAAGGGTTGGGCCTCATATACATGAGGCCCTGGGTTCAATTCCCCAGCACCACATATACAGAAAATGGCCAGAAGTGGCGCTGTGGCTCAAGTGGCAGAGTGCTAGCCTTGAGCAAAAAGAAGCCAGGGACAGTGCTCAGGCCCTGAGTCCAAGGCCCAGGACTGGCAAAAAAAAAGATATCACAAGAAATGTACACACTGGGGCTGGGAATATGGCCTAGTGGCAAGAGTGCTTACCTCCTATACATGAAGCCCTGGGTTGGATTCCCCAGCACCACATATATGGAAAACGGCCAGAGGGGGCGCTGTGGCTCAAGTGGCAGAGTGCTAGCCTTGAGCAAGAAGAGGCCAGGGATAGTGCTCAGGCCCTGAGTCCAAGGCCCAGGACTGGCCAAAAAAAAAAAAAAAGGTTAAGAAATGTACAAACTGCCCTACTATGTAACTGTACCCTTTTTGCACAACACCTTGTCAAAAAAATTTGTGTTCAATTAATAAATAAATTAAATTTTAAAAAAAGAGACTGTTGACAACACAAATTTGTTAAAGACTGAAAAATTCAATTCCTTAATCCACCAATTGAAATTTAAATTGTAATAACTATAAGGATGAGAGATATAGATCACTTAATGAGTAGTAATAACCAGTCATTGGCAAAAATGGTTTTTTAAAGTTTTCTACAGATATACCAACATACCTGATCCTTTTTACTAACCTTTATTATTTTTGGTGCCAAAGGGAGGATTCATAATTACTGTGTCAAATGACTTGGACATTCTGTTAGATAATGAGGACACATCACATTGAACCATATCAACATTTGTTAACTCAAATTCTTCCACATTCCTATGAAATATTTCCAGTGCATCTTCATCTATGTCAAATCCAACACACAACCTATAAAGATAAAATATACAAAAAGTGCCAATTTACAGTTCCAAAGTCAAAACAGAAAGTTTTAGCCTGACAAAATATGAATCACATTAGAAACTCAAGTTGGTATAAACAGGGTTGCTGCTATTACCATTTTCACTTTTCCATACAAGTAGTATTTGATCTTCTACATATGTAAATTGTGCCCAATATCAGATTACTACTACTCTCATGAATATCATTCCAGTAATCCTACTTCTACTTATTAAAGCACATCATACCCAAATGATATAAAGTAGATCACCTACCCTGCTCCTAACATTGCAGTTCCGATGCTAAGTACTCCACAACCACATCCTAAATCTGCAACCACTTTATCTTCGATGTCATCATATGTGTTGTGGATTGTATACAGCATGCATGCTAAAAATAATTAAAAAGGAACAAACAAGCTGATAACAAAATTTAGTTTGTGTAAATGACTAAATGTTACATCATTTAGTTCTACATTATTTAAAAAATCAAAATAAATTTCAGCCAGGGGCTGATGGTTCACGTCAATAATCATAGGTACTCTGATCTGAGGATTGCAATTTGAAGCCAGCCCAGCCAATTATCCACCAAAACAGCAAGGAGAACCATGCTCAACAGTGGAATGCTGGCCCTGAACAAAACAAAGCTCAGGGACAGCGCCCAGGCTCTGAGTTCCAGCCCCAGTATCAGCACCAAAGAAATTTTTTTTCAAAAAGAAAAAAATTAAATTCTTACACACATATGGTGCAGCCCAGTTGATACAGTGGAGCGCTCAGTTATTACCATGTTATTGTCATGTCAAATCCACTGTGTGATTTGAGGGTTTCCCTGCCCTTAATTTTTTTTTGGCCAGTGTTGGGGCTTGAACTCAGGGCCTAAGCACTGTCCATGTCTTTTTGCTCAAGGCTAGCACTCTGCCACTTGAGCCACAGCACCACTTCTGGCCTTTTCTATATATGTGGTGCTGAGGAATCGAACCCAGGGCTTCATGTATAAGAGGCAGGCACTATTAACACTAGGCCATATTCCCAACCCTCACTGGGCTGGCTTTGAACTGCGATCCTCAGATCTCAGCCTCCTGAGTGGCTAGAATTAGAGTCATAAGCCACCAGTGCCCTGCACAACATTCATTATCTTTAAACACAAATATTCATAATCTACAAATGAGAACTGATAAGAGAGCTGAGAGTGGAAGATGCTGAGGTCAGAGTTTTCAGACACACAGGCTCTTAGATACACTGTTAATTTAAGCATGAATAACACCAAGGATGCACTCTGGATCCCTGAACACAGTAAGGGTTGCTGGGCATCACTGACACCTGAGACATGTAGACATGTCTGACAGACTGCTATATTGATTACACCTGCAGTTATTAGAAACTTGGAAGCTATCTCAAAGGAAGAAGCACTCCTATGTGGATGCTTTCAAACTACATATGAAACAACTGCAGTTACAAGTCTCTATAGACAGAGAAGACTGCCAGAAGTCATTATTTAAACAGAGAAAATTGTTCTTGGCATTGCCACAATGCTTTTACAAATTGTTGAAACTATGACTATATTATGAAGCATATATATACATACACATATGTTCTCCACGACTTTCACTGGCAGTTTAGCAACCACTGGAAAAAAGATTAGTGCTTACAGATACTCCCAGCAAATTAATTTTGTTCATGCTTTTCAACGACTTTAGTACCACATTAAATATGAATGGATCCTCCTGTCTTCTCTCCCATACTCAATACCAATCTCTAGCATTAAGCCTGGGGTCATTTATTAAAACTGAACCAGCAAGTCTTCTAGGCCCAGAGAATTCAGCTGTGAACACATTGCTTTCCCCTATAGAGTTTATATGTGTTGAGAAAACACACAGATTGAAAACCTGTCCATCGGTGTTAAGGGGTACACAGAAAACAAGGTGTGTTAGTGGATGAGTTTTCTTCATGAAGCTGAACTGAGGGTGGAATTCTTCCAGACATTCTTTGTATTTAAAGTACAGTTCTATTGCAACACTACGTGGGTGAACACAGCTCTTGGGATGCAGGAGCCTGGTGAACCAACCTGCAATGTGCGGTCTGGTCGGATACTGCTCTAGAAGGAGCTTGGGCTTTTCGAATCCATCCACTTCTTGAAGGCGACTCTCTAGTTCCTTAAGTCTTAATTTCTTCATTTTTTTTCTTTTTCTTTTTAAAGGGCTCACGATGCTAAACCGTGACAATTCTGCAGTTAAACCTGTCTGTCCCAGCTATTTCCTCCCTAGTTCCCACCAGGGCTTTCTGCTCCGCCGGAGACCTGGACCGGGACAGGAGACGCGGGGACGCAGGGCCACTTCCGGGTCACCTTCCAGGTGCCCCGCAGTGCCCGCGCGCTGTAGGGCGAATGCGGAATCCCTAAATACAACAACCGCACACCTCCCGAAGCGGCCCACACCTCCACCGGAGCCGGAAGCGTCATCACGCACGCACGCACGCACGCGCGCGCATGCGCCTCTGCAGTCAGGGTCCGGCGCCTAGCTGCAAATTCTACCCAGCACTAGGGTTCTGCGAACGACCCAAGGTTCCGCTGGCGTCACTGACGCGACTAGATCCAGATCGGTGCCACTATCTCGTCCTCGGTACTGCCTGCGCGGTCCACTTCCGGGCCACTGTGCAGACCCGCCCACCGCGCCACCCCTCGCCGCCCCGCGACCCCTGTCACTCGCCCACTCAACTCTAGGCTTGCCTTGAGTTCCCACAGCCCCTCTAGGGATGGGGAAGGGAAGGAAGGAGCGTGGAGGTGTTTAGCACGCTAGGTGAAAATGAAGGCCAAAGTCAGCGGTTTTCTTGGCCCACTTGTGACCCCTTTTTCTCCACTCTCCCATATCCCTTCTTTAAAGTAGCAATCCAAAAAAAAATTTTTAAGTGGGAATCCACATCACCTGTGCTTCCGTTTTACTGGCAAGCCCCCTCAAATGCAACTTCGTCTCCCTCTTTTTTGGGGGTCAGCTTGTCACTGGAGTGCTGGTGTAAGAGAAGCCAAAGAAAGTTCAAGTAAGCGGGCGTTGGGGATATAGCCTAGTGGCAAGAGTGCCTGCCTCGGATACACGAGGCCCTAGGTTCGATTCCCCAGCACCACATATACAGAAAACGGCCAGAAGCGGCGCTGTGGCTCAAGTGGCAGAGTGCTAGCCTTGAGCGGGAAGAAGCCAGGGACAGTGCTCAGGCCCTGAGTCCAAGGCCCAGGACTGGCCAAAAAAAAAAGAAAGTTCAAGTAAGGGAATAAAAGGTTGTGCTGTCAAATGTGGGAAAGAGCTCAAGGTCCCCACGGTTGGAGCAAAACCCAGTTGTTGATCAGAACCCAGTTGTTGATCAGAAAGAATGGAAGTCCAGAATTAGAAACAGTAAATGTGAAATTTTTGTGTGTTTGTACTGGTCCTGGGGCTTGACCTCAGGATTGAAAAAAAAAATAGCCAGATATGCAAAAGACAATTAACTCCATTAGAGATTAAGGTCATTATTTTAAAAGTTAAACTGTGCTTATTGTTAGATAATTGTAGTAGATTCATATGCCATCACTTTTTTTTATATCCAAGGAGAACAAGTTTATTTTATTTTTTTTAAATATATTTTTTTAATTATTAATTGAACATAAATTTTTTTACAAGGTGTTGTGCAAAGAGGGTGCAGTTACATAGTAGGGCAGTGTGTACATTTCTTGTGATATCTTACAACCTGTTTTTCCATCCCTTGTCTAGGTCAGGTAGACCCATATGCAATATACAATGTATCAAGCACATATACAGTGTTCACAGACTTGGTCTCTACTGTCTCTCCGTCTCCCTTTGTTAACAGTCATATATCAGGGAGATCATGCCCCTTTGTTTTCTGTGTTCTAGGCTTGTCTCACTCAACATTATTTGTTCGAGTTCTGACCATTTCCCTGCGAATAACAATATTTCACCATTCCTAATCGCTATGTAGTATTCCATTGTGTATAAGTACCATATTTTTTGGATCCATTCGTCTGTGGAGGGGCATCTGGGTTGTTTCCATATTTTGGCTATTGTGAATTGTGCCGCGATAAACATGGAAGTACAAATGTCCTTTTGATATCTTGGGGTTTGCTGTTTAGGATAGATGCCTAGGAGTGGTATGGCTGGGTCATAGGGTAGGTCTATATTGAGCTTTTTGAGAAACCTCCATACTGTTCTCCAAAGTGGTTGTACTAATTTGCACTCCCACCAACAATGGAGAAGGGTTCCTCTTTCCCCACAGCCCCTCCAGCATTTGTTGTTTCCTGAGTTCAGAGTATAGGCCATTCTAACTGGGGTGAGGTGGTATCTCAGGGTTGTTTTTATTTGCATTTCCTTTACTAGCAGGGATGTTGAGCATTTTCTCATGTGTTTCTTTGCCATTTTTATATCTTCTCTTGTGAAGTCTCTCTTTAGCTCTTTTGCCCATTTCCTAATAGGTTTATTGGGCTTGGAGGGGCTTAGTTTTTTGAGTTCTCTGTAGATGACCGATATCAGGCCTTTGTCTGTTGCTGTGCTGGTAAATATCCTTTCCCATATCGTTGGCTGTCTTTCTATTTTGGTGGCTATGACCTTAGCTGTGCAGAAACTTTTTAATTTGTAGTAGTCCCATTTGTTGAGTCTTTCCCCTATTTGTTGTGCCCCTGGGACTCTATTCAGGAAGTTCCTTCCTGTGCCTATAAGTTCTAGTGTCTTTCCTACTCTGTCCTTCAGTAGTTTCAAGGATTCAGGTCTGATATTGAGGTCCTTGATCCATTTTGAGTTGATCTTGGTGCATGGTGATAGGCTTGGGTCTACTTTGAGTTTTCTGCATATGGCTGCCCAGTTCTCCCAGCACCAGTAGTTGAAGAGGCTATGTTTGTTCCATTGTATGTCTTTAGCTCCTTTGTCGAATATCAGTTGGCTGTAAGATTGCGGTTTTATTTCTGGGTCTTCAATTCTAATCCACTGGTCTTCCGATCTGTTTTTATACCAATACCATGCTGTTTTTGTTATGATGTCATATGCCATCACTTTAAGAAATAATATATATATATAGCCTGGTGTCAGTCCCTTATACCTGAAATCCTAGCTACTTCGAGGTTGAGATCTGAAGATTGCAGTTCAAAGGCAGCCTGGGCAATAATGTCTGTGAGATTCTTATCTCTAGTTAACTATTCTCAAAAAGCCAAAAGTGGAACATGGCACATGTGGTAGAGCACTAGCCTTCACCACAAAAGCTCAGAGACAGCACCAATGATCTGAGTTTAAGCCTCAGAATAAACGTTTAAAAAAAAAGAAAAGAATAAAACAGGAATAAGTTTAATCAGAGAGGTGAGAGACTTTTTTTCACTAAAATGCTTTGGTTTACTAAAACACTACTGAAGGAAATGAAAAGACTAAGTGAAAAGACATCCCATGTTAATGGATTCAAAGACAATATTGTTGAGATGGTATTACATTGCTACTTATACCAATATACAGATTCAACTGAATTCCTATGGAAATCCCAATACTTTTCAGAATGAGAACAATCTAGTCTTTAAAATTTCATATGGAGGGGCTGGGAATGTGGTTTAGTGGTAGAGGGCTTGCCTAGCATGCATGAAGCCCTGGGTTCTATTCCTCAGTACCACATAAACAGAAAAGGCCAGAAGTGGTGCTGTGGCTCAAGTGGTAGAGTGCTAGCCTTGAGCAAAAGAATCCAGGGACAGTGCTCAGTCCCTGAGTTCAAGCCCCAGGACTGGTACAAAAAAAATTCATATAGAATAAGAATGACTTCTAAATAGCCAAAACAACCTTGAAAAAAGGAAGACTAAAATTTGAGGGCTAGAAATGTGGCTTTGCAGTAGAGTGCTTGCCTAGCATGCACAAAGCCCTAGGTTCGATTCCTCAGCATCACATAAATAGACAAAGCTGGAAGTGGCACTGTATCTCAAGTGGTAGAGTGCTAGCCTTGAGCAAAAAGAAGCCAGGGAAAGTGCTCAGGCCCTGTTCAAGCCCCAGGACTGCAAATAAAAAATAAAAAAAAAATCTGATTCTCCTGATTATAAAATTTGAGGATTTACACTATCTGAATTTAAAACTTACTACTAAGGTACAGTAGTCAAACAGTGTATATTGGCATAGGACATACATAGAGACCAATGGGATAGAACAGAGTCCAGAAATGAACATTCATGTATATGGTCAACTGATTTCTGGCAAGGGTGCTAAGACCTTTTTTTTTTTTTTTTTTTTTGGTTGTGGGGCTTGAACTCAATTTGAACTGAATGCGGTTCCTGAGCTCTTTTGTTCAAGTTTAGTGGCTCTACCACTTTGAGCTACACCTCCACTTCCAGTTTTCTGGTGGTTAATTGGAGATAAAAGTCTCACAGACTATCCTGCCAGGGTTGGGTCTGAACTACAACCTTCAGATCTCAGCCTCCTGAGTAGCTAGGATTACAGGTATAAGCCACCAGTGCCCGGCTTGCTAAGACCGTTTAATGGAGAAAGAATGAGGCTTTCAGAATATATTGCTGGGAAAACTGGATATCCCTCTTGCAAAATAATCATCTTGTACCTTTAACTTCCACTAAAAATGAAAATTTATTCAAAATGGACAAAGACCTAATCTTACAAGTGGAATCTATAAACTCTGGAGGTGTGGTTCCGTGTTAAGAGTTCCTGCCTAGCAAACATAAAGTCTTGAGATTGAATCCCAGTACTGTCCCCCAAAGTTACAATTACAGAAATATTAGAAGAAAACCCATTAGAAAACCTTCACAAAATTAACATAGGCAACAATTTCTTGGATATGATAACAAGAACATAAACAATAAAAAGTAGATAAATTTAACTTTATGACAATTAACTTTCATAGATCAATGAGTATTATCAAGAGAATTAAAAGAAATGCACAGGATGGGGAAAATGTTTGCAAATCATGTGCAGCACATGATAAATGACCAACATCCAAAATATGTCAATAACTCTTGCAACTCCACAACAAAAAGATGAAGAACCTGTTGAAAAATTAGGAAAAGAGGGGCTGGGAATATGGCCTAGTGGCAAGAGTGCTTGCCTTGTATACATGAAGCCCTGGGTTCAATTCCCCAGCACCACATATACAGAAAACGGCCAGAAGTGGCGCTGTGGCTCAAGTGGTAGAGTGCTAGCCTTGAGCAAAAGAAGCCAGGGACAGTGCTCAGGCCCTGAGTCCAAGCACCAGGACTGGCAAAGAAAAAAAATTAGGCGAAGGGTTTGTATATAATTTTCCTCTAAATAAGACACAGAGATGGCCAATAAGCACATAAAAAGATGCTGAGGATCTATTAGGCAATAATACAGGAAACATGCTGGCCAGGAGAGGCTGTAATTTCTATGCATTGCTGGGAGTATAAAATTTTGTAACTACCATGGTAAAGTATGGTGGTTTCTCCTCATGTCGAATATGGTGTATCATACAGTCTAGCATTTCTACTTCTAGGTACATACCAAAAAGAAATGAAAGCAGAGATTCAGATAGAGTTGTGTACACCAATGTGGGTATCAGCATTACAATATTCAAAAATAGCTCAGGCTTGTATCAACAAATGAATGTGTGTTAATGTATAAACTTGCAATGCAATATTATTATATCGTAAGAAGGAATGAAATTCAGCCAGGAGCCAGTGGTTCACACCTTTAACTCTAGAGGCTGAGATCAGGAGGCTGAGATTTGAGAATCATGGTTTGAAACCAGCTTGGACAGACAAATCCAAGAGATTTTTTTTTATCTCCAATTAACCAGCAAAAAAAGACTGGAATGGAAGCATGGCACAAGTAGTAGTGTGCCAGCTGTGAGCAAAGAAGCCACATAAGAGCATGTGGCCCTGAGTTTCAAGCCACAGTCCCAGCATTCGTGCACAAAAAATATATTATTTCATTATTGCTCATTCTGAACATGTGCTGGAAGGTTGGAGACATTCCCTCATAGACCTTATAGGAGGAAGCTTACCCTGTGACCCTTGCCTAAACATTCTCTTATGTTTTCTTAGCCTGGAGTCCCAGCAGCTCTGGAGGTCCAGGCCAAAGATTGCTGGAGGCCAGGAGATAAAGACCAGCCAAGGCAACTGTGAGTTTTCTGTCTTTAAGATCAGAGGTAGGAATAATGGCTATAGCAGTAATAATGTAAATTTGGTTTATTGTACAATTTACAACATGCCTTCACCAATTTGTAAGCTCCATGGTAGGAGTAGTGTATTGGTGTGACTGGTGCCACATCAATGTCTTCTCCTTCTTCTGGTCTTAGAAATTATCTGAAGCTCTTCTCCATCACAGGTCTAACAAACCCAAATGTCCACAGGTCTTACTGCCTTATGTAAGAAAATCTGAATCCTTAGAGATACCATTATTAATGATACATCCAGATCTGAGAATCTAGCTCATCCTCAGAGAGCTGGATGTGTTGCACAAATAATTTAAGACAGAGGAAAACCAAGGATTTGGAAAACTGTAGGGACAGCAATCTAGAAGAGAACCAGACTGCTTCCAACACCTTAATTCATTGTTATAAATGATTTGAACATAATTAAAGCATTTGCCTTATGTGTCCTGCCACTGTACCTTAGCAAAGCATTTCAGTAGTGTCATTTAACACTGATAAGCATTGCTCAAAAATTCTCTTTGTGGGGGCTGGGAATATGGCTTAGTGGTAGAGTGCTTGCCTCGTATGCATAAACCCTGGTTCAGTTCCTCAGCACCACATATGTAGAAGAAGCTGGAAGTGGCACTGTGGCTCAAGTGGTAGAGTGCTGGCCTTGAGAAAAACAAAACAAAACAAAACAAGAAGCCAGGGACAGTGCTCAGGCCCTGAGTTCAAGCCCCAGGACTGGCAAAAAACAAACAAACTAAAATTCTCTTTGTGAATCAACAAATTATAATCCAAATAAGATTGAGGAACATCTTGTAACTAAGGGAAAACTGTGGGAATTTACTATTCACCATCTGTGGGTTAAGGAATTGAGGAACACACTGTTTCTCTCCAGAATTGTGTCTGTGCATGTGTTTGTGTGTCTGTGTGTGTCTGTGTGTATTGTGTGTGTCTGTGTGCATTGTATGTGTCTGCAGTACTGGGGCTTGAACTTGGATTCTCATACTTTTGCTTGGAGTTTTGTTTAAGGCTGCTACTCTACTACCTCACTTTTGGCTTTTTGCAGGTTACTAGGAGATAAGAGTCTCATAGGGGCTGGGATATAGCCTAGTGGCAAGAGCACTTGCCTCGTATACATGAAGCCCTGGGTTCAATTCCTCAGCACCACATATACAGAAAATGGCCAGAAGTGGCGCTGTGGCTCAAGTGGCAGAGTGCTAGCCTTGAGCAAAAAGAAGCCAGGGACAGTGCTCAGGCCCTGAGTCCAAGGCCCAGGACTGGCAAAAAAAAAAAAAAAAAGAGTCTCATAGACTTTCCTGTCTGGGATGGCTTTGAATCAAATCCTTAGATTGAGTAGCAGGATTGCAATTCTGTGCAGGACAGGAGCCTGCTTGACTTCCATGATACCTGATGACACATAGAGCTTCTCAGCATTCTACGGTGATCTCTACACACTCGCTCATTGCTAATCCCTTTTAATTTTTTTATTTTTTGGACAGTCCTGGGCCTTGGACTCAGGGCCTGAGCACTGTCCCTGGTTTCTTTTTTTTTTTTTCCTCAAGGCTAGCACTCTGCCACTTGAGCCACAGTGCCACTTTCTGGCCGTTTTGTACATAGTGGTGCTGGGGAATTGAAACCAGGGCTTCATGTATATGAGGCAAGCACTCTTGCCAGTAGGTCATATTCCCAGCCAAAGTCCATCCCTTTTGCAGTTGCATAGACTTGCAATACAACTTAACACTTGACAAATTTACTATGTATGCTGCTCATGACTCTGTCAACAAAAGAAAAATATCAGGCTTTAAAACAGGCAAAAAATGTGAGTGGACATTTTAGGAAGGAGATATGTGAAGCTCCATTAAGCAGATGCTCAACTCACTAGCCCCCGAAAAGGCAAACTAAGACTGCAATGAGGTACAGACCCCTAGAATGGCAGTCATCAAAAAGATAGGCTATAGAAGCCAGGCGCTAGTACCCCACACCTGTAATACTAGCTACTTAGGAGGCTGAGATGTGATGATAGAGGTTCAAAACCAGTCTAGCAGGAAAGTCTGTGTGACACTTAGCTCCAGTTAGCCACCATGAAAGCCGGAAGTGGAGCTATGGCTCCAGTGGTAGAGCACTAGCCTTGAAGAAAAGAAAACAAAAACTCAGTGCCCAGGCCCTGAGTTCAATTGCTAGGACCAGCACAAAACAAAACAACACAATAAGCAGCTATTACAAATGTTAACTAAGATGCAAAGCCAGGCTGGCTGCACAGCCTTGGTGTGCATGTAACAACATGCTCTAGCATCATTGGTGAGTGGTTTGGCAACTTCTTGCTTAGTTAAACATAAATTTATCATACAGAATCCTCCTCTTGAGATTCTAGTCAAAAGAAATTAAAACATATTTTTATACAGACTCACAGAAGTATTTATTTTTAGGTGTCATTGGAGTTTGAACTCAGAACCTTACATTTACTAGCCACTTGCTTTACCTCTTGAACCATATGTCCAGCCCTTTTTGCTTTAGCTATTTTTCAGAGAGGGTCTCTTGCTTTTTGCCTCAGGCCAGTCTCAGACTGTGAATATCTACACTTCTTGTATAGGTGGGACTACAGATGTGCACTACCACCCCAACTTATTTGTTAAGATGAGGGTCATGGCTGGGGATATGGCCTAGTGGCAAGAGTGTTTGCCTCTAATACATGAAGCCTTGGGCTCGATTCCCCAGCACCACATATACAGAAAACTGCCTGAAGTGGTGCTGTGGCTCAAGTGGCAGAGTGCTAGCCTTGAGCAAAAAGAAGCCAGGGACAGTGCTCAGGCCCTGAGTCCAAGGCCCAGGACTGGCAAAAAAAAAAAAAAAAAAAAAAAAAGATGAGGGTCATATGAACTTCTTGCCCAAACTAATCTTGAAACTCCACCCTCTTAATTCCCACCTCTCAAGTATCTGGGACTTAACAGACATGTGTACCATGCCTGGCCATAGGTGGTTTCTAGCTCAGTATTATTTATAATAGCCATAAGTTAGAAATGACCAAAGGTTTATCAACTTGCGGATGGAATAAGCAAAATATGGCACACTCACACAATAGATATTAGTTAACAATACAGAAGAACTAATACCAATCCACTGTGCATAATGGAGGAACTTTAAATACATTATATCAAGGAAAGGAGTCAGATGCAGAAGAATATCTTTTGTGTGAGTTTATTTATACAAACTGGCCATAATAGAAATGTATGCAGTTGTCTGTCTAGGTTATGTTAAATTTTGATTGTGGTTGTACACCTATTCAAATTTACTAGAAGTCATTGAATTTGATTCCAAAAGCAGATGAATTATACCTCACTAATACTGTTAATTATTGGCAATATTCCATATTGTTTGAAATGAATGAAACAATCAAGTTCTGTCTGGTAGAAACAATTTTTACTGAATTAGCTTTCAAAACAAGTATGACAGTCCCAAATCTTTGCTTCTCCCAGGATTTCAGAGCTCCAAACATTTGGTCCAGGAAGTCTGACATAGTTTTCTCTCAGTGCATTAGTGCAATGTAAAACCTCTTCATTGGCCCTGGGATCCCACGCTGTTGCAGCCGTGTCCTCCAGAGCCAGCATGAATACCCTGCAGTGCCTGCAGAATAACTCAAGCTGGAGGCCTGCGTGGAGCCGATCTAGGTCTCTCAGGCAGCTGCAGAACATTCACCGTACTGCATACAGAATGCCTGCAAGGGTGCCTTGCTGGTGGGTGGCCCAGCAGGAAGCAATCACTTCCAGGAACCCAGGTTCCATGCTTTATTTTCAAGGCCGCAAGGAAGAACCTGGTTGAGAAATACCTTCAAAATACAAGGTGACAAATGCATCCAAGTCTCAAGCAAACACTTTTCTCTAGCCAATGATCAGTAGATATTACAGATCTTTACTGTGGCCTGGTTGTATAAGCCAGAGTTATACAGTAATTAATGGTTTTCAATTCAAATAACATAACAGAGTAAGGAGTAGAGTTTTAAGTAATAACGACCTAGTTCTTTTCCTCAAGTGCTTTTGTATTAAGACAACCACCTATACAACCAGATATACCAAAATATACCTCTTTTGTTTATTTGTTTTGTTTTTGTTGCCAGTCCTGGGGCATGGACTCAGGGCCTGAGCACTGTCCCTGGCTTCTTTTTGTTCAAGTCTAGCACTCTACCTCTTGAGCCACAGCACCATTTCTGGCTTTTTTATATATATGTGGTGCTGAGAAATCGAACCCAGGGCTTCATGTATACTGTTGTGCCAAGTCGCGAGACAAACACCAAGAAGGCCACTGAGACTCAGACGTTCTGAAATGCAAAAGCAAGGCAAGGCTTTATTCAAGGGAGCTGCAACTCCGGCCTTGTCCTACCCACCGACACAGCAGAGGTTAGGAGGGAGCCCCGAGCTGCAGTTACACAGGGCTTATAAAGGCAAAAACAAAGTTACAGCAATCAGGTGTTCAAGCAAGCAAGATTAGGACACAGGTACAAATCTGATTGGCTCAGGGCTCGAGGCATTCTGAGGGCAGTTAGAGTTAAGCATTCCCAGTGGTTAGAGTTCTTGATCGACTGGGCCCTAATAAGCTTGTCTTGGGTTTGCTCACAGGGCCTGCTTATCTTTGGTCCACGTGGTAAAGTGGGGTTCGCGTGGTAAAGTGGGGCCTGACTTCAAAGTCTGGCACTTCATATACGAGGCAAGCACTTTACCACTAGGCCATATTCCCAGCCCCCAAATATACTTCTTTCATTAGTGAATTTCTGGCTTTGTTATATCTTGAATATCATTTGTGGAATATTTACTAGATGTTTACATTTTAAGAAGGAAAACATTTTTGTTTGTTAAAGCAGTTGAGTATTTGTAGCTTGTTCCTAAGACTTTTATACTACAATAAAAATTGTTATTTTTCTCATTATTTTACAGTTACTAAATGAAGATAAGGTATTAAAATTAAAGAGGATAAGTAGCCTCTACTAATCACAAGATGTCTTTTTTTTGCCAGTCCTGGGGCTTAAACTCAGGGACTGGGCACTGTCCTTGAGCTTCTTTTGCTCAAGGCTAGAGCTCCACCACTTGAGTTGTTACAGTACCACTTCCGTTTTTTTCTGTGTATGTGGTGCTGAGAAATGGAACCCAGGGCTTTGTGCATGCAAGGCAAGCTACACTACCACTAACCCAGATTCCCACCCCATCTTTCTTTTTTTAACATGAGATTTTCTTTCTTTATCTTATTTTATTTTTTTGTTGGTTATGGGTTTGATCTGTGGCCTGGGTGCTGTCCCTGAGCTCTTCAACTCAAGGCTAGCACTTTACCATTTGAGCCACAGCCACCTACAACTTTCTGGTGGTTAACTGGAGGTAAGTCTCATGGATTTTGCTGCTTGGGCTTGCTTTGAACCTTGATCCTCAGATCTCAGCCTCCTGAGTAGCTAGGATTACAGGCTTGGGTCACAGGTCCCGGCTTACGTGAGATTTTCTTTTTCTGTATGTGTGTTTCTCTCTCTCTCTCTCTCTCTTTCTTTTCTTCCTTCTTTCTTTTTTCTGGTCAGGTGTGGGGCTTTGAGCCACAGGGCTACTTCTGGTTTGCTGGTGGTTAGCTAGAGATAAGAGTCTCAAGGACTTTCCTGCTCAGGCTAGCTTCCAACTGCAATCCTCAGATCTCAGCCTCCAGAGTTGCTAGGATTATAGGCATGAGCCATTGGTGCCTGGCCAAGATTTTCTTTTTCTTTTTCTCCTGTTGGTCATGGGGCTTGAACTTAGGGCCTGGGCACTGTATCTGAGCTCTTTTGCTCAAGGCTAGTGCTATACCACTTTGAGACACGCACCACTTCCCATTTTTGAGTGGTTAATTGGAGATAAGGGTTTCATGGGGCCTTTTCTGCCCAGGCTGGCTTCCATTCAAGATCCTTAGATCTTAGCCTCAAGAGTAGCTAGAATCATAGGCATAAACCACCAGCACCCAGCAAGATTTTCATTTTTAAATGAGAATGTAATTTGTTTTGTTTGAACACTACGCCTGAGAGATGTATCTTAGAAAACTTGGTTGAAAAGAGTAATGTGTATTAGTTTCCCTATCTTTTACATGAAGCAGATTTGATCTTTTTCTTATGTTCTTTTAGTTTAGACTTGTGAAGGTACTTAAAAACAAACAAACAAACAAACTACTTAGCTGGGCACCAGTGTCTCAGGCTTGTAATCCTAGCTACTCAGGGAATTGAGATCTAAGGATTACTGTTTGAAGCTAGTCCAGGCAGGAAAGTCTGTGAGACTCATCTCCAGCTAATCACCAGAAAATCATAAGTGGTGCTGTGGCTCCAAACAGGTAGAGCACAAGTTCAGGGACAGGGCCCAGGCACTGAGCTCAAGCCCCACTACTGACAAACAAACAAAAACTATTATTTTCTCTCTTAAAACATGGTTACATTGAGATCTACAAAGGGAACAGTACAAATGGTTTAAAAAAGTAATATGAAAATATTACAACCTAAAAGAATTCTTCATGTCACAAGGGTTTTAGTTTGGTTATGTGCCTTCCATTTAGTTTTGGGATGCTTTTAGAAGGAGACTTTCTGTTTAATTGGAAAAAAAACAACAAACAAATCCAAACTCCAGCAAACCTCTTCCTTTAAATTTTCTGTCTCACAACTCACTATGCTATGCGATGGGGGATTCCTACAAAAACCATATTTCCATAAAAAAAGCCAGATCAAAATTCAGCTGAAAAACTCTGCACTCATTTGAATTCAAATTCATCAGATTGCAACACTGCAACAGGTCTGTAATCTCAGCACTAGGGAGGCTGAGGCAAGAGGATTGAAATTTTGAGATAAGCCAAACTTGAGACCAGCAAGACTCTTGTCTCAAAAAAAAAAAAAAGTATTTAACAAAATAGCATACTGCTGTGTTACAGAAAACTACAAAATAATATCTAAAATCTATGTCTATGTTTTTTTTTTTTTTTTTGCTGATCTTGGGGCTTGAATTTAGGGCCTTGGCTCTGTCCCTGAACGTCTCTGTGCTCAAAGCTAGTGCTCTACCCCTTGAGCCACAGTGTCACTTCTAACTTTTTCTGTTTATGTGGTACTAAGGAATCAAACCCTGGATTTCGTGCAAGCTAGGCAAGCAATCTAACACTAAACCACATTCCCAGTGCCAAAATCTATGTGTTTTTATGCCATCTGTTTAATCAGTATGAAAAATGTTGTGATATTTCAAAGCCAACTTTTTAAATCACAGAGAAAGATTCAAGTTATGATCATTTCTTTCAAAATTAAAGGCCTCTAGGAGAAAATTTATGAAAAACAGCTTCAAACTTGCAGTTGTATTTATTGGAACTCTTTCAGTTGTAAGAGGAGAGAAGGAGGGAGGGAAAGAGGGAGGGAGATAGAGAGAGAGAGAGAGACAGACAGACAGAGAGACAGACAGACAGACAGAGAGACAGACAGAGAGAGAACAAAGAGGACCATATTGGATTTATGGACAGTGGAGGAAAGGGGAATGAATATAGGGGTCTGGATATTTCTGAATCTTTGCCTAGTTTTCTCAGCTCCATTGTCTCCACAATAGCCTCTGTGGGTGGCTCTCTTCAGACTCCAGCCTCAGGCCAGGTCCCCTACAACTTCATAAAAAAAGGAAAATGAGGTCTTTGTTGTAAACTCCTCTTAAAATCCTGGGGAAGGAACTGCAACCAACCTCCTGGTGGCCTATATCACCTCTATTACCAGAAAGGAGAAGAGATAGCTGCTCAGAACATAACCACATAAAATGCTCACAATGAGGCTAACTTCAACATTTCTGTCTGAGCTCCAACTATGCATGTATTTTCTCCATGTGTGCAGTAAGTTCACCAATCCTGACCAGCAGTTGTTGAAATCCTATTATGAAACATTTCTCCTGCTAGGGTTACAAAGTCCTCTGCCCAATCACATTTAAGATGTACAACTCCTCTCAGTAGTTGTTACTACCCCTGCTTTATAAGCAGTGGTAATGCCCTTCATTTCATAGCCTTCAACAAAATATGAAAGAACATTGGAGAAGGAAGAATTCATTGTTTCTGCTCCTGCCTAACCTTCTTTCTTCCTTCCTTCTCCCTCCCTCCCTCCCTCCCTCCCTCCTTCCCTCCCTCCCTCCCTCCCTCCCTCCCTCTCTCCCTCCCTCCCTTCCTTCCTTCCTTCCTCCCCCCCCACTCCCCTCCTCCCTGCCTCCTTTCTTTTCTTCTTTTAGGTATGAGTCCTGTAAGACCTTCCAACTATACTTAATGCAGTTTTCTCATTTGTTTAATATTGAAACAAGAACATTTTTAGTAAGTTTCTCAACTCATGTATTAGAAGTATTTTTGGGGAAAAAGCATGACAGTGTATTAAGGATTTGACCTAAATTAACTCCTCCACACACTGGTGTGTGCTACATTTCCAAGGTTATGAATGCTTAACAATCCTCCGGAATCTCTTTTGTTATTAGTAATCATATGTTATCATTTTCCTCCTTAAAAAAGCAAGTTTCATACTCCACATCTCTACTAAAGTTCATACTTCCACCTTGCCTTATTCATGCAGAAAGCTAGTTTGCCATTTTTTTTTTTTTTTTTTTGGCCAGTCCTGGGCCTTGGACTCAGGGCCTGAGCACTGTCCCTGGCTTCCTTTTGCTCAAGGCTAGCACTCTGCCACTTGAGCCACAGCACCACTTCTGGCCATTTTCCATATATGTGGTACTGGGGAATTGAACCCAGGGCTTCATGTATACGAGGCAAGCTCTCTTGCCACTAGGCCATATTCCCAGCCCTAGTTTGCCAATTTTTTGTTGGGTGGTTACCATGTGCTCCCTGCTAGACATAATGTTAGCACTCAGAACAAAAGAAATCTGTTGTCTGCTATGTGTTTAGGAACACAAATCACCTCCTCATGATTTTTTTCTCTACCTGTACCTTCTTTATAGGATTATTGAGAGAATTAAAAGAAATAACATAGGGAAGTGGAGATCAGGAAGATCTTGATTTGAAGCCAGGCAAAAAGTTACTGAGGGGGCTGGGGATATGGCCTAGTGGCTAGAGAGCTCGCCTCGTATACATGAGGCCCTGGGTTCGATTCCCCAGCACCACATATACAGAAAACGGCCAGAAGTGGTGCTGTGGCTCAAGTGGCAGAGTGCTAGCCTTGAGCAAAAAGGAAGCCAGGGACAGTGCTCAGGCCCTGAGTCCAAGCCCCAGGACTGGCCAAAAAAAAAAAAAAAAAAGTTACTGAGACCTCAGATTAAGAAATAAGATGTGGGCTGGGAATATGGCCTAGTGGTAGAGTGCTTGCCTCATATACATGAAGCCCTGAGTTCGATTCCTCAGCACCACATATATGGAAAAAGCTGGAAGTGGCACTGTGGCTCAGGTGGTATAGTGCTATCCCTGAGCAAAAATAAGCCAGAGACAGTGCTCAGGCCCTGAGTCCAAGCCCTAAAACTGGAAAAAAAAAAGAAAAGAAAAGAAAGAAAGAAGATGGTGGTACACATCTGTAATCTCATCCATACAATAGATGGAGGCAGAAGGATTTAGGTCTGAGGCCAGCCTTAACAAAAACTGAGAATTTTTTCTGAAAAATAATTAAAGTAATATGAGCTGGAGACATGGCTCAAGTGGTAGAACACCTGCCTGGCAAGTTCAACTCCAGTTCATACACAGAAAGAAATAATATTTAAAAGGCTGGCAAATCTTATCTATTCATAAAGTATTATCTCTTCTGTTAATTTCTGTTTAGCAATAAGTCAAAAGCATTTAAGAATTTAGAGGCAAAATGAGCATTTAGAGGTAATGATAGAGTTAATTTATGCTTTTTTTTTTTTTTTTTGCCAGTCCTGGGGACTGGACTCAGGGCCTGAGCACTGTCCCTGGCTTCCTTTTTTTGTTCAAGGCTAGCACTCTGCCACTTGAGCCACAGCACCACTTCTGGCCGTTTTCTGTATATGTGGTGCTGGGGAATCAAACCCAGGGCCTCATGTCGAGGCAAGCTCTCTTGCCACTAGGCCATATCCCCAGCCCCTTCATTTATGCTTTGTTTTCAAGAAATTCACCAGCTTGACCAGCTTGCTGTGGCGTCACATATGTGAACCCATCATGAGAGGAGACTGAAGCAGGAAGATTGTAATTTGAAGCCGATTTAGGCTACATAGTGAGATCCTTTTTTTATTTGTTTTGTTTTTGTTGCCACTCATGGGGTGTGGACTCAGGGCCTGAGCACTGTCTCTGGCTTCTTTCTTTTGCTCAAGGCTAGCACCCTTCCACTTGAGCCACAGCGCCACTTCCAGCTTTTTCATATATATATATTTACTTCCAGCTTTTTCTTTTTTTTTTTTTTTTTTTGGCCAGTCCTGGGCCTTGGACTCAGGGCCTAAGCACTGTCCCTGGCTTCTTCCCGCTCAAGGCAAGCACTCTGCCACTTGAGCCACAGCGCCGCTTCTGGCCGTTTTCTTTATATGTGGTGCTGGGGAATCGAACCTAGGGCCTCGTGTATCCGAGGCAGGCACTCTTGCCACTAGGCTATATCCCCAGCCCCTACTTCCAGCTTTTTCGATGTATGTGGTGCTGAGGAATAGACCCTAGATTTTCATGTATACGAGGGGAGCAATTTACCACTAGGCCATATTCCCAGCCTGAGATCCTTTTTCAAAGGAACACAAATGAAGTCCCCAACACTTGAAGAAATTTCCAAATAGTTGTGTGGTGCAGATGGTTTTAATAGCCAAGATAGTTCTCTGTCTCTCTCTCTCTCTTTCTCTTTGCCAGTCCTGGTGCTTGAACTCAGGGCCTGAGCACTGTCTGTGGCTTCTTTTCTTGCTCAAGGCTACTACTCTACCACTTGAGCCACAGTGCCACTTCCAGCCTTTTTTATATATGTGGTGCTGAGGAATTGAACCTAGGGCTTCATATATACAAGGCGAGCACTTTACCATTAGGCCATATTCCCAGCCCCCAAGATAGTTCTCTTATCAAGTAAGTTACAGCTTTTTTTTTTTTTTAATAAAAGGAAGTGACCTGCACAGAGCATTGTCAACATAGGAGCGTAAGGTAAGAATTAGAAATAATAAGACCCAGAGGCAGGACATGATAAAACATTTAAAAAAAAAAAGCCCAAACACCAAAAACAAAACAAAACAAAACAAGAAACCAATGAATATAGCTATTTGGTACCTTTAGATATGCCGAAGTTGGAGTAAAACTAGAAGATAAAAATGGATCTGCAGGGCAGTGGCCCATGATAGAGTGCTTGCCTAGCATCTAGCATGCATGAAGCATCACATATATAGAAAAGATCCAGTGGTGCTGTGGCTCAAGTGGTAGAGTGCTAGCCTTGAGCAAAAAGAAGCCAGGGACAGTGCTCAGGCCCTGAGTTTAAGGTTCAGAACTAGCAAAAAAAAAAAAAAATGGAGCTGCATACTAAATGTAGCTTGGAAGACTAGTGAAGAGACTTAAGAAGTTTGGTCAGGTGCTGGTGTCCATGCTTCTAATCCTAGCTACTCAGGAGGCTGAGATCTGTCTGAGGAACTTGGTTCAAAGCCAGCCTGGGCAGGAAAGTCCGGGATATTCTTATCTCCAATTAACCACCAGAAAACCGGAAGTGGAGCTGTGGTTCCAAGTGGGAGAGTGCTAGCCTTGAGCGAAAAAGCTCAGAGACAGTGCCCAGGTCGAGTTCAAGCCCTATGACCGGCAAAAACAAAACAAAACAAAAAACTTGGCTGACAGTTTCCACTGAAGATTTTGAACAGAAAATGATGGCAAAAAATGTATTTCAGTTTGCTAACGAATGCACTTCAGATCAACCTACAGATAATGTAAGGGTAAGCATTGATTCCAGGGACTAATTAGGATGCTGTTAACATAACTAGGAACTAAATAGGGCTCTGATGACAGGAATCAACATCTCAGAACGGAAATGCATCGGTTGTGTATAATTCCCACTCTTTGCAAATAAGGGGAAAATAAAAGTCACTCTTGCTAAAGATTTTCTGGCAGACGATCCCCCTGACTGCTGCAGCTCTCCACTTCAGAAGTAGAGAGCCAACAGGTGGGGGACAGCACGGGGGCGGGGCTTGGCGGGGTGGGGGGCCCGGAGACCGCCCCCGCCCCCAATTTCCCAGGGGGCGTTTGCTCGAGTTGGGAGTCGGGAGGAGGTGCGCGGCTGCTCGGGGTATCGCGAGACTTGGGCGGGCCGAGCACTCGAAGCCGTCAATTCCCGCACCTTCCCAGGAGGAGCCGCCGGCTTTGGACTCTCCAAATTCTGAGCTCTCATCATGGCGGCGGCGGCCGCGGCGGCCGTCGGGGGCCCGCAGCCGCCCCAGCCGGAGGTGCCGACACCGGGGTCGGCCCTGGATAAGGCGGCGACCGCCGCGCACCTGAAGGCCGCCCTGAGCCGGCCGGACAACCGGGCAGGTGCTGAGGAGCTGCGGGCGCTGCTAGAGCGGGTGCTGAGCGCCGGGCGGCCGCTGGCCGGGGCTGCGGGCGGCGAGGAGGCGGCGGCGGCGGGCGGCGTGGGCAGCGGGGGCGCCCCGGGCGCGGCGGCGGCCGAGGAGGCCCTGGAGTGGTGTAAGTGCCTTCTGGCGGGCGGCGGCGGCTACGACGAGTTCTGCGCGGCGGTGCGGGCCTACGACCCCGCGGCGCTGTGCGGCCTGGTCTGGACGGCCAACTTCGTGGCCTACCGCTGCCGGACGTGCGGCATCTCGCCCTGCATGTCGCTGTGCGCCGAGTGCTTCCACCAGGGCGACCACACCGGCCACGACTTCAACATGTTCCGCAGCCAGGCCGGCGGCGCCTGTGACTGCGGAGATAGCAACGTGATGCGGGAGAGTGGGTGAGTGCAGCCTCCCCGCCCCCACTCTCCCGACCCCTGGGCCACTTTTTACGGGGAGGGGGAAGGCACTGCGGCGGCCGGGCCTGAGCCCCGGGGCCAGGACTCGGGGTGTTTGGGAGCCGACCCTGAGCTGTCGCGGGGAGGGTGTGGGGGAGGGCGCAGCCGCACGGGGACGGCGGTGACTGAGCTGTCAGTGGTGGAAGGGAGATGGGGCTGGGGTGGGGGGCGAGGAGAGCGTGCTCTGGCAACCGGACTATGAATTTTCAGGAAGGTCCGGGCTGGATGAGTGATGGGGAGAAAAGAATCAGCGCTCTCTTCCCCAGGGAGGGAGAAAGGCGACTTGGGAGAATCTGGTGTGGAGCTGTCAGTTGTGTACTTACTGGGAAAGGCCGTGAAGCCCCTAGTCTGGTTCCTGGGTAGAGACTTAGGAGGCAACTTGGAATTCAGTGGGGCGGGGTGGGGGGTAGGAACTGCATTGGGTCATAGGATAATAAGAGCTGGGGCTGCATTGGGTCCTGGGATAATAAGAGCTGGGGAGACGGTCCTGTAAGTCCAGGAAAAAGGCTTCTGAACTGTCAGGGTGTCTACAGCTGAGGAGCTCCTGAGCTCCTAATGGGGTTGAGGGAGGAGGGAAGGGGCGGGGCTTGCATAAAAAGTGAATGTTGAGTTGTCACTGGAGTATCTGGTGTACTGGAGTGGCATCTAGAATTGGGCGACTGAACAGTTATAGAATACTCTTCATCCCTGCAGAACAAACAAGACGCTGAGCGAGTTGGGGAATTGTTAGATCTTCTCCAGTTAAGAGCGCTTTAATCATCGACAAATATATCAACGTTTGCCTGAAAGAAAGGCACTCAGCAAAGGCGTCTTTGACAAGAGCACTGACTTTGGATAAGATAGATGCATCAGGTGTTGGGACTTAAATACAACATTTTTTAAAGTTCGATGTGAATTAGAGTTGGTACATGTGGGGTCTTGGCTTGGGTATGATGTTAGTGTCAGTGAAGGTTCTAAGACATAAAGGAAAAACTTAGTGATAAAGAGATTTGGACAGGGCAATCTTTGAGAGATTAGCATATCTAGTCATTCAGATTTTGTACAGTTTAGTAGTGTTTTGAGTACGTGTTGGTTGTCCTTACTTGAAAATACTTTTACTTGCTGTGTGTGCATGGAAGGCCCCTTGAAGATTAAATTGGACAAAACACTGACCTCCTCCTACCCCTTAATTCTCTTACACTACAGTAGAAGATGATAAATTCCTTAAATAGTCTAGAAGTTAGAAATAGGAAAGGAGGTCTGTATGCTGAGGGGGCTAAGAAAAAGGTTTCAGAAAGGTATTTTGAGCTTACTACACTAATAATTATTAATTTCAGTTAACATTTGAGATCTGGAAATGTATACCTGTCTCACCCCCCCTCCCCCTTTATTTTTTTCCTTCGGTGCAGGTCCTAGGGCTAAAACTCAGGGCCTGGGCTTTGTCCCTGAACTGTTTGCTCAGGGATGATACTCTACCACTTGAGCCACAGCTCCACTTGGGGCTTTTTATTTATTTGTAGTTTATTGGAGATAAGAGTCTCATGAGGGCTGGGAATATGGCCTAGTGGCAAGAGTGCTTGTCTTCTATGCATGAAGCCCTAGGTTTGATTCCTCAGTACCGCATATATAGAAAATGGCAAGTGGCGCTGTGGCTCAAGTGGCAGAGTGCTAGCCTTGAGCAAAAAGGAAGGCAGGGACAGGGCTCAGGCCCTGAGTTCAAGGTCCAGGACTGGCAAAAAAGAAAAAAAAAAAGAGTCTCATGAATTCTTATTCCTGCTTGGGCTGGGGCTGGCTTCAGCTTTGAACCACGATCCTCAGGTCTCATCCTCTTGAGAGGATTACAGGTGTGAGCCACCAGCACCCAGAGTACCTGACCCTTTAAAAAGTATTTTAGAAAGCTTCATATTTGAATAATACTGAGTAAAATATACAGTTCAGAAAGCAAAAAAATAAAAAAGATATACAGCTTACAGTTTGAGGTTTTCCTCTATCTGATAATTTTCAATTTTCACTGTAATTAATCTTTTTTAGTTCAAAACAAAAAGGGATAAATGTTTTTTCAAACAAAAAGGTAACATACTTGGCATTTTTCTAACTTACTTTTCACTTATTTTAGGTGTTTTTTGATACTAGTAAATCAGTGTCCTCATTCTGATTTGTCTAAAAATTGCTATATAATGTTCTATAGGTTTGTTACTCTTTTTTTTTTTTGCCAGTTCTGGGGCTTGAACTCAGGGCCTGAGCGCTGTCCCTGGCTTCTTTTTGCTCAAGGCTAGCACTCTGCCACTTGAGCCACAGCGCCACTTCTGGCCATTTTCTATATATGTGGTGCTGAGGAATCGAACCTAGGGCTTCATGTATATGAGGCAAGCACTCTTGCCACTAGGCCATATTCCCAGCCCAGGTTTGTTACTCTTGATTAGTATTTTTCTTTCTGGGCATTTAGGTTTTCCATATGAGATAAACAACTTGATATGCTTGTCTTGTCCCACCTGTGCAAGAACATCAGTGGGATAAATCCTCAAAAGTGGCCTTTAAAATTATCCTCCATAGGCTTATTACTTACTGCTGTATGAATTTGCTTATTTTCGAATATCTTCCTGAACAGTATTATTGAAACTATGGACTTTGGGCTGAGAGTATGGCTCAAGTGCAAAGTGTCTGCCTAATAAACACAAGATCCTGAGTTCAATCTCCAGTACCATAAAAAAAGGAGAAACATCCAAAACTTGGGCCTTGTATCCATCTATTTGATGAAAAGTGGCCAGATTTTAAATGTTTTACACGATTTAACATCTAATCTTCAACATTTTTTTTTTTTTTTTTTGCCAGTTCTGGAGCTTGAACTCAGGGCTGAGCACTGTCCTGGCTTCTTTTTGCTCAAGTTTAGCACTCTGCCACTTGAGCCACGGCGTCATCTCTGACTTTTTCTATATATGTGGTGCTGAGGAATTGAATCCAGGGCTTCATATATATGAGGCGGGCACTCTACCACTAGACCATATTCCCAGCCATAATCTTTAACATTTTGAGTTACTTATCTTTTCCCATTATACAGAAGAGGAAAGTAGGGTACAGAATTAAAATAAACTTGCTTATGATTGCACTTTTCTTTGTTAAATGGAACTCCTTTTTGGTGCTGGGGATTAAACCTAGGGCCTTGGGCATGTTAAGCAGGCACTATAGTACTGAAATATGTATCTGATCCTTCTTTAAATATGCCGTTTTTTAAAGGCCCATCTCTTTTTTCCTCCTCCTCCTCCTCCTCCTCCTCCTCCCCTCCTCCTCCTCCTCCTCCTCCTCTTCTTCCTCCTCCTCCTCCTCCTCCTCTTCTTCCTCCTCCTCCCCCTCCCCCTCCTCCCCCTCCTCCCCCCTCCTCCTCCCCCTCCTCCTCCCCCTCCTCCCCCCTCCCCCTCCCCCTCCTCCTCCTCCCCCTCCTCCCCCCTCCCCCTCCTCCCCCCTCCCCCTCCTCCCCCCTCCCCCCTAAAGTTTTACAGCTACTTGGACAGAATAATTCTTCAGGGTTACAGAGCTAATACACTAGAATCTTTTTAGAATTGGAAATAAACAGATTGAAACTGATCTTGGTGGGCAGAGTTGTACTATCCAGCATGGACAAAGGTTAATTTTTCTCAGGCTTTCATATTAAAAAAATACCTTTATGTTGCTTAAAAATTGAAGGTGTGTTATTTTGCAGTTATTCTGATTGCTATAAAAACTTACAAATCCCACTGTTTAGTTATTTTCAGGGAATTCTTATTTTTATCTGTCTCTGTGTTACCACTATATGTATGTACATACATACATATGTGTATATATCTGTCTGTCTGTCTGTATCTATAGCCAATGGTGGTATATATCTTTTGTACTAAACATCTTAACCTAGCCTTCTGTAAAGACACAAGACAGACAGCAAGCCCGATAGGATCTGTCTACACCATATGCTGTCACAATCACAGCCAAGAGCATTCTTGTTTTTCACCAAGATGTTGACAGCATTAACCCCTCTGTTTGATGAATGGATAGGTGGTCTTTTAGTAGGGACATCCTTTTTCAGGCAGTGTTTTCTTCAGCCCGGGCGACTGTGTCTGCTTTTTCTCTGGTCTTTACTCATTGGCCAGGTTGAGCAGGTGAATATCTATTGGTGGTCCAACGCCTGAGTGAGCTGGTAAACTGAAGGAGTACTTTCAGCTGCTTATGGAGGATAGCTTTCCCACTGCAGTGGAATATAGTACTAGCTAAAGCAGGTGAGGTCCTTTTGGTTTGACAAAATTCTTAGGCTTTTGCTCAGATGAGATTTATCACTTCTTGGTTCTTTGGTTTTTCTTGGTGACAGGGAAAGGAACTGATAAAGGGCTTCTTCCCCTTGGCCTTCTGTTTGGCATCTTGGGTGTATGAAGGAAAAAGAGAGCCCAGATCTTTATTAATCTCATAAGTGAAAAGCGATATATTGTTGCATTTATTACATTCTTTACTGCCCAAATCTGGAATATTTTGAAGGCAATATTAGTTACCTTATAATTATAAATATTTGAGCATGTATTCCAAATGTTTATCATCTATTTTTTAATATTTTTATTTAAGTAGTTGTACAAAGGAGTTGCCATACTACAGGACAGTGTATGAATATAGTGCCTCTTGATCATTATCACCTCTTTTTAACATTCTTATCAACCCCTCCCATCCTACCCTTTTCTTCTCTTCTTAAGTTTTAGGTTATGTAGTGATTTTTTTCTGCCATTTAACAAAGCAATTTATGTATACAGTGCATCTTGATCTGTGTCCTCCCTTCAACATCTTCACTTCAACATGCCCCTTCCCTTATTTTTCTCATTTCTGTAGTACATACAACACATTCTTGCCTGCATTCTACTCTTGTCCCCAGTTCATTCTTTCAGTGTTATTGACTGCTCATTCTAACATTTTTTGTAATTATTCTATTATTATTATTATTATTATTATTATTATTATTATTTTTGCAGTCCTGGGGCTTGAACTCAGGGCCTGAGCATTGTCCCTGGCTTCTTTTTGCTCAAGGCTAGCACTCTGCCACTTGAGCCACAGTGCCACTTCTGGCCGTTTTCTGTATATGTGGTGCTGGGGAATCGAACCCAGGGCTTCATGTATACGAGGCAAGC